>NC_051193.1:22555594-23257141 GCF_015220075.1 Falco rusticolus
AGGTGTTCGGTTTGTCGCACGGAAGACGGTTGTCCTTTGTCTCGGCGCCGGCGCAGCGCAGGGAAGGAAGGCTGCGGCTGGCCGTGCTCCCCGGGCTGCGGCTCCCGCAGCCGAGGTGTGGCAGGGCTGCTGCTCCCTGGGGCAAAACCAGTTCCTTTACTCTGTAATGCCTCTGGTTTTTACAGGGGAACGAGGTGGAGAAATGATTAGAAGGAAAGGAGAAGTATAGGGAAATTTGTTGTCCCCAGTGTTTCTTTACTGGGGAAAAATCCCATAGTGGCAAGAAGTAACTCTGTGTTACCTTCAGAGTGGCGAGGTAAGCAGAGTTGTCAACCCGAAGCATATGGCAGCGGGGAACCACCCTTCAGAGAACTTCAGAAAGATAAAAGTGCCAAAGCTAAAAATAGAACTTTCCAGACTTAAAAAAACAAGCCAGTTTACAGCTACAGGACCCGGATAATCGTGCTGCTTCTCAACAAAGAAATTGAAGTGATTAGAACAAGTTATTTTGCTGTTCAGAGGTGTTTCTCCCAAACCAGCACTGGCAGGGAGAGCCAGTTTCTGGGCGATCGACTGAATCATGGTGCTGTGAGGCAGGAAGAAGGTGCTGGGCAGTTGACGAACTGAACAGTGTGGGCTGATGGCACCGTGTCCAGGGGAGTGTGTTTGCCGTGCTTTTACAGAAAATTAAAGATAAGTCACACAGTACTTGCATAGATAGCTATGGAATTCCTAACAAGTGGCTAGACGGGAAGATGGCTACGTTGAGTTTAAAACATTCCCATTGAACAGGCAGCAGGCTCTCGTTAATTTAAAGCAAATGAAAATTGTTCGTGTTACAAATTAATTTTACGTTTCTACTAGTATAGTAAAATGTAGTGCCTCCCTTTGCAGTTCCAGCTAGTCATACGTGATCATTTTTACATTAACTCCTTAATGGCATACAGAGTACTGTTTCTTTCTTGCTTGTACTCATTTTACTGAGATTAATTTTTTAAACGATACATAATACTGGTTTCTGTCAATTCACAGTAAATACCGTTTCTTATTCTCACTTCTCTTATTCTCTGGTTTTGCTGCAAATTGGTAATATAAAAATAAATAGAGAAAATGCCATGTATAAATGAGTATCTTGTCAAAATTTAATGCATTTCCTATTGCTTTTGATGGTGTTTTCTAAGGTTCCGTGGGCTTAGTTCTTTTTGTTGTTGGCGTTGCCTCAGTTAGAGAAAAATATTTGGAAAGTAATTTTCTGCAGCCTGTAATTATCAGGCATCTCTCATCAAGCACGTTGTCTTAAAATGACTCAGAACTTGTCGTAAGCCCTGTTATGAGTTGCTGCTGACCTTTCCAGAAAAGGAGAGTGAGTGGAGATAATGGTACAGGAAGCTTTCTGGCAGCCACCTGACGTGCCAGTGATAGCAAAACATTGCAGGATAGGTTGGAGAGCGAGTTATTATTTGAGACAGCCAGTGGCTATTTTTATCATTATCTTGCATTTCTGCGATTTGAGGAGCTGGAATTGTCACAGAGTGATGCGTACTGGTTAAGTACCTTTTCCTTGCCCCTCCACAAAAACTCTCATGATTGCAACAATGGCTTCACAAGGTAATGTGGAAACACTTTTGAATGCTCTTATTTGATACTGAATGTTGTGTCATTGTATAACGGAGGAGTGTTGCATTTGATGCTGATGTTTGGAAGCTAGCTTTACTGGAGGTTGAGGAATTGATGAGAGGAGCACGTGCGCCAGCCTGAGGGGTTCTTGTGGCCTAAATCAGTTCCCCTTGAAGCTACCTGCCAGCGTTGTTATGGAGGCCTGGGGATGCAGGAAGCCTCTTAAAAAAGCAGTAAGAGGAAGCATTGACAACAAATGTGTTGATCCAAGTATGATCGTTTTTGCTTCAAATTAAAGAGGAATGGTGTATGCTTGTTTGTAAGTGTCTTTAGAACTTCTCTTAGTGCTGTGCAGTTTGGAAGTCGGTGAGTTTAAGCACCAGCATTTAGAAAATGGCATGCCTTACCCTGAGTATTTAATCCGGTCAAGCGTGCTTTGTACAGTAAGCGAGGCAGAAAGCAGCATGCATTTCCTCTGAACAGCTTTGAGACTATCAAAACAGCACTCAGAGTGCCTTTTTTTCAGATCCAGAGGCAGGTTGTTGTAATTGGGCATTTAAGAGGAGAGGAGATGAATATATAAAGCAGAAATTGTACAGAAACTGAAAATGGCCTTTAATCACTGCTGTCATGTGAAATACTGCATGCAGATGTCTGTTAACTCCAATTAGAGTGCACTCTTTCCATGCACTTCAATTTCTGAAACTTCTGCTGAAGTTGGAAGCAGAGTAGCTGGAGGTGTTGGCAAGACTGCAAAGTGTCACAGACTGAATCAGTTGGATTTGTATGATGAGCCACACCTTCAGCACTGTTGTGAAAATCATGTAATTATGAAAAGTACTTTGGAACAGCTCAGATGTGGTATTTCTCCACAACATTTCATAGACTCATCAAACCACAGGGAGCCATGCCTCATGTAAGTGAGATTAAAATCTTCTAAGCACACCTGTGCAAGTCTGAAGAGTTTTTCCAACTTTTTTTCTGCATGGCTGAGGATTCATTAGTTGTTCTCACTGGACTGCTTGATGTTTGGTGTAGAGTTTGAAGTTCTTTCTTCAGAAGAACAACTGCAGACAGATTGTCTCTGCTGAAACAGAGATTTGGTGAACTTAGTGTTTTTTAAAGTGGAACTGTACTTCTTAAGTAAGCTTAAAACTCTTGTTTTTCAGATCACTGTTAGTTAAATACTTTTTTTTTTTTTCTCTCCCCTCCCTTAAACAGCATAATTTTGTTAGATTTTGAAGAGCAGCAGTTCTTGCTGCAGACTGGTATTTCCTGCAAAAGCTCAATATATTTGCCTGGCAACTGTTCCTTGCATTCTAACTTCTGTTGAGTAAGATCTGTAACTTCACTGCTGGTCACAAACATACGTCGTGGCATTTGCAAATGATGCTGGGACCATACGAAGTACAGAGGAGAACTAGCACGAGGAAGCTGTGTGAGGCCTAGTGAGCAATGATTGTGATGGAAAGCCACATGCTGAATTAATGACATTTTTTCTGTGTTTGAAGTAATTTTCTAAATTACTTAGTAGTAAATTTAGTTTTAGTTTAGTTCAGAATAACCCAGAATATCACTGAATGCTTTATTTATATACAAGAGCAGATGTTTTGGGCTGAGGAGGAGAACTTTCAAGAACATGACTCTACTGAGTCAGACTGCCTTTGATAATTTTTTTTTTGTCCCCCCCCCCCATCAGTTTTTGTTTTTGTTTCCTCGGTTAAATAATTTACACTGTTCGCTGGGGTAGGTAACAACCTTCTGCCACACTGTGTTTTTGGCACTGGACTGTTGCAGTCAGTGCCAAAACAAATATACTGTAAAAGCTCAGGTACACAGGCTTTAACCCTCTTGGTTTTCCTTTTCATCTCTGCTCCTCCTTAGTGTTTCTTCTCCATCAGTATTTGTCTCTCCATTTACTTTTTCTTTTTTAGTACTGAGGTAGACTCAGGGTAAAGCTCATCGACCGTGTGTGGAACTAATGGTCTGTATGTGTGGGGCTTATTTGTCACCCTACATCTGGAAAATGAATTTGGCTTGGAAATTACCAGATTCATTCTGAAACATAAAATGACAAAATAAGTACATTTAAAAAAAAATACCTCTTTTTTTATTTGGTCAGTTAAATTTGATTTCAGAGTTGGGTGAGTAGTCTTTCATCTGTTTCTCTGGGTCACTGCAATGCAGGAATGCTTGTTAGTAACTGCAGGCTTTATAGGTGGTTGTAGATCCTTAAATTAATTCCCAGCTGTCTTTTTAAATAAAGCTTGTTAGGTTTGGGGTTTTTTTAGACTCAGTCTTGCTTTCCTTAAAACTGTAAATCCTGTTTGCATTGGTCACTGATGTATGAGCTAGCCATGGGGGCTGTAGTTCTCTTTGCCTGTGTGATAGAGCGTAGTGCTTTGGAACCCATTCCGTTAGGAGATGCGTATTTGTTGAGATGGGGTAAGGGTCTCAATTTTGGTCTCATAAACTAGACCTAATTTTCCTTTTAATTACAAAAAAGGGGAGTCTGTTCTCAAATGCTTGATTGTCTTTTAAGCAAATAAACTTAAATTAATATTTTCTAGATTTTCTTTTCAAAAACTTGCTTGTACTCTCTACTCAACAAAACCACAATCTGTCATAAAGGTTGAACGTACGCTGAGGAGAGAGGCTGCTTCAGAGGAGAGCAGTAGTTGGACGTTCAATACATTGCCTTTGTTTAGAAACTAGATCTAATCACTGTGATGATTTTGAAGCCGAACTTGGAAGAACAAATTTTAGTACTGTCTGTTCCAAAGTATTTAATGATCTAACTAAAAATCAGTGGTTTGAAATGACTCTTCAAAGCGTTCCATGTGGTAAGGAAGACAGGATAGTCTGAGACATCATGGAAGTGGGAGATACAAAGTGGGTAGGAGAGTGTGTGGCAGGCTCTTGATTTATCTACAGATTAGTGCCGATCTCATTACAGCTGGTTTAAGTGTAAGCAGGATAGTAATTTTCACCTGCCTTTCCCAAGCACTTCAAAATGTGCAGGTGTTAAACAAGATCAATGCATTATTCTTTGTTTTTCTGATCTTTGTGAGGTGCTAAGGCCCACAGAGTTATTAGGCTAGTTAGTTTTTTGTCGCATCTGCCTGAGGTTCGTAGAGTGAAAATTCCAGACCCAGTGTTTGGGATGAAATTAAGCTTTGAGCCATTTCTTTTTTGATCAGTCCCATCTGTTTCATTTAGTAACCTGTTCATGCTTTGATTTCTGTTTTAACAAACATTCATCAACTAGGTAAAAAGTGGCTAAAAGGCCATTAATTAAAATAATCCATGCGGGTTAGAAAGTGCAACTTAACCAGAAGTTTAGATCTGAAAACTAGTTAAGGTATTCCTGATTTTTATTTTGAGATTCTTAGAGGAAATGGTCTTTATTGTGTAGAGTGAATTAGAATTATAACTGATAAAGTATTCATTGCTTTATGGTGTCCTTGTTATGCGAGCAGTGTAAGATTTTGTGTCCTTAGTGATTCATTTCCTTGATTGTAAGAGGGTGTTTTGAACTGCACATGACATGGCGAATGCCCTTATCGTTCAGCGATCTTAGCTGGTATGTTGAAGCAATCCTCCAGTGGTTGGGGATTTTTTAGTCCCTTTTGAATACCTTGTGTTATTTTGGATCTTGTAGTTATGATTTTTTTGGACAGAATTTATTACCCATTTGAATCAAGTCACAATACTCACAGGCAGCCTGGCAAACTAAGGCGATTCTTGAAGTTAGCCTGCCCCCCGATACTGCAAGCAGACAGCTTTTTGATTTTAAAGTGACCTGGTGCTATCAGGCTTGGGGATGGGGGCTGGAGGTCCTTAGCAACACCAAACAGGCAGACACTGATTTTTCAAGGTAATTTGTAGGTACACCGTTTAGGATTCTATGTATGTGAGCATCTGCTTGTCCATGTCAAAATACAAGTGCATTTTCTGAGGATAGCCATGACCCTCTCAAAAAAAAAAAAAATTAACCTTCAGTTCATTATTTTTTTCATTTGGTAATGTTTTTTTTCCCCACTCAATATTTATCTCTTTTTTTTGTTCACATGGATGGTTAATAATGTATATTTCACTAGTATTGGGGAAGTAGAAATGAAATGGTGGGGACTACAAATAAGCAGATTAATTAAAAGGTTATATAAAGAAAGAATGAAGACTCCTTGCTGTCTTGCCCCTCTTTTCTGGAAACTCCCATTTCCAGCTTGAATGTTTTGACCTGCGCTTGATTGCTGACTGACTCAAGAAGAGCCCTTTCCTTAAGGGTTTAAAAATTACATTACGCTGTTGGCTTTGCTGTGTTTCTTTCTGGCTGCTGTCAGAAAATGAGTGTTTGTCTCGCTTTAATGTCAAGATTGGATAACTTTTTTCTTTTTTTTTTCTTGGCATGCTACTACTATAATGAGGAACAATATCTGTTTTCCTGTGAGGGCTAAAAGCATTGAATTTTAAAGTATATCATTATACATGTGTGTGTGTGTACATATGTATTTAAACGTAGTTACTAGTTAGTTATCAAAGTAGCCAAACAACTAGAAATTGTTTTTAGAATGCGAAGGAGAAACAGAGGCAGCAATTTATTTTTTTTTCAAATGCTTTTGGCCATGATTGTTCAGTAGAATAAGCCTTGAACTGATGTATTTTGTCTTCTTTTCCTCTGTCTTCATCATGCATGTTTTCTCACTGTTGCTTTCAGGTAGGATGTGATTTCTGTGGTGTACGCAGGAAGATCAGCTGCTGACGTTTCTTGACCTGAAGTTTGACTTGACACATAGAAAGACTGAATTACCAAAAAGTACAGCACTGCTGTAGTCTGCGAGCTAGCGCCGGTGTGCGTGATTGGTAGTGCTCAGTGACCTTATTTCTTTACCATAACAGAATAAGCAGCACAGCATGTTCTGGTGTGTCTTTGTGTACAGCTGCTGTAGGTGACCTGACTGGTTGTGCACACCTCCCCGTTCCTTTAACCGCTTCCTCAGGAACTGGCCTGCCTGTTTACGCTGCTTGAAAGAAGTTTTCCTTACCTACTTGTCTGCCTTTCCACTACTCGATTAAGAATGTAGGCAAGTAAAAAAGCACGCATTTTTTAACGTCCAAGTTTTTCAGTGTGGAATTGGGATTGCATAATTGAAATACTGAACTGTAAGCCATTGTGGCTGAGGAGGTGAATTACATGCAGATGAAGCTAATCATGCTGTTCGCTGACAAACATCCTTCAGTGTTAGGAATGTGTCGGGCACTTCAGTGACCTATTTATTCTATGAAAAATTGTTCACATACACGTGTTTTATATTCCTATTCAGTTGTTGTTTAGTATGTCTGAATGGTTTTCCGTTGTAATAGAGTGCTTCGCTGTAACCAGCTGAAGTGTCTTTCATGAGACAGAGCAGCACTTTTATTTAGTGACAGAGAGGAAGAAGCCATGTGTACCTGTATGCATGAGCACAAAGTCGATTTCATGAGTTCACTCACTATCACAAAATGAATGACTTGTTTCACTAAACTTAATCAGTCTGGTTTTGGCTGAAAGAAAATAGCAGAAGAAATAACTGGGGTTTTTTTCCATAGCTGTAAGGTGAGGGTAGCTTGTTTGGTAGTTTCAGTGTTCTTCAGACTGAATTCTCCTGCATTTGAATGAATTGGGTTAGGCTAAGGCTTGATACTGTTGAGACTTCTGTTTGTTGTGCATCTCTTTCTTTCAGTGTTTCATACCCTCATAACAATAGTTAACATTTTTGTTAGTAATGCTTACCAGGAAACTTACTTCCATGTAAATTCTCTTCCTTTGATGTAAATGTAATTTCAATCTCATCTTTTCTTTCCTTTTCCTCAAGAATGTGGGTGTTAGCTGATTTTAAAACACTTTGAATAGTGTAATTAAACACCATTTCCCCTTCTGCCTGGTTTCATTATGACCAGAATGCTGTTTTTCTAAACAGGCAATAAAGAAGTCTAAAGATGTAAAATATTGTTAAATAGAATGTTTATTTTTCTAGTATCAAACAGTTTAGAACAAGTTCAGGCCATTTATGAACTCAGTCCCAGACATGGGACTGAGTGTAGGATCGAAAGAAGAGCTTTATGTGAAAAGTTTGAAAACAGACTTTAAAACCTAAACAGTAAAACAGCTGACTTTGTAGGTAAGGTGTAGAACGTGGCTCTAGTTTTCAAAGCCTATAATGTTCCTTTTCCCTGCATTCTCTGTCTAGAAATGGGCTTTAGCCTATTTGAAGTTTTAAAAAATACTCTTGTAACATTTACTTCCTTTTTCAGTCACCTGGCTTTCATTACAGTTACACATCTGGAATTGACTAGCCCTAAGTTCTAAAAATGTAGACCAGATACTTTTACCAGATGTGTATACAGTTTAAACACACCACCCCCCCCCCCCCCCCCGCCCCCAAATCTCAAATCAAACAAAAAAAAAATGAAACCCAATGCTAACCCCACCTCCCCACCCCTCCTACCCCCTGCCAAAAACCCCGAACTCCCAACCCCCAACCCCCCCACCCCTGCAAAAAAACCCAAACCCACCAAACCAACAACTATAGGCATTTAACTCAATATTTAAGTTCTGGAACCTGCTCTTAGATTACAAAATGTTAGCATTCTGCTTGAACTTGGTGGGCTTCTGTGTATGTTAGTGCTTGCCCTGTCTTATGATTTTACCAATGTGTTTAGTTGAGAATACTGGTTTCTGTATTATTGATTCCTCCTGAATGTAAATGGACTGTAGGGTCAGGTAATAATAAAGCTTGCATGTATACTTACAGCAGCTGGGGTTTTAAATACACAAAAGAATGCAAAGTCAAAAACTGTGAACATGATCAGTTGTGTTGATATGTGTGTACTTGGTGCTGTGTAACTTACACTGCCTGTTATGTTTACGTGCTGCCTGTAAAAACACTGACTTACCTTGGAGGGTACCTAGATTTTTTTTAGGCCGCTTTTATTCTGCTAATAAAGTGGGGTTTTGAGTGCCAGGGTGTCCGATTCTGCACATATCCAGATGTCCTGCAGTCTTGACTGATGTTCTGTGATGAGTAAGACTTCTGATTTTTGCCCTGAGAAGCTGCTTTATTGTATATGCTGGTTTATGACCGAGTTTATGGGCCAGAAGGAAAGACTGCACATGGCTCTGTCATGTTGTGATTTGCACAGCTCATTGTAAGTGGAAAATCCTTGGTTCCAGTGTCGATTCTAATGATTGAATGTTTCATCTGGTAGATTTTGACTGTAGAATGCATGGGTATTCATTGCTGTGGAGACTGTAGCCTGGGTAAAAGCTGTGAAGGCTGGGCTCCATGAAAGTCACACTTCCTTGCTTTGGCTCACGGTTCCCCTCAATAACTACTTATTCATGGGAAGTGCCATCTTTAAGAGAAGGAGTTGTCAGTCCTCCCTCAGCACGGAAGAGCTGCCTGGAAGGAAGGTCTTCTAAGGGTGCTCCTGAGGTATTCACGGCTTGAATGAATGGGGATCTTATGGAGAGAACTCCTCAGCTGATTTATTCAGTCTTTGAAAAGAGTGTTGTGTCTGCATCCAGAGGGAGTTCCAGAGCTGTAAATTCCAGTGGTGGGCAGAGCCTTTTTGCAGCCCCAGCATGTAAGCCCATATGAGGGACCACATCCAAAATGTTTGTCTCCTTGGTATTTATCACAGTCTAATAACGGCAGAAGCTCCCTACTTAGAATACCGGCTTTCATCGATGGCATTCTCTGGTGCCTATACCTCTCACGTTGCATATAGCATATGGGAACTTTTAGGTATTTTAATTCAGAGCTGTTTTAGGCAAGTCACCTGAAAAGTTTTGTGTAGAGTGCTGAGTTTTGGGATGTCTTACCCTTGCCTGCAATTAAAATGACATAAAGGACTAAGGTGTTGGGGCCAGTAGGCTCAGTTCTGAACTATGCTGATAATCTTGTATTATTTTGGTAAATTATTTAATTTCTCATTTTTCAGTCTATAGATTGGAAGTGGGCTCTGAGAAATGCTCTGAATCCTGTGACTGAAAAAGTTTGCATTTGAGATCTTATACTAAAGGGTCTTGCATAATTTGGGTTAAATGTTTGTGCAGTGTTTTGTATTCCCACCACTTGTGAACGTTTTCCAGGATTTTTGCTGGCAGGTTTCTCTTGCCTTCCAGATCTTTGGAGGAGGTAGCTTTTCCCCTGATGCCTTAGGTCTGATGTGTCACAGACAGAAGGATGGTGTTTCACAAAGCAGGGGTTTCACATTCTGATACACAGATTGTTGCTGCTTTTCTCTTCCCATGTTGTTGCTGGAGACTGCCCAGCTCTTCTTTTGCTACATTTGTCAGGTCCTTTTAGGACCAAAATGTAGGGTAACTGAGGATGGTTAGGTAAAATGAAGTTAAAGGTATGGGGAAGGAAAAATAGGTCTGTTTCTATAGACTACTTTCACATTATTCTTGCGCCCCCCCGCCCTTTTTTTTTTTTTGAGAGAGAATGGGCATGTGGGTACACACCCATGCATACGTATAGCATATGTATACATGGTACACATACAGCATGCTAGACATGTAGCACATATGTGTGTTTGTCATAAGTGCTTACATGAGTGGGGCAGTTTGCTCAGCGTGATGTGAGTGACCAGTGCAGACACAGCGATGTAAATACTGTTCCTTCTGCAGATGCTGAGGTGAGTAATGGTGGCCTTTTTCAGTTTAGCTTGTTCAGTGTAGCTGACCTGCTGTGTCAACATAAACTGAACTGAGAAAAGGTCTCTTAGTCCAAAGATATTTCTGTGTAGGTCATTACGTTATTGTAGTGTAACCATATAATTATACAAGGAAGATAGTGTTGGTACAGCTCCTTTTGAGAACAAAGTCCAGGCTGTTTTGTAAAGGCTGTGGAGACTCTTGGAAACAGTTTAAAGACTCTTAATCTTGTTTCCATTCAGTGTGCGCTTAGCAGAAGGACCAAAGTATTGCTCTTATTGTGCTGATATTTCTGTGGCCTTTTCTTTAGTGATGTGGTAGAGTATTTTAAAACTTGGATGTAGACAGGGTTCTGTAGTAGCTATGGCCTCGGGTCACTTGTGCTCGGGTGCCTGGCGAAGTCGCCGGTTTGCATCGATCACACAGCTGCGCTGCTGCCAGGGCTCTGGTGGATGCTGTGTCTTGCAGGTTTCTTAACTTGGCTGCCTTACAGATACTGCTTCCTGTTTGTCTCCTCCTCTTCCTAGTTCTTTTTTCTTCTGCCAGTTTCTAAATTATGCAGCGTGCTATTTAAACAAAACTATTAGTTTCACAGGTTGTTTGTATGCTTCTACTTAGTTGTGACTTTCCTACAGTGGAAATCTGCAGCTTTGTTCTGTAAGGAATACTGCGTTTGCCAGGAGTGTTCGTGCTTCACAAGACGGCGTTGGGAGTCAGTTTTCCCTAAGAAAAAGTCAAGGTTCAGAAGTACGTATTTGAGTGATCCTGAGGGTTAGATGGGGCGTGGGCCCTGTGATGAGGCTGCTGAACTGATTAGCCCATGTCTTAGTCATTCTGCTTGGCACAGCTCGGTGGAAGTTATCAGGATGATTTACAGAAAGTGGAGGCTGGAGGGATGACTCCAAACATTCCCATAGTTATCTATGCGCCTGTATGTAGCGGTGTTGGGTTGTTTTCTCACTTGGGGGGGGGGGGGGGTTGATACTCCGTTTACAGAGGGCTCTGTAGGCTATATAACAAACGAGTAATCGGATTTCACTTGGAGAAATCATTCTGTATAAGACAGTATTTCCCCTTCCTATTACATCATGAAAAACTGATTCTAAGCTTCTGAATAAGCTGATACTGATGTAAAATGGCAGATGACTTGCTGCTTCAGACAACATTGTGGCATTGCAGATTTGCTTTCTTTTTTCTTTTGGCATGTTAAGTATCGTCTTTGCCTAACCACTTGAAGGTAAGCTAAAAATACAGCAAAGTGAGGCAGTCGGTAACTGTCAAAGTAGCCGCTCCAGTTCAACCTGAGAAAACAACCAGTGTTCCTTAGCCTGTATACCGCTGAATAAGGTGTAACAATCACAGATACATTTTTTCTAATATGGTTAAGATGTTTGTAGAGTATAACTTTATTCCAAATTAAAGGGTGCTAATGTAGTGCACCCCTCCTCCTTTTTTATATAGCACTTAAAAAAAATTAAAAAAAGTAAAAACCCCAATCCCAATTGGAATACTGATTGTTGAGGGAAGACATATGCACCTGTACAGATGGATTTGAGAGTGTTTCCTCATGGTTCGGTGTAACTGTCTGACCTGGAAGTTCTTAACTCCCAAGTCTGTTTTAAGGGCCAAGTTCCAGCGCTGTGTAAAGTGCTTTGAATTGAGAAGGGATTTGCTATGGATCTTGGTCTCTTGTTTCTAGTCTGCTTCTAAGCCTTGTGCCTTCATGTCAGTACCACATCTGAAAGGAGTCACATGCATTTTCTTTACAGATGAAGCCAAACTGTCTACCTTTAATTTAGATTATGAGCAGTTCAGGACAGTGACTATGCTTTTGCCGAGTTCCATGGTGCCTGTCTTATTAAGACTCCTGACTAATGCCTGAAGCTCCCAGCCTAATTTAACTTATTAATAGTAAGGGACAGATGGTAACTGCTTCAAGATCTGAATTGAGGAATACCTAGAGAGCCAAGCTTTAATGCAGGTATCTACCAAGCCAGCCTCAGAGAAATACAGAATGCAGTCTTCAGCAACCTTTAAAAAAAAATTGCTTGTGTAATCCCTCAGAACAGAGCAACTGTAGGTCACAAATATTGTACTGACTTCTGTGTTTAATCTTAAGTGGGAGTCACTTCCATGTTATTTGAGTTCTTTGTGGGAGGAGATGTTTGTGCAGAAGATAAACTACACATTTCTAATGTGATGCAATTGGGACAAAGTTCTGCCTAAAAGTTTAAGCAAACAAATGAGCCATCTTTTCCTATTCCCTGATATCAAAGATGAAAAATTTTAGTGGAAGCTATGTTTTTGGCGTTGTGCAGAGTTGGTGGACTTGTTTGCTGCCTTTGTACAGAACATATAAACCTGGTGTGAACTTCGCAGAATGAGCACTACTTCAGCAGAATTTTGACACTCGACAGGCAAGCAGTGCAGGTATTTAAAATACCCGAGTGTGACATTGTAATTGCCTGGTATAGGGTGGAAAGTAAGAATGATAGTTTACATCATAAAGCTTTGACCTACTGGTTGAGATCCAGTTCTGTCCACAGATGATAACATAGTGAAAGTAAAAACTTTTTTTTCGAAGTGAGAGATTTCTGCTGGGATTTTAATGCCAAGATGACTTTCACGTTCCTGGCAAGGAAAGTGTATGGTAGTCGTTTGTTCGTGCAGTGCTTAATCTGTGTTTAAGTGCATGAATGGTTTTGGTTTCTCTTTCCTTCTGGTTAATTTTTTACCTTTCAGTTTGTGTAACTCGGGAAAATAAAATTGTATCAGGTTTAACTGGTGGTACGTTTAGCCCATTTTTAACTGATGATGGCTATTTAAGGTCTTCTGTTTGGCAGTGCCGAATGTTGGTTTTCTTGATAACATTTTGGTCAAATTAGATGCACCTCTTCCACTTTCCTAACTTGAAATGTAAGCCAGAACAGCTCTACCTTGCTGCCTGCTATCTGTTGGAGGATTACCATCTCTGTTGTGGGAACACATCAGCTTTAGAAATAGAAAAATTTGGTTTTGGTTTTCCAAAACCAGAAACCTGAGACGTGAGGAAATGTATTTCTCAAGTAAAGGAGTAATTGCAGCAATTGAAGAAAACAATTCTGGAGGCTTTACTAAAGAGTTTGAAGTCATTACTTCAAATAGTATTCTGTGGAATGTGCATTTTTTCCAGTGAACTTAGTTAGATTCTTAGTTTCAAACGTTCCTTGGATTGGGCCTATGAAGTGAAATACAACTATTTGTAATAATGAATTCAGATCCAGAAAACAATTCTTTAAGCAGTGTTAGCTGGTTTATTTTTTGTCTGATTTAAGTAAGAAAGGTGAAAGCTAATGGTGGAAAATTATAGAAGCTCTTCTAAAGAGCTAATCTAGTTACTCATCTCCTGATTAAAAATTGTGACCCCCTCCTTGCTTTTTTCATTTTAATTATCATGTAATTTGATAAAGAAACTTCTTTCGCTTTTGCCAGCATGGTTTTCTCTGATAGTCTTTGATCCCAACAGTTTGATGTGTACCATGGTTTGTAGCTTGTGAACCTATTTTTGAGTGTTGCTAGAAGTCCTGCGTTGCCTGCTCAGGGGATGCTGCCCTGGAGCAGCTTCCGTGCACGCTTGTTACCCAAGTTCCTTTTTCTGAGGTGTGACGCCACACAAGGAAGGCTGCTGCTTAAGCTTTCCCACAATAAAAACCAGTATAAATTACATGTACGCTAGGGTTTGATCCTCTTCTTTGTCCTTCCCTCCCTCGGCCTTGACACACCCTCATGTTTTTGGTGCCTTGTTTTTCCTCCGTAACTGTCTTGACTGACTGCTCCAAGCAGCAGTTATTTTCAGTACGTAGAAAAGTTAGGTGTCACCATACCCTTTTGTGTTTTGGGGATAACTTAAGTCATCTTTTATGGTTGTTTTCTGCCCTTGCGGAATTGCACTTAGCATTTAATTTTCTTTTCTCATTAGGCTGGGTTTTTGAAAGTCTAGTGCTCTTTCTGTAAATTTTGTGCTAATGGATAGATGTTAACAATTCTACTTCATTTAAATCTAAGTGTTCTATGTTGTAGCATCCCTCCTTCAATGACATGAGCCAGATTGGAATTCCTCTCAAAATTTGAGGGTTCCATGTCGGTTTAGTTGTATTTCCAAAATTGCTATTGTTTATAAAGATGCATGTACTTTTTCTTGACTTGATTAATGGAAATTTTGCTCTGCTTGCCTGTTTTACTGTGTCCTGCTTACATGGGTTACTTACTGAGATTTTCTTTCTAATCTGAATTTACAGACTTTGCTACTGGGTTGGGGTAGGAGTTAGAACGATATCCCATTTCTGTGACTCTACCCAGGGGTGGTGTTTCATCATTTTCTAGCATCTACTGTTTTCCCCCCTTTAATCCCTTTAGTTTAAAACATCCATGTTTGTTTAATTTTTCTAGGCTTAGAAAGCAGCTAAAAACTTCTGACACCTGACACTGTGAAGCACAGCACTGCATTACATTTTACCCTTTCAGCTTCTTGTGCCAGACTGAAAGAGTAAAATCCTTATGGGTAAAGCCTTTACCAGCACTGCAACATAGGAATGCATATTGTAAATGGTATATGTTATCGTGCGTTGCACAGTAACTTACTCTGTGTGCTTCTTATCAGATTGCCAGGCTTTCTTGCAGTATCTTCTTTAAAATGACTTCTTGTATAACAAGTTTTATGAAACAGGAGTGAAGTACTACGGCTTTTTTCCTGCGCGTTCGGTGGACTGTCCTATTAAAAGCCAAAAGGGAAGTGTTTAAACTTTACCAGTGTTTTTGCTACTAATGCTTCTGATATTCTGGTATTACATTTCAAAATCAAGTAAACCTCATGTGAATACAAATAAATTTTTAAATTTTTCATGGAGTATAACAGATAAATGTGTAGCTTGTGACTAAAACCCAAGCCAGAAGAAGGCTGATGTGCTTTAGTGTCGATAGCTCTTCAGTCTGTTAGCTTAGTCCCTAACACAGGTTAATGAACATGGCTGGCTGTTGTGTATAACTGTGCTGCTAAGGTGGAGTCAGCAGAGCTACTGCTAATGCTCAGGATGTGTTACACAACTGTAATATCAGAGACAATTAATTTGACACTTTTTTTTTTTTTTTAATCTTTTATAGTGTGCCGGTCAAATAAAAGTCCGTGGGTCTGTCTGACATGCTCAAGTGTCCATTGTGGAAGGTGGGTACAAAGTGTTAGTATGCAAATCTTTTAATCAGACCTTTACCTTTTTCCTTGTTTGCTTGACTCTGAGGCAGTTTCCTGAATGCCTTATAATTCCCTGAAATAAACCTTTCATGATCTCGTTTAACATTGTATGTTTAATACTAAACACACTTCTTTGCTGCCTTGTGAGAGTCCCGCGATTATACTCAACATAATTCTTTTTCTGAAAGAAAAGTATACGGTGAATGTGATTGCTCAGCTCAAAGAGTGCCTGGAGAACTCCTAATTCAGGGGTTTGTTGTAAAGTTCCATTGCGTGAAAGGTTTTTTCTATTGTAATAAGATGAAACCAGTAATAATTCTTGGAAACCCACAAATCCAAAGTTGGCACAGCTTATTTTAAGAAAAACAGCAACTGTCTAGCTTAGACAGAAAATACCTTAAATGTACTGTAGTGTAGTTTTGGAACAAAGTTATTGCCATAACATTTAAGAACTAGCTACCATTGGAATTCCTTCAGAATACATCTGGTTTTTGTCTGTAGTAGTTGAAGTACACCAAAAGAATTTGTAGAGGAATGATGGAGTCAATGTTTATTCTTTGTCAGGATAATTGTAGAAAATTTGCTGCTACATAAATGTTTGAGATGCACATATTTATGAGGACGCAGTTAGTGTTGACATTTGGACAGTATCTGAGATGTGAACATGTTTTCATCTGTAGGGTAGTGTCTGTGCTGATGTGCTTCTATTCTGGAAAAGCATCATTAACCTTGGTGACTTTGTCTTTTAAAGTGGATTCAATGAACTCCAGGTTTTGTTTCTTTGATCTGGGTAACAGTAACTGCCACAGTTTTAATAATGTCTCTTACTCACAAGCCCCTTTCTTTTTCTCTATTTATGTATTAATTTATTTTGTAAATGTATACTTGGTGAGAGCTAAGAGAGGGGGAGCTACTTCTTGTTAGTGTGATGGTGTGAAATAAATAGTTTGGAATATTTTACTTGTTACTAATTAAAAAAAAAATATGGTTACTGTCCACTTATGACCTTTCTTGCGTGCAGTTAGTAGACATTGAGTGAATTACTTAGGCAGTTTGCTTTGACTTTCTGAACTGCTCCCATCCATCAGGAGTAGAAAATAATTGAATTAGAAGAATGTAATATAACTTGCAACGGGAGCACTTTTGATCGTGAAAGCACACAGCATATTCTTCTGTTCAGGTAATGTTTGAAATCAAAGGAAAATAAATAGAGCTTTTCAGATCTTTGCTTGAAGTTCATCCTCCAGGTTAGTCACTGGGAGCATTACTGACTGTGTTACAGCAGCAGAGCATTTCTGTGGGAGCGTAGCTTTATAAACCTGGCATTTACACCGTTAGGCACAAAACCAAACTCCTGCAAGCACAACTGTCGTATTCTGGTTGTGACAGAATTGCTGCAGGATTGTGCCAGCACAGCAATGTTGATAACTAGCACAGCTGCGTTAGCAGAATTGTTTACACCTGCATGTGGGAACAAGTGTAGAATACAAAGACCTTCATGTGGAGCATGTGTGGACTTCCTATCTGTTCGTGTGACTGAGCTCAGCAAGCAAGAAATGGGGAAGGAGGGAATTCACCAGAGGACTGGCCATGCACTTCTAAGTATTAATGATTTTTCAGCTGATACTTAGGGCTCTTGCATTTGTAATGACACTTTTTGTTTTAATTAAAGATACTTAATTTTCTAGATCTCAAATTTTGAGTGTGAAAATACTCATTGTGTCAGCAAAAGAGCTGTAGGTTTTAAATTTTTTTTTTTCGGTTAATGTGGCCCCAAGCCCTAGAGCCTTTCATTTTCATGAACTTCAGAAAACATAGAATGCGCTAACGCTAAATCCTGCTGCAGAGTGGGAAAGCTTTAAGTGCATGTGCTTTCATATGGGGGTCAGCACACTGTTAATCACAAACATGATGAGTGCTGGATGGTAAAGAAAGTAGAGCTGTAAGAAAAGTATATGGGAAAGCAATAAGGAGAAGAACCACGTTACAGGTATGGAAAAAGGGAGCTAATGATTTTCTTGGTCGTGAAGGTGCGTCAGTCATTAAGGGCCCAGGTCCTGGGGTTTGGTACAAGGATGCCAGTTTGTGGTTGCTATGAAGGAGATGGAGAGATTAATTTGGACAACACGGGTGAGTAAAGGGATAAAAAAATCAGAAAATTGAACCAATGTTTTCACACAGGTCAATTGCCTATTTTAATGCCTGTATAAACATTGGATACTTATTAGGCTGCCTTTTTTCTTCTGTTTTCAATGAATGCTTGTTAAGTAACTGTTTAAAAGAATAATACTTTTTTTTTGTTTTTAATTTATTTTAGATATGTGAATGGCCATGCAAAAAAGCATTATGAAGATGCACAGATTCCTATGACCAATCACAAGAAAACAGAAAAACAAGAGAAAGTTCAGCATACTGTGTGTATGGATTGCAGTAGTTACAGTACATACTGGTAAGGGTTTAAATGCTGTAAGTTGACAACTTTTTACGTACTAGAAGGTGAAAGCTTCAGACTGATGTAGACCATTGTATTGCATGCATTTTTGAGCGTTTAACCTCCTGATTTCCAGACCTAGCTGTTTAAAAATAGTTACGAAATAACCTTTTGCTTTTGCATGCATACGTAGCACTGGTTGAGGCTAAACTTTGGCATTTCAAATGACCTAGCAGAAACACTCTGAAATAAATGTTATTTATGTGGTTTGGAGTTGCTTCTGTTTGCTTTGAAGTGTATTGAGAAACTAACCTTTTAATTGCAAAAGCTGCTGTTCGGTTGTAATTACTCCTTCCATCAAATTGGTGAGTCTTTTGCATACCCTTTATTTGTCAGAATATCAGGAGGAACCTGTCGTTCCTGCTGAAGAGATGTGAACTTGAGGGACGTGTGTGTGGTGTTTAGGGTTCTTTTTTCTGATACCAGCTTTTTTTTCTTCACTCTGAAAGAAAGTCTGCTTTCTTTTGGAGATTTGGTGCAACATGTATGAGTTTGAGAAAGTGATGGATCCTGTTGGGAAGCAGCGTCAAATCTCTGGCAAGATTAAGTAGCAGAATCGCAGAAGTGTTTTGTTTCTAACAGAAGCATGGCCTGGGCTCGTATATTCTATAGTTTCTTAAGAGTGAGATATGAGCACTGTTTAGGGAGATGGAATAGTTACTCTGGTAGTGTCAGGTTCCCTATCTTCCCTGTTCCTCCAAGAGCAAAGACTGGAAGTTATTGAAAGCAATGCTTGTGTGTGTTCAGTGGCTTCCATCCTCTGCACCCCTAAGCAAACCTGTTGACAGCTGCTTCCCCATCTCCTGTTGGCTCCATGTTTTCCCATGAATGTTGTTAGTTCTGTGGTGTGGCAGTGCAGATTTGAACAGTGCAAATCTCCTGGAAATCTGCATTATGGTCTTGTAAAATTACTGAGTAAATAGCTCCACTGATAGGTATTTTTTTGAAATAATTGGGTTTCTTTTGTGTACTTCATCAGGGAAAAATCTGTTTGCTGAAGTTTGGGTATCCAGCTCTATGAGGAATACTTCTGTAACAAATATCTTTATCCTCTGCAAGTAAAGTACAGTTAAGTGGTCTCACCTGAAGAAATTTTGTTAGGAGCAACTAAAAAATTATTCAGATGGTGCATGGAGCTGCACAGACACTAAGCACAGAAGAAAGGTTTGAGTAGCTTTGTGATGTATGGGGATTTTGCTTTTATTTACATTTTATTTAAATTACCAGCATTTTCATCTGCTCCTATGTGAAAACATTAAGAAACATAACTTTTTCCCAGGTGGTATGTATGCACAGGTTACCAGCAGTGGAACAGCCATGGGAAGCTAATTCCACTTTCCCAATTAATGTTGGTAACAACTGAGTTCAATGTTGTGGGTTTTTGTTTTTGTTTTTGGGTTTTTTTTGTTTTTGGGTTTTTTTTTTTTTATTTGAAGTATGACCTGTCTTCTAGTCACTCTGAAGGTAATAATATGTGGAGGAAGTTTAAGCAGGGTATTTGAAGTCTTTATTATAAAATCTCCATTTACATTTTTAAGACTTGCTGAGGCTTGATACCAGCAAGTCAGAGCACCCTGCTGACCTTATCCAAAACTGAATGTGGGCATTGCAAAACAATGGCAGCCAAGCAGAGACTGTGGGATCTGTTAGTGAAAGAAACTGTGCTTGTGAGGAGCAGGTAGGCATGCACTCGGGAAACTCACTGGTGTTTCACAGCATATTTGTGGTGAGACAGATGAGAAGCAGTTTGGTATGTGCTATCTTTTCTGCTGTAATTGAAGTAGAAGGCTGAGTCATCTATGGATGAACTGGAACTAATTGTAGAGCTTTGCCTTGGGGAGTTCCTGTTGCATATAATTCACTAGCAAATTATAACTCTCCTATGTTAATATGAAGCTGAACAAGTTTCAAAAGCAATGTATCTTTGCTTTCATTTAGGATATTTCAGTGTTTTCTCACCTGATAATCAGGAAAAGATTGTTTTTGTAACAGGTTTTGTTATTGCACCTGTTGTTTTTCAGTGGAAATGAGTTTAAGATGTGTAAAGATGAAGCAGAAAGCATTCAGACCAGCTTCTGCCCCTTTGTTTCAGAGTACTGTAGGGATTGCTATCAAATAGTGCTTGCCAGTTAAAGCAAATAGTTGAGTGAATTCAAGTCATAACTAGCTACTGTGGCGACTGAATTTCAAAATGTTGTGTTAGCTTCTTCGGTGCAGACATGAATCCAGTAGACGGTGCTATGTTTATGCAATGATGTTTCTTTTAAGTGAACTTTTATTTGAAGACTAATATTTTATGCTAGCAATGTGGGCATCCTCAATAATTTGGAAGTCAAGAAAATACCATCCCAAGACTTAATTGAATTCTACTTCTACAGTGAAAATAATGGAGGTATTTTGATGTGGTGCTGGCTTTTATATGTTTATTTGCAATTTTGTTTGCCATGCGGAGTTGAGTAGAATACTCTTGTTCCATTTTTATCCTATGGATCCCAATTTACTGTGTTCCCTTAGCATGCATGATAGTAGTGGTGAACAAGCTTGTATGGGCTCTTTCCTAAGCAGAAAGCATTTAATCCTCTGCTTTTCTTTGTCCATGTCATAAACTTTCATGCAGTCATGAGAGCACAGGCCGGGGTTTGCCTCAGCTATTCTTGTCAGTCCAAGGGGAAGAAATATTATGTGACTGTTGAAGCTACCATGGTTTATTGAATTTTGTTTCTAGTTCACATGCAATCCTGCTGTAAACCAGAACCAGATCAAGCAGTCTCCTGTAACTGCATTTCAGCTTGGACGTCTAGGTGTGTATGTTGTCTTTTAGGTGGTCACAAGCTTTCAACATAGCTTTGAAAGGAAAATATTTCAGTTCTGGTGGAAGGGTGGTCAATTTTGATATTTTTTTTTAGTCTGAGATGACATTTTTATTGTATTTATGATTTTGGTAATGTTTTGAAAAATACAGACATGTTGGAGGTATCATTAAGTATTGGGCAACTAGGCATTTGCTTTCCAGGGGGTTTTGATCTTTTTCTATGTCCTCCTGTTTGCCTGTTCAGCTTTCACAGCGGAGAAGTTGAGTAGATGTTGATCTCTTACTTGTTATGAGAGTACAACTCTCTTCTTGGTTCTTTGGTCACTTTTGAGACAGTAGATGCAATACTAGATCTTCAGGCTGACTTATATTTGAGACCGTAAGCACTGAGAAAAAACAAGACTCCTGAATTCCACTTTTTGGAGATAATCAGCACAAAGAGTTCACAAGAAGTACAGATCTCTTTTCAGACTGTTGCACAGTGCTTTCTCCTGCTGTGTCAGTGGTGGTTTTTCTGTGCACGACAAGTAAAATGATATGTGTAAGAAGCCTGCTTTCAGAAATAAGTTTCCTGAAAGAGGACTCTTGTAAATTTGTTTTCTTGGTTAGCACAGAAGTAGAAAAGCTGCCCTGTTAATGTATTTGCATAATAGGTTTCCCATGTTCATTTAATCCCAACACAATTTGCAGGTCAGGTTTCTGACCCATTAGCCTCCTTGTTATCACTTAAAGGGACATGGTTGTGCTCATGTCCGTGTCTCCCCAGCCCCCTCCCCCGGGCCGATGTTAAAATAACTTTAACTTTTACTGTTAAAAAAGGACTTTAAAAAAATCCTTTCTTAGTCTTTTGTGATGGTGGTTCTGTTTATAAAACAGGCTTATGGTGCTAGCACATGAGCATCCAAAGGTAAGATTGCTCTGGGACCGTTATTTTGCATTCCGCCAGTCAGTGGAAACTGAAGAAGGTAAAAAGCCTTTTATCAAGACAGTAAAACTCGAGTTCTTAGTGTACTCATATAAGGTGTTAGCACAACTAAGGAAATGGGTTTTCTTAATTTTTCCTGTCCTGTAATTCTTCAGATCTGGGATTTTAAACATGGCATGAAGCTCTGTAACTTACTGAGACGGCCAGCACTAAGCGTAAGTGCTCCCCAGAGCAGTGCATACATTCACTGGCTTGCTGCCATTTCAGCAGCAAAGCAGGCCAGAAAAGACCAGCCCTTGGAGGTAGCAGAGGTGCTAAAAATAGAAAGTGTATAGAGAAGAAAATACATATAAGGGACCCTCCACGAGGTACAGAATTCTCTCTGCTAAAAGCATATTGTGGAACTTCTGTATGCAAAAAGGTGTATTGTTGATTGGTGATAATCCTGAGGATCATGAATTAAACATCCTTTGAACGTCAGCTGCACATATAGGAAGTAATGTATTAGCAGTTTACCTTTAAGGTCTGGGCTTAGCAAATTTTAAGCTATTAAAGCATAAACTACTTTCTATGCTGTTTAAATCATTTATGCAAAATAGATCGGTACTAGTGCTGCTGTTTCTCGTAGTTGTGCTGAATCCTCCATGTTGCAAGGGAGGTGGTTTAAAAAAACCTGCCCATTAAAAAGAGAAATAGAAGAAGCTTGTCTTATTTTTAAGTGAGTCTTGAACTTACTTTTCCACTGTTGCAAGGACCCTGATGTTTAATGATGTATTTGGTTTTATTCCTCATCTCGGGGAAAGTGCTAACTTGCAGTTTTAAATAAAGATGTAACTGGTGTGTGAGATCAGACTAAAAATAAGTTTAACATGATCTTTAGGGCGTTGGAGCAAGTACTGAATCATCGTTCAGCAGTACATTGGCTTAGAGGCTTTCAGTGAGCTTGCATCTGCTTTCATTCCCCGTTTATAAACGTAGGTAGCTACACAACTACAGTAACAACGTACTTGTGGTAGTGTAACAGAGCGTGTGGGCAGGCTTGGTGCTGGGGGGGAGTGGGACTGTGCTGATCCACCTGCACCATGCTTACCGGTGCTTGGCTCTGGTGGCTGTCCCTGAGCTGCGGTGTCCGGCCAGAGCGACAGAGGCGGGGACGCTTCGTTAGGTGATTGTAGGTGGCTGATGTAGCTGAACAGGGCTACTTAAAACATGGCTGAAAAATAAACATGTTTATTAAATTAATAAACAAATTTATATTATTGGGACTTCTTCCCAAACTAACTAGGTCTGTGGCAATCTTTTTGAGAGGGGAAAAAAAAAAAAAAAAGCTACTGCCAGCAATAGAATTATCTTAGTAATTTCTAGATCTTGCGTAAGTATCCATAACTGCTGTGTTCAGTGTTTGGAAATCTTGAGAGTTGTATTACTTTCTCTTCTCAGAGGCAAAAATCAACAGAGATCCTGGACAGACTGGTCTTACAGACTCCTGTCGGTGGCAAGGGCCTTTATTTCTCAACTCTTTAGTCTCTTCAAGAATCCAGTGTTTGTGTTAACATTAGCAATACTGTTGCCTTTGAACTACACCATAGATTTATGCAACAGAGAAGGTTGTGAATTCCTGTTGTGCCTGCAGTCGATAGCTTCATTACCTTGTGAAGCAGGATTTGGCCCAGCAAAGGGGTAACCTGCGGTGGTGAGGATGTGCTTCATCTTGGAGTCAGTTCTGTGCCCCAAAAGGAAGGGAGAGAAATAGTTACAGTTCTGATATTAAACATACCCAGAGTTAGTCAGTTGTCTTCCCAGGAAGCATTCAGTTGTCTGCCAGAACGTGAAGCTGCAGTTGATGCTCACGGTAAGCCCAGGGCTGACAGGTACGTTCAGAGCAGTTACCTCTGTGGGATGTGGGGGAAGGGAAGCTGTGACAAGTCTCTGCTCCCTTTTTGTCGCAGTGCTCTCAAAAGAGCTGGTGCAAGTGTTAAGCCTTGTCTTACCTTCCTGTTTCTCACACCAGGATATGGGTTAGCTAGTTGTTGAGCTAGCTTTTGGCTAACCCTGCAGGGGTGCTGTGAAATGTCACCTGCCGTTCCTGCGCGCAGCAGAAGGGCTGCCTTGGCTGGCTGCCTCCTTTGGAGAGACCGTGAGGATGCAATTCTTGGTTTACCAACGTGCAGGTGTGGATTCTGCAGGGCTGGGCTTCCTTACTGACTGCAGCATTTCTTTCCAGCGGTTTTAAGAGATATTTGTCCTTCCTTCCCTTCCGCTTTCTGTTAAAGCCACCCCTGTATACAGACATCCCCTTTCCTTGGCAGTGGAAGAAAGAGCGTGGATAAGAGGGTCCACATCACTCTGGGATCTCTGTTCCCTCCGTGTTGAGAGCAAGAAATGCAAGGGATTTACAATACAGCTCGCAGCAGAAGTTAATGCTGTTTTGCAACAGTGTTCTCCTTGTGACAGTTTTCTTTGCTACTTTCTCCTTTCACTTCCTCAAATTGACACCTGCACTGTGGTATTACCACCACCTACTCAGGAAAACAGTGAAATAAGGGGTGGGGTTTTTTCAGCATTCCTTAAAGGACCCTCAGCCACCCCCTTAGAAGCGGTCTGTAACCTTTGCCTTTGCACTGTATGAGGCATTACGAGGTCACAGTTTGAATATTAAATTATAATGAACATCTTTGCTTCTTGGGAAATAGGAGGTCTTTGTAGAGCATTATAGGATCGTAGACTTTTGTAACCCTTCTGTTGAGAGGCCGTTTTGATTTGGCTTTACGTTTGCCTTGAGGTGGTGTGGGGATCAGCTTCTCTATCTTTTTCAGCTAAGTTAAGTTACTTTTGGACACTTGCCCTGAAAAAGCTGAAAATACTAGCTTAGGTTTTGTCAGAGTTTCTGTATATATGAAAACTATGAGACATTGGGTGATATTTGTGGTTAAAGCATTAAGTGCAAGTTGCTGCAGACTTCTGGTGTGACTTTGGACAAATCACAGAACTTCTCAGTTAACGTTCCCTGGTCTTTTTTCTGTAGTAGAAACTTTTACAGTATGTGTGTATCTGTTCAGCACCTCAGGCTTTAGTGATAGCTTTACAGTATTAAAATACATTGATTTATGCTATACATTCATAAATACTTTGTATTCTGTTTACCTGTTGTCAGTTAATCTTTTATGATAAATCTTCTAGATTGTCTACTGATGCTGCTTCTGGTTACACCCTATGTTTGAAATTTTGTTGAACTGGAATTCTGCTTTGGGACAAGCAGTACATTGTGCTTCTGATTTCTAATGAAGAACTGAGCTAGAAGAAAAAACATGTAATAAGATGGTGCCTAAACCTTCTCCTGCTGTTGGGTAGTTTTCAGTGAGGACCAAGCTCAGTATATAGGTGTTGTGCTCTCCTGTTCCCTTCGTAGTCTTCCACTGAGTCACTTCAGTGCTTCCTGCACTTTGGCTTGCATGGCTGTTTTTGGAGTACTTCACTGAAATCCTTTGCACATCCTGATAAATGTTTTTCTTGCAGTTATCGCTGTGATGATTTTGTAGTCAATGATACCAAGCTGGGTCTGGTACAGAAGGTCAGAGAGCACCTACAGAACTTGGAAAAGTAAGTAGTTTGTTTACATCCAGACTGCTTTGGGTAGACCAGTAATACTGCATCATTTAAGTGGTATTTCTGTTTTATATGTATTTACATGTTTAATACGTATGTACATTTTGTTCCTTGTATGCATGTGATACTAGGTATGTTTACGTATCCTTTTCATCTCCGAGAAGCAGAGGTGCAGAGTGAAAGGATTTGACTGATCTTGTACGTTTTGTTTCTTATACAGTGATACAGGAATATAGATATAAATTAACTTGCTTGCTGCCAAGCCAAAAATTACTGTCTTTCCCATATAAATGGGAGAGAATTTCCAAAACCAGAATAAATTTCTGGAACAAGTATATTGAAGTGAAAATTGAAAATGCAGGTGGAAGTAAGTCTTCATGTTGATCGTGTAGTTTGGTTTCCAAACAAAAAGATAAAGAAGGCTTATGAATTTGGAATTGTACAGAAGAGACGTGGTTTTGCTCTGCCTTTGGCACTGTTCACTGAAAGGGAGGTGCTGCAGCCCTTGTGATGCAGGTACTGTGGCCACTGCTAGATAGCAAATAGTCTTTTCCCGGTTTGCTTGGAAACCTTGTATAATACCAAACAGAAGCACACGTGTGCACAGTGCTTCCAGGTAACATGCCAGTGCTCAAGAGTTCAAATAGGTCCTCCTAAGAAAACTCTCTGATTTTGGGAAATCTCTGGATCCTCTCTGCGGTGTGTGTTGTGGGTTAACCCCAGCTGGCAACTCGGCCCCACTGCGCTGGTGGGCAGGGGGTGGGAAGAGAGAAGGTGGGAGAGCTGGTGGGTTGGAACAAAGATGGTTTAACAGGTAAAGCAGAAGCGGTGCAGGGACAAAGCAGCCCAAGGGATTCACTCACCGCCCCGCGCGCGGGCAGGGTTCGGCCGTGGCCAGGGCTGCAGGGCTCCATCGCTGCTTGGGAAGGCCAGCGCTGTCACTCCGAACCTCCCCCCCTCCTCCTGCCCCCGGCTTGTACGGCATGGTACGGCATGGCATGGTACGGGGCACACCCTGGGCTGCTGTGCCCCCTCCCCACTGCTTGTGCCCCCCAGCCTGCCCACGGTGGGGTGAGGTGAGCAGCGGCCAGGCTGTGGCTCGGGGCCCCCCCCCCCAGGCCTGGCTGCGCAGGGAATAACTGTCCCAGCCAAACCAGCACTGTGGGTCACTTACTCTGTAGGTAACTTAACTTTTTCGTTATTTTCTATCCTCTTTTTGATGGGTTTCTCTGGTATGTAATGAGATGTAAAGATGTTTAAGCATAATGAGAAGTGCCCATTAGTATTTCAGAAACATCCAGGAGATCCAACTCTTTGAGAGATAAATGATACTGTGGAGGCTTCCATTGTGTGTGATGACAGTTTTTGAATGTTTGGAGGGCTTTTTAATTAAAAAATAAATAATAAAAAAAAAAGCACTGCCACACACCCTGAAATCTGCCACAAGTTGTGATTTTGCTGTTACATTAGAGGGAAATCATAAACTGGTAGAATTGAGGGGCTAGTAATTACCAGTGATGTGGAAAAGAATAATTAACTGTTGTTGTAACTTTGTATTAGTATTACACTTAAATATTACTTACGTTTTAAGTAAGAGAAGTCAGCTGTAATACACAAGTGCTAGCACTAGACATATTTTTGATTTCTGGTAACCCTACTTTGTGCTGATTTTTTGAAGTTATCTTTCTAAAGGCTTAGATGATTCTTCTGACAGGAGTATTTAATGGAAAATTCTGTATTAAATATTCCATGATTAAGGAAAAATGTCAATATTTTAGATGAAAAGTAGCATGCTAATAAGGTGACTTTTCAGGGTGTATGCTGTAGCATACGTAACTTAATGGCATTAACTCGGACATTAGTGTTGAAAATAAGATGCGCATCTGTGCTCAGAAGGAGGTGCAGTCTGTTTTAGACTATGAAAAGCGTGTGTTGCAATGGGGAAGCTCTTTGCTGTCTTAATGACATCTGATGGCAGATGTAATCGCTGTGTTAAACATTAGGATGGTTATCTGTTGTCCATTTCACAGGATATTTTGTGTTTATAGTAAGTAACCCCTTAATTACTTTCCAACAGTTCAGCCTTTACATCAGACAGACATAGGAAAAGAAAACTATTGGAAAACTCATCTCTGAACAGCAAGCTATTAAAAGTAAACGTAAGTATGACAGATTCTGCTACAGTGAGTTTAAGGGTTTTTTCTAAATCTGCTGAGTCTTATAGTTGGCCGGGACTTTAAGTACTTAGTTACCCAAATTCTTGCTGTATTTTGTCTTTCTCTTCTCCTGACTGCACACCTAGATATTTTTGATATATTGAAAAGTATGTTTGATGTTCTGCTGCATTTCTGTTGACCTGGACTTTGAGCTTCCTTGCACTTAGGAAGGGTTTCGTATCGAGATGGAGCTTCAGAGCAGTTTGAGCTTGGTGGGATCAGCAAAATTGGAAGGAGCTAGTACCTATTGGGATGAAAACAGGGATAGACACAAGGCTTTCTTCTCCTGAGCAGACAGGGGTGTTTTGTCTCTCTTTTTCTTTGGTGGGTGTGCTTGGTGTTTGTGGTTGGGGTTTTTTGGTGGGTTTTTTTTTTTTTTTTTTTTTTTGTACTGCAGAAGGCAAAGAAGCAGGTGCCCATTCTTTTGACTAGGGGGATAAAAGAGTAATTGTTAGGAAAGTAAAAAAAAAAAAAAAAAAAAAAAAGACAAAATTTTGAAAGACATCAGTTAAACTTGCTTTCAAAAGGAGCTGTGGACTATTCTGAAAGCTTTTCTTACTCTGATCTCTCACCATCAGATCTGCAGAACAGCACTCAGGAGAGGATGATCCAGCCCTTGTTGGTTGCTGAAGGGCTGCATAGTTTCTTCCAAACAAAGATTGCTTCAAACCAAATGTCTCTTTTTCCACAGTTTGGGTTGAGGGAGTTTCTAATCTTCAGAACTTCCCCTAGATTTTAGGGGGGGAGAGGGGAAATACTGACCCTGCCGTATGCAACTGCTTCATCTTCCCCCTGGGCAGAGGGAGTGGCAGAGCAGAGCTGTTCTCCTTGGCCCGGGGGCTGCAGGGCAGCTCTACTCAAAGGGAGCTGAAGCAGTCGCTGTCATCAGCTCTGAGGAGCAATTACCTGATTGCAAAGAGAAGGATTTCTCAAGAGGAGTATGAATAGAAATAAGGGGGTGGGGTGAGAGCAAAACAGTCTGTTTCTGTTTTGCAAAGTCTGTAGCAGTGTGGTTACTTTAAAAATGCACTACCTACGGTCAGTTTAGGGTCCTCTGAATGTGCCGTCCTGATCTTGGGGTGATTGAGGGAGCCTGTGACAAATAGTGGGTTTTTTTGCTGTGGCAACACACAGCATCATTGTCTGGAAAAACTCAAAGCCAGAGAAAACTAGAAGGAAAATTCTGGACAACATTTAGATACAGAGAAGACAGAATTAGAAAGCATGAACTTAAATGCTGCTTTTATTCTTAGTCTGTGCTGTTTTCTTTTCTCAGTTTTATTAATACTTGAATATCGCCCGTGGCAACAGATGATCTTTTTATTGTTGGCACGTTGGATCCTTATCTAGAAAAGACAGGGCGCTGCTGTTTGCATTAGTAACTGTGCTGTCTCACCCTGGGCAAGAGTGAGAAAAGAATATGCTAAGGATGCTGTGATGTTTGTACTTTAAAGTTTTCTTCCTTTATTGGAAAGCAGGTCTCTCTTTATAAACAATTCTTACGGAATTGTAAATTGCTTATGTAAATGATACTTTTTTATTTTAACAACAGTATCTGCTGTCATTAGTTTTTCACTAAAGGTGACGTTTGTGGTAGATTTGGGGAGGAAAACAAGTTTTATTGGAACATTGAACACCTTTGGTAACCTGGATTTGTATGCAGTCTTTGGTGTCAAGAAGTATGTTAATTTTGAGATCCTACTACTAAAAGATAGTCTAGCTTCT
Organism: Falco rusticolus; assembly: GCF_015220075.1. Classification (NCBI taxonomy): domain Eukaryota; kingdom Metazoa; phylum Chordata; class Aves; order Falconiformes; family Falconidae; genus Falco; species Falco rusticolus. The sequence goes on from NC_051193.1 coordinate 22,584,915, forward strand.
AAATTCTGTTAGAATAATGAAGAATGCTCTAAAATGTCATGAACTTCCAATGTCATATTTTGTAGACAATTGAATGTGTCCCAAGTGTTGCAGATTCTAGAAGTTGTAAGTGCAACACTGTCCATGTTTCTCTTCCCTCTCCTCCCAGCCCACCCTGAAGATCATTTGGCAAAAGCAAGCTCATCTGTGGGTAACATTGCTCTAACCTGTTGAGACTTCTAGACTGTGAATGATTTATGTTTTGCTTCTCTGCATTCAACACATCACTTCTGTTGCACAGTCTTAACTTGGCTGTTTCTTTCCCAAATAAGTGCTGTTGTCTGGCTTTCAAAAACCCCTGGCTACCACAAAACCCCACCAGGACAGCAGGGTAATGCTGGTGACTTAAAACCAAGCTGCAGGCTGCCTTACTGTGCATATTAGACATGAGACTACATGGATAAGGGTTGGTATTTTCAGTTTTCAAAGGCACTTCAGGGGAAATTGCTGTCCTGTCCAGTTCTCACTGAGCGTTATTGGAACATATATACACACAAGTACTTTGCAATGAAAGTTTCATGTCAAGTTGGAGCTTCAAGGCAGTTTGAGTTGGTGAGGTGGTTGCTTTGGCTTTGAGACTGCACTTTTCAAACAGTGAAGTTTGTTATTATTTACATCTATGCCAGTATACCAGCAAACAGCTCTGGGGGGACAAAGTGGGGGAGCAGCAATAAGCCTTTCTTTAATTTACCCGTTCTTGTTTGCAGGGAAGCACCACTGCCCTTTGTGCCACAGGCCTTCGGAACCTGGGGAATACATGTTTCATGAATGCAATCCTTCAGTCGCTCAGGTACTTCCGAAGCTTTCTCCGCGACTGTGAGAGTGGTTGTGTGCTGTAGCATTAGGCAAGTGAATTTGGCAAGTTGCCACTGTACGAGAGTGTACCTGGATTTGCAGGACGGGGGGTGTGCAGGTGCCGTGAAGCTGTGTTTCGCAGTGTGGGACTGCCCGTGATGCAGCGTTCCAGAGGAAGCCTGCCATATCCTCAGTGGAAAGCGAGATTGCCCTGTTATTGCTGAGGCTGTTGAAACCTGTTGATGCTTAGGGTTGCTGTGAAAGCAGAGACAGTGCTTTGAGGGATGGGGTCTCACGAAGGGGCTAGGGGAACGGTTTCTGCAGTGCTGAGATGTTAGACTGCGTTTCATTGCTGCCGAGACTACTGCTGCTCTGTAATTGTCCTTTTGCATTTCCCAATTTGCCTGCTTCACTGGGAGACTGCCACTATAGCAGGACTAATAAAAGCAGGACTCCGTTCTGTTTTCTATCATTCAGGGTTCACCGTCAGGAGTTGAGGCACATACTTTTCATGTTCCTTACTGGGACCGTGGTGGCAGAGGTTAGAATTGATTGGCGGCAGACATGGAGTTAACTTCTCCTCTGCAGATGCAGCCTGCTTTGTTAGGGAATGGCTTCCGATCCCTCAGTCTGTCATGGTGTCTTAGTCAAAGCAGAGCCAAAATGTAGTTATTTCAGGTAGTTGGGATGATGATATTTACAGATCTGTTCAGTCGTTTACAGGAGATGAGTATTTGCTCTACGGTATTTCTTCTCTTTTGTACTGCTATCCTCTATCACTGCATGAAGTTGTGTTTATGCATTTCAAAGAGCAAGTTCCAGAATACATAATATTCTCTTTATTCTCTGCTCTTTAAGGATTTATTTTTTCCTTTTTCCATAGTAACATTCAACAGTTTTGCTGTTACTTCAAAGAGTTGCCTGCTGTGGAGCTGAGGAACGGGAAGACGGCAGGCAGGCGAACTTACCATACCAGGAGCCAGGGAGATAACAATGTGTAAGCTGCATGTTCCTTGTTAGCACAGAACTGCTGGAAACTTTTATGGAAAGCAGCAAATGCTTAGGTGGTAGAGCCACTATATGCTTTCAGTGCTGCAGAATCATAATAAAAATGATTCATGGGGTACAGAGTCACAGAAAAATATTGGCTGTACAAAAAAACCAAAAACCCAAGCTTGCAGTTTGCTGGTGCTGCAGTGGGAAGCAGTCAGATATATCAGAACTGGAGAGTGACTGTATTGAAGGTTAAGAAGTGCTAGTTATATGTACTCCAGACATGTTACTTAATTCCAGCTAAAATACAGTCATGGGGATGTGTCTTTAAGGGAACATACTACAAAAACAAAACCAAACCCCTAAAAAAATCTGAGTAAGCGATTCACAATCTGTAGCTTGGTTGAGCAGGTGTTAAGGGAGGGATGTTAGCGGAGTCTACAGGAAAGTGGTGAAAGGTGGATAGATTTCCATGTGAGTCCTCAACATCAGAAATGTGATTTTCCTAACCTTTGTCTCTCTCCAGTGTTATGAGTAGGATTTTGGACATAAAATCTTTGAACTACTGGAAAGGATATTTACCCAATCATTACAATCTTAGCCAAAGTAATGTCTGGTATTTGTACCATTGAGCTAGTAAACCTATAAGGGTTATAAAAGCTGGTGATTAACTTGGGTTTGTATTACTTTCTTTCCAGTTCATTGGTGGAAGAATTCAGAAAGACCCTCTGTGCTTTATGGCAAGGAAGCCAAACTGCATTTAGTCCAGAGTCTTTATTTTACGTTGTTTGGAAAATCATGCCAAATTTTAGGTAAGTTGTAAAATAAGGAAAGTATTCTTGATTGCAGCCTAGTATTGCTGGTGTCCTACTCTAAAGTTTGCTGAATCCATGGGGTGTACTTTATGCAGCTTTCCCATATGCCCACAAATTGAAAAGGATGTTCGCTTTGACAGTTTGTTGTTCATCGGTAGTGCTTTTTTTTTCCCCCAGCCTCCTACCATGTGCTACGTGTAGCAGTGTCAGAGAGGACAGACATCTCAAATACTAAAATAGTAGTAGTTGTACATTTGAGCCAGTGTTCCAAATGGCAGAAAGAATCAAGATAATGACTGGTAGATAAGTGCCAAGTGCGTGGTGTTGACAGAACCCAAGTTTGGCTGCAATAAGAAGGTGATGTAGTCAGATCAAAAAAGAAACAGCACCTACAGGCCTAAATGCAGACATACTGGCTGAAACTTCCTTGATTCTCTCAAAATACTGTATACTCACCAGTTGGACGTGAACTAATGGCTATAAGAAAAAAAAATCTTGTGCATAATAGGCGTTTTGTGCCCATACTGACAAAAAAAAAAAAAACCACGATAAAAAGAAAGGCAAAAAGAAGGTTACCCAAGTAAATCAGTGTCGTTCCTCTCCAAGGTCTCCCTGTCCTGGCCCCTGAACTTCTTTCAAAGGAGCACTGAAACCTGTTAGGATATATTGTGATGAAGGTAAGTTGCTCCATGTTCTCAGACAGTAAAGATGTTCTGTTATGTGACATCTCCAGCAGTGCTGAAAAGATGCTGTGAACACATCTGCTCAATCAGTAACTGAATAACGCTAATCTGTTTATTCTTTTCTTCACGCTGCCAAATATGTTTCACTCGGCTTATGAGAATCAAGGAAGTTTAATACCAGTAGTTGCAAGGAGTGACCAAAACATGATAGGCAAATGATCATCATCCATAATGTCCTTGACCAGTTTCCCTATTACAGTCTTCACTATAATTCTTGTTAGATTGAGAAACCAGTTCGTTAGTTCCTCAAGCAAATTTTCAGCACTGTGGGTTCTATCACAGCTTTTACAATAAAAAGTGGTTTGTTGGGGTTCTCCCCCTTCCCTTTTTGTTCCCAGTTAGCTGGGAGCATGTCTGTGATTGACTGATAAGAGAACTCATTAAATCATACGGAGAATAGGCAGCTGCTCAGTAGATCTCCACTCCCACATGATTCGAGGAGAGAATTTGAACAGTGCTTAATTGTACCTTGTAAAAAAAAAATAAAATCCTACTTGTGAGACTGGGAGGAGAGGGTGGGTGGGCATACATGTGAAAGCAAGCTAGAGGCAGTAGTGGGTTAACAGCAAACATCTGCTTTGGCTTGTGCTTATGGAGCCTGAAGTGATGGGGCAGGGGTAGGAAGCATGGTTTAATTGTTGTAGCCCAAAGAGTTTTGGTTGTTAAAGGCAAGTTGTGCCTGCCTCTGAGAACTGCAAGTGCTGTTCTTCTTACAGAAGGCTGCAGAGGAAACTGCTGCTGATGCACTCCATGGCTGTCTGTCTCTTACTGCATACAGAATATAATTTATGGTTACTGTAAGCACAGCTGGGGTGCCTCTGGGCTCTAATCCTGCTGCGGAAGTCCTGCCTCCTGACTGTTGGGCAAAGTCTGCTGCTGTTGTGCTGCATGTTGGGAGAGTTCTGTAGCCCCATGCTGAGCTGCAAGATGTGTATTTTGCTGATTTGCCGCTGTATAAACAGTACGCTCTATTTTCCTAGTGACTGCTCCTGTTTATAGGAGCTTGTTGCCAGTAGGAGCGGGAATGTCAGAGGTGGGCTTGAACTGAATTGCTTCAGGTGGATGGAGATCCGTTTCGTTACACAAGCTGACTAGCAGAGAAACTATGCTTTTTGCTGAAGGGCTCTAAGATCATAGTTTATTTTAAACTGGTGTTGTCCATATCATCATGTTGTTTTAAAGATCTGTATCTTTACTTACGCTTTTTAACAAATCCAAAGAATTTTTTGTCTATAATTAACATTTCTGTATGCAAGTATAAACGCATGCACCAGGAGCACAACCAACAATGTGGAATGATTCCAAAGGTTATTTCATCAAATTTGTGGCAGAGCAAGTGTGCCATATACTTCAGAGCTCTTTTGTAGAATCCTAGAGCCATTTGGGTTGGAAAAGGCCCTTGAGATGAGTCCAGCCATTAACCCAGGATGCCCCAGTCCATGACCAAACCATGTCCCTGAGCACCACAGCTACATGTATTTCAAACACCCCCCAGGGACAGTGACTCACCCACCTCCCTGGGCAGCCTGTGCCAGTGCTTGACTGCCCTCTCAGTGAAATTTTTTTCCCATATCCAATCTAAGCCTCCCCTGGCGTAGCTTGAGGCAGTTTCCTTTTGTCCTGTGGCTTGTTATCTGGGGGAAAAGACCAACCCCCACTGCCTGCAGCCCCTGACAGGCATTTGTAGAGAGCAACCTTAGGTCTCCCCTGAGCCTCCTTTTCTTCAGGCTGAACACCCCTGCTGCCCTTGGCTCCTCATCAGACAGGTGCTCCAGCCCTGTTGCCCGTCTCTGGACACGCTCCAGCACCTCAGTGTGCCTCCTGGAGTGAGGAGCCCAAAACCAAACACAGGGTTCGTCCTGCGGCCTCACCAGTGCTGAGTACAGGGTGCCGGTCACTGCCCCGGCCCTGCTGGCCACGCTGCCTCTGATACGAGCCAGGATGCCACTGGCCTCCTTGGCCACCTGGGCACTCTGTGGCTCACGCTCAGCCGCCACCCCCCGGGCCCTTTCCCCCCGGGCAGTTCCCAGCCCCCTGCCCCCACCCGCAGCTGCCTGGGGTCACTGTGCCCCACGGGCCGGGCACTGAGCCGGGGTGACCCTCACACAACTGGCCTCGGCCCATGGGCCCGGCCTGCCCAGCCCCCCCACAGAGCCCCCTGCCCCCCAGCAGGGCAGCGCTGCACCCAGCTGGGTGTCGCCTGCAGGCTGGCCAGGGTGCACTCGATCCCCTCACCCAGATCCTCGATAAAGATCCTAAACCAGACTGCCCCCAGCACGGAGCCCTGGGGACGCCCCGTGTGCCCGGCCGCTGGCGGGAGGTAACTCTGTTCCCCACCCGCTCTGGGCTCGGCCATTGCGGCCGGCGCGTTACCCGTCTGGGCCGGTGCATTACCTGTCTGGGCCAGCACATTACCCAGCTGGCCAGTGCGTTATCCGGCCAGTTTGTTGCCCAGCACAGGACACACTGGCCCAGCCACGAGCAGCTGGTTTCTCCAGGAGATGCTGCGGCAGACGGTGCCAAAGGCTTTGCTGAGGTCCAGGCAGCATCACCCGCGGCCTTTCCCCGTACGCTGGGCGCGCCATGTTGTTGCAGAAGGAGCTCAGGCCCGTCAGGCAGGACCTGCCTGGCATAACCCCGTGCGGGCTGGGCCCGATCCCCGGCGGTCCCGCACGTGGCTTGCGCCGGCACTCGGGGGGAGCTGCTCCATGGCCTTCCCCAGCACCGAGGCCGGGCCCACGGGCCTGTAGTTCCCCGGATCCTCCTTCCTGCCCTTCCTGCAGATGGGCGTCACGTTGTCTGTGGGGGCCGCCCCGGCTGGCCAGGGCTGCTGGTAAACAAGGGCGAGTGGCTGGGCGAGCTGCTGTGCCAGCTCCCTCGGGACCCCTGGGTAGGTCCCATCCGTCCCCGCAGGCGCGTGCGTGTCTCGGTGGAGCAGCAGGTCAGTAACTGTTCCCTCCTGGACTGTGGGCACTTCGTCCTGCTCCTCCTCGTCCCCGTCTTCCAGTTTAGGGGGCTGAGTACCCTGAGGGTAACTGGTCTTGTTAAAGACTGAGGCAAAGAAAGCATCAAGTACCTCAGCTGTTTTGGCAACATTCCCTGCCACATCCAATAAAGGATGAAGATTATCCTTGGCCCTACTTTTGTTTCCAATTTATTGGTAAAAACGTTTTTTGTTATCTTTTACGGCAGTGACCAGCTCAAGTTCTATGAGTTTATGAGGTGTTTAATGTTGAAAAGATGTCTGAAGCAAAGGCATTCCATAAATCTCATCTTCAACTGTTTATGATGATTGCTTACATGTTTATTAAATTGAAGATATCTGTATTCAGTGAACTAAGCAAACCTTGTGTTATCTCAGCAACTTCAAAACGATCCTACAGTGCGCAGTTAACATTGCAGCTTTGCAGTTGAGTTCTGTTTTACTACTTCGTTTTGTAATAATGTATAATTGTTTTGCAACTTTGAGAGAGTAAGTCCTAGTTTTGACTGTCCAGGACTGGCCTGGCAAAGCACAGCAGGGTTTCAGGTGCCAGTTTTTCAGTGCTGAAAGGGAGGTGGTGCTGCCGATGTTTGTCAGGGTGCTGTAAGAGCTACGTACAAACTCAATGTTTTCTTATTTAAAGCTGCTAGTTTGAAAGAAAACATTTCTGTAATCCTACAAGATGAAGAGAGTTTATCTCCTTTTTAGTTTGTTACCTCCTGGCAATACTTTTGTAGGACATACCCATGTTCTTCACTAAGCACATCAGCCTCACAGTTCTGCTGCGCCAGGTCTGTGCTCGCTTCTCTCCCGCTCTGGGTACGGTGCTGAGCGCCTCACGGGCGGTACCACCCCTGCCTGCCTCGAGCAGTAGCATGGAAAACCATCTCCTGTCCTTTTCCGGACATTCCCACGTGACAGCTATTGCCAGTACTTAGGTGGAGTAGTGAGGAGAGAAGGGGGCAGGGGAGGCATGATAAAACAGCTTGAAAGAATGGACAAGAGGGAGAGGGAAAGCCAGCTCTACTACGCAGGGATTTTTGTAACGAGGCCTACAGAGACTTGCGCGTTATTATGTCTGTGTTGTACAAAGCTTTCACTGTTTTGCCGTGTTTGCTTTCCTACTTCATCTCACTGTACGTCTCGTGGCAAATGAATAGCAGTGCATGATTTAGCTGAAATAACTTTCAAGGCATATTTTACCCTGATGGCTTCTCTGTTCCCTTTGATTAGGTTTGTCAGTGGTGAAATAATACTGGTGACCCTTTGAGCAGCATTGCTGCTGGTAGCATGACACATCTGGGACTGGAGCCCTACCCTTCTGAACGCAAATGCTCGAGAGATGCTTTCAGTGCCCCACTGTTCCCTCCCCCTCTCAATCAGTGGTGCGTGGGTTATGCAGGGGAGGTGTGCAATTGTCAGCATGGCTATAGATCTCGCCCTGGGAGAGGAAGAAATCTCTCTTTCATCCTCATTCTTTCAGACTTCGTATGGTAGCTGAAAGATGCATGTGGGAAACAAACCCAGGATTAAATTCCTGACTTTGGCGGGGAGGGGAACAAACAGGCAAGCAAACACCTGGAACTGCCAAAGTGAGTGGGATCAGTGGCTGAATGAAAACCACTGAGAAGCACCGACTCAGAGTCCCACATGAGCAATACATTTTGTGGTGTCTTCTGAATCTTACCAAGCCTGAGATTTCAGTATATTGACCATAATTTATAGTAGTTTCAAAGTAGGGGTAGATAGCGTGCTGTCTGAATGTGATTGCTAACAGTTCTGCGGAGGTGCTACTCACATACTAGCCAGTAACAAAGAAAAAGGGGAAATGCTTCTCGTGACTGAGGGGAAGTCAGTGCTACCATTGTGTACTTTTAATTAACACATGTATGAGACCTCAGATGTTACTAGCACAGGCTGGGTTTGGTGAGGCCAATTAACGTGGCAGCTGTGTTAACTGAGTACATGAGCAAATGTTAGGTCTGCTGCTCCCCGTTATTTTATAAAAGGTGTTCTCCTGTCTAAGATGTATATTCTTAAATGGTTCTCCATCCTGAAAGACAGACGCATAGAGAAAGAGCGAGCTGTGAAGGACAAAAATAGTTTAATTTGTCTAGACATTGCTGTACCTTTCCAAAGGCTACTTGGAAAACTTTTTTTTGAACAAAATACGTATGTCTCTGTAAAGTCACTCAGTATTATTAAACAAGCAAAGGTTGTTTACTGTGACTGCGGTGCTTTCTGTGTCTGCTCTAAAGCACTCTGTGCAACTAGTGACCTTGTTGCTGTTGTTTCCTTTTCTCTTAAGGGGATACCAGCAGCAGGATGCCCACGAGTTCATGCGTTACCTTTTGGACCATCTGCACCTGGAACTCCAGGGTGGCTTCAATGGTGTTTCACGTTCAGTAATTTTGCAAGAAAATTCTAGCCTGTCTGCAAGCAACAAATGCTGCATGTAAGTGTTTTTTGATTTCTTTGAAACTTTAATGTCTTTGTATGGGTCTCTATGTGGTGGATCTGAAATTTCGAATTCATGGTTCCTTGTTTAAGTCTCCTTTAGTGCCTCTATAAATGTTAGAAATTACAAAGCTGCAGGTGATTAGCATCCTGCAGGATGTGCTTTCTTTCAAAAGGATCTTAGACCAGCATTTTTTGTAGGTGTGAGTGAGCGTACAGGCTAAGTTGTAAACACATTGTAATTCATTAGTCTGTCAAAAATAAAAAGAAAGAACTCTGTATTTGCTATTCTGTACCCATATAGAATTCTTTCTTCTGTTCAGACAGCCTCGTTGTCTTAGGGTGATAGGTGGCCTGAACGGTACAGGAGCAAAAAAGTGGGCAAATATTTGTAGGTTTAAATTGTCAGCAGACCTGGATTAACGACTGAGCAATGTTAGTTTTAAGTCAATTTTCCTGCAGATGATCTTGCTATATCTTGACACAGTTAAAGCTGTTGCGTTTTTTTTTCCTGGTAGTTGTGATTTTCATGTTACTGTGTGTCTTGAAACAGAGGTAATGTGTTTCACTCCTGAAAATACTGTTGTTTCTGAATTCTGTCCCAGGTGTGTTTTCTCTCAGATTGAAACTGTCACAGAGAGAAAGCACTTTAATTTGCTTCAGGAGGGAATGTTAAGTCAGTTCAGCCTGCACATTTGGTCCCTAAGCCCTTGGATTCCCTACGTAAGAGTTGAGTGAATTTTCCCTTCTTATACCAATGAGGACATACAGTAAGCAGGTCTGAGAGGTAAAGGATTTTATAGATCCTTCATTAGGGAAAGCCTGGAGTTTGGACTGTACTCTCAACCACGTTTACATTCCTTTGCTGATGCTTCAAAGTCCCACAGAAGAATTTTAAAATGTTTGTAGAATTTAAATGTATTTGAAAACTAAGCCCATTTTGTTTTGTCAACATTTTGAATGTCGAAACCCAAGGAGAATTTGAACTTTGTTCAAAAATCTACCGTACATTTGTCTGGAGAGTGGCTGTTCAAATGCATGGTGAGGTGGAGTAACGTCGAGGGCAAATTAAGGTCACATACACTTAAATGCCAGCAGTAAAGTAATAAATAGGCGGTGAATGCTCTCTTCTCGAGTGCCAGTTCATTTGGGTAGCCATTTCCTTCTGCTCAACAGGAAGCATTCACATTAACTGTAACGGTGTAGGTGGAGTGCAGATAAGGAACGCAGGTTTCTGCAGGCTTGTAGCGTCAGATCTGCAAGCACAAACTAGCAGGTTTAGGAGTTGTATAACAATACAACTTAAAACTCATGGTTTTTTAATTGGACTATGAGAAGTAAGTCCATTGCATAATCTGCTGAAAAGACTGGGAGTAATGAAAGCATAGAGAACAATGATGGTGATGCATATTGTTTATCATATCTTAATACAACTTAAGCTGTCTTTGGAAGTGAAGTGCAGAAATAAGCTCTAGGAAGTCAAAATGACTTGTAACAAAGGGTGTAGAATTAAAAGAAAAATGTGCTCAACCTACTTAAGAGGGAAGAATTTTTGTTTCAGAAACAGCCTTAATCACAGGGTTAAAACACTGTACCCTGTGAGCATCAGCTCTCCACTACAGAAATGTAATCAACCAGAATACTTCCAACACTGAAATTTTGAGCATCTGCTTAGAGCGTGCGCAGTTCATGCTACAGGATAAAGCAAAAGTAGTATAGTGGCTAAATACCAAGTACTGTACAGTTCTAGGGGGAGTTAAGCACCTGTTGAACTCAGTCACTGTTTGTTACCCATGGACAAAACCGCTCTGCCTAGTAGCGGTAAGTTGTAAGCAGTGAACACCTGACAGGTATTGAAAATTAAGCTCAGACATTCTGACTGACTTTACCTCTCTGACGTTGTTTGTCTAGAAATGGAGCATCTACTGTTGTCACAGCAATTTTTGGAGGCATTCTCCAAAATGAAGTCAACTGCCTAATATGTGGGACTGAATCTAGAAAGTTTGACCCATTCCTAGGTAAGGTGCATCTTGCTTTGAAAATACCAGGTGACTTAAGGCAGACGAATAAATCTGAAGGTTGATATAGATGTTACATGACTGAATCAGAGTTTTAGCCTGCAAAGATAGGCATTGCTTTATTCAGCCCTAACTTTTTTTTTTAAAATCTTTGTTTTTCTAGACCTTTCGCTAGATATTCCAAGTCAGTTCAGAAATAAACGTACTAAAAATCAAGAAAGTGGACCAATGTGCACACTACGAGGTAAGAGTGCATGGATAATGAGGTCATTGCCAGGATTAAGAGTTTATACTCTTCAGAGTATCTACTTGAGTGACTTGGTACCACGTGCCATCTAATATTGTGAGGTTCTGCGGTAGAAGGTGCCAGAATAATTTCTTGTGCAGGTTTTATTTTACCCCAGTCACTGTACTGACATGCTACTGTGGTAGACTGGGGCCAAGAAGTGCTTCAGGAGGTCAGCTAAATATCAAGGAGGGTTCCAGCTTAGGTTTTTCTTGGTGGCCGGAGTATTTCTCAGGCATTCCAGCCTTTCCAACCAATCCCTCTGCATTGTTGCCTACCGCATTTGCTAAGGCTCTGTGTGTAGAAGTACACGGATGTTCTGCTTTTTAAACAACGTAAATACAATCCTGCAAAGCTGGGCAGGAGTGCTGTTACTGACCTTGTTTCACAGGACGTTAATTTTTGCAGAGCTGTGAATATACTTGCTGCAGATTGTAAAGTATTAATCAAAACCACATTGTTTTCTCTGTTCACTCTGTACCTAAAATCAAATCAGCTGTAAAAGTTGAATGTTCTTTGTTAGAAAGTAATTTAGTTTCTTTTGCAAATTGTTGTGCTGAACATTGCACAGAATCTTGTTTGAAAGACGGAGACCTTGTGAATGCCTTTTTTCTCTGGAACGGTTTATAGCTGTTTCCAGGAACAGGGAATGCTGCACGTTTCAACACATTATTGTGTTACACACATGATTGCGTAGCTTCTTGCTGCGCAGATATATTTAACAATTGGACTGACTGCAGCAGATAGACACACCTTTTCTACACTGCTGTATTTGTTGTATTTCACGTTACAAAAATCACTTGATGTCATCTTGAATCAGGTTTCTTTGCATGGGTGTTTTATTTTTTGTATCTTTTTCTATTTTAGATTGTCTTCGCAGTTTCACAGACCTGGAAGAACTTGATGAGACAGAGCTGTATATGTGTCACAAATGCAAAAAGAAACAGAAGTCCACCAAAAAGTTCTGGATTCAGAAACTACCAAAGGTTCGTACAAGCACAACAGTGTGACAGTATGTTGAAGGAAACAATGTTTCAGCTGTCAGTAAACTCCTAACCCTCCCACCTACTTCAGGTGTCTTAACACCAAGTTCATCCTCTTCCTCTAATGCATCCTTTTTTTCCCCCCACCCCCCCCCAATCTTGTAGGTGCTATGCTTACACTTGAAACGATTTCACTGGACAGCATATCTGAGAAACAAGGTTGATACATATGTTGAGTTTCCCTTACGAGGCCTAGATATGAAATGCTACTTGTTGGAGGTAAAAAGCCTGCCAATACTTTCTGTAGAAACTTGTTCCACGATGTATGTCTTTATTACAAATTATAGTTGGTGCTCTTGAGATTTGAAGAGTTTTCTGTGTTTTTAACCACAGCCTGAAAACAGCGGCCCAGAAAGCTGCCTGTATGACCTCGTGGCTGTTGTGGTGCATCACGGTTCAGGGTGAGTACACGGAGCGAGCCTGCTTCCCGGCAGAGACCACCTCCCCACGGAAGTACATGCAGAGTTAATTAAGGTGTTTCTGTCCCCAGTGAATGTCTGTATTTTTACTGGTGGAAATAAGCAGGAATTTATGAACTTACATGGGACTAAGCTGAATTAATTTCAGATGGATCTATACAGTTATTTCTGTGAACACCCACTGGCAGTCCTTGGGAGTAATGACTACAAGTGTGAGGCAGAATGAAAATGAAAATAGTCTCGTTCCTCTAGGAATGGAAAGCCTGAAAGCAACGGAGTAAATCAAGTTAACGCCTCATTTTGAAATTCTTAGTACAAAGCAGAAATACTTTTTCCTGTTTTTACTCAGTTTGAAAGGTGCACGTGCCTTAATGCTGAGAGTGTGTGCGCGTGTTGGGAACCACTGGAAGCCAAGACTGGCACAGTGAAGGCAGTTATCCCGTATTGCCTGCAGTCCCGCAGGAGTGAACACTCAATAGGCTGCCGCAAGGCTGGCTGGTGTTCATATTTTGAAGTAAAGCTGCCGGGTGTGGTTTTGATTCCCCCCCTGCATCCTTTCTCCAGCCCTGGACGGATTCGTTGAGAGTAACGGTAGTGGGGACAAGACACCTGTTTATCCCGAGAGAAACACGGTGGTGGTGGTTGGGCAGCCACTCTGCGGGTGTGAGCTGTGAAAGGAGTTTTCTCAGAGTAACTAAACCCCATTAATCAAAACCTTGCGGATACCTGAATTTAATTCAAAGATACCAGACCAGTTCTGTCCAGGAAGCCCCTCTTGCTTTCCCTGGAGGAGTGGTCTGGACTCTTAGAAAGACGTGACTAGTAAAGGCAGCCCCGACAGCGCGCAGTGCCTCTCACTGGTGCTTCAGTCGTTGGAAAAGTCTATGGACAGCAAAGGAAAGCTGGTCGTGGTTATACTGGAATTAGATGGTTGGAAACATCGAGTGTGTGTTGTAAGGTGAAAGCAAGCCTTATCTTGGGGTGGCAGGGTAATGAAAATCGATGGAGTTGTAGTTCTGGTGTGTTAAGACTCTTATTTAAGAGATTATGGCTCTAAGACGTGGATTGGTTTAAGATGAACTTGAAAATTTTTCTTCTTGGTATTCTGGGATTAGTTTTGCTGTGAGTGCTTTTGACTGTATTTAGACTCTGTTCCTGTCACTAGACTGAAATGGGGAAGATTCCTGAAAACAGTGTAGCCAAGTTTTTAGAGCTAGTGCTTGAATCGCAACAGATAAACAGACTTGATTTTACGTAGGCAAACGTTGAAGTTCAGTGTTGCAAGCAGCCTTGCACAAAAACTGTGGGATGCGAATGAATGAATACAAAAAGCCCTTTTAACTCATCCCAGTAAGTGACCATTTTATTTAACGTGAAACTTAAGTTTGGAGAACTTTGAGCCCCACAGGTTAAGAAGGGAAGCATCTTACCAGCTCTTGTGGAGGGCTGCCAGTGGCTTTCTTCCTCTGGTTCCTGCAAGTGTCTTAGCCCTAATAGCAAATGCGTCAGGGAACGGGCTGCTCTGCCTCCTTCTGATTGTCCTTTCTCTCCCCCTTCCCCCCGCGACAGCGTTGGCTCTGGACATTACACTGCATACGCAGCTCACGAAGGCCGCTGGTTCCATTTCAACGACAGTACTGTAACTCTGACCGACGAGGAGACTGTGGTAAAGGCCAAGGCCTACATCCTCTTCTACGTGGAACGGCAAGCCAAATCTGGATCAGATAAACTTTAATACCTCCTTTAATTCTTACTTATCAAGTCCACCGGACAAAACATTTCCATTTTTCCATAAATACTTGATCCAAGACTATTAATTTCATTGTGCACTTTTCAATTTCCTCTTGTGGGTTTTAGTTTTGTTGTGTCAATGGTAGCATTTGACTTACTGAACTTGGACACAAACTAACTTTTTTTTAGTTATACCAGAAAACCTCAGCAGATTTTGATTTGCTGCTTTAGTCGTGATAACTCAATTTTTATATATATAGTTTCATGAAATAGTTATTTGACTTTTTTATATTAATGTTTTCAGTTCTCACTTTCTAAAGGCACATTTACATCAGAGAAGCTTTCTGTCCTCCTTACAAGCAAGATAAATGTGCTTCTGATTATGAAGAGCAATACAACTTCATGCTGTTCTTACAGCTGTTACGTAGATATGATTTAATCTCTTCAAATTAAGGAATTGTTTGCACGTATTATTTTCCCTCGTGCAAGAAACTAAACCGTGACCTCTGAGCAATCATTCTTTGTCTGCAGGAGAGAGGAGATGTGGCATCATTAAATAGACCAGGTAATTGCTGCTGTATTGGTGTGTATTCAGGCTGCTGACTTTCAGGAATCATTGTAAATAAACAGTTGGTTCAATTGTATCAATACTGCAGTTTAATTCAAGTATTCCCCACATACGCTCTGCCCTTCCCCCCTTCAAATTTTTTAAAATTATCTTAAAATATATACATGTCTCTAAATTGCATTGAGATTTTAAGTTTTTGTAACTGAACCTGAATTGCCTTAAGACTAGGCTGTCATCCTGAAATGTGATCACAAACACTTCCTTGCTTGAAAACTTGAGGGAGTTCCTGGTGACGGGCCCCAGCCCTCCTTCCTGCTGGGAACGGGGAGCACAGCCCCGAAGCCCGGGGTCTGTGAGAACAGGCTTAGGTCTAAGCACAGCTCCTGTCTGCTAAATGCCTGCAGTTCACTTAAAACTGAGTGGGAGCGGAGGGTGTTCAGCCGCGTGGCGTGACAGCTGGTCCAGCAGCTCAAGGGAGGACGCTCAGCGTCACAGCGTGGCCGGCCCGACGGCTGGTGACGAGCCGAGGCTGCTGCGGACGGGAGCAGACTCGGGTAGCTGTAGTAGTTACGCATTGGCCTTGGGGGGGGGTGTCTGTATTTACCTTCTCTAGGCAAAAGCTGGAGGCATGATACAGTTTTTAAAACTTGGCTATGTAATGGGCAAAGACTTCTATTAAAAAAAAATAGAGTAATTTTAGCTGTTCTGGAGAGTGGAAATCAGCAAATAAGATTTAAAAAAGGGGGACAGGAAAACCAGTACTGCAAAAGCCAAGAACCCCAAGAGAACCCTGAAATTTGGCCAATGCCGAATTTCCATTCCCTTCCGCAGCCCCGCCCTTCCAGCCCGCTCCCACGTGCCTAGCAAGGAACTGGGCAGCAGGAATCTCAGAGGCGTGGTAGTTAAGAGAAGAATTTACTTAACGCAAATAAACAGCGCCTTTCTGTTACTGTGGTAACAGTAAAACACGAAAGAACTCAAGTAAAATGTGACTACCCTTCTTAGTTAATGCTTCTGAAAGACCTTTTAGCACGTAGCGCAGCTGTCCCTGGGGATTGTACCACAGCTCAGCCTGGTGCTCAGGGAGTACGCGTCACTTCCCTGCCATGGGTTCCCTGCTGGCTGTGCACCGATAAGTACAAAGAGAAATCACAATCGGGTGGTTTCCAGAATGTCATTTTTGTAGATTTTTTCACAGCATCTTAAGCCAGGAAGGAGAGAAATTGGCTCAATACAAAACTGCAGAACGCATTCAGCATTGCTAATGGTGTATGACTATGTAAACTGTACGCTAGATAAAATCTTATTGTGATTATTGATACCTTAAGTGACATATATAAGGATGTCTTCTTTTACTGAAATTGAACAATAAATAGAAGTATTCATTGCTTTGAATTGTAGATAGTTTGTCACCTGCCATTTCTGCGTTTCTTGCAGCCCAGTAGGTAGCTGTCACCGTTGCCCCAGGCAGAATCCCCTGGTTGCGCAGGCGAGGGCAGTGTCCTGCCGCGTCACCCTGCAGGGCAGCCGTACTGCTCCCACCTAGATTCCACCTGCAGCTGTGTTTTGTCTGCGTGCTACTTGGATCGGATTCCTTTAGCATTTTAGTTTTGAGAATATGAAGCTTAAAATATACAACTCGCTACAGGCCAGAAGCAGTTTAACTTGAGTAGTCATTAGTCAGGTGTCTCGGTGTTCTCGCAAACCAGTGATGTAAATGTGCCTTTCTGTATTTATAGAAACTTCAATTTGTAATCTTCAGCAACGTTCACTTATTTTAAGCGGCTTCTACTTCTCCAGTTAATTTGTTGGGTCAGTTATGTTCCCACTTTGGTATTTCCTTGCAGTACCGTTTGCTCTGTAGGGCCAAGGTCGCCCGCAGGGGCCGGGCGAGCCGCAGCCATGGGAGCACGATGCAATCCCGTCACGCTTGTTCTCGCGGCAGGTGGTGACACAGACTCAGCCATATGCTTTGCTGGAACAAGTACATTGTCAATCCTTTCCTAATTTAACTTTCTCACACTGCAAACCCAGATGGACAGTATGAACAGTTTGTTGTGGCAACACAAGTATTTCTCTTCCTGGTGGAGAACTTTGCTTATCCACTGTATTCTATTCAGTGTGGTGTTGAAAAGAAAAAGAAGTAACTGAGCACTGAACCAGTAACATATACTGCACCTGGCCTAGTATTACATTTTTAACCTTGTATATCCTATATTTATCTACTAGCTTGGGGCAGGAGGGGGTGGGGGCGGGGGGTATCATTTCATTCAAGCCAAATGTTTCTTTTCTACTTACTGCTGATAATAGTACACACTAACTGGCAAGATTTTTTTTTCTTGCTTGTGACTGCTCCGCAAGCAACAACTGCTCTCTACAGTTCAGACTTGCATATTTTTCACCAAAATGTGTCTGATCAAAGGTTTTCCTTTTGTCAGTAATGTTCAGCCGCGTATACAACTGGAGACAAGATTTACGTAAAACAAAACTGCAAAACGTGCAGCGCTCGGAACACGGCGCCAGCAGGGTGGCGGATGGGGGGGCTGCGAGGCGCAGCGCCGTGCAGATTGCTCAGGCCCCTACAAAGGGAGCTGCTCCTCATGCTGTAGCAGAAGGTGCTGCTCAGGTGCACCAGGTGTCAGCAGGAGAGCAGAGAACTTTCAGAGAGGCAGGGACAGCGGCCCTGTCAAAAGCAGGCGGCCATCCGTCGGGGTTTTGCAGAATCGATGGAAAGCGTAACGCGTGTTGTTCAGAAGTTTCCCCCACAATGTTTCATTACTGATGTGTCTGTGTCTTACCGATGAGGTAATCAGCACCTTGAAAATTGATTCCAATGTGCTTTAGGATATCCTCAAGTACTGTAGTGCCATAGTTGTAATTGTTTACCATTAAAATCTAGTGTGTAATTTTCAGTGAGGATTACTGACTGTGCTCATCTTGTGTGTTTCTGGAGCATTTCCAGGTTGAATATGAATTATATCTCATTCACACAGTGTGTTTATGGAAAATGTGCCATTAAAGTATCTCCTTTCCTTAGAAAATGAAGCTCCTCTTGTCCTTCTAGGGCCTTGCAGAACATGATGACTTGTTAATCCTTTGAACAGAAATGGCAGAGTGCTTTACCTTGTGCTGGGGAAAACAAAACAAAGCAAACTGAAGTGTTCCCGCTATTTAACGCTGCTCCCAAAACCAAAACGAGGCCTTGGTGTTCAATTTTAAAGGGCCTTGTCAGCCAACAGCCGTTAATGTTGATACCAGATTGTGGCGTTTGCGTCCTCTGCATGGTAAGAGTCCACCCTGGCACTGGTATCCTCGTCATTCAAGTTTGCTTGCCGGTTGCCTTTTTTATTTATAAATAATTCTCCTGCACATACCGCAACTCCAAGCCATCTCAACTCTTTACACCTGCTCAGGAACGAAGGTAAGTTCCGAAGGCTAGAGGGACGCTCGTGTGAGCGAAGCCCAGCCGTGCTGGCCCCCTTTCTAGCCGCTGGTTCCCAGGGCCGGGGGGATGGGCTGGCCACCAGCTCTTCTTGCCCCTTGGTGGGGCATCCCCGCCTGGCTGCAGCCTGCCAGGAGCGGGATCTCCTCCTCAGCTCTGGGAAAATAGTAAATGACAAAGGATACGAAACCGAAAGACTGGCAATTGTTAAGCACAGCTTACTGTTATATAGTAGAAAATTACTAACTCTAAAGAATTAAACAGATCCACAACCGCTGCTTCTTTGCGTCACTGTGCGTCGGCATATGCAGCACTCAGGCACAGATAGGAGCTAAAATAATTGTTGCAGACTGCAAGTGAATTTAAAATGTCTGTTTTTCAGAGCTGAATTTCAGACTGCATTCACGGGGTAAGAAGGAAAAGAGAAACTCTGGTCCCACTCAACTCTGTCATATATTGAAACAAACCCAATTAAAATGCGGCTAAGTAAAATCCGGCTACTAAACCCATGCAAGCCGCCTGAGAAACCCCTGCAGCGCGCCTTGCTGTTCCCAGCTACGGGGCAGTTGAATGTGTTTTCTTGTATTAACACCAGAGAGAAGACAGACGTGAAATCCCTTGATCTCAAGCATTTTTATTGCACAAACGTTAAAGTGATAGGGCTGTTCATTGTTGCTTTTAATTCTGACCTGCCCTTTGCTGCAGCTTTATTTTTCTTCTAGGAGAACTGGAAAACAAGCACTTGCCCTCTTAAAACCGATTCTCTAGATCCTTTTCCCACCAACATTTCCAAGTCGATGGTAGCAGAACTGAACCTGTCACACCCCTCAGGGCGACGTGTACAGCCAGGGCTGCGGGCAGAGCCTGCGGGTGGCTGGGGGGGACCGGCTGCCTGGGCTGTTCACACCCCACAGGCAGGGAGCTGCTCCAGAGCCCGACGCTTGTCAGCTGGAGTGCCTGACGTGTCTGTGTGTAGGTGGCTCTGTCCGTTGGCGTCTGCCTGTTGCACTGATGTCCATGTTTGTTGGTGGCCTTTGGTGCCTGCTGGTGTCCATGTCTCGCTGCTGGTGTCTGCCTGTTGGTGCTCATTGGTGCCGGTTTGTGCCTGTTCGTGTTGGTGGTTGGTGCCTGTTGTTGACTGCTTGTGACTGTTGGTGCCCGTGTCCGGCTGTTGCTGTCTGTGGGTTTGCCCAGGTTTCTGTGCGTGTGTTTGTCGGTGGGGCTGTCTGTGTTTTAAAGCACCCTGGGAATGTTGCAGCACCTTTTACAAGCCGTTTGCGAAAGGTCATTACCCAGTGTAACAGCCCCCAGCCGTGATGCAGAAGGGGAAGCTTGGCCGCAGCAGCACCAGCAGAGCTGCCAGGGGCTGCGCCAGGGGCTGCGCCAGGGGCTGCGCGCTGCAGTCCCCGACCTGCTGCTGCCCAGGAAGCCAAAGCCTCCAGCGGGGAAGGCTGGCACCGCTCTGCCTTGCAGCTGCAGCTACACCCCCCACCCCCACCCCATTCAGTAACTCAGCACAAGAACTTCGCTGAACATCGGGAGCGCCCACAGCAACAACAAATCCCTTTTAAGGAAGCATTTCATGGCCGTCAAGTACTGCGGCTCTACATGCCCATCCCATTCCCTTGCAGGAACAGAGCAAGAGTTGCATGCATTCGTGTTTCTTTTCCTTTCCCCGTTCTTAGCTTCTGCACCAGTTGTTCGCCAAAAATAAACACCGTTCCACAACCATATATGTGCAACAGCCTTCTGGTGATTGTCAGCCCCCTCCGGCACTGCCGTGATTCCACACGGCCAGGAGACTGTCGGCTTTCTAACACGCTCTGAGGGGCTATGCACATAACCCAGCTGAATCGGGAATGCCTTTTACATCTGTTTTCTTTTCTGGACAAAAATAGTAGGAAAAGTTTAGCAAAAACATGTCACAAGTTGCTAGAAGTGTTTCAGGATCCTGTACTGTGGCCTTTGTTGAACTTTCACTCTCCAGTGGAACTAAAGAAGGATAATTTTCTCCTGGGACCTGCTTTAAAATACTTATCCATCTGCTGGTATTCAGAGAGAGTCAAGGTGTGTAACATTGAGGACTGGATGAAAAACAATTTCCAGAAAGACTTCTGTAACAGGCACGAAAACACTGTCAATGATTTCTTACTAGAAGTTTGCAACAGGTATGTTCTTTGAGTGTGAAACTCTACATCTGCTGTAAAGGTTAACTGCCTTGAAATGAGAGAATTGAGAGCTATTTACTCCATACATCCTACCTGAAATGGAGCATTAAGTACGTGAGTGCTTTGGCTTTGCAGTCTGATTGCAGCGTGAAGTTAGTTTTACAGTGGCAGTAGCATATACTGCATATCGACTTTCCTTAACCCTATTTTTTTCCTTGTTTGTTTTTGAAAAAAAGAGTAATACGGGGAAGTGCAACACTGCCTACTAAATGGCTGCTTAACTGAAACGTGCCATTCTGGCAGTGCAGAGCACTGGGGGGGGGGGCGGGGGGGGCACGGGCTAGAGGGAAGGCATGAGTTCAAATAGCAAATACATGTCACAACAAAACCAAGTTAATTAAACATGTTACCAAACACCAAATTTGTTTCATTCTAAGAAGTAAGTATTGCTTTTATACTGAAATTTAACTCTTAGCTTTTTATAAACTACAGTAAAGGAAAAGAATTATCA
Organism: Falco rusticolus; assembly: GCF_015220075.1. Lineage (NCBI taxonomy): Eukaryota > Metazoa > Chordata > Aves > Falconiformes > Falconidae > Falco > Falco rusticolus. Next base: position 22,605,926 of record NC_051193.1, read on the forward strand.
CTGTGGATGGGTACACAGCATTTCTTGTAAGAGCTTTACTGCTACAAAACAGCTTTAAAGAAAAAAAAAAAAAGTTAAATTACCTTAGGAGCAGCAAACGGGGTAGGGCCAACCCTAGTGTTTTAGTACCACCAGGGACGGTTGCCATCGTAGATGGGAGCTGAAAGGGGCATGTCGGTGCCCACCCTGCCAGGGCAGGGCTTTGTGCCACAGCGCGGAAGGCAGAAAGCTCTGTTTAGCAGCGGCAATTTAAACCCCGGCAAATTAGAGGATACTGCGAGCACATGGTGTCCTGGTGAGAACCGGCAGCGGTGCAGGCTCAAAACAAGGACTGAAATGTAGGTTCAAACCAGAACGTTAAGTTGCAAGTAATACAGTTCAGAAGTAACTGTTCCAGAACAAACTGATAGAAAAGTTTGGGTTAATTAGCAGAGCATCATTAGGAAGCACTTCTGTGCCTAAAAGGAGGGTATTGGGTGATGCACTCTCTCATTTTGGCACTAGGTTGCCTACCACAATGCCAGACTTTAACTATTTCCACTTTTTTGCCATCACAAATGAGGATTCAGAAAGGGGACACAACCACAGGTCTGCAGAAACAGTTTAACATTTAAATGCTTTTCTCTGCGATCTCAAAGCCTCTCAAAATCCAGCAAAGGCCTTTCAGCCTTAACGTGGGTTTGCTTCCACTAGTTACTGAATTCTTAAAAATTACACTGACACTCACCCCCCCCGCGCACCTCATCCACTTTAGCCTTCCTAAGATAAGTTCCTGCCTTTTTTTTTTTTTTCCCCCCACTGAAAGCATTTCCATCTAAACAAAATCCCTAGCGTTCTGTGCAAAGAAGAATGCAAATTAAATATCCAGCTTTTCCCCCCGACCCTGGAGTACTTTCACTCTGTGGATGAAGTCACAGAGATGGCAGATTGGAGCCCTTCTGAACTTCGCCTGCTCTAAACCACGGGCTTTTCTAACTGTTCCTGAGGGTAAAGGAAAAGGGGGGCTGGGGGGACGACCACGCTGACAGCAGCACACTTTACTCCCCCTGCTCCAAAGGTGAAGTCAAGCAGCAGTGGGGGGATGGGCTGGGGTGCAGAGACGGGAACGTACCATGTACCAGTTTTAAGGACAAACGAACACGCCGCAGCCGTGGCAGAGCCCCTTCTTCGCTCCCACTGCCCTTGCACACCCACCCCGACACGGGCTCCGAGCACGGATGTGTTCACGGCAACCGCACAGCTCCTACGGGGGGAGGCAGGCGAACCGCTCTGCCCGGGGGTCTCCCAGGCTTGGTGCTGGCGCTGCACCAGCACGGCCCGCAGCAGCCCCGGCTAACGGACACCAGGCTGCACCGCGCTGACCGGGCGGGAGCGGAACCGTGCTCGCTCTGCGAAGGCTTGGCAGGGTGGCGCGCAGGGGCCCTGCACGCGGAGCTGCCTTGCTCCCGTTTGCCACCCACGGACGGGGAGTCGGAGCCAACACCGTGACTAGGAGCAGCCCTTCGCTGTGCTCTCCCCATCCGCCCAAGCCACAAAAAGGAAGCTTTTGAAATTTGCTGCGTCATTGTTTACCAGTAGCATTTTTACCGTTTTCAGTGATTTGAAGGAAGGTTTAAGACCTGTTTGGGGTTCGAGCATCAACACTTTTAGCTGGCATCTATTAAGTACATCCAGGGAGCTGAAACACACCCATTAATCCCCATAGAATCAGGAGTGGAAGTGTCTTACTTGCCCATGCTCGGCTCTTCATTCAGTTGTCCTCACACTCATCCTGACCTGAGTCCTCGCCCACGTGCTGCGCTCGGAGAAGCGCGGCACCATGCACCGCCTTCCAAAAACCAACGCAGCTGCAGCTGAAATAGGCGCCTACCTCCCCTTCCCCACCACACCGAGGTACCGACATACGGACACACAAGGCAAAGGTAAGCCTCACGACCAGCAGAGCTCAGCGTTAAGGCCTACATACGCCCCCACCTGCTCGTGCCACCTTACCCCTCCCAATGGAAGAGGATGTATTTTTCTACCTTTCATATTTACTCTTGACTATACTAGCTTCTTCAAGCTCTATTACATATTTTCCCCCTTGTCTCACCTGTAACAATCGTGTTTTCAGATGTCCAAACCTGCTATCTGTGACCCTCGCTGGGTGTGGCCACGTTACAGATGAGTGCATCTTGCTGCTTCTCAAGAACTGCCCAAACCTCAAGACACTCAAACTGGAAAACTGTGTGCGGATCACAGACCAGACACTAGCAGCAGTGACCCTCTACGGGGGATCATTGCAAACGCTCCATGTGGATTTCTGCCGGAACATAACACAGACTGGTCTTGAAAAACTCAGAGAAAAATGTCCTTTGGTAACGCTGAGAGCGGACAGAAGCGCTAACATGATTCCAGACAATAAACCAGAAAAAAAGTCGATGCTTGAAAAGGCATCAAGGAAATGGGTTCAGTTTTAAGTGCAACAAATTGTGTAACGTGTAATCGGTCAGTGTGAGTATCTTACTCCACTCCCACTCTCCTCTTGGGTAGCACTGCTGCAAGGAACTGCATTCTGGTTTAAGTCCAAACAAATGGCTGATACATTTTGTAAAGGCTGCACAAAGGCATGCTTCTCCACCAGGATGGTCTTAAAGAAAAAAAACTGTTTTCTTTCTGTTATTCCTTGAAACTGGAAAGACGCGCGTTGCTGTCACAAACGCTAGGTCTGATTACGGCTGAGAACTGCAGTTTCGATACCCTCTTGTTGCAGATGACTGGAATGCACCTCACTTGAAAGAGAAGCAGCAGTACGTCTTACTGAGGTACAATAAAATTGAGTTGACAGAGTTCAATAAATTTTGACAAGGTTCAGTTAAGTTCATTAGCAAGGTTCACCTTATTAATTACTGCATGGAAGAAGCATACAAAGGAAAACTGAGTTAGAGTGATTCACACGGAGACCAGAGACACAAACAGTAAGGAAGACCCTCCGGCCGAGTCACGAGGTTCAGAGCGACCCCCCTGCTCCCTGCACTCCTTACGAGCCTAGGCGCGGCTGGATCCAGCCTTAGCCTCGGACTTGGTCAACAGTTTATGTCTTAACGGAAGACACACACACACACAGAGTAAGGAGGACTCTCCTGTGGGGGCACAAGGCTCAGAGTGGACCCCCCTTGCTTTCTAAGCTCCTTCCACAATGGGAAAGGGCATAAAGCCACAGCAGACAGAGCTTGGGTAACTGTATGATCTACACGAATTTCAGGGATATTAACAAACTCAGATTACAGGATGTATATATCCATACGGTCATTCCATCTGCTGAGGCCGATAACTACACCACAGAAGATCTTGCTAGCAAAAGCAGAGCACCTGGCAGCCATCGCCTCCTCGGTGACTCACACCTGTAGCCCGTTTGTCAGGCGTGCTCATTACAGGAGGGCTGCATGGCAATGCAGGCAAAACACAGTCTGACCCTTCGCACGCACTTTGCCAAGACACTGAAAGCTGCCACTGAAGGAAGGGCAGTATGACCGAACGCTAGACCTATAGGAAAAGACAGTGACCTAGAACCTGTAGCTTTAAATGCTACATTGGGAACACACCGCAGTACCGGTCTATATAAGCACCCGTTTCTCACTGCCAAGCACAAAACAAATCGCTATTTTCATCCCAAACCACAAAGCTGTCTCTTTCCTGCATGCTGCTCTGCTACATGGAAAGGAACCTTTTTCTTTTTCTTTTTTTAATGAAAGGTTGCTATGGCATCATCTACAAAATCTGACACCAAAAACTGGCACAGTTTTATTCTGCTGTATAAAATTTGCCTTGGTACAACAGATGGGGATTTGGTCCTGGGATTGAGTACTCGGGACTGGTAACACCATGTTCCAACGGCTTTTGACGCATGTACAGATTTTCGCCCAGAAGAGGTAAACATTTCCCAGTGCCACCTTACTGTGTGCCACCTGCACTGCAGTTACCTGTCAACAATTTTAGTTGCCGAGTCTGTCTTGGTGTAATGATACAGAAAAAAAAAATCATTGTGATCATCTAGTTGGAATTACTCAGGTTTCTGTTTGAACCACAGCATGCATTTTTAAAAAGCACCCTGTTGCAAACCCTGTGCTTTGCTCTTATGTGAGAGCATGTCCTCAAATTCCACTTTCTGTTATCTTCCCTTTTGTCTAACAACAAAATTCTGACATGAACTCAGAATTCTGGCTCCTAGAGAGCACACCCCACCCATTCTTGCCGACTCTGCAGCTGAACTTGTATTTACCTTAAATCTCTCTCCCTTGCAACACACTCTGCGGGAGGCCTTTGCGCTTACAAAGGACGGCAGATGGTTAAGTCTGGCTATCGATAGCTGCGTTCCCCCAGAGGGCTAGATGTCAGTTCAGCTTGGACGTCAAACAGAAGGCTGCATACAGACCAGTCTGACAAACACTATGGATCCTGAACAGCTCCAGCTTAAATCACAGCGAAGTCTACAGCAGTTAAAAAAAAAAAAAAAAAAAGGCTTCAAGTTAAAACCTTACATAGAGTAGGAATACCTGAGTGTGTATGTCCTTACAGTTAACGCAAATTTAGAAATATTAACTTTGGGAAATCCTGTTCTGTCCCATAAAGACAGTCAACATTTCTGCTCCAGGGCTGTGTCACTACAAGCTACGTGCATGTACCACAGCGAGCCCGTTTCTCATTTACATGTGGGACTCTGCAATTGTTGGTGATTAATCTTACTGCACTGGTAACAGAACACTGACGATATCTGCTCGTTAAAAGCACACAAAATGGAACTTGCACTGCTGGAACTCACGCAGATCAACACTATCGTGGTTTCAAATGATCTGACAGCTCTGTTGCATTTTAACACTTGTAGCTACAGGTACAGCTTTGCAGACTTACTGCCTGTCTGCCTGCCTTTGAATCCTTTATATGCCCGGAAGACTCCAAGAGCCAGCCTCTCCTCTAAGGAACAGAATTTATGACTTCTTAAAAATGCTGTTTAACAAATTATTAAAAGATTGACACAAATATCTAACATGATACGTGTTCTTCCTTAAAGAACAGTGTGACTGTAGTACCTCTTTAAAACAGAAAGAACGCATGAAAAACTGCCACTGAAGCAAAGCAGACCTTCTTCCCCTCTCACTGGCATCTCAACTGCAGAAACAAGTTCTGAAGTTAGACCTCAATTACCTAGGAACAACTGGTTTGATTTTCCAATTTCTTGCTGTATATTCTTTTTACAATACTGTTGCTCCTTTTATTAAAGATATGTGGAGAAAGCGCTTGGAGTGTCATAATGGGGAACTTGGCTCGGGTGCCACAGGTAGTCCTGAACAGAAAATTTATTTCAACTGATACATTGTCTTTTGTTCATGTTTGAACAGAAAGGAAACATGCTATCAAAATTCCACTTGAAACCAATTTTTACTGCAAGAGTAGTACTGTAAAATTGTATTTCCAATTACTTTCTCTAGGAAGATAAGTTTCGAACAATCTCAGCAGAAATATTTTAGTAGCTTGCATGCCTATGGCTTTTTCTTTCCTCGGCAAGAACCGATGAGCTAGCTATCCTGAAAACATTCTTTATGTGGTGCATCAAAAATGGAAAGAGGACTTTACAGCTCTCACCATAAGTGAATATACTTACTCCTTCTTTCCATCCCGGTTAATTGATCCACAGATATCCTTTGGTACTCTCTAATTTGACTGAGCTAAGAAATAAATCACAGCACTACAGAAACTTAGTCAGAGCTGAAATTCTAGAGAAATACTTGACCAGCGTGACTGTCTGTAAAACACTCACTCAGAAGACAAATTTCATTATCGTATCTTCACATCTTAAGAGATATTTAACGGCACTGTATGACACTGTAATATTCTGGTATTGCATTAACTTATTCCTAAAATTGAGGTAGGACCCTTATGCATTAAAAAGGAAGGAACAAAACTGGAAGCACAGCCAGGAAGGACAAACAGCATTTATAAACCTGGAAAGGAGACTGCTGGGCTAAACATGCTCACTGTGATGTGGAAACTGAGGTGTTGACACAATTCTTACCCTGGATATACAACTAGTGAAAGAACACCAGTTTCACATATTGTTGACAAGTCAAAACAAGGCAGGAATTCCACAGTCACATTAGAAACCCAAGACCTTCTCCTGATGCCAGCTCCCCAAGCGCTGTGATAAAAGATACATGTCTGTAGATGTTAACACGTAACAGATTTTCAAGTAGCTACAAGATATGAAAGCAGGTTTGCATCTGTCAACATATTATTTACGCCTTTTTGCCAGTTTTCTATCAGGATTGTTTTGGGAGTGGTGTGGGGTTTGGGTTTTTTTGGGGGTGGGTGCTGTTGTGGTTTTTTGGTTTACAGAGCTAAAAAGGGTCTTGGAACACTCTCCCACTTGGCTTCTTTGCCTATTTGTGCACAAATGCTCAAGGTCATATTACTTTGCTCCTCCCCTCCCTGAATGGGGATATTTGTTCATGATGTGGTAAAATGTGAACATAGCTGTATCGATAATGTTTTTCAGCATGAATAATACATTTTCTTACTTAGCAATCCAATTAGAAAATTGAGTATGCAACTATTACATTTTACTTAGGGTATTAGGTAAGGATGGAAACATGTTAACCGTTTTCTTTAGTTCCAAGCCATTTGAGTTCCATCAAAGTTCTCTTAAAGTTACTGAAACATTTTTTACTCTTCACAGACCCTAATTCTAACTTACCAGCTATGTAGGGAGGAAGGCTTGTTATCTAGCATTTTATGAAAGCACTAAAAGAAAGGGGACGTAAACCAAGGTGCCTACTTGGAAGCTGCATCTGGTTAACAGGTGCAAATGGCAAACAAGACTTTGTTATCGAAAGTTTGTGCCCTTTCCTGTGCAACAAGGAAAAAGCAACATTCAGAAGACCCTTCAAATTTCCATTGTGATAATATTGCTCGGCTTGGCAAGAAGGTAAAAGAAAATTAAACAAAGCCCTGCACCACAGTGAAACTGCTTGCTTACCAGCAGCGGTATTTTTTGACGTTATACTTCATCACTCAGTCAGAAGAGCTAAATGACAGATCTAAACCAAACTTCCACACCTGACTGGATCACCTGTTCACCTCTTCTCCAGAGAACACTACTGTTCAAGAACACATTCTGCTCTTACCAGTTCTCTCTCAGCATGACGGATGCGCATTCCTCCTCCTGCTGCATTCTAGCTCTGGCGAGGAGCCAACGCTACTACTGCTAGCCCCAGAAAGAGCGGGGCTTCACCCAGTTCCAGTAACTTGCCTATCTCCAGTCACAGGGACTGGCTGCTCATCTTCTCTCAGTGTGGCGTGCCTACCTGTTCCAGAGGGCTGTCCAGCTGCCTGACAGCCCAAAAGGCTAGGGAGGCACTTCCTAGGCGGGAAAGAAAGAAGTAGGAAGAAGCGATTGGGAATACCAGAGATGGCAGAGAAGAAATTACCGAATCCCAGGGTAAAAACAGGATAAGAAACAGAAATTATGGGCTTCAAGAAGCGACAGCCTTATAAACCAGAGACAGCGAGCGCTTCTTGAGAGGTATTTAAGCATACAGCAAAGGTTAGGTACTACTTATGTGCAGCAAAAAATTAGCAACAGCAAATAGTAGTCATGTTCAACAAGGGACCCAGGCTTTTGGCATCGCAGCCATCTATGCAGCACATTACTTCTGTGGCTAAAGCGTTTCAAGCTGGTTTTCTCTAGTTATGCTTAGAATTTAACACTTCTATGCTTACTGTGCCCCTGTATCTCGTATTAATTTGAAAGGGTCTAGATAAACTCATTGTCACACACCTGTTCTCACCTCTGATAGCCCCTGCGTCACGTCCCATGCAGTGCTGGAAGGCAGAAAGGAAACGAGGCACGGCACTCGGGAATGGCTCGCAGCCACCTTGCCACAGCAAACTCTGCCCACTGCAAGGTTCGTTACAAGGCTGGGCTGTGTATTTTTTCTATAAATAACTGCACATACATCCTACTTATACTACTGAATACTGGTAATATTTATTTCCCTTTCTATATGGGGAGAGGTTTGCATACATAAAATACCCTTAAACTGACAAAGTTAGAACTTTCTCAGATGGCCTCCAATAGTAGGACATAATCAGTGTTGTACGTTCGTTATCTTTGAATAAATTATGTATAAGATACATTATGCAAGAAACCTGAACGTGATTCCAGGCTCACTCAGGTGCCTGAGCAACAGAAAAATGTCAAGTAGCAGGTTAAAAGGAATGTATGTGCAATATAATTATGGTAAAAACAAAGAGTAGGATAAAATAAAAATAATTAAGCGCTTGATAAGTTTTAATAATGCTAAGATAGAATATTCGAAGGACAAGCACAACAATAAAAAAGTCTCAATTAAAGCAATCAAGCGCAATCCTTTAATCAACATTAATATCATCATCTTTCACTTCACGGTAAGCTGCCTGCAAAAATACCCCCATCCAAGTAGCCAACTGCATAGTCCATATAAAACTAATTTTTAGGCGCAATTCCATTATTTTCTGTGCCCAATTGAAACAGACTCACAAACTAGTAGCACTAATTCAGACACATAAACGACATATAGCAGGCAATAATGCAGGTTTAATATGGTGTTTTCCCCTTTTACTTTTACCCTTGTGTTTTTTACATATTACACCTATAAATTTAGACCAAGATGTGAACACATGACCCTACACCATAGTGATGTGGCACCAAAATCTCCATCCCATTTGGAACCATAATACATAACGAGGCAGGAAACTAAGCCTGCATGATTTCACAGCCCCAAGTCCATCCTTCTAGAACCGCTGGAAGACCTCCCTCCAGATGTTTCATGTCGCAGTCTGGTTCTTGCTCATAGCTCAAGAACCTTTTGCCTTTTTCATGAGCCAACAACTAGCCCTAACTGACAGAACCCCGCTAGATAAAACCTGGATCTGCAGATTTTTACAGCTGATCAAGTCAGCCCTTTGACCAGTACTAGCTGGCAGCAGTGCACCAGTTTGGTCTCGGGCAGCCGGGAAGTTTCCCCATCAATCCCTGCCAACGTACAACAATCACATGAGGGAAAACAACAGGAATTTCTACCCCTTCTCCAGACTCAGGCGGAGCAGTCTTGTCCCAGGCGAGATGGAGTTAGCAAGCGTTCTCGCTAGCCCTCAGGCCCCGCAGCATCCTCACCAAGGGGTGTGGTGAGAATGGGGACGGGACGAGGGCTGGGCAGCAGTGACCCAGCTGGGGACAGACCCCCCCCTTCTCCTCAGCCCAGGTAACTCCTGAGCACCAAGTGGCAGTTGTGGTCTGAAACAAATCAGTTTTGATAGAGACACTGGGGAATTACCTATTCTACAGCACTTCCCTAACACGGACAAAGGTTTCTTTGCACAGGGCGTTAACATAAACGTTAGGTGCAAGCCACACGCTGCTGGCAGAAACACACCTACAGCTGCAAAGAAAGGAAACCAAACACCTGAAAGTTCCTAAACACAAAGGCGTAACCAAGAACATTTACAAAATCCATAGCCTTGACTACTACCCCCATCACTTTCAATTTCCTTTTTGGTACTCCGATCAGGGATTAACTCCATCAATCTGTACATTAAAAAGGATTTTTTTAACAAAAGAGGTAAAGGTTTCTAAGTCAAGGTGGCAGTATGTTGTTATTGTCAACAACTACTCTTCTGCAGGAGAAAAATGCTTAAATGAAAATCAGGAAGGAACCAAGTCCAATGTTAACTTGTATCAAAGTATGAGGAATAAATAGTGGCATACCCCAAAAAGCAGTACCTCAACGACATTACAAATGCAGAGCACAGTACTACCCATCACGTTCATTGAAGATAAACATTTTAAGATGCTTCAAATGTCACGTCCTGTCTAAACACTGTCCTACTGTAATTTCCTGAGAGAAAACATAAAATGCATACAAGCAACTGATTCTTGAATTTGCTTTATTTTTCTCTGCATAAGGAACCCTGCACAGGCAATTCAAATTAAAACAAAATAAATATGTGAATATTCATGTAAAACTGTCCTTGCTAATGAACAATTATACACAATGTACAACTCTTCATGTTCACTGGGAGGGCTTACAAATGTACTATTCCCAACAAAAATGCACCAAAATGTCTCCATGCAAACTTATCAAAAGTGACCAAAAAAAGGAGAAAAAAAAAAACTTACCGATCATACTTTTTTTTGTTTTCTTTTTCATTTTTTCTTTTTTACAATCACAGAAAAATAAAAACATCTAATTTTTTGTTACATTTAGAGTAACTAAAATGTGGCCACTGTCTATTAACATCTGGTTTTATGCTCCTAAAACATCTATGGTTACTGTAAAATTATGTCAACAATGAATTGGACTTAGGGCACTATCTGTAGTAAAAGGAAGATGATTTTGTTCACAGAATGTTAATAATCTGTGTCTGAGCCCTCTGCATTGTCCACATTCCGTGAGAGCATATAATTGTCCATATCTATAGACCTGCAATTATTGATTGCATAGCGCAAACGCTCTGCCATGATTAGTTGACTGGAGTAAGGTGGGAGCCTCAGTTGAAAGAAACAAGTCTGTGAGGTAGGCAAGCTGTCGTAAGGCTGTGGAAACGGATAAAAGGTGGGACACTGTTAGGTTTTGAATGAAGCAAAAACCGCAACATAGCCATATTTCATTGCTCCTTCCCTTCCCTGCCATCAATCAACACTTTCACATTCTATCTCAAAATTCCTTCTAAGCGCAGACTAGCCTCCCTTGTTTACATCACTTGTTTTCATCCTTAAGTATGTGCACAACCACTGCTACCACCTGCTCTTTAAATAGCTCAACCCACTAATGAAATTCAACTATTTGAAAAGTTGATCACACTACTATTTAGCAGCTCACTGGAAGATACCAAGCACCATTCACATTACATACCACAGTGTACCTTAACAGGAGGCAATCTGAGAGACACCTAACTGGAAGACGGCAGTGAAACCACTGTTACCTTAGATTTGGCCAAGTTTTTGATTCATGTAGTTCACAGAAAATGTGTTTCACTGCACAAAACCCCAAAGTAATGCCAAACAAATGCACCCTGTATGTGAAGTAGTACACTGTGAACAGTGGTTTTAAGACGTCAAGAGTTCACATACTATTAGATCATATGTTGCTACTTACAGAAACTTAATTAAAAAAGAGCAAAAATCACTAAATAAAAAGGGATTAAAACAGAAAATGACTGTGGAGAAGTTATAACAGAAGAAGGTTTGTTTCATGTGCAGGAACTTGTCTTGACCTCCAATCATATAATTACAGCAAACACACCGAATGAATTAAGATGCAACTCATGCAGTGTATGTCCCTCTAGTCAATTGAAATGTTTGGTTTTAACGGCTCAGAGCATATCCCGTCCCATACTTTCTCTGTAAATTTACAATTATGGAAACCTGTCTCCTACTGCCAAAGGACATAATATATTAAGCAGGAATTTAAAAGAAACAAAAAAAAAAAAAAAAAGAAAACAGCATCTTACCCTATCAACCTTCATTATTTGGAATCGCTGAGAGATATCAGCTGTGTTGGCTGGCAATCGAGATCTTCCTGACACAAACCTCATGAAAAGGACTCTCTCCTCATTTGAAAATTCTTCAAGGGTATGCCAGAACCACTGCACCAGCTGATGCTGCTCATCAACTTCTCTGTACCGCACAACTTTCTTCAGAACTTCAACTGATATTTCTGGCATTCCACAGACCATTTGCTCCAGCTGCTTGGCAGTCAGAAGAGACAGCAAAGGAACTGGAACAATCCAAGACATTCCTTCTCTTACAGCAGCCACCTATTGCCCAAAACCAAAGAAACATTTGAAGTGCAATTGTTTCACCTCTGGCACTCAGCGTACCATCCAAATGCAAAAGTAACATACCAGCTGAGAAATGGGATAAAGACACAGAATTATAGAACATCTGCCAAATACAACCTCCCACACATGCACCTCCCATAAGGGCTGTTTCCTCTCTCAAAATCCTGAAGAATATTACAGGTATTTTCAATTATAATCACACATTAAAGAATATGTTTTGATACAAAACAGAAGAAGTTAGAAGTACAAGTTAGCAGTACAGATGATGATGGCTAAACCGAAAAACTGTAAACACCACCCGAGTTGCGACAAAGTCATATTTGTAAGAAGACTGTACTTGTTCTAGAAGACTTAGGATCTGGTACCCCTGATGAGAAAGTTCCTTTTCTAATGCAGATAATACCATGCATGCATCTCTATCTTGAGAAAAAGGAAAAGAACTTTCCTAGCATGTAATTAGTATAATGCTTTTGCAAGCTTCACTATACAAACGAGACAATACACAAAAGTATGCAAATGGGTAATGAACACTTCTCAAAACGTTATCATGAAATATTTGTAGTTTCTATGCTAAAGCAGAAGAAGAATAGTTTTAAGTTAAATGTTTGTCAATAATATTTACTATAGCTAGTCTCTACATTGCTGTAATATCTAATCACAGTGCACAGCATGCACAGTTGCAGGTTTTTTTCTCATGAGGGACGGACAGTTGCAGTGGGGCTACTCTAATGAAAGACAAGTTTGGTTTCTAATGCTCTTTTGTCAACTTAGCAATTAGCAAGAAAACCAGGATCAATTTAAAACCAGCTCCCAAAACAGTTGGGAGGCGTGTGTGTGAGGAACCACAGGGACCCAGGTGAGATGCAGAAACCCAGAAACCCAAGCTTTTCTTATTCCCTAATAACTGGAATGGAAACTTGCATAATTCAAAAAGCTGTTGGCATTAACAACAGGGATAGAGTCACAATGAGATTCTTACCTGACGGTCCATTTCATGGAGTCTGTACTCAATTGCCCTCTCCACATACTCTTTCCTGTTTGAAAAGGTAAGTGGGATACTGTTCCCTCCAGGGATTATGGGAACCATCTTACCATCAGCACTTTGGCCAACAAAAGAATCTAAAGGAATCATCTGTTATGCAAAACAGGAAAAGTATGTTCAGTGTCAGTCATTCCAGGGATCCAAATGTACTATTTTACTCTCAGGCACCTAGAACTAAAATAAGATCACAAACTATTCCAAATGGATATCAAGTGCTTGTTTTCCCCAAACCAGACGTTGAATTATATAAATACTGAAGTTAAAGCCAATCTGATACAGTAACCACTTCCAGAAAAAAACTAAGAGCTCCGACTTTCGTATCTTACCTCATGGAAATTTTCTTCAGTAATCCCACTGTCTTCAATGTGAAGAATGCTGTTGAGGGTCTGCACATAGAGCAGATCTACCTCCTCCAAATCCTCCAAGATGAGTGGGATACAACAAAGTTGCTTCCAGACCATTGGAGCCAAATGAAGATCTAATGGCTTTTTTGTACGGATAGCTACACCCATGAGAATGCCCAAGAACTTAAACTGCATCAGATGTTCATCTAAACATGCCGAAGGGTTAAAGAGAAACCTGAAAGAAGAGGCAGTGAAAATACTCCAGTATTATTTCTATGCTACTTGGTTAGAAGTAAAAGACAAAACATTTCTAAGCTCAGCATAGAAATAAGCTAACAATTATCAGCAAGGGGTGGCCAAAGAAGATCATTGTTATCTTTAGCTGTTAAAACGATGGAGGCCAGGATAAGCAGAACTAATCCTGACCACAAAGGCCAGCATTCTTGATGTTACTCTGAATTCTGCCATCAGCAATCCAGCAAGTTCATGTTAAAAGCATGCCCTCTCCTCCACAATAAAATAACATCACAACCTGAAGGAAAAAATACACTACAGCCAACTATGAAATCTCATCATTTAGTGTAAAACAATTAATAGAAGATTTTAATTTTCACTCACTAGTATCTGCAATAAAAGCAAATGCTGGACGACTTACCTATCCCTATTGTAGCCTACTTCAGCTGTAGCATTTGGGGAAGGAATAAGCAGGTCTACTATTCCAGTTTCCAGTTCCTTAAAAATCAACAACAAAAAAGCCTTCTTAGACATAGGCATAACAAACCTATTACAGAAAGACTACGACACGATGGCATTACAAGACAGAATATTCAATCATAGTGATGATCGGTTCTTACAAATTAATATAAAATATTTAAGAGAAAGTAAACATGGTAGTGATTATTTTTAATAATACAAACATGATTATTTCAAGACCTGCCCTTACATCAGACTACAACGGTTTCTTCACTGCGACCACTCTTTGATACATTCTTGGTTCCTGTTTCAGAAATAACTGGAAGCCATAAGCTAGACACCCCACAGGTGCAGCTTTTTCAAGAACCAAATACGAAGCAAATTTTTCAATGAGTTCTGTTCTGAACCCTCATCACACCTTGTATTTAATGTAAACCATCTAGGAAAGAACCCCAAAATTACACGTCAAGTCCTTACCTGAATCAACCCTACTTTAATCTTAGAGGTTTCAGAAATTCCCTTAACACATGGAGTTCTTCAGCTTCCTCCATCCTGTATCCTAACTCTAAGTCCACTGCCAGCTCCAGCACTACCCATAGCTGTTGCTCTGTCCCAGACTAAGTAGATACCCTAATTATCCTCACTAATCCTCATTCTTTGCGTTTTGAGGCTCCTGGAAGATTAAGGAACAAACTTCTCCACCAAGCATTGCCTTGAATCCTTCTCCTAGCTACAGCCATGGATGTGTCACAGGGCTGAGTCACATCTTTAAAAGTATAGGCAGTACGCATTAGCATTGACCAGCTTTATCTCAGTCCTGGCAGTCTGAAGCCTTCAGCTTCCTGGGGAATCTGAGAAGACAGCTCTGTTGACAACAACAACAATATCGCTTATAGACAGGCAAAGTGTGTGCTTCCTGCTACGATCTCCTTCCCACACTGAATGTGTGAGGTGACAAGTCATCTCCGGGTATGTGAGAAACACCTGCCTGAAGGTGTTTCTGTATTGTGTACAGGGAACATACTGTAGTCATGGAATGCAGTACAACTGCTCTTCCAGGGGCACTGGCTGGGAAGAATGAGGGGCTGCAAAATGCATCGGTACCATGTAGGGGCCATCTCAGAATTCCAAGGGGCCCGCCGTAACACTAGTTACAGTGTGGCCTTATGGCATCTCCCTGCCACAATCTAGGAAGATTTCTTTACCCCCAGAGCCATCCCTAAGTAGGCAGCTCTAGTGTTGTGGCTCAGGACTGAAGAACAAGTATTTGCTATGCCTGGAAGAAAGGAAATTTGAAAAATACTAAAACACACCAGAGGCAACAAAACCTCTTCCCAGGCATTTTGAACTAATAGACTTTTCATACCTGACACATTTCTGTAATCGTGTCATCAAACACTCCACCTGCATCATCAGCTCCTTCTCCAACCAGTTTCACTTTCCAGGCACGGGAAGGCAGACGAAGGTCTGATGCATTCAGCTTTACCACTTGTCTTGCTATTTGTACAAAAATGGGCTTGCATTTCCGACCTCTTTCAAAAAAAAAACCAAAAACCAACAAACCACAGCCATACAATGTAGCTCATGAACACATAAAGGCTACTGAAGTCACTTCATTAGTAAACTTGTACAGAGCGAGCTCAGTATGCCAGAAGTAAGGGAAAAAGTATGAATATCAGTAATTGTTTGGGGTCTAATATAATACAATGCCTGTGAAAACAATACTGACCTGGTTGATATCCTTTTCACAGTAATTTGTGGCCCATAGTTTTTCCCCTGAACCATAGTTTTTCCTATGGAGCGCACCATGGGGAGCGTGTACACTCGGGGTGCTAGCAAGGGCCTTAGCTGTCCTTGAACTATTCCCCATGTTCCAGCATTGTAATGAGATGTACTGTTCTGCAATAAAGCAGCATGAGAATAAACATATTAACAGAGGATATTAATTCCATTCTTTACAGAATAAAATTCTTCATTACTAACCACTAGCACTTCAGTATTTCAGGAAACAGGTAGCACCTATTGTCTTTAGCTTTGAGGCTTGTAAGCTTTGGAAGCTGAACAATAACACGTTAGCATGAAACATTAATGTTAGCACAAGCGAAAATACGTTACAATACTTCGACAAAGTCTGGCTTAATCCAGATTTTTTTTTTCTTTTTCTATTTATTACAAACCCCCTACAGAACCTGTTATTAAGATCCATCTTGATCAGGTCTGAAACTCTCTAGTGACATGGCGTAACACAACAGAGCTGCTTTTTTTCAAATGGAACTTTACCTGGTTATTGGGACTGAGGTTAAGTAATCTCCATGAAGAGTACATGAGGTCAGAAAAATGGTACAACAGTCTGAGCCTTGCTCTCACTGTATGAATGCTCACTTCTTTCAGTGCCCCGTACTGCGGTGGAATGGCATCAGGTAAACCAAGCTGTAAGGCACTGACACACCTACCACAGAAAAAGAGAAAAAGCATCATTTCATAAAGGGTAGCTGTACTGCTTTTGGCCAGGGTGGAGCTGATTCTCTTTGCAGTGGTTTATGTGGTGCTCAGCTGCCAACTGGATTTAAAGCATGACAGCAGCAAAATTTGACAACCTGCACGGATATAAAACGAAACAAGTGTTGTCCCAAACGTTCAGAAGTTCTCGTTGCACTCATCCCCCAGGAAACACAAAGCCTCCCTCATACGGCCACACAATCAGCCTCACTGCATTACCTGGCGCTCTCGGTGGAACAGGCGGAGCTGTCCAGGCAGCGCTGTGGCACCGTCCTGCTGAAATCTGCCGAACATTCTTGCCTTGCAGGACGGTTATTAGGGTTGGTTCTCTGACATGGTTGGTATGGCCCAGTCCAAGCTGACAATTTGTAACAGGTTTAAAAGGGACAAAGAAGAATCAACAACTGTGGTGATATTTCTAAAACTCTCTTAAGCAAAGATTCAGAGCAAATGGTAAAATATGGTATTGATCTACAGCATATACTGGGATAAAAAAAGATTTACTGTATATATCTTTATTATTTAGCATTTACCTTTTATTTTTGATAGAATATTGTACCCATACTCAATGGGAGTAGCAGATTTAGATGCCAAAGAGGCCTTAGAACAAGTAGAGATGTTTTGCAAGCTCTTCTGCAGACTGAGGAACTAACCGATGCTGCTAAGTCATCTATGTTGCAGTCTTTCTTAGGCACAGACAACATAGCTCAGGTGTCTCTGCTGGGCCATTTAAATGCCATTTTTGTTCTAGCACATAAATTCCTACAACAGTTTATGAAAACACAATTTGTGTGAAGAGAAAGTTTACTTGAAGCTGTTCTGACTTCTTACTGATAGTTTTGTATCCTATGGTAATTGCATATTCTAAAAGTGAAATTTTCATATTAGAAGAGTATAATTTTATTTTCTTTTTCATATAAAACAGTTTTTTTGCACTGAAAGGAAAATCATATAAAATAGGCTTTCAGAATGAAGTTTCTCTCAATTTTTTACCCTAACAATTTTTTCTCTTCCAGAAACACAAAGCAAGCACCCTATAAAAAACCAAACAAACAATCCAAACCCAAAAGATCCTCTCAGAAATTACTCTAAACAACTTGCCCAACAACCCTTCTCAAAAACTCAGTCCTGAAACACCAGAGAATAAACTCCAAAATTTTGTGGCCCAAAATCCCTGAAACACCAACTCCTAATATGTCAAGAGGCTCCTCCTTATACCTGTAGCACGCAGAACTATCAAAAAGCTGAAATCCTTTCAAAAATTTGAGTTAGACATGAGGTGAGGGACAAGAATAGACTTTTAAGGGCCGGGATAAAATTAGGGTCCAAAAGAAAACAGAGAATTTATTATTTAATAATTATTTTTTCTCACTTCAAAAAATTACTCTCTAAAGAGTTAATGTTCATGAAAAGCACCTAAAGAGTTCAAAAATGTGATTGCCACAAACCATAAGTTTTATTATGTTGAAAAAATTGATGATAGCTCAAGAATTAGGTAAAAATTTGTGATTTTTTTTTAAATCTTTGATTAGAATAATTCAGCTAGAACGTTTCCAGTGTTTTCCCAAACTGCTACTGTGTAAAAGCATAGGAAATAAAAAAAAAATAATGGAAATGCCTGAAGTGTTATTATGGCTGAGTGGGAAAGGAGGAGAACAAATACAAAAGCTTTCTTCTCCACCAAAATCAAGATATTCCAATCACATCTGTAAAGAACAAGTACAGCCTTATAAAGGTTAGAAATAGACAGGGAAGAGTTCTGACCTGCCCTTCCGAGTTGCTTCCCCATGCGTATACATCCCCCGTAGATGACAAAGCCAGCGTGTGCTCTGCTCCGACGGCGATGTCTTCAATGAAGATTCCTGACAGCACTGGAACCTGCTGGGGTCTGTTGTGATTTCGAGCACGACCTTCTGGCAAACCTATCAGGCGATCTAAAATTGCAAGCACATGTCTCTATGTGTAAAGAACATTAAAATGTTAATTTTACTTGCAGGTAGAAAGCAAGGAGGGACAAAAACCAATTCTACATACTCTTAGAACTTGGACACCAGTACAATTGGTTTGGCCAAGATCTAGAGTATGTCTCCCACAAAACAGTGATTCCTACAGTGCTCATTAAATTGCTAAAGCTGTTATTTTAAGTCTCAAAGATCAAATTCTGTTAAAGCAAGACTTCCATATGTATATGTATGGTTTTATAACACTTATGAATTAGCTGACTTGAGAAGTTTAAACAGGTTTAAATCAGTGCACTTGGAAACTCTCCCGCCCAGATTTTTAAACAACTTGTACAGGCACATGCTTTATTAGACAAAGTAAACTTTTAAGTAACCCAGTGTTTTCACACACGTGAAATTCAGTGAATTTTTAGGAAAACCCTCTTCAAAAGGTACATTAATAAACTGAAAGGCTATCCTGAAATCAAACTAGAGAGAGCTACAAATTTGGATATTACAGATGTATGTTAAGATTGCATTGTTGAAGTTCCAAAATTCAGATTGTGTCAGCACAAACCTAAAAAGTAGCATTAGGTCAGTCTCATAAGTACATCTCAATATTCTTCCCTTTCACTTGCAATACACACAAACCTATAGATGGAAAGTGCCAAATACCAGATCACCATCCTACCTTGTCCAAAAGTATATACATGACCATCTTTTGTCAGTGCGACAGAGAACTGGGTTCCACAGGCAACTTTTTTTATTCCAATTCCACAAAGAATATCGACTTTCTAAGGGGTAAGTGAAAGGAGAAAGAGCTATGGTATTATGAGGATAGAAACAGAAAGCAAACAAGAATTTAATCTGTAACTCCTGCTTCCTAAAAGACATTTTGTAATTCCCACTGTGCAATGCATACATTGTAGGATTACTCTAATTAATGCTTGTAAATTAATACAGGAAACGGAGACACAGTTTTCTCTTTTTCTTTAATGGTATCTTATTCTATGCAGAATAATTCAAATACCTTTTTTTTTTTACTGGGAGTGAGCAGGGACTGGCATAGGAGGAAGTAGATGAGTGTGTAAACAACCTTCCCCCCACCCCCGCCATTCCAAAATAAGAAAGCTCTCTAAGATAATCCCAAGGTTTTCACTATTTCTATTGCCACTGAGATAAGGTCACTATTATTTATGAGAAATCCTTTAAAAGTATCAAGCTCAGCATAACACAGCATCAGAATTATTTATGCCAGACTGTAACAGAAAAGTTTGGTAGGTGGAATTAGTAATTGCACTTCTGATAATTACACTCTGAACACCGCGTAACACATTTAACAGCACTGAAAATTTATGCAAAGAGTAATTTCTCTATGAATTCTAACCTGCGGTGAAGATTTTGCAGTGGAATTTCCCAAACCAAGTTTACCATAATCTCCGTCTCCAAAAGCCCAAACCATTGAGCCATCTGTTGACACAGCTACAGTATGATTGAGTCCACAGGCCACCTGGTTGAGAGAAATACATTATGACCACAGCTTTTGCTAACTTACTACTAACTCAAGCACCCCAACTACCTTTAAGAAAAGAAAAATTGTGTTTTAGAAAAATAAGTAACCTTTTAAAACAATTAGAACTTTCATTGCTTATCACAGTGTTTTAAAGACATTTAGGACCACAGTAGTGTCTTGTAGGTACTTGCTTGCTCTCAGCTCCTAGAAGCAAAGCATAGCATCATGCTACACATGCTCATTGTTTAAGAACATAAAAACAGTTCATGAATTCATGTGTAAAAATGCCTGAATCTTGAAATGTTAAAATGTTGAAAAACATGGGCAGTTTTACAGAATGAGGCTCAAGAGTCAGGAAAGTAATTATTTTAAAAAGCATGCATACTGAAATTCCGCCATCATAATAAAAATAAAATCCAAGTACAAAAAAACCCAGAACACTTAAATACATTGAAAACATCAGCTTTAAACAAAGATACATGGCTAGTTTTAGATAAACCATGCCTGTCCAATCTGGTAACCCTCCAGCGCCGTCACTCTTTCTGGGAGTTTCTTATTGGAAGTATTTCCAAGTCCTAATCGACCATAATCACCATTTCCAAATGTAAAAAGTTTGCCATCTGCCGTCACCACAGCTGAATGTTTGAAGCCACATGACATCTGGAAGCAAAATAAATGTAATTTTTAAACACGTTTTAAATTTGGGGGGGAAATTATATTAGTTATTACATGTAAGTATGTAATACCTTTTCCTCCCCTAAACTACATTCACTTTATAATAAGAGCTAAAATTTTAGGTATTTTAGTATTAATGATTTCTCCAATGACCTCTTACTCTTCTCAACAGTAACACTGAGGAGGAGGACAGGCAGATATTTGTGTGAGGAAAGCCTTTCAGGTGTTTTGTTTATTTATATATTTCTACCAACTACTGTTTTCTGCAAGCAGACTACTATTGTTGTGCAAATATTTTGTATTTTTATAAAGAAACCTCCAGTCAAAGCCAAACAAGTTTTTGTGCATTGCTATAACACATCTAGTACTAGGAGGAGGTCTTGGTGACCGGTTTTGTAGGACAAAGTCCCCTGAGAAGGACCAAGGGAAACTTTTAAATCATGCCTGTTATTTCACCAATTTTTTGGTCACCCCTCTCTTCCACGCCCTTTCTAATTTTTAGTCTTCTCCAGCAACAACTGTCAGGTACCATCACACACCAACAGTGAGCTCTGCGATATTAACATCCTTCAGCTGGAAATTACCAGCTTGGTTCATAATGCTCAGAAGTAAAAAGTTGCCTGTCTTCATTTGGTATATGAATCCAAACTGCCAAGACTGACAATGGTTCTGGAACATTCCCAGCACTAGACAACCACACCTGCACTCTGTAGGAGACAAAAATATTTTGGCACCTGCACCACTTCTTCTCCTTGCAGAGCCTCTATTTGTCTAGGCCTGCGCTGTCTGTCGCTGTTCCCATGTCCCAGTTTGCCATAATCTCCATCTCCCCAGCTAAAGACTTCCCCACTTTCTGTTAAAGCCATGGAATGTCCATCAGACCCACAAGAGGTCACCAGCTGTGTTACAACAAAGCCTGGTAAAGGAAAATGAGAAAACAACATTTAGAATCAATTAAAACAGACTCTTAACATACATTTATCCAAGTGCACCTAGTGGTAGCCAATTAAGTCTGGGGAAAAGAACCAACCAAAGGAACTGTTTTCTTGTTATAGCAGTTTATCTATTTTTATTTTGAACAAAACCTTCATCTTCTCATGTACAACCCATGCATTTCATCTGCCATTAGTTTTGAAACGAAACGTTCCTATCTTCAGCAAACATTCTTCCCTGCAGCCTTCTTAAAACTACGGAATTTTAAGATACTACTACTCAAATCTTCATGAGAAACTAACATCTACTTCATTTGTCCAATTTTTTGAATTTAAGACTACAATACTTTACTGTGTAAGTGTGCAAAACCAGCATCTACATAAACAATTATATGAACTACCACACACCCAAGGATTTTACCTTGAAGTGCTGAAATGACTGTTAACACATGAAGATCGTCAGAATTTCCTTGTCCCAGTCGCCCATAGCTCCCTTCTCCACAAGCCAAAACTGTGCCATTAGCTTGAATGACAAAAGTACAATTCTGACCACAAACAACCTAGTTTAGAAAGAGACAAAGGGGTTTTAATGTTTTTTTTGTCAGATGGAGCAACATTGTAATACCTGCATTACAATGTACAATCTCCTTTTGATTTTTTTTTTCTTTGTAATTATATCAAGGCAACAGACTTTTGTCGCACTGCAAATACCTTTGTGACAACCCTATTAACGTAAGACTTCACCCAGTCTGTGTTTAACAGAGTTCTGTTACTCAATCTCATCATAATAAAAACCTAATTGAAACTTGCTACTGGTTTTGGCAAAACTTCTTCCAGTGACAGAAATCACAGAAACCTGAGATTTAGTGTTGTCGTTTCCACTGTGAATGTCAATGTTATTTCAGAAAAAGGAAATTGGCACATGTATTATGTTAAAGCTGTGCGGGTACTTTCAAATCATGCTCGTATGAAAAAAATCGTTTTGTCAGATTTCAGTGGCTTCTTGGCTTGAATTTGTCAAATAATTAAAAGACTTTTTAGTGAAAACACACGTTTGGGGGGTACTTCACAGTAAATTCAAACAACAATTTGATAAGACATGTAGAGATTTTGACAAACTGTACAGATAATACATGGTAAATCATTAAATCATGACTGTTCTTAAGCGATCACCTGCTGAGCCTGAGAGAATGAAGGTGCTGCTACTGGTATCATGACATTTCTACCAGCTTCTGCTAACTGCCCATGTCTTCCTGCTCCCCACAGATACACGTCACATTTGCCTCCCAAGTGCCAATCCTATGGAACAGCATGAAGGAATGCTTTAGAACAAGAGTACTTTTAAAAGCTTCCAATGTTTCAAAAGGATTTAAAAAAAACGGTAATAAACCAACCCCAAACCATCAGTTTTACTAACCTCTGGCCTTGACGTTGCCCAAGACATTATCTGTTCATCCATACCATTGATCCATTTACTATTATCCTACACGACAAAAGCCACAGTTACCACATTCAGTTCAGGATGCACCTTGTATTTTCTGTTATGTAATAGATACCTTCCTTTCTAACTACAAACAGTACTGACATTCAAATTATTCTAAACAGTGTAGCAACAACAATGAATGTGTGAATACTCAAACACTTCATTTTCATTCATAGGCCAAGTTTATTTCCTTAGTACACGTATCTAGCAATGGCACTGTTATCCGTAACTCGCAATCCAAATAAGTAAAAAAAAAAATCAAACAAAATTTGTCATGAAGTAATCTTTCCCTGTTTACTGATGTTTAGAGCTTTTTAAGTTTTAATTGCAAACACCGGCTTTAAATATTGTAAACTTGCTGATAAAAAAATTCTTAATCTAAAATTTCTATTTTGGTTTACCTGCCCTAACGAGTCATTAAGACAATTGACACTAGCAAAATAACTCTGTGTAGGAATGTGCCAAAATTACTCTAAAAACATCATTGTAAAGCTCTATGTCTCTTGCTTCTCTCACATACAAAAATTACTTCTCCGTTTTGTGTTGTTTCGTTTTGTTTTTACTGTGCAACTGGCTTGCACTCATTACACACCAAGAGCGCAACCTTTACAGTATATTCTAACCAGTTAATTAAACTTACACTTATTGCTGCTGCTTCTGCTAATGAATATAAATCTTAACAGTTCAGAGATGTTAACTGCATCATACCAGATGCTCAATAACAACACGCTTCGCTGTTGAAACATGTAGTGCATTTTACCATCAGGAGGGTAAGCTCATCCTCTGGAACAGGCTCCAGGTCGGGAACGGTGAAGGACTCTGGGAACTGCGCGCCCTTGGCCAGGGCTTCGGCAGCTTTGATGGTAGTAGAGAAGCACTCCAGCCAGGCCCATTCCGTGGGGCTCCAGGCTGAAGGGTCGGGGAGGCAGCTCTGGTGATGAGGCGGTACCGGGGGGGTGCACAAGAGCTGGTCCAGGTGAAGGCCCACCGCGAGCGACGCCAAGCACTGCATGTAGGGGCTGTGAACCAGCTGGTCTCCACAAACAACGTGGGGCTAGAGGTGAGGGGAGCGGGACAGAGAAAAGGAACATGCCAAGTCAGAAACATATATCAACCCATTGAGAAATAGGAGTCCTTCAAACCTAGTCATGTAGAAAAATACTCTCTTCCACACTTAATCAGAGTTTTTCTAAAATATTCTCAAATTAGGAGACTATTAGCTTTGAGAATGCTGAAAGACATTTTTAAATAGGACGTCGGAAAGTATTCTGGGTTCTCTGTGGTGAAAGACTGAAACGAGCTCAGATTCAAAGAGCGACCTCACGTCAGACAAATTTTACACGTCCACATTAGCTCTTCTTACCTTTTCGTAAGCATACTGTTCCTGAAGCATTATGGGCAAACGTTCCAAGAAGGCGCGCATGCAAGGAGCCATATTCAATCCCAGCACTCCTTGCTGTTTCAGTGCAGTCCTACACGTTGCAAGGATGTGATTGGAAGATATCCACTCTGACGTGCAGTTCACTACCAACACATCCTGTTCAATAGCAGTCACAAGACACATTAGAAATTAAAAATTCATAAAGCAGGATTATGCAGCTCCATTGAGTTATCACCAATCATCTTAGTTTCTGTAGGGGCCAGAAAACACAGCCTTGAACATTTCTTGTCTCTGTTGGTCAATAATCTGCTGACAAATGCCTTGGAGTAGCCATCTCCATTTGCCACCTCCTCACACACCTGTGTCAGCCCCACGATTCTCACTCCAAGAAAGAATGCAGACGTGGTAATAAGCAGAATTAATTTCAGTGAATGCTGCAATCTTAGTTTAGGACTTAGTTTAGGTGTAACCTTAGTTTAAGATTTGCCTTGTAATATGACCTTCAATATTGAGTCTGTATTCAGGAATCGCTGTATTCAGAATCCCAAAATACTTAGAACCACATGCAGCATGACTCTACTAGCAGGAGTCATGTGTGCCATAGTATGTTTGTTCACAAAAAATACCATCTTTTGGAACAATCAAGTGTTATGAAAGTTCTGTTCAGATGCCAGCAGTTCCTGACACAGCAAACCCTGAACTAAATTCTGATGCTCCTTAAAAATTTCTGAGGTTGAGGCTGCTTTAGATTAAGTTAGATCACTGAAATACCTTATTTGCTAAGGGAATGGAATCATTTCTTCATGCTGCCTAAAGGAAAATAAAAATAAAATTCTGTCTTCTGCCTGTTTTCACTGTCCATTTATGACTGCTGCCATGAAACAGAAAGGCTAACGTAACCGATGTGCAGCATGCTTTATAAACACCAGCTCAGGATTCCACCCTGCCCCCCCCCCCCCCCCCCCCCCCCCCCCAAATTAAACACGGGACACTATTAAATAAACCCCAGTCTTTTTACTGTCAGGTGATAGCTGAAAGCCAGAACAATGTGTCTTGAAAATATAACAGAGATAGGTATTTCTATCTGCATTTGTCTACAAAAACATAGAAAGGGGGGGTGGGGGGGGGCGTGCAGGGAGAAAGGCAGGAAAAGCAGAGAGACAAATGGCATTGTCTTTTAACAAAATAATTGAAAGAACATTACTTTAAGACATAGTGTCACCTTTGATCTGTTAGAGCAAGCAGCCACTCCAACCTCAGGTATCCATACTGCAGTCTGAATAGCTCCAGAACCTATCACAACACTCTGTAATACTGAACCATCCTAAGGAAAGAAGTGTTTTGAGTCAGTGTGTATACACAGCTACTTTTCTGTTTAAATGCATACAATCACATTTCTAAGGGATGATATTCTCCTAAGCTGTTCAATAACCATTTAGAAACTGAAATGTTTATACTAAAAGCCAACAAAAAAATAACCTAGAACTTTTATCATATTAAGGAGATAACCAAGGATTTAGAAATGTTTAATAATCCACATTATCTGACTCCCGGAAAAGTTCTCAAAGTAAGATAATATTGTTCCCAACTATAAAGAGAGAGCAGCTGGTTCTGTAAAGCCTAACTGATATGACCAAGCATAGAGAATGAATGAATAGTAGAACCATAAAATACAAAACACTTGAATGTTAATTATAATTTCAATCTGTATTTTATTATAAATAATTTTATACTATGCTTTATCGTATGCTTCTAACATATGGCGGTGGGGAGAATACTAGTCTGATTCTTTCACTATTTTGGATACTTATACTAAAAAAAAAACATCCCACATCAACAATGATCTTACCCGTAAAGACCAAATATTCATGAGACCACCAAGTCCACCAGATACTAATGCCAGTCCATCGGGACTGAATGCAACAGTCCGAACAGGAGTAATGTGTCCTCTCAGTTGAAATACACACTTGACTTCTACTGCTTTTCTGTATCCATCCTGCAAATTATTTCATAGTTACGGAACACTGAATTACTTACAGAAAACAGACTAGCATAACGGCTCCTATATTCTGCAATAAATACTGATCATCCATAGAGATGGGGTAATTTCCATAAGATAATAAAAAAAGACTAGTACTATGATAATTTTATAAATATCTCTGTCACGTTATCACCTTTACTCCCCTTACAAAATGCCATTGTTTAAAGGCCATGTTACAATTTATGTAGGTGAAATTCATCTTGACTTAGTCTAGAAAAAAAGTTAAGATCTTACTAAATTTTAGTATGAATGTATCAACTTAAAAATTAAAACAAATCAAAATACAGTCCTTAGCCAAATAAAACTCATTCAAACCTGTGATTTTTCATTTCCTGTTCTGAAAATGCCTATACATATACAAACGCACTGCAAATATTTTTTAGCAAATGTCTCCTCTCAGGAAATGTTGAGATTTGAGTAACTTGCTCACATTCTTCTCCTCCCCCCAGCTTCAGAATGAGCAGAGAGGATTTTTTAAACACTGAGTTTACCCCTTTTACCTTGGCAGTTGTTTCTTGGTCCCACCATCCTTCTGAGCAAGTTGAGCTGGACTGCAAAGTGATTACTACGTCTTGGGGAACAGTCCAGACACACACCAAACCATTGTGGCATCCTCTAGAGGAAGTCAGGGTAAATCAGAAAAACAAAGGTATTAACTAACAAAGTATCAGTGGTCTGGTATTAACTTAAAATACCATTAGTCTTTAGCATCCTCCTATAAAACTACATTGTATCAATTAATGTAAAATGAAAAGGATGTTCCCAATGAATAAATGCATTTTTCCATTCCTGCCCCCACCTTTTCAATTTTTACTAACACCACAGTCTCAGAAAAAATATTTGGGCAAAGCAAGAAGCTTTCAGGCAGCAGTATTACAAACAGGTCTCTGGCATGGAGAAAATGGTTGGTAAGGTGACCAGAGTCACTCTTTCCGTTTGAATTCTGAAGCCTCATGAATCTCATGTCAACTGGCTTACTGAATTAATGTTACTTAAAAAAAAAGACAAAACTTTTCTTTGATCTGGACACTAAAGACTGATAGAAAAGACTTGCAAAAGAGCTATAGAAACAACAAAAAATTACATACGTAGCAAGTAAAAGCTGCAACTTGGGTCCTTTCCCTGGCAGAGCACACCAGGCAATGCCATTCACAAGAGCTGGATGGGACAGCGAATGCAGGCGCCTCCAGCATCCTCCCATGCACCCCCAGAGTTTCACTGTTTCTTCTTTGGCACATGTCAGAAGAATCTTACCAGTTGGATCCCACTTCATACTAACAATCATATCCTATTGGATTTAAAATATTTAGAAAAACATCTTTTGTTTTGCACAGGAACTTAAGCTTCACAAAAACGTGTGACATATTTTACAAATTAAGAACGACAGTCTTTTAAATTCAGACACAGAATAGAATCATAGAATCATTTAGGTTGGAAAAGACCTTTGAGATCATCAAGTCCAACCATTAGAACATGTATAGCTATGTCCTTAATACACTTCTGTTGCTGTATATACATACACCCTTCACAATCCCTGATAGCAAAAAAAGCTATACAATTTTTCCTTTTTTACAAAATTTGGTAGACTGTTCCTTTAAACTATACTGTGTTTAACATGTATCTCAGAAACAGGTATCTGTTGTTAAAATAATCTGCAAAAACAATCTGCACTTGAATTTATAAATAGCTTTCAAATAGAGAAAATAGCTTACACACATCTTTACCTAAAAAAATTACACATTAGTTTTTATTAAAAAGACTAACTACCTTATGTGCATCAACTAGAACGATCCCTCCTTTTTCAAGGGGTTCCTTTGTTCCCATTAGCAATTTTCCATCCGAATAGCCAACTGCAAATGGTCTGTCTTCACTGAACCAGGCAAGGCATGTAACAGACACTACATAAACGGACAAACAAAATTTAATTAAACTAAACTAAACTTCACTCCTGCCAAAGTGGTTTTTGCAGTGCAATTGTCTAAAATATGAAATGTGTAACAACTTCCCCCACCACCAAGGTTACTCAACATACTTTTGGATCTGAAAATTGTCTTGAATTTATATGGTAAAGATAAAACTGAGTGTCACTGTAATGACACCTGTTGAGATTATTTTTTAATAGTTTTTTCAGTTCTCTTTTTATTAAAATTAATGAATTACATTCCTGACATGGTGAAAATGCTAGGGAAAAGAAAAGAAGTAGACTGAATCCTATACATATATCTGAGATAGGGAAGCTTCTACCAAAACCACTGAAAACAACTGGAGCCTTTCTTGGCACATAGATATGGCCTCACTTGATTCTGTTAAAAAAATGCGAAACTTTCCTGAAGAAGCTATATACAAAACCACACAGCACTACCAAAGATGTGCTGCTTGATGTTCCCTGCGATTGGAACTGTAAAGAAAAGATGGCTGTAAGACAGTAATTCAAATGACACTGAGTACATGCCATCTGTAAACAGAGGAGCCACTGCAGGGAATCTCTATGGATTTTATGTAAGGACAAGGAATGTCAGGATCGGACTAGGTTGCTACAAACTGCCTCTGCT
This sequence comes from Falco rusticolus, assembly GCF_015220075.1. Lineage (NCBI taxonomy): Eukaryota > Metazoa > Chordata > Aves > Falconiformes > Falconidae > Falco > Falco rusticolus. The sequence goes on from NC_051193.1 coordinate 22,634,877, forward strand.
GTAGGGGCGCCAGGGTGCTGACGGAGATCCCACAGACTTTTCTGCTCCCATGAATGAATGATGTTGCAGGTAAGGTAGCAGAAGTCATATCCCATGAACAAGAATAAAAAAGATATTGAGATTATATACTTGCTTAATATAGGAAGAAAAAAAAAGTGGGGTGTGTTTCATATTTTTTCTTAATTCTATTTAAATACTGACCATCCTTTCTGTAGCAGTGTTCCAGTTCTAGTCGGTGCATGGCTGAAATATCTACAACTTCAATAAGTCCAAGAGACCCATCCATACGACCAATTAATAATAATTCTGGAGCATCTCCTGTCCATGCTGCAGCTGGCCCTTCTTCTGGCCAAGCTAGAGCAGATACCCAGTGAGGCTGAAGATCTAATAATCCTCTTCCTCCTAGGAGCCCAAAAAGTCTTTTAAAACTACTTCATCTTCATGAAGAAAAGAAAACAATAGAAATACTTTCCATGGGAAAATATCAAGAGATCGTATTTAGAACGAGGACATACTACAAATTCACATAAGTTATGAGACTACAAAGCAGTGGTCCACTAACCTACAGAGACACATAATTTAGCTAACAAATCTCAATTAGCAGTCAAGTTACATAGTTTTGTTAAGGAAGGAAACTAAATTCTTCAGTACTTAGTAAATTTATACTTTTATCTGCAGACTGTCTATTAACACCAGCAGTGTGACTGGTGATTTTCATAAGCACAAAACAACAGAATGAAGTTTCAGAGATTACAAATTACAAAGTAATTAACAGATTTCCTCTCAAAGGAGTTCTAATGGTATTATGCTGGATTAGTCAATGGCAGCACAAACGACAGTAAAAATGTAAGAGAATCTGCTTGAAGATGCTTGCAAACTGAACCACGGAATTGGGAAGGGCCTTTCCTGGACCAGGTTCAGTCTCCTCTATCACAATGTAATCTCATAAATGTATCTAATTTTATAACATTTCTTCCCCAGTTGGTATTCCAGCTTATAAAATATGAGATCACAATCTTTTGAACATTAGAAACTTGAAGTTACTCACAGCCAATTTATTTACATTTCTTCTTGTGTCAACGCTATCCATTTGCTTACATAGCTGCTTTTTCCCTCTGGCCTTCTCCTAGAGTTCATCTTCCTAATGTATTTATTTAAAAGCTTCTTCCTCCAAGACTCTTTCTTTTGTTCAAATAAACAAACAAGCTCACTCATTAGAAGACACTCCACCTAGCTGATCACTCTAGCTCTTTCCCTCCATCTGCTGCAGTTAATCTTTGCATTCTGTTGCATGCACGAAGGTAATTCTTACAGGTTATAGAAATACTGTATTTACAGACAAAAATCACTAAGAATGACACCTAAAAACTTCTCATTCAATAGGGACTCATATGCTGCTCAGTTTTCTACTGAATTAGCTGTAGATCACACATACATTTGTGTTTAGTGCCTCATTCTAATAAAGTAAGTTTACAACACGTTATGGAAGATGGTAGGCATTTAAAGTGGAAAGCACACACAAATGCTTGGGTAAACATTCAGTACGGTAGCAGCTTCCCTATTAAATATTAAATATATTAAAAATACTTTGTATCATTAAAGTAGTTATGAGCATACCATTGACTTGCCATATGTTCACCATCTTTTCTGTAGCTCCAGCCAGGTACTTGCCGCTGATGCTCCAACAGACAAGAGACAAACTCAGGTCACTGGGTGACCCCAGACTTTCTTCAGAATCACCTTCTCTGTAATAGAATAAAATAACGCAGTTAAAAAACAGGCATTTCGTTTACAGAGAGTGCAAAACATGGAATTAATGAAATACCAGAGTTAAAAACTGGAGTTCTCCTGCCGTAACTGCAGATTTACATAGTAAGTTTTTCTGCTCATAGTTCTATATTCTCTTTAAAACCACTTCAAATAACAGAATGAGGTAGTAGTAATTTCCACAGTAAGAAATTTTAAGTTAGGTTTCAATTAGTAAGCCAGGTTTAATTATATTTACCTATTTGTATCTCAAATTTAACATCTTTGGTGAGAGCAAGACTTTAAGGGAAGTCATGAAATGAAACAGAATAGCTTGGACAAAAGAAATGAAGTACAACTTGCTCTCAATTTTAGATTAAACTCTTCCTCCCGTTACAAAGTTGTTATACTGTTCTAGAATTCTATTTTAAAGTTTGCTTTGGCTAACTGTAACAGGACCACTGGCATATTTTGTTGCCCTGAAGGTCATACATGACAGGCAGAGTTTTTACTGATTTTAGTAACAGAAAAATGAAGGCTATAATATTGCCAGGTTGCATATTGTAGGCCAAATACTGTATCATCTCTGTATTTTTGAAGACACAGGAGTCATACCTTTGGTGTGCTGTTGCTTAAGCAGGAGACATTTTATTTGTGAATAAAGCAGGTACTGGAATGTTTTAAACTATTAACAACAACATTAACTTAACTAACATAACACATGTTACAATATTAACATACTATATATAATACTGTATCAGGGAACAGTAATCTAGTAGCATTTAAATAATGTTCCTTCAAACTCGGGAAAATAAAAAGAGAGAATTCCATCAAAAAGAAGGGATAATGTCTTTTCATCTGCTCGTCTCTCAACAACTGAAAAAGAATAATTCTGCCTGTAACGAACTGGCACTTACCCAGTGCCACACACATAGAATTGTGTTGTATTTGTATTAAAAATCACTATTGGGACTGTTAGCAAGGAAGCCCATGAAAGTACTGCATACTGAATCACCTGTACAGGAAGCACACTTTTCTGCCACACAAATAATAGAAGGTCTCTGTTAAAGGAAGATGCTGCTCTCATTACTATCTTCTGACGTCAAGTCACATCCTTCCTTGTACTCCTTTTAAGGCAACATCTAACAGCAGCAAGCAAACCAGAACTAAAATGACTGCTAAGAAATCATCATGAAACAACTCTTTAGTTCACTATTGTTTCTTTGTTCTCCCGAGTTAAACTCATCTAAACTGTACAAAAGAGTTAGATTTCAATCTTTTCTTTTTCTTTCGTCTTGTTTGGACACATCCAAATGATACAAAAGTACTTCCCAGACACTCTCGTGAAGAAGGATTATGCTCAGTTCCCGAATCCCAGAAGTCATTCTTTTTTCAAGCCTGATTCAAATGACCACACTCGCAATTATCATGTTGTACACTGGAACTGTCCACTGGGACCCACTGAAGGGATACTCACTTTTTTTTTATAGGACAGTCCCTTACACTTTTTATTTTACCCATTTCTCATTATAGTAATTAATTAAGAATATTTTAAAACAACTTTATACTGACTCTTATCAACTTGATATTGAAGTTGTTTTCAGTTTGAAGCTATTTAATTTACTTTGCATGCCATAAACACAGCAACAGTCCCAGAGGAAAAAAATGAGAGAACGTCAGTGCAGGAGATACTGCACAGTTGGCTCTTTTCATTACCTTGCACAATTACAGCTTAATTTAAGTATCTGACTATTATAAAGAATTAACTTACAGCTTGTTGAGCACACACGTCTGTTGCAATGAATACTGCTTCTTTGTAACGTTCCAAACTCTTATGGTGCCATCATTTCCACTAGTAGCCAAAAGTCCCTTTTTATTGCACCAAACACACGTCATGACCTACAAATACCAAAATAATCATGACAAAACTGGAATTTAAATCTAAAGCTTTGGTATGTTTGTTCATTAATATTAAGCAAACATTAAGTAATGGGACACACTGTAAACAATTAAACAAGACAAAGCCAACCGTATCCTGTGCTTCAAGAAAAGCAGCGTGGCTGGCAAGCTGAGGGAGGTGACTGTCCCCCTCTGCTCCTCTCTGGCAAGACCCCACCTGGCATGCTGCGTTCAGCTCCTGGGCCCCCGACATAAGGCCATGGACCTGTTAGGCTGAGTCCAGAGGAGGGGCCCGAAGATGGTCAGAGAGCTGGAGACCCCTCCTGTGGGGACCGGCTGAGAGAGTTGGGGTGGTTCAGCCCGGAGAGGAGAAGGCTCCGGGGAGACATTACAGTGGCCTTTCAGTACTTAAAGGGGGCTTCCAAGAAAGATGGGGACGGGCTTTTTAGAAGGGCCTGCAGCGACAGGACAAGGGGGAATGGTTTTAAACTCAGAGAGGGCAGATTTAGATCAGATATGAGGAAGAAATTCTTCCCCGTGAGGGCGGCGAGGCGCTGGCCCAGGCTGCCCAGAGCAGCTATGGGTGCCCCATCCCTGGCAGTGCCCAAGGCCAGACTGGATGGGGCTGGGGGCAGCCTGGGCTGGGGGGGGGATGTCCCTGCCCAGGGCGGGGGTTGGGACTAGATGGTCTTTAAGGCCCCTTCCCACCCAAACCATTCTATGATTTTTCTGCTTCTACAGTATTGTGCACCGTAATTAAGCATGCTCTGTCGGGGTGCTATACTTTGTTCAGACCCATGCTCCACAGGCCACTATTGCACAGAATAGGGGACAAAGACTTTAACTACTGTGACAGACCAATTAATGCAAATTAAAATCTAGTCTAAGAAAAGATTGAAGGTGATTATGCTGACTTCATGTACTGTAAGAACACTTTCATGTCCCCTCTAACTGAAGCTTCAAAGCTAAGCGTTTTTCTGCATTAGAGGTACCCTCCAGCAATAGCTCACTTCACCAAAAATTAACTTCTTGTGGGAAATCATTTTGGCCAGTATACTTGTAAAATAATATTTTACTTTTTCTGTATTCTACAAATGCAAGCATTAGAATTTGTGCAATTCTGGGAGAAATCATGCTTACCCTGTTCTGATGAGCCTCTAGTTTTATGAAGGAACATTTTCGTAAGTCTCCCCCCATATCAGCGAGGGTCTGAGGAACAGTTTGATTATCTCGATCGTGTGCTGCAAGAGTTCTCACCAGCTGCTGAGCAGCCCACTGCCTATGTTGTGAAGATAACCTTGAAGAGAGGCAGCAAGCTGCTAGTGCATTAGCCAGCTCCAGAGGGCCTACAGCAGAAGGATCATAGGAAGGATGGGCATACAAATGGGCAATTAAACCTGCTTAAACAAAACAGTGAGATGATGCCTAGATGAGTACCAAACAGAATTACACAAACAAACACAGAATTAGCCATAATTTCCAGAAAAAGAGAAAAAAAACCATAAGAATGCTGCGCTCATATTAACTGCTAGAAAAACTCTTCCGATACAAACAGAAAAACAACTCCCTTTAAAATTTCACCCCAAACCCTAAGAAGAGAATTATGAGCAGCCTTATTCCAACCATATGGAAAATGGCTGGTCAAAAACCAAGTACTTTCTGAACAGGAAAATGCTTCCTCTGACAGAGATAAACTGCTGTCACTGCTGTGTCCTCCCCTCCCTTTACCAAGGAACAGCCTGGTGCTGAGGCCGAGCAGCTCCTTCTGGCCCCTGAGCTCCCGCGGCCCAGCTCGCGACGGCCCAGCCAGGGGCTGGTGGCAGTAACCAGCTGTCACTCCCCTTACTTTCATCAGGTTGGAAAGTCTTGGCTACATGCCTTTGAAGACACATACATTCATATTTTTTTTTTCCAAAGTGGAAAAGATGCCATTATGTAGCATGACCATATTTCTAAGTAAAATTTGTTTACTAAACTGTTTTGAGAGTATATTTACTTATACATTATTCTAGCAAGTCTCTCAAATACAAACGAGGAATTGAAGATTCAATAATTAACATTTTAAAACAAAGCTGTATCATACCTTTCTTTTCAATTTCTGCTTTATCATAGTTTGGCCTGAGTTTGGCCCCTTTGTCTGCCAACAATGCTACAAGCGCCTGAGTAACCACAAAATTTGGAGATGTAACAAGTTTGTTTTCTTCCGCAATTCCTCTTAAAAAACTCGGCAAAAATTTTCGCTGAATTGGATCATCAACTGTTGTCAAGTTTACACCAGTTGCTGCAGAAATCAAATTCTAAAAATAAATAATTAAGGACAATAAGTAACCAGACCAAACAGAAAAGTCAATTTTGGAAAATATTTTCAGTTCAACAAATCATGCAGTGTTTTCAGTATTTTCAAGGGTTTTTTTTTGGAAATCCTCAGCTCCCAACCACTTTTATTTTCATGTACAATACGGAATTTATGTCTTCCGTCCTGGGGAAGACCTAGACTTAATGGAAACAACTATTCAGATCCAGAGATATTTTTTTTTTAAAGAAAAGCATCAAGTAACCAAGAATACCAGTAAGAACTATGGAGCTTATAGAAGACCTTTTTTATGCACCTGGTGGTACCATAAAAAGCAATAACCACAATAAAATCCATCATCCCACCAAACACTCCTATTTCTCCACAATTATATTTCAAACTCAGAAGAACAGAAGAGTTTAATTACTCTGATTGCTTAGAAGTTTCCTGATAAATATGAAATCCTGCTGCATGTCCACAGCTGTAATCATCTCTTTCTAAATATAATCTGTGCTCCACACAGAATTGACTCAATTGGAAAAGCCAAAACTTTAAGAGAACACTCTGTCAATACAAAAAGCACATCTATTTTTTCCACTTGAAGAGTACTCAGGGAAAAAAAAAAAAAAAGTAGTTGCTCGATTTTTTACCAACAATAAAACATACTCTTGTGCAAAGCCCTAAACAAGAACTCTAAGGAGATCCTCAAACTGAGGCCAGTCTGATCACAGCTCAGAAGAGCACAAATTACCAGTATGTTAAAAAAAGGATTGTTGCATCTCATGTGTAAGTCTTTTAATATAAATATTTATGTTGAAGTAACAGTCCTACCTGTGTACATAACTGTACCAGCAGCTTTGCAGCACTAGGAGTGTTTGATGCCAAACAGCCCACTGCTGTACTCAGATAGGCAAGGCAAGATATAGGCTTGCTTGTTTTGCTGTGTATTCCTCTAGATCGCTCTGTTGAACTTGACACAGTGGATGGACTTGTGGAGAGGCCTGCTCTCCCTGCTGCAGCGAGGCACATTAACCGAACCAAAGTTCTGATATCTGTTAATCCCAAGGATTCAAGACCAGCTGCCAGGCTACAACTGGAACCACTGCCAAAACCAAACATAAATAATCCTGGTTTTATGAGTACATTTTGAAAGAAAGGTAAGTTTGGATAAAACTATTACCAAAACATGAGTAAACACTGCCTGTTTGATTAGCTGGACATCGTTACTATGCAGGGGCAAGGGGAGGAAAGAAAATGAAGCTGTAGCCCCCTCCACTCCTTTTCTTTTAAGCTGAAGACAAAAACACATAATAGACTTGCCCTAGCAAAAATCCATGAGTTTACGTGGAATCACTCCAAACAAAGTTACATGGATAATTCATGTTTAGAGTTACGCTATGACAATATGCACATGTACATGCCAGACCTCTGTGACGTCTTCATAGTCACATAGGTATCTTGTACAAGGCCAGTTTCTAAATCCTCATATCCCATTAACCCCTGCACTTCACCTTCTTTCTTCCAATGCTTACATCTAATACTTCCCTTGCACAAAAACTCACTGACAAACATAGCATCTTTACTTTCTGAACGGCTGACACTGCTGGAATCCACTTTCCATATAAGATGTAGAAGTTTCAAGACCGGGCTCAAAAGAACAAAATCAACAGAACTTTTTCTCTTAATAGTATGATACGAGTATGTAAAATTAGAATTGCTTTCCCAAATAGCTTAAAACTGCATCCCTATCGAACATAACTTGGTAACTGGCTCCAAATGAAAATGTTCAAGTGTTGCCAAGGATGCCACAAACCTGACAGACAGAAGTGAGAGTGCTCTCATAACCATAGTTCTTGCAAGAAGGACTTGGGCGGCAGCAGTCACTCTTCTCAGAGCCATAACACGGTCATGTGGATTTACTAGGGCAGCTGCTTGTTCTCCTAAGGTTATCCTGCCAGAAGAACTTTTTTCTATAGAGCCGTGACAGCCTTAGAAATAATGATAATTTGCATTAGTATTTAAAGAAAAGCAAAATATTACCATATAGTAATAAGCCCAGAAGCAAATTTGGCCTAAGTTTGAACATTACTCATTCGTTCTTCAACATTTCACACATACAGAACTATAGTGATAATGACTGCAAGGAAAATACACTCCTGAAATACACTCCGTAATTTAATTATTATTTTCAGCCTGATGACCACAACTTGATGATACTCAAGTTAATATTAATTCCTCTGCTTCCCTCTTCCATTAGAGGGGCCTACAAACTTAAGTAATCATCTGGCATTTCAATAGGCTGGTCAGTAAATCCCAACTTAAATCCAGGAATCCATCTCCGAGTTCTGCACAACATGCTACTGGCATTCATTGTAGGACCACAGTCACAGGTTTTTTAGTAAATAAAAGCTTTATACCTTCCGCCAATAAAAGTGCCTCACACTCCTCTCTCTAACTCCCCTATAATAAAAGGACAATTTAGAACCTGTTGTCACTTGCTCGTGGTGGGAGGCAGGAAAGACTGTCAAAATGTTTCTGCACTGCCCCTACAAAACCACACCAAACGGGAGGTACTTGTTCTCTGAATGAAACCCAATTCAAATGTACCTATTTGCATCAATGTTTCTTCCATGCTGTTGGTGGCTGTCACCATTGCAACTGAAGCCCCCAGAGGGTCGCTGTCAGGGAACTGTACAGGTTCAGGCACAATACGCCGATCATTTAACCCAAGAGGTCCAGCCAGTAATTCAAACTCCTCTTCTCCTGTCAGCTTTTCATCTTCATCTACATCTAACATGTCCCAGTCTTCTGGAGTTGCAGAAATGTAATTAGACTTGGTTACAAAAGCTAAAATATCAAGTAATTCCAGTTAATAAAAAAAACCAATACAGGGTATAAAACGTGGATTAAACCATCTTCTGATGTTGACATAGACGCAACATAATGAATCAGAAAACCAAAATCCTGCTCTTGCCCCATCCATTAAACTTGATCTTAATTTCTACTGCAGAGAAGTTTCATGGAAGATTCTCTAAAGTATCAAACTAGCTGTTTTTTTTAAAAACACAGAAATGAGAGGTCATCACACCTAGCACAAGACAACTCCAAAACCTGTAACATAGTGAAAAGCATAGACGTATGGTTGTGCTTTAAAGCATGGTAATGGGTGCATATGCCAAAGGGCTGAAAGGTAAAGACAGATACTAGACATTTCTGATCTTCATATTTTATCAAAGAATATGCATGAGTTCTTAAGTTATAATAGTACACCCAGGCTTTTGCTTTTCCTTCCTGGGGGGGAAGGGCAGGGGGAAAGGAAAAAAAGAAACATCACTGTAATTGCAACTCAGTTAGGCATTTTATTCACTTCCCAACCACTTAGAGGACAACTTACATTTACTGATCCCTCCCACTCTATCTCACTCCCCATACAGTAGAACCTGAACAAGTTTTATTTACTGGAAGATGGACTGGCTGTTAAATTCTGGAGCACTCATTTAGTCTTAAGTAGACAAATGTGACAAATCATACGATTGCCATCACATAAGCTACAGAAAGGCCCAGAATCAAAGAATCATGTGGCAAAGGCTTTCCACAGTCACTAGAAATAGTTTAATGTGAAAGCCATCCTCAGGAGCCATTCTTAGATAGCACAAAGGCAGAACAAGTAAGAATAAGCCTAACGGCAGATTTTTAAGACTCTAACTTAAGGTAATTCTCCTACATTACTCTGAAGAAATGTATCGCAACATAAGGCTTTGTATGTGCAGTTCTGCATATAACATGCACCCACAATACCTTATCATCCAAAGTCAGGTATTCGCCATTTCAGCTACTTAGATGAAAGACACAGGAAAAAGTGCCACTGATTTTTTTTCCCATTTGAACTAAAAAAAATATTAAAATTCAACAACTAGTCTGAAGAAGATTTTAAAGTATACCTTCATGCACAGTTTCATAATGGGTTTATTTGCATGGAGGTACTTTACGGAAAAATAAAACATTGTACAAGTGCAAAATATTTAATATCTTCAGCAACTTACAAACATACCTTCATAAACACTGTCCTGTTTACCTATTAAATCAGGAGCCTGGCCTTTGTACCTGTATGAAAAAGCAACAAAGAAAATAACCAAATGGCTCCAATATTTTACATATATACATAATAATTTTAAACTTTACTATTAAGTTACTTTATTGTTAGGTCAATATAGATACGATTTCTGGAAATGGCTAGTAATAGAGAATTAAAAGGCCTTCTAAAGTGTCTGTGGAGGGAGGAAGCATTTTGCAGTACTAATGTAAGAAAGGTCCGTAAAAAATACTGGAATTGTCAGCTAGAATTGAGAAAGGAAGTTTTAAAAAGTCAACAAGATTTGGCAACATCCCCAAAAGTAATTCCTTGGATTTCATTTAAAAAATAGCAATATCAAGATAACCTTTTTCCTAAATATGACTTTGTTGAATACAGAGAATTATTTTAATCCTCAGTTGAAATAAAGACAATTTCTGCTAGGAATTTTGATTTCTTCAATCAAATTCTTAAAATGTTAATGCTAGTAAGCATTTTTAAGATGTTTCCTTTCTTTACGCAGAGTATTTCTGTACCTTTCAGAAGCTGATGTTTTAGATTTACTTTTCAGGGCTAGGTATTTCTCTCTGCAGATGCCGCACAACAAATAGTAAGGATTTCCACTTCCACATTCACCACCAAACCAGCCGTCTACGTAGGAGCCATTGCTTCGATAGCCCTGGCGATTTGCACTGCGACCACAGCCTGGGTGGTTTCTTTTCATGTGTTGATTGAAGCTGACAACGCTGGATTCACATAGTTCACAAACCACTACTTCTTCTCTGTCTTCGGATTCACAAACATGCTGCATAGTAAGATTTTCACGTTATTTTTACAGAATAAATATATTCATATTAGATACAAAATATGTCAGTATTCTTAAGTGGATGTTCCTGCCCATTTCTGTTACAAAGGGTGGTATCAGTGGTTACCTTGCACAAAAGCAAAGCAGAAATAGGCAATTTATGCCATAACGAAGAGCAGGTCATGTCAGAACAGGAAAAACATTTTGAAGTAAAGTTTCAGAGGATGAGATTTTCCTATTTCATTTCAGATCTGACTCAAAATTCCTGACTTATAACTTTTCACATATAACTCTGCTAGTTCACATTCCTTGTTATCTAAGTTAGCTGGTTCTCCTCAGAACTTGACTAAGACTAGACTCAACACAGGAAAAATAATCCTTTTTTTTTCAGGCCATCGGACTTCACATTTACTGAGCAACAATAACTATAATTTGTGTCAATAAATTCCAAGGTTTTGTCTGGATATAAAGTTCAATTTTTCCAGAATTACACTTCTGTCCTAAGTCAGTCATTTCATTGTGATGTTCCAGTGAAACAAGCTCTCTGAAAAGCTCAATATGCACACCGAAACGCGCTTCCATATTGGTCAGGTAACATCATAATTAGATGACACAAGCTTAGTCTTGTAAGTTGCTTGTCTAATTTGACATGGATAATACAAAAATTAACAAGCTGCTCTTAATATATTTCCTCTTCACCTCAAACATATTTTTAGTGGGCCACACAACAACTGAGTCAGGACTGTCACCATATCCTTCCCAGAGAATGAAATACATTACTGAATTAAGAAAAAATGATTTAAGTGCAAATTATGTTGCTACAGATCAGATATTATTGGTGGTGGTTTTATTTTAAACAGAATAAACATTTCCCACTCTGTGTGTTACCTCACACAGCTAAGCAACCTGGACCACCTACTTGATTTGTGAGTGATATCATCAAAACAACAACTATATTAGTTCTGTTCTCATCTTTCAGAGGAGGGAGGAAAATATCTATGTACATACGGAAGTGCAAAGCAAGAACCACAAGAAAGCACTATTTTTAATCTAAAAGTGAAGCTACAGAACACAAGAGGATTTTAAGCATTGCTCGTATTTAGTAAGGTATTTTCAAACAGGCTATAAGCATATATGCATGTTACTTTAGATTTTAAAATACAAAGATGCCAAAAGCAGTAAGTTAAAGCAGCCCCCGCTGCAGTCACACACACCCAGGTAGGCCAATCCAATACCTCTGGGATCCACATTCCCAGAATATCATTATCACTAGCCAGGTCTTGCCCAAACATAGCTTCCATTGCTTCATCATCAAGGTCAATTTCTAACTCCTCATCCAAGTTGAAGTCATAAAGCGCCCCTGGATCTTGCTGCAAAGATATCCCTTCTCTTCGACTCTGATTCCGGTGGGCCTGTACAGAGCGGTATAAGCCCGCTCAAGTGAAAAAGAAAGAAAAAAGAAAAAAGAAAAAAAGAAAAAAAGAAAAAAAAAAGAAAAAAAAAAGGAAAAAAGGAAAAATAAAGCAGTTTATTTTGCATGTAATAAAGATGACTGTACTTTCAACTTCCTTTTGCTTTGTTTTTAACTCTTCCACCAAACATAAATCTACTTATTACCACATAAAACACTTAAGTTAAATATGCACTGATACACATATGAAAAAGAGTTTTGTAACTTTTGTGGTAAATACCAGTCCCCCTCCTCTTCATTTACTTGATAAGCAGAGACCTTGGAAATCTTTCAGTATACTTACCAGCACGTGCTAGCAACGTTCGGGCAGCTAAATCAAATTTGTGTCTTCTCGTTACAGCAGACCGACTTCTAGAAGGAGGTCCGCTCGCAGAAGCTGCGTTATCCACATGATCCATATTATCAGGGCTGCAAGAATTTGTAATTTACATGCAAATCAAACTAAGGTTTAAACAGCCACATACAGTAAAGTAAGGAAAAATACTGAGATCATGTTTACTGGTATTTTTTTTCCTTTCTTTCACAAAAAGAAAAAAAGGGCATTTGGAATTTCAGAATTTTCAGTTCCACTGCAGCACATACTTACTGTCTTTTTGACTGTGAGATTTACCTCAAACTAATCAGATGCAGCAATGTCAACACCTATTTGATACTCATTTTATGCTGTCAGTGTTAACTACAGCTTGATTTGGGTTTCTTCTTTTTAAAATAAATAAAATCAACATTTCTGTTGTTGCTGCTTCAGCCATTCCCCCTTTTGCCCAAAATGTTTTCCAAAACATGAATTTAAAGTTACCTAGTAACACCTGTTACTTAGTTTATTTCTCCCAACCAAAATCTGTGAGTTCTCAGTGGATCTACACTTTACCTGAGGCAAAGTAACAGGAAACTTAAAAATGGTATCTCAGTATCAAGGAATCTCAACAAAAATGTTCTCAAAATACATCTTGTAATTGTCATCCTCCCTATCAAAAAAACAGCTGGTATGATTCCTAATAGGTGTCACTTAAAAATATAACCACTACTTTCAGGATTAAAAACAAAAGAAAAGAAAACCCACCACCTTTCCTCCTCGTTTAATAGATAGTTCAGATCTTAGGCTGTGAAGGTGACTGAGCATGCAAACTTCAATTCAGTGTCATCCTCTCTGGACAAACCAATAATTAATTTAAAAAAAAAATGCAGAAAAATAACTGTTCATGAAAACACTGAAGGAAAAAAAAAACATCCAAGTAATGAAATTTTGCTTTATTGCTAAAGTCTTTTAGGTAAAATGAAAAGCTATATGCTCTCATTTTTTTCATTCCTCCTTCCTTTTTTTTTTTTTTGAGGGAAGGGTGCTGAGTTACATTCTTCCCTGGTTCTGTGCACAAACAGCACTGGAAAACTAATGCACTGTGTACACTTAATTTAATTGCATCTTTGCTTTTACTCATGTTGTAACAAAATTCAAAAGTGGCATTACAATGTAATGTTCTGTCAGCAACAACGAAGTTGTGAGATTTTCAGTTTCAGAAACAGATTACAAGCAATCAGAAGGAAACCACATTTTACCTTTCACTAAACCCTTCCTCCATTTCAGTGGCATCAGCAGAAGGGATGTCACCTGGTGACTGACAATAACAACGATCAACAGATTTTCCACCACTTCCAGAGACTATTGTCCCATGTCGTGAATCTGCAGTCCCTTCTGACTGGGGTTCCTCATCATCTTCATTTCCAGGGTGCTCTATCATCCACATGGCCAGCACTGTAATATTCTGTGCATCTGCTTCTCCTCTGGCACCTGAAAACAGGAAAATTACACTTTAGAATTGTATCGTATCATCGATGGTGAAAAAATAACTCCCCCACAAATGGTTACAGAACTTAAAACCTAAGTATTCCATTGGAAAAAAGTGTTTCATGTTGATCAATATTTTCAGTTTAAACTGATATTATAGCAATAGATTACCTGTAGCTTCCATAGCTTTTGCAATTTGCCTGAGGGAGAATCCCATTTCTAACAATGGAACAGCAATGGCAGGAGGAGGAGGGGATGTTGAAAGTCGGCTGCTTGGATCAGACAAAGCTTAAAACAGAAAATGTTAAATGTTAACTGCATAAATCCTTCTTCAGTGTTATTTACAAGACCTTCAAATAAGGGAATAATTGCCTTTAACAACTTTCCCCTCTACTACTATCCACAAAGTAGGATGCTTTCTGTAATGAAACTAGACTGTTCACGCCCATTGGTAACATATATTCTGTAAGCCCCTGTTTAATTAAGCAGAATACAGATGATATTAGAAGAACTATTTCTTTACAGATATTTATAAGAAGTTGACTTCTATTTAAAACTGTACCAAATTATCTATTTGATTTATATTTAGGTAGACCAGATGAAATTAGCCCTGTCCGAATCATCAAGAATTCCATGTGTTAGGAAATTACATCAATACACATACCTCTTCAGGTAACTCAACCAAGCTGGTGACATACCTGAAAAATGTCTTTGCAGACAATGGCTATATTTCTGTGCAGTGTCTTTAAAGGGACTCTAAAGAGGTCACTTACTGACCAAAACTCAAAGTTTCCTTATCATTTGCCATAAAAGTGGGGTTTGATCAACGAAGGCATCAACAATGTACTAAAAAACACTGCTGTAAAGGCAGTATCGTGACTAAACACAAATCACTTCGTTTAAAAAACAAAACAAAACAACACAACAAAGAGAGAGTGAGATGCGAAACCCAGCAGACAAGTTGCTATGTAATAAATGAAGCAATCAAAAGACCCAACTAATACCATGGAGATAAGAGCAAGCATAAAACGTTTTATCTCTCAGGAATTTTAAAGCAATGTCTTTGTTTCTCAGCACCAAGTATGAAATCTGGAAAACATACTTTTAACTCAGTCTCTTCCATTAATTTAATACAAAATGCCTATGTATGAACTTGTCTTTTTCTTTTTAGTATTATCTCCTCTGCATCACAATCCTCATTGGTGCTCTTTAGACTCAAGATTCTCATGTTTTCTCAGCCTCCTAGCTATTCCATTCTGCATGTATGCTGGAACAGAGCAAGTTTCTGTTTTGAGCACTACAGTGCAGGTGGTAATAAACCTATGAACAGAAGCCTCGCATTACTTTCACGCGATTCCAGACAGCAGCACGAGGAGCCCTTGAAGGTTGGACGGCCCCTTCTATCTCATTAAACAAGATTAATTGGAAGGAGCCGTACTGGTGTACGTGTCATAAAATACACCAATTCTTGGGTTTTGTGTGGTATGTGATCTAACAAAAGCTAGAAAATTAGTGCACTGAAGAGTGGCACACAACCAAGAAATAAGCCCAAAGCAGGTTAACATCCTGAAGTAATTACCAATCATACTGTGTTCTCATTTTATGTATGTAGTTTGTAATCCATTCCACAGCTTTTAAAAAGTAATTTGCTTGATAAAGTCTACAGCTAGGCAATCTACAGCTTTTTGTCCTAAGACAGTAATTTGAAAGTTTTCAATAAAGCTTTGCATGCTAGGTTGCATTAAAAAGAAATCCTGTTGGTTTTCAATGTCTTAGGAAACTACACTGAACTGTGAATTTACTGATTTGTCCACATTTCTATCTGTATCAACTACAAGCTTACCTGTACGATTGGCAGGCCTCGCAGACTGGGAATCAGGAGAAGTCAAACTTTGTCTCCTTCCAACTTCATCTGAAGGAGATGTTGGTAAAGAAGATATTGGAGGCGTCTGAGCACGTCGTGCTGGAAGTACAGTTGTAGTAGGGTAACTGGAGAACATTTGCCTTTAAAAAAAAAGAACAATAAACATTTGTATTAAAAAGAACTATGCTGAAAAAGGTCTGACAAGAAATCTGACGTATAAATTAGAGTGCACTTGGCAAGTCATACTGTACAACAGTTGAGTTTTCTGAGGGTAAGGTGCAATACATACACTGGGGTGAGCAGAAGAAACATCAGCTCAGCTCATTCCTACCACCTTTGCCTATAAAAGATGTAAACGCTCTTCCCGTTTCCTCACTGTGTTCAGAACTCAGCCCAACTAACAAATCAGGTGAATATTTTACTGTCCCTGTAGTAAGACATTGTTCTGGCTTTTGTCAAATTGCATCTGCAAAACCCCTAAGAACAGAGGTCAGATACATCAACAGAATTAACAAACTTAGAACAGGACTCCATTTGATGTAAAGCAGATTTCCTTCCGCATGACAAATAGCCTCTGCAGATTAACTAGCTTTATCTTCCTTCCATTTCAGTATGTGAGGGTAGGATCAAACAAGGTCTTAGCTTGCAGGATATGTTACCTACAAATTAAGATATACTCTGGTTTGAGATTCAACAACTATTCATTAAAAACACGAATTTCACAGATTTGTAATTTAAAATATATCAAATAAACACAAGAACTGAAGGAAGGTGTTTTCTCCTGTCTTGAAGAACTCAGACGTTACATATATATACAGTGTAGATTAAAAACTTCGCAGGTTTTTATTTCTAGTAACACATATCCTGCAAGGCAAAGTAACAAATTAAACTCTTATCTTCTGCAGAGGCAGTTCTTGACAACAAATGTTAACATTTTCAAAGGCTTACACAGCTAAAGACATATATTGTATATAAACCACACAACTAGTTCCTTACACCCACAAAATCATATATGCCGAGAATAAAGGTATTTTACCTAAGGAGACTGAGAGGCATAACACCAGGTGATTCTGAAGCTGGAACTGTTTCCGTATCAGTTACTGGAGTAGTGGCAGTGGTAGTATCCTCCAGAGAGCTGCTCATGAAAGACGTTGTGCTAGAAGCAGAAGGGCTGGTTGTAACTGGTGTTTGGGCTTGCTGAGACTGGTCACCTTCTTCTACTTGTTGATCTACTTCTGCAACAGAAAAAAGGACATGACAGGAACATTAATACAATTGCATAGAGCAAAACAGTAGCTGTGGCTAAACTTTCAAAGATAACTATAATTTTAAATTCCCCCCCAAAGAAAGGGATGCACAGAAATGGACACCATACAAATACTGCTGCCAGTAACTCATGGACGTACAGGAGGAAATCAGCCTATCTGCTCCTGCTGCTGTCAACACAGGGTACTGAGGCACATACACAGTAAGTGGTGAAGTCTTTCCAGGTGGTGACAGAAGCCATTTACTTATGCTAGATCTTATGAGATTTAGATTTATGATTGTAACAGCTAAGACTATTCTCTTAGGCAAAGCTATTTCTAACTCAGCAGTGTAAGTAACATTTTAAAATGTTTTTGGTTGGTTTATAAGAAGTCCTTAAGACAGTAAAGAACCAGATAGCACATTAATAAGCTTTAACATTTTAGATTTTTTTTTCTTTCTTTAAACCCTTTCAAATCATTTCCCTGAAGATGCAGAGTGTAATACATATATTTTTAAGAAGAAAAAGAATGATACGTATTTTCTCGTCAGCTTCTGTTAGGGCAGTGCCAAATATCTCAGAAAAAAAACCTCAGAAAACAAAACCTCAAAACCAAAACCCCACAAATGATTTAGAGATTTTCACAGACAGGAACACAGGTTACTTACACCTGGAACATACACATGCTCAACATCACCTGTTACTATGACCATATACAATCATGTTTAACAACAATGAATGGTGAATATGATATTTACGTCACACATAAATCCTTCTGAAAAGTATCTACAGAACTGCTCATTTTTAAGAAGAAACTCTTATATTTCTGATTGGCTGATATGCTTTCATTTTTTATTAAAATAAGGGATTGGGGAAAAGGCAAAAATGTCAGTATTGTATCTACAAAACAGTAAAGCATCTTTGTAAAATTTCTCTGTTCAATTAAATTCTTCCAAAGTATAACCACTACAAAATTACAAGATTGTTATTTGTATTATCATTGTTAGTATTGATTTTAATGGAAATAATAACATAATTTAGCACTATACTTCCATAATTTTGAAATGGTACCTTGTTTAAGTCTTCCACCAAACTGATCCTCCAGCAGCCCGTGAACCACTAATTTGTAGATCATGGCTTGTGCTCGTTCCAGATCTGCCAGTCCCAGAGCTCTTTTAATTGGGGAACGCATGACTGCCCGTTTCACCATGTGTCGCATCAGGAACTGCAAGGCAGCACGCATTTCAACGTCTTCGTGAACAACTGGAGAACTAGCACAATCAGAGTTGTGACCATTTTCTGCCAGGACTTTTGGTATTAACAGTAGCTCAGCATATTTACTACAACTAAGAAGAACACTAAGTGATTTCATAGCGCCCAGATAAAGATAAGACAGCTGTACTGCTCTGATTTCTGACTGCACTATATCATGATTTCTTGGAGTATGTTCATGATTCTTTTTTCTTCCTTCAGCAGGTTGGTGTTGGGATTCCATACCGAGTGCTGACGGTTCTAAAGAAAAGGAAGCGATTTCATTTTCCGACTTAGAGCTTGTCGAGCTATGTCCTTTGTTATCATCAGCACTTTGTCCTAATCGTGTATCTGATCCAACATCACCTTCCGTTTTCTGGTCCACTTCCCCTTTATCTTCAGATTCATGTCTGTGTTTTTTCTCGTGTCTCTTGGTGCTTTGCTTTCCTGTATCTTCATGAATGCCAGTCAGATAGGTAAGGTCCAGTAACACAGTAGCTGTCAGCCCACGAAATCTTGCAACATCAAAAGGCAGTGGTTCGCAGGGCTCCAGATTATACAATGGAGTATCACTAGGCGACCAAAAAGTTGGGAAGCTTTAATAAAGATCAGAATGACACAGGAAAAAGCAAGTGAGGGAGAGACAGGAGGAAAGTACAGGAAATAATGTAGGCAAAGCAAGATGTAAAATATATTTAATAAAATGAACAAACCAATTCTAAAAATTAAATGCAAACAGAGGAAAATGAGGTTATGATCAGAAAATGGGGAGATATGGTATCAAAGTAAAGGCAACAAAGCGTGCACAGGTTTTCAACAACAAGCATTAAAACCCAGAAACATCACAGAAGCTATCAATTCTGTGCTGAGGTTTCTGCCGTATTGTTTAGGAATATGTAACAGACTTCTACTAAGAAAAACTACCTTAAGCCAAATTCTACCATCATACCCAAACTGAATTTGTGAACAGGTACAAAACCACAGAATGAAAACACTCCTGAACTTTTTTCACATTAAAGAAAAGCTTTCAATGCCCTCACATTCCTGTTCAACTACTCATCACAAGGAGCACATTACTGATAGCTTACGATAATTCTGTCTCTGGTTATGGCAGGACAGATTACCTGGAAAGGACAGTGACTTTTTAAAAACACAGGTCAGAAAACCCAACAGACACACATAATGTATGTCTGTCTATCTGTCCATCTATATTCAGTGATAATTTTTTGTAATATTTAGGACGGTTAGACTTGACTCATTTTCACTCTAAGCAGGACAAAAATTCACCAGCCTATATTTCCATACATTTGTATTCTCCATACATCCAGCAGATAAAGGACTTTTAAATCTTCCTTTTATTATCCCACAATGTTTTCCCATCTTACAATGTGAACTTCTACCTAAAAATGAAAGCAAGCTTTAGCCTGATTTTAATCGAGACGGTACATTCTGAACTTACTTCAATGAATTACTAAGAGCTTGCCTATGTTCAATCACTGTGCCACTTCACTCAAATTTTACTTAAAATTATTTTAGGGGCACACTTAATTTAAGGCTATATTGTCACATGAGCGTACTTGAAAGAATTTGTATCCAGAACTAAATCTGACAAGCAATGGCACTCCAGTTTATTTAGTTAAAGTGACAACAACCTTTGCATAAAGACAAAATAGGCATAATGTTGCAACAGTTTCAACAGGTGAACTGACCTCAGTTGTTTCAGAATATATTTGTAAGTGGTGGCAGAAAAAAATAATTATTGCTCAATTTCTCCAGAAGATTACTATTCAGCTATAGCCAGAAGGAGTTTAAGAAATTTAACGAATCGTCTTTTCCACACAAAACCATAGACATTTCCTGTGAGAGCACCAGAGCGCCCAGAGAAGCCACTAGCTTCAGTTCAGAGCTCCCCTCCAAGGCACAGCTGCAAGGGAGGCGGAAACCAGTGCCCGCACCTCCTTCCAGCCTCCTCCCCAGTGCTCCCCACCACTGCACAGCAGCAGCTCTGGAGTGTTAACATCTATGACAGGGGCACTCCTTTAGTTCTCCAAGGCAGGTCAGTGAACGAACAAACGCTACACTTCAAGGCTGCATTAATTTGAAAACCATCATCCAACCCACCATTAAGAAGAGAGAATCCTCCCCTCTCCTGACCTTAACCGCTCCTCAGGTCCCACAGAGCATCTCCCCATCCCGTAAGAAGGGAAGGACAATGCAGCAAGGATACATGTTCACAACTCTGATAAACCAAATCAGGTCTCTCTTCAGAACCATGCTCACCATTTACAACAAAAGTGGGCACTAACCCCCAGTAAAAAACTGCTCTTTACAGACATAACCAAGAAGCTGTAGTAAATTAAGAGAGCAATAATGTTTCAGTTAGCCAATACATACCGATCCTAAACCAAGCAATGCTTATTTCAGATCTAGAAAAACTGGCAACCTGGTCACATCCCAACTCCAAAACCTAGAGGCTAAATCTAAGGAGTCTCATAATGCTTATCAATTCAAAACTATCAAATTATTTTTGATATACAAGTAATTTTATTTACTGGATATCATAAAAATTTAACTTTTAATATCTGTTTGTTTTAAAAAGTCAGACTTTGAAATCTGATAAAATAATTGATCAGCATGACCCTGATATTCAACGTATGTTACCTTCTGAAGACTTCCAAGCACAAAACACTACTAGATGGTGAAAAATGTAGGAAATGAGCATACCTGATAGTAATCTCTGCTTCATCCCATTGGACCTTGGCAGATGTGCTGCCTTCCTTCACTACTCCAAGCAAGGTGGCATGACGTCCCGTTTGCTTGTGTACACATCGACCTCCAACTCTAAGACCAGCATCAACTCCACCAATTACTGCTAGAACAGGCCACACTTCCACACAAAGCATCTTCAGCTGCAGTTCCGAAAGGTCAGCCAGACCATGCCTACTGTGTTTGCTTTTCTCCTCCTCTTTATTTTCTTTCTCCTCTCTCACCTCGTTCTCTTCTCGACTTTGAATTGAGCGACTTTTCTTCAGCTTTTGGCCTGCTTCTTTAAGACACGTTTTGATTTTATTCAGTCTTTCCATCATTTTTTTATTGATGCAGTGTGTCCAACGGTCTGTGCGATGAAGGATACGAATGAGTTGGATAGTGGCTTCTGCCAGCACTGCAGCTACGGGACTACAGATGGGGTCACCAGGTAGCAAATCTCTTGGTGTACCACGCATCTGCATATCACAGATTTTCACCTAAGTGTTAAAGAGAACAGTTTAAATGTTACCTTCTCAACATACCTGAAGCAGCTCATTTTATAAATGCAGGAGTCTCCTGCTGAATAGAGAAAACTACCAGTATGGTCTTTTTTTGGCTTGGGATCCCTAGGAAATCCACCTTAACACTGATCAAAACCTGCACCCCTTCAAACTCAAGGAGGCTGAAATTACAACAGTTCATGGTTTCTCAGGTATGGCTACCTGGAATTCCTAATACAGCATTCTCCCTGGTTTCTGGGGAATGCAATTTTGTGTGTAGAATATTAAATCTGTAGTAAATTAATTGTACATAATAAAATACAATACAATGTACAATAGATTGGACTACATGATATATAAATTTATGAAAAGTCTAGCTAGTGGGCGAGTGACATAGCGCTACACATGCCATAACATTCTCAGCACTTGTCAGCTACCACCTCCACCCCCCAAAAAACCCAACATCCTAACACTGACACTGAACAGAAGGAAAAGGAAAATTTATGACCTCTTGTTAAGAGTTAACCCCACTAAGGCTGCTAAGTCCCACACAGCCACTTGATCATCACACACCCCCGACGGTGAAGAGAATCAGAAGGGCAAAAGTGAGAAAACCCATGGGTTGAAAGAAAGAAAGTTTCATAAATAAGAGAAAAAGACAAAATAAAATTAAAAGAAAGTGATGCAAAATACAATCGCTCACCACCAGCTGACTGATACCCAGGCAGTCCCTGAGCAACAGAAACTCCTGGCAAACTTCCTCGCAGTTTTATTGCTGCGTGTGACATTACATCGTATGTAATACCCTTTCGGTCACCTTAAGCGAGCGGACCAGCTGCACTCCCTCCCAGC
This sequence comes from Falco rusticolus, assembly GCF_015220075.1. Taxonomy (NCBI): domain Eukaryota; kingdom Metazoa; phylum Chordata; class Aves; order Falconiformes; family Falconidae; genus Falco; species Falco rusticolus. The sequence continues at coordinate 22,657,407 of NC_051193.1, forward strand.
CTCTTGCATACCCCCAATCTACTGGCTCAGAGGAACAGAGTGAGAAAGCTTTGGTGCTGCATAAACGTTGTTCAGCAATAGCTAAACCACCGCATTACCAACACTGAAATCCACAACACAGTACCACAGGCTGTTGTGAAGGATGCTGACTTTATCTCAGCCAAAACCAGTACACCTATGAGGATGAACATTTAAATTACCTTCTCTCCTGGATTACTGCTATAGAACATAACACAAGGGTATAACTCTGCAGCATCCACATCTTCAAAAGCTAGTTTTGGTTCCTAGTTAAAAAAACAAGACAAGACACTCAGAACACTGACAACCAACAATATGAAACATGACAAAGTTGTACCTGTATTGTAATCCTTGCAAGTACCAAAAGTTTCACAAGTCTGAACTATCACACTCAGCTTTATCTAAAATACCCATGCCAAACTACTGTTGCAAAAAACACCAAAAAAAACAACTGCTGTTAAATACCTCTCCATTTTTACCAAAGGAAATAGTTCTTGCTTCCATATCTAATACGCATGTGATGAAATCTCCTTGAGTAAAGCTGGACAGAGTCAGAGTTTGTTCTCCATTGTGATAGAGGTTACCACTGTAGGCTCTATATAGCCACATATCTGAGGTAGTGCGATGGTTAAAATCATGTACCGGCCAGCGAGACACTCCTACACATGTGCCTTCATTGCCTCGATTCTCCTTCACAATGTAGAACTAGCAGGCAAAACAAAACAAATGGAAAAAAGTCAAGAATATGTATTTCAACACAATAAAGCACTGAAAATTTACCTTATGCATATTTATGTACACTTTTACCTGTTTTACTCAGAAGCTTTTAATGAATGAAAACTAATAAGCTAAAATCATGCCCTACCTCTAAAATGACATCTTGGTGTATAAGGTCAGTCATTAAGTCTTTAAAACTTAACCTACTAGTAATTAAGAAAACTGTACGTAAATACACAAAGATGAGGTGTTTTTCTCACTCAAAACATACACACCCAGAAGCTGGGTTACAAGAGCTAAAAACAGTATTACAGAAATAAGTAAGCTTTACTCCTAATGTTCACAGTGATTCACACAGATCCAAGTAAAAAAAGAAGTAAGAGTGCTATGTTCCAAGACTGTACTAACAAGGACTACAACTGTGTATGTATCTATAGTCCTAAAAAAAACAAAATAAAAATAAAAAAAAATCACTCCAGATGATGTATTAAAAGCTGGTCTTGTCAGTCAGGCTGATGCATCTTTTTGCAGGAAAAACAAATGTTTTATGAAGTGCCGTTACAAAGAAAAAAATTCAAAATCTACATATAGCAGCAGGTAACTTTTGCAAGACAATACACATATGTGCTGATTCTGGATCTCAGGGGCACGTACCATCACCTCTACAAGTACACAACACATATCCTGTCTCCAGTCTGTGTACTGAAATACACAAACGGCAGTGCGCAAAAGCAGCCATACACTTCACTTTGGATTGGCAATCAGAAAACTGTAGCACAATCTAGGTTGGAAAAGACCCTTAAGATCGAGTCCAACCACAAAACTAACACTGCCAAAATGTCATTTACTCAAGAATGTTGTCAGAAGGGGAAAAACATAGGTAACTGTTGGTTATAAATCATATTATATTTCTAAAACAAACTAAGAGAAGTTGAGAAATACACTTATGCAACCTACCTTCCACTGGTAACACCCAGAAGTAACTCCAGTGGATGCTAAGCCATATCCTTTCCCTCCACTTCCATGAGTTAGAATCTGCCCATTCTCCACTATGCAGCACTGAGCTTTCTCAGGGTCAAAGGACACTTCCTGTATGGGAAGATTCTCATCTTCATCTTCAGACTCTCCTTGCTTCTATCAGAAACAGGACAAAATGTCTGTGGTACATGTAACTCAGCTGCACTCAGTCAAGAGAGAAGGTACAAGCATCGTTACCTGTAGCTTCATCTCTTGTTCTTTCTCCTTTATTTGAATTGCATGTTTAGCCTGAGCTATTGGAGTCTCCCACATGCAGTCAGACAGAAGCGAGAATAATCGTTCAACAACCTGGGGTGTTAGAATATAATTCAGATAATTTGAAATCCAAGATGAAGACAACAAGTAATATCATATTGTTATACTTTGCTTTGCAGGTAGATATGTCAAAATATTTAGTGCTCTTAGATAAGCAAGTATCTTACACTGAGCCTCACTTGATTCGGACTCTGAACAAACCTATGAAACATTTAAAAGTTTAATGAGACTTTTTGAAGAAACAGGTGTAAAAGCTTATAACAAAATATAAAGACCTGAGCCATTTGATCGTCTTCAACACCAGATTCACAAGCAGGCAGTACAGCTTCTAGTACATGAAGTGCAAGAAGTCTTGTCCTCAAATTGCCAACCAAGGGAACTCCTAAAGATGGAACAATACACTAATAATCTGAAAATGACTTCTGCATCAGGCATACACCTACGATGCCAGCTGCATGCCACCAGTGCCCAATTCTCCAAAGCGTAACTTGTGTATGTCTACTGAAATTAGTTTCAGATGTTCACTATGTCACACATGGTCACTATGTCACACATGTTCTAACAGGACCTATTTTTAGGAACCATGCTACGGAAATGCAGGTAACAACTGAGCACATTTCGAAAAGACCATACCTGAGCAACACTTCTGAGAAGCAATGTTAAGAAGTACTTCTGTCCACTTTGGAGATGCCATTTTTGACTGAATTGCTTTTGAAGACACAACTCTACGTAGGAAAACAAGAAAGTCTCCCAAGTGCAATTCCGCTGCATGTTGCTTCCGGAGGGCAGCTAGAAAGTTTAGTTAAAAGTTTTCATTTACAACCTTATTAGCAGTCCTTGTTACTGGCAACAAACTCTTCTCTAAGTAAAAATACAACGATCAGTTATGACATGATGGCTGACTGTAGACCTTGGCTGGCTGACAGGCGCCCACCAAGCTGCTCTCCCACTTCTGCTCCCCAGCAAGACACAGCGAGAAAATTATTAAAAGCTTGTGGGTCAAGATACAGGCAGGGAGGTCACTCATCTTTTATCATCACGGGCAAAACAGACTCAACTTGGGGAAGATTAATTCAATTTATCGCCAGTGAAAAACAGAGGACAAAATCAGAACACCTTTCCCCCAACCACCCCTTCTTCCTAGGCTCGACTTTACTCCTTAACTCTTCCACCTCCCTACCCCCACGCAGAACAGGGGGACTGGGAATGAAAGGGGGTTGTGGCCATTCTGTAAAACTGTCTCCACTAGTCCTGCTCCCTAACGGGTCCTTCCCATGGGCTGCACTTCTCCAAGAATGCTCCACCGTGGATCCTTTTCCAGCCCTTCAGGAACAGACTGCCCCAGCGTGGGTTGCCACAGCTCCTGCACGGACTCTGCAGGCTGCAGCTTCCTTCCAGGCACAGCCCCTGCTCAGGCAGAGGCCCTAGTGCGGCTGGGGGCACAGCCTGCTGCCCCAAGGCCTTCCCCACCAGCTGCCACTGGGGAATCTGCTCCTCCTCATCCTCCCCCTCCTTCTGCACTGCCCTGGCTGCCTGCAAAGCTGTTCCTCGGGCATTTCTCCCACTCCCTCTCACACAGCTGCATTTTTTTACCCTTTCTTAAGACGTTCCCACAGAGGCAGCCCCCCCAGCTCTGTTTTGGAGCTGGCTGGAATAGGTTCTGGCTGACAGAGGGGTAAGCTTCTCCTTTCTCTGCACAGAAGCCACCCCTGCAGCACTTTCCCACTACCAAAACCTTGCTATACACAGTTGACACACAGGATTATTTATAAAAGTCCCTGTTAGAGAAAATGTAATCACTGGTTTCTAAGTATGTTTTTGTTTTATGGGGAATTTTGATGCAAAATACTGTACTTCCTCACACCTTAACTCGTATTCCAAGGCAGCTTTAACAAGAAAATGTTTGTGGCAAGACCTTATATCCTAATTTCTAATTAATTACCTTATGATTTCATCAGTCGTTGCATTATTTATAAGTGAACATCATTATAAGCACAACCAAAACCAAATGTACACCTAAAACCAAGCTACAATTAAAAATTCCTTCAAACACACAAGTTCCACAAAAATTCAAAATGCTCATTAAGGGACTGCAAATTATGTGAAGATATTAACACTTTAGAATACATTTTGTGGCAGATTTTTTAATATGACAGGGTAGGGTCAACCTTTTGCCATCCACTCAAAATGCAGAACTCTACAATACAAAGCAAGTACAATTTCCTGAATTAAGCTGTATTTATTTGCAGTTTAAAATTTAGATAATTAAATTCTTATGACAACGTTTATGAAAGACAGTACTTGCACTAACTCATTTTTTGAGGAAAAGTGTTCTTCTCCTCATTCTAAACCAAATGGAGTAATTCTTATTCTCAACCTGCTCCTACTTTTAAACTGCTTCATGGATCAAGTCTGCATGAATCTGAACCAAGCACAGCATTACTTGATGACTTTATTTAATCTGATTTACAGAGTTAAGAATTACCCAACAATAATCAAAATAGAGCACAGTGGGTGAGGGCCTCAGCATTCAGTGGTTTCTTCTATTATGTTTTCTGGTATTTCAAAATTGTAAGAGAAATGATGCAAGATAATTACCTCTGAAGTCTCTCTTCTCATTATCCACATTTGAATCTGCCTTTTTTGATTCTACTTCATCTTCCTCACCTTCCCCTTCTCCAAAGGAAGCCATAAGCATCACACCAGCCTGTGATAACAAATTCTTCAGCTGACTGCATAACAAATCCAGCAAAGACTGGACCACCTTTGGGCTCAGTTTGTCAGCATAGGTTCTATAAACACAGAGAAGTAAAAATAAAGAGTATTTGAGAGGTGATCCAAGGAACAATAACAAAAAGACACAACAGTAAACTCAGAGCAAGTGACAACTGGGCTTAATGCAGCACTAATTCTAATTCATTCTACTGCAGCAGGTTACTTTTCCTCCTCCTCCACCATACGCTTGGCAGATTATTCTTATCTGAACCCTCCTTTTCAGACATTTTAAAACTGTCCAATCTTTGGAATCAAAAGATACATTTCCAGTACTTTCTAGGGGAAAAAAAGAACAACTCAGTCAATGAAACATAATCCCATGGAAACTTCCAAAGATGGGGTGTTGTGTTTGGTGGGGTTTTTTGGGTGTGGGGTTATTGGTTGTTTTTTGTTACATAACAGATTTGACAGGTAAATGCAACATGGTGTATGAACTCTGAAATGAAGATGCATGTACTAAATATCAAATAATACTCTTCCTCCAAATACAAAATACTTTCTCCATTTTTTTTTCTTTACTGAGTTAAACTAAACACTTAAGTACCCATGCAATTTTCCCTGGTCTAACAGAGGCCAGTATTCCTCAGAAAATTACTTTATATTCTGAAAAGAGGCACAATGTACTACTCTGAACAACAACTACCACATTATCAGTACTGCTTTTACACAAATTACTTTTACACAGCAACAGAAGGCCTCATCATATCAACTTTATAGAGCTAGATACAAAGCCAAAATAGCAAAATGAGGAATACTGGAGTACAGTGTTTACAGACCAGAAAGTTCTAACTATTCTGGTCCAAACTCCTCAACAATATTTACCAGTTTTATGTGCATTTTTCTTATGAATAATGTGACTAGTCCTTTTCCCCCTCCCCCCCTTCACTCTTATACTTCTGAATAATATCTATTGTCCTAAAGCAAGCTCACACAAAATAAAAGTTATTTTTAAAGGGTGCTGAAAAGCTTAACAATTAAGTTTTCTGAAAGCAAGGGAGCATTCGATACTTACCCTGTGGTGATAGCGAGGATCTGAAGTAGTCTTGTACTGGCTACTTTCAAAGCTGTGCTGAGCTGAGAAATGCCGGTTTTGGGCAGCAGCTGCAGTGGCTGTCCTAGCATGGTGTCTGTGCCACACAGTTGAGAGAGCACATTCAGCAGACCAGTGGAAATGGCCAAGGAGACATCAACAGGTTGGTAATGTACGCTGAGAGCAAAGACTGTCACCAACAGAAGACGCTGTTGTGCTTCTACGGTTAAAATAAAGTTGTTTCAATTAATAAGCTGTTTAGAGTAAGAATACCAAGACAGAAGAACAGCAGATTATTTTTTAAATAAAACTTAATTAAATTATTACGTCAAGTTAGCCTCCTTTGTCAGACACTTCGAGGTAGTCTTTCTGATGTACTGTAGCCCCCTCTCTCTCAACGCAATTTCTAGGTCAAGGTTGTCTAAACAAGAATATAATGTGTCTAGTTTGTGATGTAGATGTCCTAAGGGTAAACCTCAAACCAGAATTTTCCCTCTACGGTAAGGATAACTGGGTGAAATACTTAACTGTCTACTTGTACTTTAAGTTGATTCTCAGCTTTTCTTTCAGTTCCATTTTAATTGTAAGTGAAAACACAAAACGATTCAGGTAAGAATGCTCATTAGGCTCTACCAACAAAGTGAATTATAGAAACCTTTTCTGCACTGAAGCTCTCAGTCAGTGCACATACAAAGTGCACAAAGAGTGCAGAGTTCCCACTATCCCTTAAGGATAGAGGGACACAGCAATACCTGGGTATGCACACAGCAACAGCCGGGTACAGAAGGACAGGAGAAAGGGCTTTCAAAACAAGCCAAATGCCCTCATCCTTGGATTTGGGTTTTAAAAAAAGTTCACTTGAACAAACGAAACAAGACTGGAGACTCTTCCTCTCTTCAGAAAACTGCTTACCCGTGAAAAACCTCAAAATCACTTTGAAGTGCCAAAGATTTTGGTGACTGTGGAAGGTTATGGTATGTAGAATAGAAAGGCTGACAATACTTAAAAGCATTAAAATAGAAAGGCCTAGCATCTGAAGGAAATTAAAACAGAAAAAAGTTTAAAAGCTTCTCTCTCTTTGGAAAAGAAGTCAGACAGATATACTTCAGTGAATTCTGGTCACTAGTATCAGGCTGCTTTGTTAAACACATAAGCCCTTGTACTGTGTATCAGAGGACATATTTTGCAAACATGTTTTTCACTTACCTATGTGATGCTTATTAGCTTGCAGAGCTCTTTCTAACGTAGCAGACAATTGCTGATAAATTTTGTGCACAGCCACCTGGATTTCAATTTGAATACTTCTCTTAGCTGCTCTGATACCATCCTGGGTCAAACAAACAAATCAGTATTTTAAGGACTGATACATTTTTGTTACCTAGTTATTGAAACAACAGAACCTATTAAAGTACATACCTGGTAGTGATGCAATCTTACACTCTCTCCTTTGGCACCTGCATGTCCTACAGTGCCCAAACCAAAGCAGCCAGCCAGAAACTGTAGTCTAACAGAAGTAAGCAATGAAGAAGACTGAAATCCTGGTACTTGACGGCTTCCCATTAATGGCACACTGCCTTTTTCCTCCATCCCTGATAGAAGCACTAAAATCTGATGAAGCGCTTCCAGACGAAGCTAAAAATAAAGGCAGGCAAAAGACAGTATTAAGTAGCAAGTATCCTTAGAAATTAGAATTAGATCATCTTTAACCTGTGAGAACTAATGAGATGGTTTATCATCAACGCTTTTTTTTTTTAGAAGGGAATTCTTTAAGTTTTCGTTTACAGTTTATTTACATAAAGTTACCAGTTCCAGTTAAGATACTTCAACAGAAGATAGGAAAAATGTCCTTAAAAGACAGAATTTGGACATTTTAAAAAAAAATTAAAAATTCATAAAATGAGCATAATGTATGAAGAATAAGAAAAGGCATTAAACTTACCTCAGCCCTCAGCTGCTGTTGCTCCATTGCAATTACTGATGCTTGTGGACTGGTGGACATACTTTCCTCTGGTTCCTTAAATCCTGGTGAATTTCCCACATCTCCACTTACAAAGCTGACAACATTTTCAATCAAAGTATGAACTCCAAGGGATCTTGAGAGATCAAAATCGGACTCAACAAATGAGTAGGAGGAAGTGTATAACCAATCCCTGCTGTGTTTCAGTCGAACCCATGAGTCACTTAAAGGTTCCACTTGGCTGTGTATTGCTCCTAAAGATACACATAATGAAGTCACATAAATTCCAGTTCACCAGGTAACACATTTTCACAGTAGGTGAAGACTGAACTGCTGCTATTCATACAGGCGGAAAATGGATATTCATGTTAATTATACCATGCATTAAGCAACTCAGAGCAAAAAACTTGATTTAAATTTACAGCAATTTCCCTAACGGGAAGGCTGTATTTCTTTTAATTATATTAAGCAATATTGCAACACGCTGCCAAGTAAGAAAACAAAAAGATAGAAGCCACTCAAACTGCTCAGCTTAAAGCTAGACCACTGAATAAAAATGCTTTGCAGCTAAATGACAAAACCGTAAAGAAAAGGTCTGCTACAACAGAAATTGTGCACTTTGGGTATTTATTTTGAGGTCTAACCATAAAATGAGAGTGTTTTTTTGTTTTATTCAAGCCATTGTATATTGCATAGTTTAGAAAAAAACACAATGTTATTTTAGATTAAATTTTTACAGAATTCATGGTTGCAGAAGGGAACAGACAATTTTTTATTTTAGACTAACAGAGAACATTTACTTTGTTATGATTCAAGATAAACAGATATATGTATATTAAATACTAATCTACAGCATGTGTTAGATATATATCTTTGTCACCTAGCAATTGCACAAGTCTGTTTTCAAGTGTTTCCTATTACATCAGCATGGCATTACACTACCTGAAACTTTACCATCACTGATAATTGAACTTCTTGAAATGAGCATCAGCCATCAATCTGCAGCATTGGAACTTAATTACCAGCATATATTTGATCTCACTTCCAAGAGTTTTACTAGAACTCTATCCCTGGCACAAATGACTGCAATGTCACTAAAGTCATCCCTTCATCAGCAGTTGACTGAGATGCATCAGTTAAATACCCATATCAAAACAGAAGTTACTATTTTATTATTTTGGTAAATGCTGTTAGCCAACTCAGAGCTATGCAAGGTACTACAACAGGGCAGACCCTGCTCAAAAAACCTTTGCATCTGTATAGATAGGTAACGTCTGGAGACCTGTGTGGAAACCTAATGTATGTTTAAATTAATTTCTAAATTTTAGTTTGCATTATCTTAAATGATCTACGTAGAATTTTAAAATATTAATCTCTCTTGCGCACAGTGAGCTACAGTTAAAATTCGGAGAATCACAATCCATTCACAGTACTCTTACAAATCTGCAGGGTAACACCCTCAAACATTATTAAACAGACATTTTCAGGAAAAAGTCACACAAATTCATCTGTTGAAAGCTTTCTTATATCAGCGAGGCTGAGTTCCAGCTGGATACTCATTCCAGGACCTACTTTAAACACTGCCTACCTGCAGCAGCTCTGTAAGCAGCTGCCCACAGGAACGAGGACAGACAGCACATCGGGTGCTGGCCTTGGGACAGATCCCCTGGCAGCCATGCTACACCATTCCTTTCCTGAGCTTTAGGTGAAATACTATTATTCTGTCAGCCAACATGCACCTCCAGGTCACCGTTTGCATCTTCACAGAACAAACATTCAAAATACTGTGAAATTTTGCTTTTCCTTTGTAAATTAGGTAGTTTATCTCCACTTAATTGCCAAAAAAATTAATTGTCTGAGCTATGAATTACGAAAACCTGTTCACATCGCACTTCCTTTGCTGTAAATAGTGTTCATGTGCCTGGTACTCCTTACACTTGCTACTAAACAGACTGCAGTGGCTTCAGTAAGAACCATCACAGTACTGAGGTTGTATTAGGTATTTGATAAAAATACACTACACAGACACACTATTTTGGACAATGCAAAGATTAAGTTTAAACAGTACTTTTCAAAGTGCGATCAAATTTCCAAATTTCTGCTGGGTTATGTAACACAGCAATGTTACCTGGTTTACAGAGAACAACCTATTTGGTCATGCTTACTATGAAAGGATTTAAAAGAAATTCTGTTAGTCAATTCTACACTTTGTACTTGGTGACAAGATTTAAAACAAAAGTCAAAACAGATACCACCTTACCCAAAATTTAATATTAATTCTTATACTACTTGTTTTAAAGCTCTCTATTAAAAACTAAGTTATATGCTGAAGTGGCAGGTAGAGAAACTTAAGGCAAATAGGACAGAGCAGAGTAACAGGGCGCTAACATACTCCATTTCATGTAGGAAGGAGTTTCCTAGCATACGCATGGTGAACAGAGGGCAAGGGAGAGGATAAATGAAGCCTCAGATTACCTACATGAAGCAGAGCTAAACCATTACCGAGTCTGCAAAACCCTGCCTACACAGCAACAACTATTTCAAAAGCCTCCTTAAGCCCTACAGTCTTGCAGCAGCGGGAGAGCTTAAGGCACCCCGAAGCAACATTAGCTTCCTATCCCCTACCTGTCCTACGCTACGCTGCTGTGAAGCACAGCACAGAATCAAAGAAACAAAAAGCAATTCCAATGTCTTAAATCATAAACTAAAGGAGACTTTTCATGGATTAATAGAACATCTGAAGAAAATTTCCTTGTGATAGTCAACAAATCTTACAAGAAAAAAAACCCCACCACCTATTAATAAAACCCTAAACTATTTCATATTTGACAAAAGATGTGGTCTTCACTAATAATTTTACAGATTAAATGTAAACCAGAGGTTGTAACTAAAAGTACAGAGTTTAAAAGTAAAGATGTCAGATGTCACAAGTAATGTACTTCAGAATTAAAAACGTTTAAGAATTAGGTCACACATCTGAAACAACGTAATTATTTTTTCCTTGAAGATGTTAAATATCAATAGAAGAATCAAAAGTACAATCGTATGTTAGAGCTTAGCTTGATTCTGTGTAATACCAATTACACAGAATTGATTGCAGCTTAGCACTTCCATAAGTCTCTACAATCATATGAACAGTTGCACATAAGAATAAACTTTAAGCTTACAGTACAAAAAAAAAGTTTACTTGTCCTTATAAGCCAGCTTGTAATAATGAGTTTTCTAAATGAATGTGGCACAGCTGCAATACACACTTCATAAAACAAAATATGTAGGGAAGCTATAGAGACAAAAAAATAAACATGCCATCAGTTACTTGCTTGAAGCTCTTCTTTTTTCTGGGGCTCAACTGGCCAAAAAGGAGTAAATACACTATACCACACAAGAATCAGAAGACAAAAGCAGACATTTGAAACAGAAAGTAACACATTCATAACATCACTTCCTCATATTATTCTGACTTAGACTTAAATATCAGCCTCACCTCAATCAATACAACAATATATCAAGCAGCAAAGTCTGGGGAAAAATATTTACTCTTCTTTTGCATTAGTACAGCCTAGGTAACAGACCTTCTAAATGCTCCACCTTCTTTTCAGGGAAGAAAAATATATGTCCCCTTTAACAGTTACATGCATATATCACGACATGTTTACATCCCTTACTCAAGCATGGTCTGTTTCAAAATGCAGAACTCATTATTACAGATACACAAAATTATTTCAGTTTAACTTGGATTTCATTTAAGTTGTTGCTTTTTTCAGAGTTGTGCAATTGTGTTAGTAAAGTACTACAGTACACACAAGTCCACTGAAATTCTTTGTTAATTCTGAATAAAGATTTATGTGAAGTAAGAAAACCCAAGACTGGAAGACTCTCATTTATCCGTCTGTAACTATGTTTATGATCGCACTGCTAAATATGCATTCTTTACTGTTAGGTATCTAATGCAGCGTACAGTATCCCACAGGTACTGTACAGGATAGGTGTAACATTCCGAAGTATCCTCTCTGTATCTGCAAAATTGAAAAAGGTTAATCTAAGCAACAAAAAAAACCCCAAGGGTTTAGATATGAGGGGAAAAAAAATAATGTGTTCATCACCCCTTAAGGGAAAAGTATTAAAAAATACTTTTTTTCTGCAGGAATGGAAGGAGAAGTTTATTAATTGAGAAATAACTAAATAACAGCAAAATAACAGCGAAGAACAAGATACTCAAAGGATCCTCAGGCAGTCGTATTTCTGAACAGATACAAACATGAAGGAAGAAGGCAATTAAAGACTGTAATGACTGCCTAAGATGCTGAGTAAAAAGAGAATGCTTTCCTTCCATACTCATCAGCAAGACCATAGGAAAAACTTACTGTATTAGTAGTCTTTCTACTGCTAGTTTTCTATATTGCCATTTATGAACAGGAACAGCTTTTGTACCTTAAAACATCAAGCTAAAACCAATAGCAAGATTCAGTTATTGAGGAAGTATGATCTGAATTTTGACTAACGAGTTGCTGCATTCAATAAACAGTTCTAAAACAGGGGTCCTCAAACTTTTTAACCAGGGGGCCGGTGTGTGGATGAAGTGGCAGGCAGTCATCTGCAGCTCCTTGGTTCCCCCCCGCCCAACCCCTGGTGGGGGGGTCTGTAAATACCAGGGGCCGGATTGAGGACCCTGGGGGGCCATATCCAGCCTGCGGGCCGTGGACCCCTGTTCTAAAACAAGCCAATCCACTCCCCTGAGAATTACTCTTGCCTGTTACAAAAGAACCACTCACCAGTACCCCACACGCACATTATTTTCACAGCTTTGCAAGGATCAAATACTCTGCATATAATACAGCTGAGGATAAATCAACCCTACAAAAACTCAGCTGGAAACACCATGTGTGGCCACAGTTCTGTTACAATCCAGTAAACTGGTTAAGAGATGGGAGGAACCTCACACCCATGTATTAAGGGATTTTTTTGGGGTGAAAATTCCCTTAAGTTTCCAAAATAGCACAGCCTACAGGAAAAAAACAATGATTATAGAAGTAAAAAACCTTGCTTTCCATTTAACTCTGCTTGTCAACTTCCTTCACACAGTTTATGAAGAACATGCTTAAGAGAACAAATACTTTCAAGGGACTGCTGCAAACTGCAGTAAGGTATTATTCTAAAAAACACACGTAGAAGGAAACATGATTGATTTTATTGAATAATAAACTTCAAGTGAAAGAAATGAGATGTGGTTCCTATGGCTCTTCTGTAAGACTCCACTCGTTCTTTCCCAGCTAACGCTGCCAACTCTATAGTTCAAGACCACAAGAAGTCGAAAAGTTCAGCTCTGAGTCCCTTAAAGCAACAGTGGTTACTGTTGTTTTGTAGAAATAGGGACAAGATAAAAACAGGAGGCTTCACTTTATGTTAACTGCAATCAGAGAAGTGTTTCCCACGTATACTTCTGTTGTAATGCAAAACTATCCTCTGCACTCAAAATAGAGATCTTCTCTAGCATCTATATGGCACACAGGTTTCCCTTCTCTCCTCCTCCTCATTTAGTGAAACATAAAACCTTCCACATCTTCCACTCAAAAGCAGATCATATGGAGAAGTCCTAGGAACACAAGGTAAAAACATGAATATGGAAAGAACATGTAAAAAAAAACCCTAACACAGAAATATGCCACTTGTTTCTCACAAAAACATCTAATGGTTGCTTCAGGGAATCTGACTTCAGTGGCACTTAAAAGATACAGCTGGAGAACATACTGCAGCACAATGCTGTATTCTTCTGTAGGTCATTCTACAGCAGTTTACTTGCCACAAACAGGAAACTAGGCTTTTGCTAATTCTTCCATCCTTAACAAATGTAGCAAATACAGATATAAATGTAGCTCATCTGATGGAATGACTTAATCCCTTTTGCCAGCAACTCTCGATGAAGCACAGCATAATGTGAATATGCTGTAAGAATTTAGATTTCTCCTATTCTTCACGCTGAGGTTAACAGTGAACATAAAGGTCCCCTTCATTAGTCACAGCGTATCACAAGACTGAAGATGAAACTGCAGGAGCTTTACCAGTCCAGACATCTTTGATAGGCACTGCAGTATCTCTAGCACTTCAGTGTGCTGGTTACAAGGGCTGGACAATCCAGAATGGCTGCAAGTTACTTCACCGAACACTGGGGCATGCTTCAGTTCTAGAAGGTAACCAGGATTCACAAAACCAGACACTTCATAAGAAACGGAAGACCTTAGATAGCACCAAGCTGAACAGCTTGTTCTCTGGATCACACAGATCTTTGTAGATCTCCTTCTGACCTTGACCTAAGTGTCAGGAATGCCTTCCTGAAAATGAACCCTGCATTCAATGGATGAGTCTGATAATGGGTACCAACCAAAACTGTCATATAGATCATCCAGCACAAGCAGAAAAGTTTTCATTATTGTATGCTGACTAACTTCCAGTTGCCAAAACCAGGAAAAAAAATATCTGTAAGCACCAGGGGGGTCTTCCAGTACCAGAGAACAGGTATCAGTACATGTGGTCACAGTGTTCAGTTTGCAAAAGAGCTAGCTACGTGAGATTCTTTAGGTTCTGACCAACTGCATTTACCCCTGTTTCTCCTCAGTGTTACACACCTCATCCAGAACCTTCTTCCATAATAAAATGCTTCTATAGACCAGTCGGTCAGTAAAGTCTATTCTTGCATTATTCCTCAGCTCCTGGAGCCCATGATCAGAACCACCTCATCAGTCTAACCAACAGCTCAGGAACCGCAATCCGTAAGGTATATTGTACCTCAGATCCACCCCTAACCCAAGATGATTTCCTGGATTACTTTTACAATATAGAGGAAAGGAAGTACAGAGTTCCATGTCAGATTAATGGCAAAGCTAAAAATGGTGGCTTCAAAGAATATACTGCACATCAGAGTGCTGACAGAGACTATCAGATTGAACACGGAGAATGCCAGCAGCCCTAGCCAATTTTTTTACTTGCTCAACTGATTCAATTGATTATCCATGTACAAAGAATTCCTTTCCACATCATTTACAAATTGAAGTGTAATGGGCGCTGCCAGTGGTAGTTTGCTTCACAATTCCAAAACACTTTTAAAAGCAAGCAACTTCTCTGCTTAATGAAGAAGACTGTTAAACTAGAACTCTTACATTACCTAACAGTATTAAGGCTTCTGTAATTAAGGCATATTGTAACTCAACCTAATTCTTGTTAACTTGTTCCCAAGATTTTTACAGATACAACAGACCTAAGTCGTGATTCTAGCAGAGACTCTGTATCATCCAGAGTGAAGTGGGACTTTTCTCCCTCCGCTACCTTCTGTGAAGCAGCTCATTGAGATTCCCACAATGAAGCAGCAACAAAAAGTATAAAAGCTAAAAATTTCATTTATATTGGAGCAATGGAAAAAGTGGTTGCTTGGTTCTGTAGGTGTGCTGGTGTCGAGAGGATAGAAAAATTCAAGTGGTATTTTCTGGATGAGTTCTCCATGTTCAAGCACATTTTATGGTAAAAGTTCATTGTTAGCACAAGAATAGTGTTCCACTTGAACATCTCTGCCAATTTTTCATTCCTGAAGTCACATGAGGGAAAACAGAATGAAAGTTCCCAATTCACTTGACCTCACAGAAATCCTCACTTGCTTCAAAAGAGCACTGCAATTCTAGATACGAGAATAGTTATAACCTAGGAAATACTATAACCAAGCCACAAAGCAACAGAACTTAGCACAACAAACAGTAGGCAATAATAATTTTAAATGTTGTTTTTAAATACTTAGTTTAACATCCTGATTGCCATTATGTAATGTATTATACTGCAAGCACATTTTAACTTAAACACTAATGTATTTATCAGGTCAGTATTCAGTAGGTAAACAATAAAACTTACCCCTCTTTCTGTGTGAAGAAGCCAAATCCAAATCAACGTTTCGTCTTCCACTCTAGATTGAAAGATTAATAAAAGCCTCATTTCTTTACATGAACATATGTGGCACAAAATATTTGAGTATTTAAAATACATCTCTCACGTGTGACAGTGAGAAAGTTAATACAGTTGTTATAATTTCAATCGGTTTCCTACCATTATTACTTTCTCTTAACAATGGTCGCTATTAGAAGAGAAACTAAGGTACTGAAACACAGTACTAAACATATGTTGAAGATGTACTTCCCACCTAAATACTATGTTGACAATCCCTAAATACATAATGCTAGTTTACTTACCAATGAATAACCTTCCTCATCTGATTCTGGCTGAGACAAATCAGATTCACTTCTTGACTTAATCAGTCTGTAGTTTGAGTTTGCATGGATTGAGCGACTTTCTGCAGTAAGACTTTCACTCCTGCTTCAGGTGCATGCACATTCACACGCACATGCACACACACAGGAAGAAAATAGTGACATTAGGAAAAAGTAAGAGTTGGTAGTAAAATTTAGCTGGTACCACAGTTTTATTTGGGATCAGACTATCACAGAACATCACAAGACCACACCAGAGAGCAAAAAAAAGGTCTGATGACTTCAGTTATTATGCTTATAAAGGGTATTCATAAACTGCTACTTCTTAACACCCTTATTGGTCAGCTGAACAAACAGCAACCTCAAATGAGTGACCATTCAATTGCCTTGGTAGGTGTTTCATACAGCATACAAAACCACTTCTCAGCTGAGAGGACAAGAAAACAGGGACAGATAAATGGGTGAAAAAGCACTGAACTTTTTAAAAACCCACCCATAAAATACATCCTAAAGTTGATACACTGAACATGAAAGCCACTTTGACAAACAGAGGCAGCCACCCATGATTTAGGCACTAGATTTCCAGAAAGAGGCAAAAAGAGTAAAAGGGTACTGAAAGTATATAATCTCTCTCTGAACTCCCCAACAGTATCTTCATTTAAAGTATCAGAGTAGAGTTTCTGTACACTAGAATCTTAAGCAGACTCATGAGTTCACTAGTAGTACCAGCTACACAATTCCTGTGTTATATTCTAATACACACAAAGTTCTCTCAAATAAAAGTTTAAGTTACCAAGTTTAGAATAAAACTGTTACCAAGAATATCCCAGGTTATGAAAATTAAAAGACATCAGGTACTACTTACACTAAATTATACACTTCTCCAATTCAATGAGCTGTCTTGGCTTTATTTTGCTATTCTTCTGTATCTAACAACAGTGTCTTACACATGCCAATATGTTAGGAATATTTATAAAAATCAAATACAAATGGCACTTTTTTCACAATAGGCTTTGAAACTTTTGCTTTTAAACATATCCTACAAATATTTTTTGGAGTCTACTATGTAGAATATTGGTAAAGTTAAAGAAAATATAATTATGGTAATAAAAAATCCAAACACACAAACAAATTTTAGGAAAAAAATAAGAATTTTTCCAATTGCCTCAGATTATCTGCACAGGACTTCAATACTATCTATCATTAAGCCCAACTCTACAAAGTGAATATGGTCTACACAGAATAAAACTCTTATTAAGGTTTAGTTAACGTGGACAAAGAAAATTGAGAAAAATCACTGTTCTCAACAAAAGCATAAGGTTGCTCTAAGCAAAAACCTTCTTCTAAAAAAAATTCTAAGAATCCTCAGAGGAAAACTGAGGTTATTTAATCAATTGTTAAGGAAGAAGAGTTAACTCTAAGAAGTAAGCAAACCTCACCTTGTCATGAGTCCAATCCCTTCAGGTGTAGTAGAGGGAGGCTGCTGTAACTGTCCCTCCTCCCTTCGTTTCTGCAGCTCCTCAATAACAGGGCTGACTCCCAAGATCAACAAGGCACATCTGTGGATCACAGAGTTGCATGCAGCAGTATACACATCCTGACCCTCTGTCAGATCAGTGCTGATTCTTCGTTCCTGCTGAGACTGAGGAGGTGGATCATCAAGTCTAGTCCCTGTCCCAGTGTTCATCCTATCTCGATCCCGACTGCGAGCTACTTCACGGGCTGATAGGAAACATTGAAATATTTCTGTAACATGCAACACAAAAAGAAGGTCTTAACTTCTAGACAAAGCTACACAGCTTGAAATATTCATCTACATCTTGGGCCAAGAACTGGCCCACTACAAACAACAACAAATATTTTTCCAACAGTGAAAGAATACATTAATAATACAAAGCTATAAAAGAAGTCATGCAAACAGGTTAAACGAAGCATTTACACAATGTTAAGCTTAAAATGAAGAGGACAATGCAATTTGACAGAACACTAAACGCTTTCAGTGTCTTACTGCAACCCAACTCCTGTTTGGATAGCATCAAAGAGAAAGAGATTATTTCATGTTTGCTTTTTAGCAGATGTATATAACTAATGTTTCTGTAAATCTGTATTCCAGACACCAGCATATCTGCAACTCAATACTGAAACAGTTTCAGGCTTTTGTTAGCTTCAGTCAGTACGATGAAGATCCCATGAAAATTCTCAGCCTTCCCTTTGCTTAATTCTGCCGTTGTCTTAGGTGCCAGATTTGTCTAAAGAAGCTGTGTGAGAGACTATATCATCACTGCCCAAAGAGCTACAGCTCTCTTGAATTAATAATTTTGAAGATTCAGTTCCCCTTTGGAAAGGCAAAGGTGAACCTAAACACTTCCTTCAAAGACACTAATAGTCAGAAGCAGCAAGGCAGCAAGGACATAAACTAAACTCTGCAGGTGAGGGTCTGCTTCCCTTAGGATTTCTAGTAACAGAGTCATCATCACCTTTCTCCACATAACATTACTGGTCTGTCTGGATATTTCTGGATACATCTCCTTTATTGTACCCAGAAACCCTGTCCAGGCAGCATTTGAGAACGCCAGCATTTGCCCAGGATAACTGCATATCAAGCAGCAAAAGTACATAGCATCTACTGAACACGTAACACACAGGTAACACCTTCTAGAGCCATATATCATTTCATGGACGTGCACTTCTATTCCACGGTTCACTTTCAGGAAAGCCTACTGCACTGTGGAGGTAATAACACATCATATAGAAACTCAAGGTGTAACATACATTGTGGCCTACAAGATCCCAAACAGGAATATGGGAGTCCTAATGGGGAATAGGGACTATAAACACTGTCAGCAAAACAGTGATGACAGCAGAGGCTGGAAAAAGAAAAACATTCTAGCGGTATTCGGAGGAACAATATTTGGAGAAGAAAAAAAGTTATGTATCTATGGAAAATATTTCAAGTCAGCCCACTTTATTTTTTAAGCTACACACATTCTACGGTAATTTTTTAAGATATTTCTGTCTTTGAGGACACTATAGTAACAATAGAAAAAACAACTGAGTGTGACTGTACGTTGCTTGAGTAAAATTGGAAAAACTAAAGATTAACTACCCCACTGAACCTGACTACAAACCCAAGTCACTATAACAAGTTTGTGAAGTTCACCTTTTTCAAGCTATCTTCTCAAGAATTGAACAAGTTTTTTAGAAAACCCGTGAGAAAGTATTGTAAATACTGTTAAAAAACACTGACTGAAACCGCTGCATTTTTCATAGATTCAAGAAAATCAAAGGTACAACTGAATGCCAACTCAGTCAGTACACTGTTATGAACAGCATTTTGCTCCTGAACTTCAGGATAATATAACCCATTAAAGCTTACTACATACAAGAGTAACACATACCAACACAGTAAAAATTCTATATGTAAATACTGATGAAAACTCAGAGATCTATTGAACAAAAGTTTAGAGAAAACAAGACGAAACCTATTAGTCTTGTAGACAGTGCATATAAAAATTGTTGGTATATGTCAGATGCCCTGAGAATTGCCCATAAAGGCAGTCCACTTGCCTGGTATTCACATTCCCTTGCATCAGACTTTTCTGACCCAATTAAAGCACTGCATCATTTTATAAAAATAAACTTCTTATAATGTTTATGCAGACAAATCTTTCATAATGGTTTAAATAATTTCTCCATTTTACCTCAGGAGAAAAATATATTGTCCTTCCAAAGCACATTACGTTACTAACACACGTAACTAGTACTTACTACCAGCTGTCATAACTTCATGTTCTCTTTCCTCCTCTTCATCTTCTTGTTCTGGGTGTCCTTCTTCTCTATCGCGTTCTGCCTGCTCCTCCATTTCTGCTTCTTCATCAATTGTACGAGTAAAAGAATGTTCTTGAGTATCAATATCGGCAGATTCTTGGTTATCTAACATCTTGATTAAAAAAAAATATTTATACAGTGAAATTAACTCTCACCAAAATAAAAGATGAACATAAAGGATATAGGTATCTAATAAGTTTTTTTCTATCAAAAAATTGCTCTTGATATTGTGGGAAATAAATAGACAGCTGTTTACATTCAAAGCTTTAAATACCCAAGTTGGAAAATTTAGTTTTCCTTTCGTAACCATTACTCAGATTATTTGCAGAAAAATGTCCCCTTTTAATGCTTACTATTGCCAGACTTTGACACTTCAGCATCAAAGCATTTAGTAACCACATGCTGTTGCCTAATAAAATTTTCTCACTTTAAAAAGAACACAAATATGATAAAACTTACTTCAATGGACAAGATTTTGTTAGCGTTACCCAATATGTTCCCATTTTCTTTCTTAACAGTTCTGAACTTGCAGTTCTTTCCTCCCTTTTATTTCAATGAAATTAAATAGATGTACACTCCAAGATCAAAGATTAGCATATAAGGCGCACAAGAAAAATAACAATCTTCGAATTTTAATTTTAAAAATCTTTTTGATTGAGTAGATATATTTTGTTTGATGCTTTCCTTAATTTGAGCATGTAAGAGCTGACCAGCAAAATACTTACTACCCAAAAGACAATTTTCCAATGTAGGAAACAGCTTTAGACAATCTGAAGAAGGCAAAGTTTTAAATATAAAACATACAATTACATTAAAGGTTTTAGAATACTTCGGAAGGTAACTAACCATACAACTCTTGGGACATACACATCCCACCAGCATAATTCACCTGCCCTCTCCTGTCAGTTTTCTGTTCCAAAAAAACAGAAGGTCCTGGTAGCAGCAGAGGTGGCACCTCTTATTTGCTCTCATCATTCTATCATTAAGCCCTAATAAAATGATTCAAAGTTGCCATCACGCTAGTTCCAGGCCCAGTCTTATCATGTCTAACATCCACATAGGGTTGACAAGGACAAGTCGCCTTAAAGTAATGTTAGGACTAAGAAAATAAGCTGGCTGGGGAGGAAGGAAAAAGGGGTAAGGCAGGGAAGGGGAAGACACGAGGTACAGAGAGGGCAGAGATCAGAGGCCCAGCCAACTCGGTTGGTTCGGGAAGGGCAGCCAGGCTAAGCCGTGGCCTTAGGCACAGCTGAGCAATCTACACCTAACTTGCAGGCTTCTGTGATCCAGCGCACCAGCGCGATGTTTACAGGGAAAACTAGGGCTCAGGCTGCGCTTGAGTCAAATATTGTCAATCAATCATTTGCTTCAACTGATTTAATACCGCAAGTACTACAGATTAACAGACTCTATAATTATACATTGCCTGTTTTAATCTGGGAACTCCTGCAAGTTTTTCAACGAGATAGAACAAAAATACTAGCAACATATATGAAACTAACATTCAGTAATACTTTCTTAAAACACCGTAAAGCTTGAAGAACTGAAAAGAGATATACAGTCTTACCCATCTGTCTCTTGAGGATGATCTAGTCTGGATAAGTTCCATGTTCTTGCAGGCAAGCAAGCGACTCCGAACTTTATATACACAACGGTATACTTCTGCCAAGGCTTTGCCAGGCTGGTACCTACACAAAAGAGACCCAAAATGGAAAATGTCATACAAACTTTCTTTTAAAAATTTAAGCTGAACTCTTAAAAGCAGCTTTAAGTTACTTGCCTGCTCTCACCACAAGCTTGACTAAGTAAACTTGTATGTTTCAGAAGAGCAGCAAGAACAAATCTGGACACAGTATCTAGGAGTGATTCATTACTTAAAGTTGCAGTATCCCAATCTGAAAATAGAAAGGAAATGAAATGGCTACTGGAAAATATATTGTTTGTTGGAACAATGACATTATAAAAAAAATCTTCATCCATTTCAATCTTTCAAAGTAGAAGTAGTTTTAATGTTTATTGATGCCAAACTTATTTCTTCACTCATAAATACACAGCTTCAGACAAATGTGTTTTCCTCTGACAGTTAGCCAAGGGCATCCACACGAATTGCCACCAGGGACTCAAAGATCCGAACCAACAATACAACCCCTCTTTCAAGCAAGGATACTGAACTGGAGGCTCTTCGCTTGACCTAGGCCACTGATCTACATGGAACTTGTTTAGAAACACACCATATTTGAGACTTCCTGCTCTTTTACACGAGGTTGAAACCACATTCAAAAATCGTTATGCAGACTCACTTTTTCTCCGGTAGGAAAGCCACCTATTAACACTAGGACAAGCTTCACTACTAACAAGAGACATTTTCAGGTCTCAATATTAGGTTAGTCCAGTATTTCAGCAGCTAACTTTTTAATTCGAAGTAATTTTTCCCTATTTTAAAAGTACCATTATGAAAATAATATTTTTCTGCTATAAAATAGCCGAACTACCAAGCAAACCTCCACAAGGCACTATAATTTTTCACGAAGGGAAAAAACCCCAACCCCTACCATCCAAGCTCCTTACAACTATCTTCACAGTATTTTTTTAAATTAATGTTAACTATGAATCCCTGCAAACTGCTGCAGAAATCCTATAAACTTGCATGCCCAGAGTTTAATCTAACATACCTGCTCCTCAGCAAGTACTACTACTTTGTATTTGATATGGTGTTAACTGCCACCATACAACTTGCAGTCTGCTTGCATTGCGAAGAGAGCAGAACCACATGAACTTCTGAAAAACCCAATTCCATAACCAAAGTAACACATATGGCCTACTCATCTCAGATTTGCCAACAGACAACCAGCATTTTTACTGGAATTCACACTTCTGTGGAATTTTGCAAGAGAATTCTCTGTGTTGCTCTCAGCAGGCACACACCACCATTTGCTATCATCTTGATCTGGCCTAGCTTGGCCAGAGCTACAGACAACCACCTCTGGATCCAGCAGAGTTACAGTACAACCTTAATGCTTAGTGGACCTCATTAAAACAAGACCTGGGAAGCTTGAGCAGAAACCTAGATTTTAGGCAACAAGCATGAAGAACCATTACTACTGTGAGGCCAGTCCCCCAGAGACTTGGAAAAGAGATGATTACTCCTTCATATTGCGATCCTAACCATTTAGCAAAGTACTCTGCTGCCTTCCCCCATTGCCTCCCCATCAAATGTTGCTTTTAATTCCGAGTTTCACCCTGCTCTACTAGGAAAACAGAAACACCAACAAGGGAGGTAAACAAACAAGAGTCTCTCTTTTTTCTAATTTGGAGGGAAAAACGAACACTGAACTACTGTTTTGCCAATCATGGAATCAACATCCAAAAAGTACGTAACAAGAAAAAGCAGAAGAAAAGATCCTGAACATGAAAATAATTTAAGTTTGATATCACAGAATCAGAAGTCATTGGCAAAGAAAGACAGATTCTGCTAGACATGAAGTTGAAGCATGCAATATGGCTTTACACCACATACACACATTGTCAACATCTAACCTTTACTAACAGCATAGTCATTGCATACTGATCCAAAGGCTTCCTGCTGGCTCTTTGTACAACCCAAGGCCAAAATCAACGTAGACTGTAATCTCAGTCTCAGCTTATAATCAAAGGGCTTCTGTTTCCTCATTTCCAGATAGGGCACTTCCAGTAAGGAGCTCATGCATTTGTCTAACAGAAGGGGAAATACCTAAGAATGGAACTCCACACACTGAGGATTACAATCATCTATATAAAAAGTGTGTAAACCAGCTTTCACTCTCCATTTTTAAAGAAAACTAAAATCAAGACATCTCATTGTCCAACTAGAAACTCACATTACATAGGAATAAAGTGACTCAGCGTTACAATTCATGTAAAACCACTGAAGATTTAGGG
The DNA here is from genome assembly GCF_015220075.1 of Falco rusticolus. Taxonomy (NCBI): domain Eukaryota; kingdom Metazoa; phylum Chordata; class Aves; order Falconiformes; family Falconidae; genus Falco; species Falco rusticolus. The sequence continues at coordinate 22,681,189 of NC_051193.1, forward strand.
GGTATTATCTAACTCTGCTTCAATAGCATAATCCTGGATCATTAGTTCTACCTGAACATACTCATTACCTACAGTTACTGCATGGACTCATTTCAAATACTAGGTCTTGGAAATAAGTTTGAAGTAGTCTATTCAGGATCAGAGGAAGGAGAGGTGAACTAAGAGAAACAGGCCACAGAGAAAGCAGCAGCGGTGCATTATTCCAATAGGAAGGAATGACTAGAAAATACTAATGCTGAGTCCTGTTAACAGTTCCGGCAGATCAGAAGGTTGACGTTTCTTGTCAATAGTATTATTTCTAATAATTAAAATTACATTTTTAAAGTAAACTATAATTTAAAGATAATATCTTTCATAATTAGTATGAACAATGGAGCCTGTGGGTGTGTCTGCTAAATGCTGAGCTCCAAGAGAAAGCATTGAAAATTAACTCAGTGAAGCCTGTGTTACTTCTTTCACTGAGAAACTACAGATCTTTTTCTTCCATATGCATTTCCAAGACCCTTTGTAAACTACAGCATATACTTAAATATCCGTTTTCCAACTTCTTGTATTACTACGTAAATAGACAAGAATGCTGAAAGACAATCCCTAAGTACACAGACTTACTCAAACATCGTCAGGAATTTCAAAACTGAACACAAATATTTACAATGATAATTAGACACCTGCATTTAACAGCTTACCTAAATGAGGAATATCCATTTCCACTCCATCACTGAAAAGTGGAGTTTTCAACCAATATGCTGTATCTTGCTCCTCAGGGGACACTGGGGGCCCTTGAAGCATGCCACCAAGACACCGCCCAATAAGCAAAGCTACTGTTCTCTCCAGATCCACAAGCCATACCCAAGACTGGGCAGGCTGTGGTAAGGGCACTCCCGCGGGATCAATTAATTCAGGTCCACCTACAAGTATTAGCAATGAATTGTTAAATTAGTCACTGTTGCCCAGATGATAAAATCAGTGTTTCTTTTACAAGAATAGAATGGTAGTTTCATGTATTACAAACATAGTATTTTTATATATCAATACATATTTCAAATATTGCTTTTAGATTCCCACTCAAATCAATGTACATTTTGAGTTGACAGAACAAAGAATTCTGCCTGCAGCTCAAAGTATTTCACAGCAAGGGATGTCAATACATTTAAGAATTTGAAAAGGAGATGTAGCAAGACACTTAGCTTAAAAAAAAAAAAAAAAAAAAAAAAAAAAAGGACAACTTAAAAGGGGAAGTTAAACTTCCACTACACAAAAGGTGACATGCTGATCTTTATTTTTCAGATTAAAAGTGTGTTAGTTATTACACTTACCATGAAGTGGCCACTGTAGTTCTTGATCTTCTAAAAGGGCTGCAGCAGGTAACAGTCTATTAAGACGATCTAAAGGTGGCAACAGATCTAGCAGGTAACTCAACAAAGGCCGAGCTACTGATACTGGCAGTAACAATAATGAGTTGACAATCTGAGACAGCATGCTACCAGCAGCTGATACATAAATTACATCTACAGAGGAAAAAAAAATATATTCTGAATGATATATTTCAAGCACAATTTAACAAGTACAAAAGAACTGCATGAAAATACCTCAGCTGTCTCCAAATGTCTCAATTGTATATGTTGAATTGGGGGGTTTGTTTAATAATTATTATCTATACAAAATCTATTAAAAAAATATATATATTTTACTACTGCACTTTTCAGTCATCTCAAAAAAATGTACTTTCAAGAAGAGAAATCTAGAACTAACAGAACTGAAACAATAATGCACAGACAATATCCTCTCTATTCAGTACTCTTCCTGCATGCAAAATGTTCTATTGAAGCCACGAACCAGATGCTATCCTTGGGTAGATAGTTAATCTCCTCCTTTTGGGGAGGCTTGGGATGTCTACTTTATGCAGATATATGGAAAATAAGGTGGTTTAGTATTCAAATCTAAACTAACAAGCCCTAAGCTTATGGAGCCACCATTAGTGATTTTACCGCAAACATTTACCTCTCAGTTTTTCTCCAACGCTACCGTTCCATGAGCTCTCCTTCAGCAGCGTAGCAGAACGGGAATAGATATCTGTAGCATGAGGCAATAAAAGCTGAAGGTGTTTGTGAAGTAGTGCCACACTGCTGGAATTCTAGAAGGAAGGAAACAACCATAAGTCTGTAAATGTATTTAAAGCAGTTTAACTTTCAAATACTCACAACGATTTTCAACAGGAACATTACAACATTCTGGTGCTCATGCACATTGAATTTCTTTTTTCCCCACCCTAAACAATAAAAACAAGGACACACACCTCACTGACACTGTTGATGTGGCAATAAGCCAGCAACTGTTTCTGCAGTGAACATAAAAGCTCATGAAGATGAGCTGGTTGGCTGTTTTCTGATGATGATGTACCCAGTAAAAACTTATCGCTGTTTTTTTCCAGTTCCCCAAAGGCTTGGTCCTGTTATGACAAAAGTGGGGAGAAAAAAGAACCATCAACTGCGTCTTCCAACACTACTTCCAACAATACTTTACCATGTGCACCTGTAATTATTGAAGAAATCTGGTAACGTCAAGTGGATCATCGGATAACCAAACTCAAAATCACAATTGTTTAGAATGTCACAGTAGTGACTGTGATAGCTGTCAAGCCAACATTTCTATTCTAAAAAGGGTATTTTGGGATACAGAAATATTTTCTGTTTAACTCACCAACGGTAATTGGATGAAGAAACTCATTCCCCACCCTGGTCCCCAAAAATCACAGTATGTTAAAATATATAACCCTTTAGAATTTATTGTGGGCTGATACATAAAATGTTTCAGATTAGAATCCTTCCTTGCACTATCTAGGATAGCAATAACAGGAGCAGAAGGCAGATGACTGCTTGAATTCATTCTGAAATCAGTTAAAAAAAAAAAAAAAGAGTTCATTTCAAGTACAAAATTCAAGGCAGATAGCTCAAGCTAGATGACTGGCAGAGGTCTAGAAAAAAGAACAAACAACTACCAGCCCTCACCCTCAGGAGCTAGGGATACTACGCCAGAGAAGTAATGATCTCTGATTTCTTCCACTGTTCTATTTAACTGGCTAGTTGAATAAAAAGGTGAGTCAGTTACTCTTACACTCCCCTACACTTTCTAAGAACAACAATCTGTTTCACATGCTCTGTATAAGAAGATGGCTGACCTGTACTTGCTTCACTACTATACGGTAGTTACTCTAGTGAAGTTAAACAGATTCCTGGTTCTGGTTCTGGCTATCCTTCTCTAGTGGCTGAGATTACACTGACACAAAGGATTCCACACGATCTACTCACTTGATGTGTTACATTACATTCTATCTTCCAAAAATTTTTGAAGCCAAAGCAAGAGTAATTAAGTACTTTAGTCTGGTATGAAACCAATACTACATTTACATAAGCCAAGTTAAACAACAAATACCACTATAGTAACATTAGAACCATAATGATGAGATGACTTAGCTGATGTTTGTCCACTTCAGGAGAAATACACAAGGCACTACTACTTTAGCTAAACAAAAAGAGCACCATTTTCTGAAAGCAGGGAAACTCTTTTCACCCTAAGTATTCAAAATTCATGGACATTAAGAAAAATAAATAACTAACTACAAGGCCTATACATACCGTATAAAATCCCAGATTTCTTAGAAGAGTCTTCATTAAGATTTCAGCTAGATGAGTATCCGGATGACTGCTCTGGATAGCATACGTTTGATCAGAGAGATTTCCATAGCTGATACATAATGAGGAAGTTTCTGTGGCATCAGACGGTGAGCTATAGCCAAGCAGGGAAGCTACATGTGTGTGGTCCTGCAAGCTTGTCAGAATAATGTCCAATTGCATTCGCTAAAGAAAAACGTTTAGACACGAGAAATACTCTTTGTTAATGAAGATAAAATAATAATCTAAAAAGAAAAAAGCATCAGACATAGTTATGCAATAAAGATATTCTACTGAGACATGAAAATAAGCTGGAGGACTTTACCAAAAAAATCCAAACAGTTTTTCCTGCTGCTGAAGTATTAGAGAATAGATAGATAAATATACTGAATTAGATGACCATACCTAGTAAAAAAAATCTGAGATTAAGGGAAAGATATTAGACATTGGACCAAATGCTTTCTCCAGCTTGTCCTACTTATCTGATTACTAGGGGGACAGCGGGGCAATTATTCTAATAAATACATATGAAAAACAGAAAGTGTAAAAAGCCATTAGAACAACGGAGGTGGCAGATGCAGAGCAATGACCTTCAGTCTTCCGTATTATTCCCCTCTGGTGCTGGTTATGAATCCTGAAAAATCTGATCTAGTAACTGCCAGGGGTTTTAGTCTGTACAACTACTAATCTTCAGAAATCTTTAGAAAATTAGCATCAGAAGATTCTTCTTCATAGTTTCAGTGTCAGTGTAAACCAGTCTATTCCATAGTGTGTAAAGTAAAGGATTTGACCAGGATCAGGATCCCGTGTGTACAGAACTGAATAAAAGTTTATCTCATTTTTTAATCTGAGACTGCTGCTGAAGCTTCAGTTCCTATTGCCCTGAAAGACAGTTCCTTGAACTTCTTTCCTTCCGTTTGTAGGATACTGGGCAAGTTAATTCCTGCATTAATTCTTGTTATTTACATTCAAGACAGAAAAAGAAAATAGGAACACCCCAGTCATCTTTGCAAAGCAGGGTGAAATCCATATAGGAAAAGCACTATACAGGTATTCTTCCCAGAATATAGTTAATTTTTTTGTTACCAAGACTATCAGGCTAGTATTCAAAAATACCTAATTTTTAAACTTGTCTAGATACTCTACCACAGCAATTCCTAACCTTTCTGTAGTCAAACTTCACCTGAGAAATCACGTAGTTCTCCCTCCCTCACTATATTCTGATTTAGCCAGGCTACCCACAGATTTTGTAAAGTTTGGCTTTGCACTGCATTGTACCAACAATGTGCTTCCACTCTGCAAATGAGGCCCACCTCACTGTTCAAAATGTTCTAGGGGAAAAAAACCCAACCAACAAACCCCAAACCAACTGCTTTCAAAGTACAGAGTATTTTTACTTGACCTTACCTGTCCTTTCGATAAGCTTTCCCATCTGTCAGGACCTTGGGGCAGAAGAGAATGCAGCAATTCCATTCTCTCCCGCAATGGAGGAAGCAGCATAGTTGCTCCTACTGAGAGAGTCTCGATTACGACCTAAAATTAGAGCAGCAGAAAATACTTTTACAGTGGGGGCACGGAGAGGGGGGAAAGCATCAACTCAACTGTATCTCTAAAAAACACAGAACGTCACACAGGATATATCCAAAACATCCACTTACTGTCATTTAACATCAGAATTCTATGATACAGTAGAACATTAATCTTTTATTCTGTGATGCAAAGATAATGCAGCACACTGAAGCAATGAAATGAGACCAACGTATTGTCAAAACAATAAAAAATTCTTTGTAAGTTGCTACTTCATGTAAGAGTGCCATCTCAGGAGAAGTTACTCAAGTCAGTTCCTCAGTCCACAACATGAACTTTTCAAGCTCGTTATGACAAGCAGTAATAATTAAAATGTTACAAAATAAAAGAAGCTTTTGAAATTCTTATACAAATACGCTCCTCTGCTTTCAGATCATGAAACAGTGATGGCAATTAAATGAGTAAAAAAGTCAGAATTGTGTCCATCAGAATGACAAGTTCAGAAAGTCAGAAAAATCTCTAATTACACAGTCAAAAAAAGGAAGAAAGAAAAGAGAGTAGAAGAACTTTCACATGTAAACAAAAAAGCATTACTTACTTCCTGAATTTCATCAGGGACAGAAGAGTCCATCAGTCTAAACAACAAATTTCGAAGAGGACCAGCTTGCCGGCCAAGAATGCTAGTAGCTACACCTCCAGCCAGTGCAAGTGCAAGATGATTAGAAAGCAGCTTCAAACACAACTTAAGAAAATTGTGATGTTCCCTGTAGAGACATACACCCCTGTTAATCTCTCCTATTATTAGCCTTACTCCCTTTCACTTACTAGTGCACTAAGCTTTTAACTCTCATTTGATTTTGCACATGAGAAAGATAAGTAAATTACAAGTGGGCCTTTAAAGAAACTCCTCTGAAAAGCTACTGCCGGTCTCCTTAAAAAGAACAAAAAACAAAAGTAGAATACAGAAAAGTGTCTTTGTGGACAACAATTCCAAGAGGCATTCAGTTTAGAGAACTAGCCTCATGAACTAGGAGGCAAAATCATCCCAAAACACACAAATAAATAAACAAATATATTCCTCTCAAAAGAAAAAAACTAAACTTTTAAGTAATAAATGTAGTCTTCTCTCAGAAGATTTAGGAGTACAACAGTCAGATTAAAAATGAAAAGTCAGGATATTAATTTCTAGCCCTCTTAGAGAAGAAAACTGTTGAAAAACTTTGTAGCAAGGAAAAGGATTCATAAGGACCTTTGATATTTCCAGTGGGTTTTGCAAATGTTAGTGAGGAAACATTCATGCTTTCGTATTTTATAGCAATACATTTAAAAAGTCACCTTTGATGAAAAGGCTCAAATGTGGAAGCTGTAATAACGATTACTGACGATTTGTCAAGAGGCTATTTTAAGTCAATATGGCACTATCAAGATAGCTGATTATCAGTAAGTTTTACTGCATCTCATTTTCTGGAGCACCTTCCAGAAAAGACAGATTTGCGGAAATGCATAAAGGCTCCCCATATCTAAAGCAAGGAAAATGCTTCTTGCACATGTATTTCAAAGCTAAGTGACATTTCCTGTCTACAAATCTCATGTTTGTGAGAAGCAGCTTGCATTTTCAAATCTAATGGAGTATCTTATTTTAAAAAAAAAAAAAAAAAAAAAAGGAAAAAAAACCACCCATGTGGAACTCATCATGAAACATCCCAAACTGTCCACTAGTAACCTTGTCTGTATCAGACGCAAACTGCTCTGACTGTTAATACTATACCTCATTACAAAGTTTCCTAGCCTGTCATTTCCTGAAAAAAATGCTTTTCTCATTTTGTTCATTCAGACGGAAAAGTTATGCTACTTGATATAACCTGAATGACAGAATCATACATGACCTTTAAAGAGCTTTCATGCATTCTGAACTATTTCTAGCTCTCCAGAGGTGATCAGAGACCTTGAGCCGCCAGAAGGAAATAGCCCACCCCCACAGGCTAAAAATGCTTGTGGAAAAAATACCCTAACTCCTTAGATAGAAACAGGGTTTTGCCAGAGCACTGACCCCAATGCAAAATGCAATGGCAACTACCCATCTCCTGCTCTGAGCATCACACACTGTTAGCCCACCACTGGATGTATGGACCAATGGGTTATCACTTGAAGAGGGTTTGTCCTGGCCTGAGCTTATCAGTGGATTAGTCAGTAAGGATCTCCCCAAACCGCTTACAGGAGGAAGAACTGGCAAAGCAGAGATAATGTACAGAAATCATGCATTGCAATTATACAGAAAAGTGTTTTTTGAAGGATAACTCTAAAAACAAATACGTAATTCAATGCATAATTAAAATAAATTCCAGACAAAAGATCCTGCTACATTTGAGGCACTGAAAACTTCCTGTTATACAAACGGCACCTGAATGAACAAATAACCCAGACTTACACTTGTTAAAGAAAAGACTACAAATCTGTAACATTCATATGCTGTATATATATACCTTGATGAAGGAAAAGGCAGAGGGGGGATTTCACTGTTAATTTTGTCACAGTAGTGCTCAAGAAAAGAACGAAGATGCGAAAAGGTACTTTCTTCAAGGTCTACACAATAGGGTCTGTGCCATGCCACAACTTGCCTGGAATCAAACATCAAAGTAAATTAACTACTGAAAATATTCTAATTGCTTTAATAAATTAACAGTTGAGTACATGCTTGAATGAACCTATTTCTTTCTTAGAACAAACTAACATGATTGAGGCAGACTAACTTCCTTGAAGGTTGTTCTCCGCTCTCTTTTCTGAGAAGTTCTTTACAAATCACTCCTCATTTATGAACAAAAACACCTACAATGCCATAAATATAAAGCCATATGTATTTAATCTGACTGAAGCAAAAGCTGATCAATATTCACAAAGCGCTTTTTTTTTTTTTTTTTTTTTTTAAACACAAATGCCAGATTGTAAGGAGATTTTATTACAAACAGGAAGAACTCAGAAAGAGTAGTACCACTTAGTACTGTCTGAGTGTCACCTCTGAGTTGATTCTTTTAAGATAGCTCCCTTTAAAACAGGGCATTTGAAATTCTTCCTGAATTATCTTTCAAATACTAAGTTTTTCTATTCCTTTGTGTTAGTCCATATATAAATTAAAGTTTACCGGTTCAGTCAAATCACTTGGCTCATGTCTTTGGTGCAACAAAGTAGTCTTTCAGTTACTGTATATTAATAACCGAAGTATTTACTTTAGTACCTGTTTTTAGTTTAGGTTAACACGCAGCCATCCAGAAATTTGTTAAGACATCTAAATCCACATCAGTAATTTGTCTACACTTCCCCATCTCCCAAAGTACTTTGGTTAGTCTACCCCCTGTTACACTAAAGGAAATTGTCTAAGCCATAAAAAAATCTTGTCAGAAGCACAAAATAAAAAAAAATACTTAGTTGTTTCTCCTTCTACTGCCTAACTTGTGGATTTTTAGTAGAGGTAACTTTAACAGCAGATTAAGAAATCTTCATATACAAAGAACTAATATCCAAATCCTTGGTGCTGCTAAATTTTCACTTGAAATCCGTAACAATATAAAAATAGAGAGATGGGGACGGGAGAGGAGAGAGGAAGAGAGAAGAAAAGACTCTCCGGTCCAAATCATTACAAGCAGAATACTTGAAATGCACGACACAGTCAACACCTTCAGGAAAGAGTTAAAAGTTCAACATATCCCAAAGTGGACTTGTATACAGAAAACAATATACCTGTCCCCCAATGTCATTGTTACCTGTCCCTTGGAAGAGCTGTCCAGGCAAGGCTATGGGACGTTCCTGCTGAAATCTGTTGAATTGCAACTCCATCTAAGCCACTTACTTTCTTCGGCTTAGTAATGGGACCAGTAGAGTTTCCCTGACCACACTGTCCCATTGAATTGTTGCCCCAAGCATAAACTTCATTGTCTATAAACAGAAATAAAGTAGAAAACAAAACCTGAGATACAGCTGCTTTTAATCAAGAGGACAATTATGGGGGTTTTACACCTTATTCTTTTTACCATGAGAAAGTGCCAAACAGTGACTGTCACCAATCGAAATATCGACTATCCTTGTAGCAGCCAGTTCTTCAATAAGCTTGGGTCTGAGAGCAGTTGCCTCTGAAGAGCCACAGCCAAGGCATGCACCACAGCCCCATGCATACACCTAGAGCAAACAACCACAAAACATCAGCGTATGCTTCATACAACCTACACTTCTGCCCGCCCAGCCACCCAGATCACTGGCCACATGGGGAGGCTGTTGCAAGAAAAGAAACTGCTACACCAAACTCCAGAATTTGTAATCCATACTTTAAAAACCCACTGCCTTCGAATCCCAGTGGGGTGACACTGGGGGTCAGTTAGGTTGCATGTATGCAAATGCTTGTTGTATGACATGGATATACATCATGCCGGTAAGGGCTCTCATTTACCGCCTAAACATTTACCTGCAGGCTCTCCTGAGATTGTTCAGATTAGAAATAAAACTTTCAGTTAACACCTATATTCTAAAATACACATATATTTTAAAAAGATATTGAATCGCTTAGCCACCTGGGTTGGTTAATGCATTAAAAATTACAAGCATTTCACTGTTTTTTGCTTCCAGAGCCCACTTTGCTTCCTGAATCCCATTTGATTTTGCACTGGTTACGTTTATTAACCTCAAAGTAATTCATTTTCTGTGGCTAAGCAAGACACTTGAAAAAGTGTAGTTCTGCATGACTCTTCAGCACGTTTTGAATTACTCTAGCACATTAGGATCTCAGTACTTAAGCAATCTGTAATCAAGAACTTAAATATAAGTAAGAGTTGAATATTTTCTCAGGTCAAAATACTAAATGCTGAAATAATGAAACCACACCATCTTCATCAGCTCTCACAATTTGAATGAAAACTTGTTTTTGCCTACCTGCCCTGTTGATGTCAAGGCCAGTGAAGACTGGCTGCCAGCACAAACTTTTCGAATAAACATTCCTTGCAAGGCTTCTATAACTTTAGGTTTATATACTCTATTTGTGTCACCATGACCAAGTTTGCCTATAAAAGGAGGAAACACAAGTGGAAGGTATTTTTAATATATAAACTATGACAATTAGAAGTACCAAAAAAGAACTCTTTTTGGATTTTAAAAAAATGTCAAGAGTATAATTTTAAAATTAAAACATATTACATTTTTTATAAAACCTAGTCTCTTTCAACTGCTGTAATTACAGACTTCAGGAAACAGATATCTATTTAAAACCAGAAATATTCCTTCCATATATCTACACTATTCATTGCCTGCTGTTTAACTACTAAAGCCTTCCAAAACACTAATCTTTTCATATTTGGCAAAAAAAAAAAAAAAAAAATTACTTTATAAAGTGACTTGAAAAAAACAACTTTCTTGCTTTCCTGCATTTTTTTCCTAACAGCTGTGTGCATCTGTGTAATGATTAATATATTTATTCCTTATTCTCCATTTAAGTTCTCTTGAAAACAGCTGTTTGTATCCACAACTTCACTATTTTCAATCAATGACCTCAGAAACAAGGACTGTCACTAGACCATGTCAGTGTGTTGACAGAATAATATACCTCAAAAGGAAGGAGAAAACCCCAGATCAAATGTGAAATATACTACAAAGACTGACAATTTCTGCAAAGCATTGATTCATGCTGGTTTAACTTTCCTACAACAATATTTCAGTACCACATTATTAATACCCAAAACCCAAATTCTTTCTAATTTACTGAAACAGAAGAGCAAACTCCAATATTTTGTGAAGGTTAAGATTCCCGTCCTGTTAAAAACTTATTTTGCAACTGAAATTACAGAAAGAGGGAGACAGCGGAGTGGAAACCATTCTGTATGTGCATGTCAGAGCTAGCTTCTGAACAAAATTTAAATTCCTACCCAGTTCTACTAGCCACCAATTTGATTATGAGATTTCTGTAGCCTGCGTTTTCCTCTCTTCTCACACTAGGCTAAGAAACCAGTAATACAGCAATTTCAACCTGAGTTTTAATTTTTATCTATCAGCATAAGCAAATTTAGCTAAATACAGTAATAGTTGAAAATAAATAATTCTGTGTTTGACAAAGCAACTACTGGCAATGAAAGTTAGAAGCCTTTCATTTTTGAGATGAGAAACGTTTCTTCAAGAGGCACTTTAAAATGCAACAGTTTCTAGTACGTGAAAACAGTTATTACCGTATCAAATGACTGAGTTTATTTGAAAGTTATCAGCAAAGTGGTTTTTCCACAATTGTTCATGCTTTCATGGAGCCTTCTGCTCTGTGAAACCCCTCTTCCTTCTGATAATCTTTTTTAAAGTCTATAATTTTGCAGTTAAACTTCATGTATTATTATATTAAGATTTTACTAAAATCCTTTTCTTGAACAGCTACCAAATGACAAAAAAATGTAACAACCAACCCCAACAAAAAAACCAAACTGCAAGGAGAACTGAGGCTACAAGGTAGATGAAGTAAGACAAAAATTACTCCCAAAATGTTATTTTTACCTACCATTGTCTCCTCCTCCAAATGACCACACTGTTCTCCCATCTTTGGACAGAGCTATTGTGTGTGAACTGCCACAGGAAACCTCTCCTACATTGCTAATATCTTTTACTAAAGTTGGAATGTTGCGGCTGTTGCTGTCACCATGACCTAGGGAAAAAAGAAAAATGTATGTTCTTTTTGTGAAGATTTAAATTCTGCTTATGGTTTGTAATCTCAGTAAGATTTCGCAAAACCCATATACATGTAATTGACACAAATGATAATTTCTGCCCACTTTTTGGAAAGATTCTTAGTAAGGTTTGAAAGAGATCTTCAGTAAGGTTAGCAAACATTTCCTTTTTATAAGACACACTCCAGAACACTTGTTCATACCTTACTGCCACTAAATCTTAGGGCTATTTTCTACCTAGTTTAAAAGAAATAAAAATAATTACTAGTACAATTGCCTTTAATACTAGTTGATTTAAGTAGCTGTGCTTCCTAACACTGGACAGCACGAGGAAGCTAGAATAAGGGCACACTCCTACTTACTACTGTCAGTACAAGCTTATATACTGCACAGACAAATAAAACCAGCAAACTAGTTAGTTTTAGATAGCGACAATTCCAACTGGTCCTTTCTGCGGAAGCCAAATACTTTATAGTATCACCTACTTCATAATAAGCATGAGTTACATGTCTTATAAACAGAAATTCTGGAGATATCGAAGAAAAACGGGGAGCAGAGGGAAAAGAATACTACACATGGTATACATAACTGGTTTGAACAAGTTACACCGACCTAATTAAATGCTACTTTTAGCTGCACACTGGAACTCACCATTGCATACTTCAAGCTCCCCAAATCACGTAAAAAACCCACATTAACCTAAAACTCAATGAGAACATTTCCACAGCCCCCCCCAGATTTGTAGGTTAATGCTCTAATGCAGTGTTCTTTTCTTAACAGCAAGTATAGGCTCAGCACTTCTACTGATTACCCTGAAAACCAGTGCCAGTCAAGTTTTATTACACTATCCTCATCTTCTGCCCCTGTCAGTTACTTGCTTTCACCCCTCTACTTGGTGATCTGACAGTCAAAGCAAAGACAGCATGAAGGAACTGACGCTCAACTTGAATCAGTTTTCTAAGCCAAATCTGTTGCTGCAGCCGAACCTCTGGAGAAGGGTTTACACTAGGCATGTCAGCTGCACAGCAACGATGAGGAAATAGAAACACCATAGGTTTTGTTTCAGTTAAATTTAACTTTTTTGACCTATTAAGGTAAAAGGACATTAAGTCATTCCAGCAAACTTAACTTCAAGTTTCCTTGTTAGCATCACATTCAAATCAGACCCTTGATTTTATTAGCCAGTTATTCAGGGCTGTTCAAAGAGCCATCCTACCATCACTAGATCACATTTAACTAAAATTCCAGTTCACTTAAAATGTCTACTGTTTATATTTAGAGCGGCAGTGGCAATCTTATATTGTTTTACGAATAAACAAAGGCAGCTTTTCCTGAAAAGAATTTAAAAAAAAAAATCCGTGTAAAATTAACTGCGTTAAAACTGTTTAAGAGTCTCTACACTATTTTAATACAGTCACCTGCATACACACACCTGTGTACACATGTGTACGTGTATTTAGAGGGGACAATAACAGAACAAGGCAAATACACGTACAGTATCATTATCCGTAACAATTCTTGCAAATGAATCTCATGAAATTTTAAAATTACCTAATCTTCCAAAGTCTCCTTCTCCCCATGTATATAGCTCTCCATCTTCTGTAACAGCGGCACTGTGTCTGTATCCAGCAGATACACATACAACAACCTATGTTACATGCAAAAATAAACATCAAGTTTTTACACAAACTGAATAGGAAGCTTGAAAGCTTGCAGAAGTCAAATTTCAGAATCAGTCTACGTCAATCAACTTGTTCACATGTGTGGAGAAAATACACACAAGTTAATCCTTGCAATCTTTTCTATTTAGTATTTGGTAAGTGGAAATCAGCGTACTAAGGAGACATGTTTACACATGAAACTGGCCATGACTTATTTATCAAGCAAATTTAAAGTAAAGATATTCTAGTCTTACAGCAGCAAAAAGCATCATCAGTGGACGTTTAAAACACTGGCCAAAACACAGACAGGGAAGAGAAGGCCTTGCAGGACAACACAAAGCCACTTTTCAAATGAAGCCACCAAAAACTTTTAGATTAGAAGTCCTAATGCCACAGCTAACAAAAGCAACCAGCTCCTGGAATGCCACTGCAGTTCAGCAAAATCACATGAGCAAGCTTCACACTTCATACTGGCAATGCCATTGTCACAATCACATGCCTAAAGGCCACAGTAAGTTTCAGTGCTTTGCAGAAAGCAGACCCAGCCTCAAAGAGAAGTTTAGAAAAACACAGAACTTTTTCGTAACATTTTATATATTCCAAATTTTACACATCACAACATCACAGAACAAAAATGGGTGTTCTACCATACAAAACATACCTTTCCTTGCAGAGGACCCTGAATAAGTTTGGGATATTTCTGAGTTGAACTATTTCCATGTCCCAGTTTTCCATAGTCACCGTCACCCCAGCTGAAGACTTCCCCTTCTGTTGTAAATGCTAAAGTGTGACCATCAGATCCTTTCGAAGATGACACTTTTTTAATAGACCTATGAGGCTCAAAAGTCAGTTTCTTCAATGTGGACTGATTATTGGAGTCACCCAGTCCTAGCCTCCCATAGCTGCCTTTACCACAGGCTCGAACAGAACCATCCGTAGAAATAACAAACGTACAATATTGTCCTGCTTCAATCTATAAAAGGTTAAAAAAGTAAAAACATAAAGATTAGATAAATGTAAAATTCACATATATGACTAGAAATTTGTATTTTTAAAAGAATGACAGGTTTCCTTACCTGATCTAACCCTCTCATATAACATCATGTAAGAACTAAGGAGAATTTGGACTTCAGCAAGCAGTAAAATTCAAATTCTTGAAAAATATTTCATGAGTAAATCTATTTTCTTGAGGTAAAGGATATAAATAGCGATTCACCTATTTTATTTATTTGCACCTCTTCTACAGACTACACAATTCAGCCTGCCTTCAGTTCTCCAAGACTCATGGAGGGAAATGGACAGTCTTTGAAGATATCTTAATTTCTTAAGATTAAAAAGACAACATCATAGCTTGATAAAGCACTGTACATTTTGCTTAATTTACCAAGTGGTAACATTACAGAAATACGCCTAATGCTAAAAATCCACTACCATTTGAGAGTATGCATTTCAATTACATAAAAAACAAAGAAAGACGACCAAAAGTTTTTTTTTTAAAAAGTATGAACTTGCCTCTATTGGAAAGTCAGCACACAGCTGAAGAATGACCTAACAGCAAACCAACTAACCCTGCAATAATTTGCTATAGGAATCTTAACACACCGTAAGTACAAAGCAGGTTCAAATCTGAAGCTTAGAAGTACTGTGTGTCCACGTGATGAAATGGCACAAAGCAGGTGGTAGACTGCACAGTGACAGCCCTATTTACTGTGAATTAACTTCTTTATATAGACCAATCCTACAAAGACTGTCAATGAAGGTTAAAGCAAAAAGTCTTTATCCCAGTAGGAAATCACAAAAATAACATGGTATGGGTGTATACAGCACTGTTCAAAGAGTAACCCATTCATTCAGATCACTTATTCCACTCGTGTATTAGTGTCTTGTTCAAACAAAGTTTTTTGAATGCATAAACTTGCTTTATGATGCTTGGTCCTGCAGTCCATTGGCATATAAATATAGCAGTGATGTCAATAGGAATAATTTCAGAGAATGTACCTAAATTGTCTCGTGACCAAAAAAATGCTTTTACTTAAGTCAACACTGCAAAGCCAATATAGTAACAGAAAAGCAATCTATTATATTCTGTCACACATGAACAGAAGTGCTCAGTCGCAATGGCAGAATCTGTCACTGAAAGTAGAAAGAGCATACTGTATATTGATTTTCAGAAAGCTAATTAAGGCTGCTGTGCCAGCAGTTAGCAGTTTGGACTTTTAAACTAGGCAACCTCGGTGTGAAAGCCACCAATCAAAAAGAAGACTGAGTAATTGAAATACCTTATAAACAACAGTAGAAAATAAAAAATACTTCAAAAAAAAAAAACCCACCACACCAAAACCCCAAAAACATAACCACAGGCAAATCTGTATCTGCAAATGCATTTCATAGCACGTTAATTAATTCAATCATTCCTGTTACATGGATATTGATCTGTGTGTGTCATTAAAATGGAAACAGAATGTTTTTTCCAGGTGTCAATAAAAGTAGTGAGATACTTTCAGTGAAATAGCTTGTGTGATTAGTCCTGAGCATCATACCTTCGGTACAACTTGACACTCAGAAATAAAAACTGTTAAACGTTACAGAACATACCACTATGAGTATCACTCACCGTCTGTGCATCAGAAAAACTTGGAGCAAGCTTGGGCTGAAGTATTTTCTCTTGAGTTCCTTCTACCAGTTGATGACTGCTGTTGCTACCCCAAACATACACTTCACAGGTCTCAGAAACAATGGGAGCATCACCCGTTTGAATGCTGTCAGGGCTGGCACATGTTCTTGAATAGTCTGACGCCATTCGACAAACCTATTAAGATTAGAGATTTACTACAGTAGCATTTTCATTTCTTTCCATAGTCACGTTTTATGCAACTTTAATTTCCCCTCATTATGATTCTCGGTCTAAAACATAAACCATCTGTCACTGTATCATTAGCTTGCCTAAATTACTTTGTTTCTCTACATCTTAGTTTTTCACCTTTTTTTGCCTTCCTCTTTTACTCCAGAATAACTCAGCAGAGACTGGACCATACGCACATGCACACACCAATCAGATGTGCGAGGGAGAAGTAAACTACAATTACCTTAAAATCAAAGTTTGTTTATAAAGACATACCTCTTCAAATAAACACAGAGCTGCCTCGTAAAGAGAACATAAGCCGTCAGAGGTTCTAGTTGGCTCTCTCCATTGACTTCGATCTGCAGATGATCCCTACAATTTTTAAGTGTTATTATGAGAAAAATACTTCCACACAGCAACAGTGCACCTGTACAAAATACATTAGGGATTTTTTCCTTAAGCAAAATTGAAAGCTCTTTCTATAAGCATAAGTAAATGACCTTTCTCCCCTGAGCTGTGATAGCGGCATGCATACAATTCAGGAAAACAAAGAAGTGACAAGTGCTAGTTAAACGTTCTTATTTATTCATTTTTGTGAAAATATCTAGGTTGAGAGTTGATTTCTCCTAATACTGTTTTGTTCTGAAATCCATGTAATTTGTGTTTAAATTGATTATTATTTTGAAATGACTAATCATCATTAATTTTTTGTTTACTTATCTTCCATAATTTGGTCACTAATTTTATATCTAGCCCAAAAACCAACAACAAATAAAAATGCCCATCAGGAAATTAAATTCAATTCAGATCCTGCCACTGCCATATTCTTCTCATGATCCCTATTCTTTAATTTTTTGTAGCTTTTAAAATTTATGTTTATTAGCAAGCATTACAAGACTGAGAGGAGAGGAAAGAATGACTGCTTCAGGGAAAAAGTCATTTCCTGTTTCAGTCTGAGCATGAGGCAGAAGCTTGCCACAGCTTCTGATTGCATATTGTGCAATCATTTCATAGCTTCAAAAAGATTATTCATCTAGGCCAGAAGTAGGCACTCAGCATGCAAAGCAGTGTGCCATACTTCCAAACAATTCAGCTCATTTTCTTACCACATTAATTTCTGAGCAGTAGCAAAAATGCTGAACATCTCAAGTCTTACTGATTTCCAAAGAGATATAAGCAGAGGTCCACGTTAACTGGACAGCAGGAACACCCAGTTTAAATAACTTTGAACAGGAAACAAGGCATATTGCAAAACTTTGAATTCTAACCAAATTCAGCAAAGCAAGCCTTAAACACAGTTCCAGGCTTTCTAACTTCTTTGCTATGAACGTAAATGTAAAGCGCATGTGGATCAACTAGGTCCTTGATTCTTTTCCTGAGAAAAGGCGTCAGAGCCTAACGCCAAAAGTGGCACACAGGGATTGCTTTGCTTTTCCCCTTTACCTGTGAGCGGGCAGGGAATGAGAGGAACAGACAGTGGGTAACAAAGGAAATAGTGAAAAAAATATTTCACAAAAAAACCCAACCTTTTTAACGTATTAAGTAAACTATTCTGCAAATTGGTATTCAGTATTGAGAAACTATTTGAAATGAAGATTGCAACTACATTCACAATGTAGAAAAATCAAAGCTGCTATACCTACCAAAGATCGCCGCATCTGTGATAGTATACTCATAAAGCAATCAAAGCTGATCATTCCTTCCGGGCTTTGCAGCAACTTGGTTTTCTCCATGGTGTTTACTACGGCTGAAGCACCTAAAGCCATTTCTATCCATTCAAGAAGATATCGCAAGGCACCTCGTTGGGCAGCCAAACCAAGAAGCAATTCAGAAGCTAATCTACGACCTAAAGTGTCTGCCCCAGAGTTTGGAATTGTTACTCCTTTAAGAAATGTTGTTACTTGTGATAAACAGTCCAACCCCATTGGTGGAATCTTGCTTTCATTTGCTAAAGATAAAGGTGGTAAAGAGCTCACGACTTCTATTGCAGTATGGATAACATCATTGCAAAGACTGAGGCCAGGTCCTGACGCAGGCATCATCCAACTTTGTCTTAGCAGTGCAAATAACAAGCTTAATCCAGTCCGAACCCCCATTTCTATGAGTGCATCTGTACTCGACCTTGGACGTTCGCTGACAGAATGCACATCTGTTGATCCAGAACTGCTTTCTGGTGAATGCTGCTGTTGTTTTACCTTACCCTTATCATGGTATTTATTAGAAAGTGCATAGAAGACACGCTGCAACACAAGAAGACGTTTTCGAAGTGCTCCAGCAAATGGAGAGTCTGAGCATACCATCTTCGCCAGTGCCAGCTGGCTGCTAAGAAGGGCATCCAAGTAGTGGTCCTGTTCATCACTAGATAGAGATTCCCGCTCAAAATCTGGTAACTGAGGTCCTTTGAGGCACAGCACCTGCTGAGGCAATGGCACTACTTCTTTATTGCTGACTAATTTAGCATACAAGATAGAAACTCCCTCCCTTGTTGCAATGGATTCACTGTCTTCTGTGATCCAGGAGCTGTTCAGATGTTCAAGCCATTTCAGCTTCACAGGTGGGACCATAGCTGCCATGTTGGTTTACTCCTTTGCCATCAGTCCTAAAGACAGAAAAAAACCCTGTAAATAGGTGTGCAGTACTATCTACAGAACTCACTACTCACAGTAGGACAAACCCTAATAACCCTTTAAGAAAGCAAGCAACAAAAGATGAGTCACCAAGAGTTAACAAAGTTCCACCATTTTACCCGTATAAGTACTGCGACTTGGAATTCAGATTAAGTACTAACAGAATAGTTTAGAAGTAGTAGTAGTATTAGAAGAAAAAAATAAGAGAGGCATTTTAAACAAATAAGTACATGTGTATGTGCAACTTCCTTAACATGATGTAAGATTTTTATTTTAAGTCTGCATTTGCTAAATCCACATACACAAAAATTCACACAAAGCAAGTTTAATTCTGCTGTGTTACAATGAAAATACACTTCTAATATTCTCTAGAGAAAAATAATACTCTCAAACTGAGGACAAAGATTTCAAAAAATGCACAAGATCATACACAACTCTGTACAAGTCAGTGGAGTACCAGTGTAAACCTTCATTTTACAATAAACGAGGCTGCTAATTCAGGCCACAGCTAAGGGCTCAACCTGCCAAACACATTTTTAAGTCCTGCTGTCACAAGCCATTCTTTCCCCTGAGATAACTGCTGGAGTGGCACATTGTGCAGCTCCTATTCACCCACTGAATAGGCTCTTCAGAGCCAAATATACATTTCAGCTATTCCAAGTAAATTTACAGTATCAATAATTATATATAATGTTACATTAAAGTATTGTATAATGTATGACTCAAAGTATTGAAAGCTTTTAGGACAGATTTTTAAGGAAGGGATCACTAACAATACAAATGTAAAGAGAAAACTTACTGCAGCAACACCAGTTTAGGGGGAAAGTTCAAATTGGTTGTCAAACCAACCTGACACAACATTCTTTCAAATCAAAGGTGCCAATGAATTTCAGAAATCATTTTTTGCTGACAATTTTAGGGAAAAAAATCCAACACATTATGAATTATGACATTTTTATATGGATGCAAAATCAATTAAAACTATACAACGAAATTCCTACAAAATTCCTGGGAATCCTATAGTTAAAATGGGATTCCTCATCACATACCATAGCTTTTCTTGGCTAGCACTCACCCCTGGAATCCATCTCTCTTCTGACTTTTGTACTGCCTGAACTCAAGTAACTTATTCAGTGGAACAGAAAGATCCCTTTTCCCCTTGTTCTTCCCTTGAGAGATGCAGTAGGGTCTCAGCTCTACACAGGTGGTCTAAAACATCAGTTACAAACTCTACGTGTGAAACATGAAAGCTCTGATATTAAACCACTTATAATTTGGCTTAGGTGAAATATAGTTTCAAGGTCTGCATTTTTTGTTCACTGTTTTAAAATCTAAAATAAATCAACATATGGAATGATTACACCTAACTTACAGAAAATCAGATCTTTTTGAAATATAATCTGAGTGCATCAATTTTCAAACTGAACATGGCAACAGGTTCTCTTTGATCACTTTCAGAAGGAAGAATATATCGTTGGAAAAGCAAATTATTTTCTCTACATAGCCCTTCTTTCAGGACGACATACCATAGGTGTACGGCACAGATGGTATGGCAAATGTTGCATATGGTCTTGTAGTTCCCCAGTGCTCAGTCACCATAAACCTCTCAACCATACTACTGAAAATGAAAATGTAAGCAATTTAAAAATAAAAAAAAATCATCAGAAAGTTATCTTGTATATTCAGAAGTGTACAGTATTACTTAGGCAAATGACGCTGTATTAAACTACTTCCAAAAATTAAGCTGGTAAAAGTTTACAGAAGAATTGTATGTTAGGAAGACAAAATTTGAAGGTAAAACGGGGGGGGAAATTAGGCTAGTTTTTAGTTAAGTTTTGAGAGATTGTCTCTGTTTTGAAACCAACAATGTAATGTTTTGATTAATAAGTTGGTAAAATAATGACAGCACAAAGTGCAGAGGCACCTCTATCACTGTAGACAAGTGTCACATGGAAAGAACAGTATGTAGCCAAGAAGCAGTAAGATTAATAGCTTGAGATTTCATCGTAAAACATACAAGCATATACAATTATCGAATAAAAAGTTATCCCATAAGTAGAGAATCTATTATTTGGAGATTCGAAAGTAGAAGAATCTAGTGAGTCACAGAAGGAT
Source organism: Falco rusticolus (assembly GCF_015220075.1). Lineage (NCBI taxonomy): Eukaryota > Metazoa > Chordata > Aves > Falconiformes > Falconidae > Falco > Falco rusticolus. The sequence continues at coordinate 22,702,315 of NC_051193.1, forward strand.
CATGAGTATCATGAAAGAAAATACAATCCTGAGTAGCATTAACAAGCATTTCCAGAATGGTTAGGAAAGGTTACGTAAGGGAAGCAACTTTGACAGAGTTTCATAAAATGCTAATCAGTTGGATTAACCAGCTAGATTTCTGTCACCTATATCCTGAACTCATTGAAGATTGACAATGGATCATGTGGAGAAAGAGATTATTCCTCTGATCTACCCTAACAGAGAAGCTAGCCTGAAGATAAGACTAGGAATGTGGTTTTCCAGCACAGCAAATCAAAATACATACATACATAATGAAAATGAAATTAAATGAAATCTGGTCTATAAACATAGCAGAGAAAAGGAAAGGCAGGGAGGGGAGTGGCTAAGTAAGCAAAAGGAGAATATAAGCATAAGAACAAATGGGTATTTAATGATCATAAATGCATTTAAACTGAAAACCTCCGAAGTTTGTTGTTGGTTAAATTCTGCAGTGAGTTTCTAACAAAAATAGAAAACCCTTTTCAAATGGAGTATAATAAATTCTGATATACAACATAAATTGTTCTAGTTTCATACTGCCACGGTCTAGAAGTGTTGGCCTACGTTAGACTGAGGTGAGAAACCAGCAAGGCTTGTATTAGGATAGCTTCTTAGAAGGGCTTATTAGCTCAAGCACAGGACCATGTTGATGCAGTCATACTGCTTTTACAGGATCCAAGCCAGTCCATGCATCTTGCTGCAGCATGTGTCATAAAACTTTTGAGTCCACTTCTTATTTTTCATCTTGCAATTTCAGGCTATTCTGTCAAAACTTAACACTAAAAAAAAAAAGGAAGACAATATGGTTTTAGAGTAACTATCTTTTGGGATATCCAGCTACTTAGAAATCAAGTGAGGGCTTCGTTGCCAGATCCTATTCATAGCTCTGAATCAAAACCCTGGCATGAGCAGGAGAAATCTACAGAAGAGTTAAAGTGTGATGTGCACTGAGCATTTCATGTTTGTGTCTCAGAGATTTCAAAGACTGTCTATTTTAATGTCTTTTTATTGTTCACTTGCAATCTAGCAGCATTTTAGTATTTCAGGGCTGTGCAACTGGACTTAGGATACTTTCTACTGACTTCTATTTCTGTCTTGCAATAAGGTATTTTCTATTCTTGCTCCACTTGCTTAATATTTTTACCCTTATAAAACACTACTGTCAGTAGACAGCTTTTGAACTCAACAAAAACATAAACCACAAGAACTACACACATGTGAAATGAAGTCCTTAAAAACACGGTTTCTTAGTTATCATTTACACAACGTTGAAGTACTGCAAAAGTAAAAAGCATTGATAACATGACAACACCCCTCACCCCAAAATGTGGAAACAGACACAGAGTTTGAAAAACTTATCACATGTAAGAATGCAGACTGATTGTAACTAGTTGAGTCCAGGGTTCTTCTAAATCTAGGTCCTTCTAAGTCTAGGTCCGATAAAATTTTTAAAAATTAATAAATTAATAAATAAAAGAGAAGTCTCTGCTCCCAAAGAGAAGTTAGTGTTATTAATTTGAATGCTAGCAGGATTCAGAACTCTGGTTTCTTCAGGAAGATTCCTGATGTCAACTATAAATGTTGTCAAGCTAACTTAATAGTTTAATATGCAAAGCATTTTTCAAAGCAAAACAGTGTCTTCAAACTGCTCTTTTTAAAAGTACTGTGTTTAATAACCCACAAATGCTTTACCTCCTATTTTACAGACCAGATTTGGTTTACTCCTGTTATATAATCATTAACCATGGGTTACACAGGTTCTGAACGATCAGTTTCTGTTCTTTGACCCTCCAAGTTCTAATGTAGTACAATTTCATCAAAAAGTTACTACAATATTCTGAAGGACAGGTCTGTGTTCTTTGACAGTCTGAGCCCTATTTGATCTAATTTAAAACGAAACCTCTGGGGGGTGGAGGGAATCTCGCTGCCATCTAGTGAGAGGCTGTGCTTACCACAGCCGTCCTGCTCGGTGCAACGGGTGACACACAGCGCAACTTGGTTCTCTCGCAGCCTTGACGTTTCACGCTTAAACAGGAACGAACTATGCTACAGCTCTTTTACCAAGAACTACATTCTGCGCTATTAAAGCACCTGCTCCAGCCACACTTTCGCTAAAGCAATTAGCACCTTCACAGAAAGCCTTATCTGAGCCCTGGTGAGCCTTGCCCAAGTAACTTCAGTTGTATTACAGCAGACAAAATCCTTACACGTGTCTACCCCACAAAAACCAGAGCTACGACTGTTAACTACCATTCAGAGGCAGGGAACATTCTTTGCATTTCATACTAGACACACCATCTGTTTACTCACACTACAAAGCGCACCAGCAGTTCAGCCTCCGAGTGACACAGACAGGTATCATTACATGCAGTACCTTGTTCACCAAGAAAAGGTAACATTTTCCCAGGTGTCAGAGGAGGATTTGCTACCTACTGTTTGGTCTGAACTGCAACTGTAAGGCCAAATAATGCAAACTTCAAAACTCTGGTCTTCAGTGACAAATTTAGCACCTTCTCGAGAGGCAACAATGGGGATCTAGCTACATGAAGCAGTTCCCTGAATATTTGCTTTATGTTATGCTTACCCCAGCTACTCTTCACTCAGAAACTTCAAAACTTGCTCATGTACCTCAAAGGTGCAAATACAGCTCCTTTTCCTGAAAACTGGTAAGATTTGTTTTTCTCTTCCCCTTGTACGCATCTCTTAAAAATAGAGACTGAAGCTTGAATCCAAGCTTGTAGTAGTGACCTACTCTCCTACTGCAAGTTGGTCTGACCATCCTGAAAGTAACATTCAGTTTGATGTGACGGGTAGCGGTCTTTAACCGCACACTGATGGCGACAAGCTCATTTGATATAGTCCTGATAATGCTCTCTGAATACAGATGTAATTTATCTCTGCCTCTGTCGGGAGTACAGGCACAGCGACTACCTATCACTGAAGTGAATCAGAAAAAAGGTAACACTGGCTAGCACAGTTTATAGGTAGGGTTTATTTCCTCCAGCTCACTGCCCGAGGACCACAAATCGGAGGTTTGTAATTGCTTCAGAGCACAGGCAAGGACATCTCATTTCTTTTTCAGTGCAGGCAAAAAGAAAATACGCTTGACTTTGAAAGACCATATGAATTACTCACTGATGTTTTACTATATCTAACCACTATAAGGTCAGCTCACAACATGGAAGGTACACCAGTGTGTAGTCCCACCAACTTGCTAAACAAGCTGATCACATGGCTGATCATACAGCCAAGCACAAAGGGAGAAGGCAGAAACGTGACAAAAAGTGGAGAAAGGAAATACTTTCCTTTAAGTGGCAGCAGCACAAACCTAGAACAGTCTTAAATGTATCGCAACAGCTTTATAGAAGTATTTAACATTGGAGTACTTAATTCAAGCTTCGAATTCAAAGTTCCAAGAACTTTCTGGGATTTCTATTTTAACCAAAAAAAAAAAAAAAAAAAAAAAAAAAAAGATCTTTTTGAAATTGCAACAACTGTTCTTGCTTTAAAAATAGCCCTATCACATTTTGTTATGTGTTTGTATTTTCAGGTTTTTTGGACTCCAATTAGAGAAAATATTCCTTTCAGCAATCTGAAAATAACTTAGGCTGCTGTCAAATCACTAGCCAACATTTTACGCATAGAAAACTACCAAATCATCCAAGTGAACAGCTCCCAGTGGCTAACAAAAAGCTACCATTTAGCCAAGACGATGCCTTGAACATTACCTATTACATAATTTCCACATACATAACAAACTTTTTAAATCCCCATTATTATTGAAAGTTTTGATATTTACTTTATACAAAAATGTATCTGTCCGGTACCAGGTGAAGAAAAATCTATTCATATTGACAAAACATGAGCCACAAAAGCCCAGCTCTCCTTCCCCTATTCCTTGTTTTCTTCTCCTCCTTATAAAAAAAAAAAAATATTACAAAATGAAGTAAATAGTGAGAATTTGCAATACAACTCATTTGTCATATCTTTGAGAACCAGAGTTCCTGTTGGGCAAACAGCCATTATGGGGGAGTAAAAGCCCACATGTTTTTCACTGTTGCTGATAGTAAGTCAACTAAAATGGACTTAAAACTCATAGCTGAACAAGGATTACAAAAGTGTGTTACCAAAGTTAACACCTATTTCAAAAGCTTATTCTAGGGCACAGTTAGGGCAAAATGGAAATATCAAATCCTAAAAAACAAGTTCTATGTAACCTGGATGTAGAATTTTTTTCAAAGTAGCAATGGCAGCAAATTAAGCTGCAGTAGAAAAAATCTGAAGGTAACTAAGACTGCCTTCAGAGCTTGTTTGCTAACTCAGAATTCAAAGTTTTTTGTTATAAAGTTAGAAATCAACATGGGAAACTTCTGCCTAAGAGTTAACTTCTGTGAGAAAAAATAATACTTACGGAACACACTTAAGTAAGTGGAAATGCTAATCAAGTGCAGCCAATGAAAATTTGTTCCACCAGGAGTAAACAAGAAGCATGAAAGAAAAGCAAAGATACAAGCTTGAGACTACCTTCAGCAAAACCCAAGGCAAGGTCAAAGGTCATCTGCATTCCTTATAAACATTATTTGGACAAAAGAATTTGGGTATTTCTTATCCAACTCAATGCCTGCCAAGAAAGCAGCTTTCATTAACAAGTGTTAGGAGGAAGACTGAAACCTACTGATACTGCTGGCAGTTCCAAAAAGAACTGCTGCCAAACAGAAGATGGAAGGAAAAGGCATCTGTCCACCACCCTCTTAGAAACTGCTGTTAAAGTTGGGGCAAAAATGATGCTTAATAACCGTGAGTCACCGACAGTGCTGCAGCCTCTACAACTGAACTGAAGGAAAGGCTCAGACTCACCAAATACTCTAACTGAAGCATCTGCAAGCTGCAGAACAAAGCAAGCTGTTAGTCACCCTTCAACTGGGGCACTAACCTCTGGTTTCTTCTCTTATATCATACACAAGTGTATGAGAAGAAAAGAATTTTGAAATCTGTGAAAACAAGAGGAACATAAAGAAGAGGGTTTTTTTCCTTAGCTAAGAGGAGAGCAGAACATTTAAATAACAAAAGAAAATATGCCTAAGAGAACATGGAACTTACTTGCAGCACAGACAAATGTCCTTTGTCCTTTTAGTTTTAGTCCACCACCTAAAACACACCCAAAGACAAACCTACAACTTCCAAAGCTACACCTCACTGCATAATGAATGACCATTCCCCTATGTTTCAGATTCTCTGTTTTCAAGCATAAAAATAGAAAGCGGCCACCTCTTCTGGTCTGGTCATGGTTTTCCCCATTATGTAAACAAACTAGCTAACACCAAATACACAAATTACCTCATGCTATTATCACTCAAATTCTAAGCTCAGCACGAAGTCTTCACATCTTGCAATAATTAATAAGCATAAAAAGATAATAGGCTGCACCTCAAATTCAAATAAATCAACTTACAAACAAGTCTAAGCACCACAATGCTATAATAATGAAATGGTTCACACACATTTCCATGTGGCCAAGAACTCAGAGAGAATGAAAGTTTACAACTAATTTAATATCCCCTTTTTCCATATATTTCTGTTCATCTATTTACTTACATGATGATTTTAAAGAGGTTTTGGTTTAGACAGTGTGTGCTGCATCTAGGAAAAAACCAAACACAAACCCAAGAGCCTACAAGCGTTTGCCAGCAAGACAGAGTAAATGGTAATACTAATTAATACATTTAAGATCTTCCCTTTTGAGTTAAAACATATGGGAAAAGAGAAAAAATTGTCATATTTCAGGGACAGAATGCAGTCTTTAGTGGCCTAGCAATGTTTTTAAAGAATTTAAATTATACTGTGTTTGAGTTTGGTTTTCTTAAAAACCACCAGCTACTTCTTACAGAGCACTTTAAATATTCATTTTTGAGATCTAAGCTTGCCTAAAATAACTAATAAATCAAACTTAGTAAAATGCAAAAGGCCTGCTGGAAGTAATAATTAAGTACAACAATCAAACAAATGAGCTTTAAATTAAGGTTAAGTTTATATTACTCATGAAACTAGGCCAAACAGTGAATGCTCTTACTGCTGAAGAAAACCATGTATTTTCTAAGGAAGTAAGAACTATCCCTGTATCTTAAACAAGAATAAAATAGGAAACTGGAAACGAATCTAACTAAATTTACAAGTTTTTCCCATGAAATGGAAATAAACTATGAAGTGATAAACTCTGTCACCATAGCAATTTAAACACTCAGAAAACAGAAAGAGGAACTAGATCTTGCAATTAATCCCAGCTTGTTTATTTTACTTATACACAATACTAAGCCACTGACTGCACCAATGCATAAGCAACACCCTGATGTAAAACTGACTCGGAGAGGGGTGTGTGTATATATATTATAATTAAATAGTCGATGTTTATGTGTCTGAAGCACAAATAACTGGTGTAACATTTATTTATTTCCAAAAGTGGAGTAATTCTTTAAAAAGTCACAGTTAACGTCAAAGTGAAATTACAGGAGAAAATATATAAAATGTATTTTTGCATTTATATAATGCGCCATACAAACAGTAAAATGGGGCTGGAAAGTAACAGTACATTTACCAGTCACTTGCCGTTACCTTCTAAATTGTCTATGGAAAATGCAGATTTTTCTAGAAGGGGAACAAAGCAAACACTAAAGAGCTCTCATAAACCCACTCGGTTGGCTCAGACATGAAGACCATCAAATCTCTAAGAATGGGGTTTTTTTCCAGATTTTTACTACAGCTCTGGAAATAAAGAAGTTTCTAGATCTTCTCACTTGGAGGTAAGTGGGACAGCTTTGATCAACTTCAAATGCAAGCATAAGAAGCTCACTAAAGTGGAAAAAAATTACAAAACAGGTTAATAACAGAAGTTCTCAACTTCAACACAAAGGACTTGGGAATCTGGAAAGTGCAGCAAATAGTCCTGTATTCCAAGGGGGGTGGGGGGGGGGGGGGGGTGGGGGGTGGAGATGGATAATGATAATAATTTAAAAAGGACTTTAGCACAGAGTTGAAGGTCAAAGCTTCTAAGGTTATAAATGTCCTTTTTCTGAGCTTAATTGGAAAGACTGGCCTTGGACAGAATGTGTACACAACTTCCCAGAAGGAATTTCCATAGTCTTCCCTTTCCATATCAGCTTGGAAATTATGGGACGTATTCAAATTTGTCACCAAGAACTGCCTCCACACAGCTGACAAATTTATCCTAATTTAAGTAAACAAGAACGCCCCTTCTAGGGTTTCTATTAAGAAAAAAAAAAAAAAGGTTTCTGAGGAGGTGCTGCGTATAGATCTAAGAGATCTATAAAGCGATACATTTATCACAGCAGTTTTATAACCGCTGTGATAAATTAAAGAAAGGTGGAGAAGGGACAGAAGCTATATAAAGTGACTAGAGTGCAGACACTGTTGCTTCTTTTTGAGGGAGGAACAAAGAGACAAGGAACAGCTCTAGGTTACTCCAAAGAAATAAATAAATTCCTGCAAGAAGAGATTTAGGTATGAGAGTCCAGGCAAGAAAAAGTAGTGGGTTTTGTTTTGTTTAAAAAAAGGTTGTACAAAAGATCATTAGAAAGTGGAAGACAGTAATGTTAATATTTTAAAAAGTAGAGAGTGTAACAGCAGTTTCCCTACAAAATGTGTTTTGATTTTTTCAGTCCTTAGCACACACATTCAGTTTATCAACAAACAGAAACCTCGTAAATGGTAAATGTGTGGAAAGGAGGAGTCGATTTTAGGGCTTCCCCCCCGCCCCCTTTTCCTTTTTTTTTTTTTAAAAGCATCATAAGGCCATGGACCTGTTGGAATGAGTCCAGAGGAGGGCCATGAAGGTGGTCAGGGGGCTGGAGCCCTCCTCCTATGAAGGCAGGCTGAAGAGAAGGCTCCAGAAAGAGCTTATAGCAGCCTTCCTGTACCTAAATGGGCTGACAAGGAAGCTGGAGAGAGACTTTTTACAAGGGTCTGTAGTGACAGGACAAGGGGGAATGGCTTTAAACTGCAAGAGGGGAGATTAAGATCAGGTATTAGGAAGAAATTTTTACTGTGACAGTGGTGAGACACTGGCACAGGTTACCCACAGCAAGCAGCTGTGCATGCCCCATCCCTGGAAGCATATAACTGCTGCCCAGACTGCTAAAATGAATAATTAAACTATCAACTCAGAAATGTAGGTAAATTTTCAAGTACAGCGATTTCCCTTTGCTTGTACACACCTGAACCTTCCTGCTTAATTTTTACAACTTTGTGCTTTTCTCCCTGTGTGCAAGGTCTAAAGAAGTAACCATTGTACTACAGAGATAAAAAGCAAAACTGATTTTACATCAAGTGTTGTTAAATGGACACAGTAAACAAGGGGAATATATTTTAGCCTGATCTTGAGGCATCACTTGTCCATAGAGGTTTTCCAACTTCGAAAAATCATTCTTCAACTAATAGAATTACAAGTTTCAAAGTCTTCTATGGCTCATGAAAGTCTATCTCTCTGCTTTCTCCTGAACAGCAATAATACTTCCTGGTAAGCATACTTGACAGCATTTTCGCAGTCTGGCACTCAAACAGAAGCAGAGCACGAATCTTCCTTCTACTTTTTTTTGTTGTTTTTTTTTTTTATATATTTAATTCTTTCAAAATAAACCCCAGATACATCTTTATGACAATCAAAAATACTGGAAACACTGTGTCTCGTACAAGGCCCATCTCTGTAACACAAGTACCTCATCACGACTTATACAACTGAGGAAGGTTCAATTATCAGGTCATCATCACAAACCCCTACAATTATAAATGTATACAAAACCCAAATGCCTCTCAAAGATTTGGAAAAGCGCTGTCATATTCTTCTGCTCAGAAAAAGCATGGCATGTCAGCCAGAGAAGTAAGAGGAGAGAACCATGTGCTATAGGAAGCAGTATTATGACTCAACAGTAAGTTAGTACAATGTTTCTGGAGAGAAAAAAACATATTACCACTTACAATCATAAAAAGATTTGAGCAACTCTTAGAATAACGAAATTTAGTATACCATCCAAACTCTACTTTAGCTAGTTTTATTTCTCCCTACAGTGTCAGCTGAATAAAATTCACTCCCTGCATAAATGATTAGGTATAAAGCAATTCAGAACAGCTTCAACAGTCTACCCCAAAAGCCAGAAAACATGTGGGAAGAGCTAAAAAATTACGTTAGAACTTAGAAGGGTTAAGTTATAATATCCTGTAGCAAAACAAGGATTAATTTATAGAAAAGTGAAAAAATTTAAGTATGACCCAGAAGCTTCGAATTTTGGAAACATGAAGACAGCACCACTTAGTGAACGACAATCTGAGAATCAATATGCATAAAAATAAGATACACTATCTTCAATAAGTATGAAGAAAATATCTTTTCTTAAATCAGTGACTCTAGCACACACTGGAGGTATTAACAAGATCAGAATTTAACAAAGCTACATATTAGCACATTTTTAACTTAGTCTGACTACAGCAGAAATCAAACACAAAAACAACTATTCTGACAGAAGCTAACTGCTCAGACTCTTAAAACTGCTACAAGAGCAGCTGAAAGTTTCATTTTCTGCAAAGCTCTTGAAATAAATGCACCTATAAAGCAAACATTACATGTTCTAAAACCCAGAGTCTTCTCAGAGGAAAAATAAACCTCACAAGTACTCGCTCGCTCGCTCCCTCCCTCTCTGCAATTAGCAATTTCAGCAACCTCTGTAAGACGCTGACTACACTTAACTTCGTTTTAGGGGAACCTAATTACAAAAGCTTGTAACACAAGAAGTTGGAAGTCTGTAGAGTCAAATCAAAGGCAGGAAACCCCAAAACTAAAGAACGTGCAAAGAACTGGCTGTAAAACTCACACGCCTCAATTCTATTTACTGTCTCACTGCAATGTTATACCACCTTTCACCAATGGACAGGTAAAGATACTTTCTAAACAGAGTGCAAAGAAAACAAAGTTTAACAAATAAGCAGATTTGTGTATTTCTAAAGGACAGAGTTCTTCAGTGTGTGTTCACTGACAATGACCCTTTCTCAAGTTCACAGCACTTTCATTTACTGTTTTCAACATGAGTGGTCCTAGAGTAAACTGTGCTAGAGGAACTTTAAGCATGGTGTTACCTAAGTGGTTTCTGAAAAGGATTAGAAAATTGAGTATTTAGACAGATGGCAGCCAGGGCACACTACAGCTCTTAATATTGCTGTAAGTAGTTAAATCTTTGTTTGTAACAGTGAAAAATAATTTCTGCATGTGGGGCAGAAAAATCAAGCTTTTTGTGGCTTACACAAAACTTGGGAAAGATTTCTTAATGAGAATAATCAGGTAATTCTACCAGCTGGTTAAGAACGTAATTTAATTAATTCACCGCAAGTGAGACTGACTATTCAAGAACAACTTATTTCTGAGATCTTATTTTAGGTAAATTCTTAAGAAAGCAGTTCTCTATACATAGCCGATCACAGGTCTGGAACAGTTAAAATTTATTTGAAGCACAACTGAAAACCTGATGCAGTATGTTTCTACTTACTGCCCTGCTGTGATGATAATACAACAATTCCATCATGCAAGTGGAATCTCTTCAAAGTTACAACATTTAGTTTTGTAGCATAAGCACTTAGAACTCGTATACATTACTTTGCTAATTCAAATCAATGTAATATTCTTACCAGTAAACCAAAGTCTTTATTCTGTATCCAGGTCTACTAAATTATCATCTCAACATTCTGTCCAATTCCTAATACAACTATGACACACAAAAAATGTCGTTATTTTATTTCTCCTTTGTACTTTCAACTGAAACCAAAGATTCTCTCTTTTCACAGAAGCACTACATACCTCTTATCATCTATATCATATTCCTTTGCTTTTTTCCTAGTTCCTTTATTGCTATATGATCACCTACACTGATATAATGGCCTACCTCTAGTATCTGTATATATGTGTGACTCCAGAACCAAATGTGGAATTCAAGATACAGATGTACCTTGGATTTGTGCAACAAGACGACTCTTTTCTGGTTTTGCCAAATTTCAGTCCTAACATTCCATAAAACAATGTATTACCTGAAATTTTTACCATTCCAGTCTTCCATACTTCTTACAAGGGAAGCACAAAGTCCCAGTCAGAATCATGCTTCACATGCTACCAACTGTTAGAATGCAGCAACTTCTGCAATCCTCAAAGTTTTACAATCAGAAAGTATAACTAAAAACAAAGCAAACTCTTTGATTTGCTTTCCTCTTTTCATAAGTATAGGGTTGTATATATGTGGTTTAGCTGCCAATATCAGGGCTCCAAACAACACTTAGAGCCTTTTTCTTGAAAGGTAATTTAGAAACCAGGAATATATAAAATTAACTAAAATCCTGCCTTGTCATAGGCCAACAATGTAAAACCCACAAGATGTTCCATATTACTCATGGCCAGGGCAAAGTGTGACAGTTAAAACCAACATTAAAAGGACATAACGTTGCCTGAAAAGAGTTATTTGTTCGATATTTTACTTATGCCAAAAAGCACTGTAAATCATGTGCAAGATAATGTTCCTCAAACATTGGGGTTTTTTGGCCAATACATTTAGTCTATACGCAGTGTCATGACAGGTGTGAGGTGAATGGGAATCTATACAAAACAGTCATGAGAAAGAAAAAGAGGAAACGATAAATTAGAAAATACTGACACTGCAGAGAAATTACTACAAATTAACAGCAAATTGAAACTAAAGAGACAAAAAGAGACATTAAAAACAGAAAAATAAAAGGAAAAAGGGAGAGGCGCTAGATAATAGTGGATGGACACTAGAACAATGCAGGTAAAATAAGCCATGGTCTCCTACAAATCTGGAACAGCAAGATGACAACCAAAAGAAACTAAACCAGAAAGAGCAAGCAAGAACAGCAGCTACAGCACATTTTTCTTCATTTGTAAGAAAAATGTTACAATGAAATACACACTAACATTAACTGATTTCTGTGAACATCTGTCTCCACTGGTCACAATATCCACTATCTTTCCTCCTTATATTAGCCTTCTGCTCATCGCACAGAAACCAGATTACTGATACCCTAATTCAGATTAATTCCGCAGCCACCTATCAACTTTTCTTTCCAAAAATTAAATTCCATCTAGCTTTATAATAATTGTCAGGTAAGCCATGCTGAAGTTCTATGGATGTTCTTCCAAATTTAGTCTTCCTACATGATTTTAGGTTGCTTTAGGATTATTTATTCACTATCAGGTCTACTATTGAAACCAATCTAACCTTATGCTTTTTGCTGGTCACCATTGATCACTTTGAAAATGTTTCAGGAGACAGACAAAAGGAGGACAAAATTATTTTTAAGTTAAAAAAAGTTAAATCTATTTGCTCGCTTGCCCTTATATTAATAAAGAAAATGATACAGAAACCTAAACATGGTTTGTGAATGTAAACCCTGATATGCTTGGGTGCCGCACGAAACCTACCCAAGCAGAACAGAAATAAAAGTTTATTATTACTACTCAGCAGAGAACCTTACAAAAATCAATTTAATCCATTACTTCTTCAGATGCATAAAAGTACACTGAAACAAAAGCCAAGAATGTAGAAGCCAGGCCACATACATAATCATCAAAAGCAGCTAGTAAAAAGAGGAGCTGAGAAGCAGACATCCCCATGCATCAAAAACGTTCCAACCATTTGTGGAAAGAAAGGTGCCTGATCTTCAATTGGGAAAGAAAGGCCTGAAAACACTGGTGAGATTTTTACCACTACCACTCCCGCCCAAAGGTACCATCGCTCGTACTTCTTATAACTACTGCTAACCATGTAGTTGCAGTATTTCCAACCACCGTAAGCTACAGGAACAGACATCTTGTAAAAACCAGAAAAATTATTATGATATATTTACTAGTAATCATGATTTTAAATTGAGAAAGTCAGCAATGGTCAGACTGCAAAATCCACATACGTAATTTAAAAGTTAATCAGATCAGCACTCTCATTTAACTTTCAAGTTAGCGCTGATGTAAGTGGAGGTGGACTGCAGCCTCTCTAAGATATATAAAGGGGGCACAGAGGAAACACGGAGAAAAGACTTCTTATCACGGCCGGTAGTGACAGGACAAGGGGCAATGGTTTCAAACTCAAAGAGGGTAGATTTAGATATTAGGAAGAATTTTTTTATAATGAGGATGTTGAGATACCGGAACAAGTTGCCCAGAGCAGCTGTGGGTGCCCCATCCCTGGCAGTGCCCAAGGCCAGGCTGGACGGGGCTGGGGGCAGCCTGGGCTGGTGGGGGGGGGGGGGTCCCTGCCCATGGTGGGGTGTTGGGACTAGATGGTCTTTAAGGCCCCTTCCCACCTGAACTATTCTATGATGCTGTGACTGTATGACCTCCAGAGGTGACTTACAACCTAATCATCTGATGGTCCTCTTAGCAAGTTTTTTATTCTCTTGTCTCTGGAATACGAGTAAGATGTAGGTAATTACACTTTAAAATACAGCTGAGCCCATTTGTTTTAGTATGCAATTTCTTATTTCAGAGAGTAAAAAAAACAGTATTCAAAAGCTAGACTGCAATGTAAATGCAATATAAGCAAAGTACACACTTTGTGTTAACATTGCCATTTCTTGACTCAGAGTACTCCCAGTGTAACTAACGGAAAAAGAAACCCGTGTTATATAAATTCATGCATTTGTAAGGAAATGTTTGAGGATGGTATTTCTGTATTATGCAGCACTGACAGAAAAAAAATTAAAAAAAAAAAAATGTATTACTAGTAGGGAGGACTCAAACTGCAGGCTCTTCTTCAAACAGTAAATTAATTTCAGCTCCCAGCAGAGAACATGATTGCTTGAGCTGCCTGAACATACTCCCAACAAAATCGATCGAGTCAATCACAACAGGCAGTCAAGGCCATATACCTGGCCAGTTCCCAGGCCAGAATTACACTCCCTGCTTGTTGACTGGCAAATTTCATAGCCACTGGGTTCCAGGCTATTTTTCCCTCCCCCCCTCTTCAGAAATTACAAGGGTTACTACGAAGTTACTATGATGCACAGTATGCAGCTATACCACACTGCCAGTTACTTCAGCAGCCCTAGGAATGTAGAGTTTCATCTTCTGAGGGCTACTGTAGATGTTTTTAAAGAGAAAACACCTACTAGATTTGAACGTTCCATATGACTGTCAACCACTACAGGGAGACAGGAAAAAAGAAAACCTGCCAGCAATTTCTGAGCTTGCACACTTCTGAAAACCAGTCATGAGAAACATAATCAAAACAGTGCCCACCACTCACTAACATGATTTTGAAACCAGGAAGCCAAAACAGCCATAGACAAATGCACCCTACATTTAACTAAAACATACTAGTGCAAAATAAAAAAATCTTTCATGTTCTATAAACAGAGGAAGATTGAGTATCTGTACAGCACCTAAATGAAGACTGTTGTATTGAAAGGATAATGACCTCCTAAAACCTATGACCAGAATCCAATGCCTCCTCCACCAAGCCATCCTGAAACACACACAGTTTTTGTCTCCATTACCTGTTTCTAAAATGGGGATAGAAGTGCTTCTCTAACCCATGATAACTGCAAGAATAATTACACTAAAAATGAAAGAAAGATTGGAATACTATAGGTGGTGAGTCTTAAAACAAAACTGTATCAATGTATCTAGTTTTAATTTTACTACCAAAATACAAAGACTAATTTCGCATGTAGTTTTTCCCTATCTGTAAAATGGTCCCACTCTAGTCATCACTGACACTTTAAAACATGCAGAGCACCCCTGAATGCTTTTCTTCAAAAAGGCAAAATTATGGCTATCTGAAATCAGTAAGCTGAAGACAAAAAACAACTGAGATTTTTAGTCAGGCCACTTAAATCAACTAATTTCCACCTCATTTTTCTGAAATAACAAAAGAAAAAGCTTTCACTGGTAAACTGTCTTTCAGTTCATGGATTAAATGAAAAAAAACCCAAAACATTCTGTGTTATATGCCCACTAAGCCAAGCAGTCCTTCAGCAAAAATAAGTCAAAGACATTATATCCCTATTATTTTTAATTAACGCTTAGATAGCCATACCTCCTTTACACAGATTGCAGAAAAAAGATTTCAACATCCCCACTCCCCCTTCAACTTACATACTTCCAGCCGTAAAAACACGGTTATCCTTAATGTTCAGACAACAAACAAAACATACACAATACATTTAAATAAGAACATAAGAGCAGAGAGGAAAGCCTCAAACATACAGAAGTTTGTTTATACTCGGACACGAGGAGCCCTAAGACATTTCAATTCTGAGCAACAACTACTGTGTATAAAGCCCCCTAACAAATTCCTTGTATGTGCAAGGATACAGGAGACCGGCAATGCCCTTCATCTATCCTGTAGAACATTAACACTGGACAGCTTTTAATCTTTCATACCACATCAACAGATTCCTCTAGAGTATTGGTGAGCAGTAGCAGGCTGACCAGGTAGACAACCTACTCTTTCAGATTAAACATCTATTATATTTTTCCTCATAATTATGTGAGACTCAATCCCGACATCCAAGTCCTCAGCAGTCCCACAGCCCTATGCAATGGAGAAGATGTGGTTTATAGGGGACCCCTAAAAGGAGCATTAAATTCATTATACAGAAATTTATAGCTTTTGACGTTTTGTTATGAAGTAACAGCACAGAAGACTTTGCTAAACTACAAACCTGATCATGTTTATGACACACATGTATATGCATGTACACACACATATATCTATGTACTTATGTATGTGTATATATGTAAGTACATATATACATACACATACAAATGTACTTGTATGTAGATAAATAAGCAATACATATGCACGTATAGAGAGCACATAGTTGCAGCTACAGCAAATTAAACAGTCCATGAAGCAACAACCGGCTTAGATAACGTGACATGAAGAACAGGTCTAAAGCAACAGAAGATGAAGATGTTTCACCAACAGCACCCAAACCTCTCCCATGGACACTGCGAGACTGTAACAATATGGTTCTGCCCCTAAAAAACACAGAACGCAGCTAGTGTACAGTAACTTCTAAAATTAACTGTATGCAGTTAAAAAATAAAACAACACACCTGCTAGGACATCACTTCAGAATACAAAATAAATCATGCCTAAACATAACTATACATATGATTCTTCGGTCCCACAAGCGCCAGCAAATGAGCCGCGGGCAGCCGGTGCGGTTCAGATGCCAGACTGGAGACACCGGGCACACCTGCAGTCACACACACGGCTGACAGAGGCCAACGTGACCAGCTCCGGAGGGCCGCCGGTGGCACCAGGCAGCTCCGCCCGGGATGCACACCGCCCGAGGAGCGCCCGCCGCCCGCGCAGCGCGCAGGGGAGGCCGCGGGGGTCCCCGCCGGGGCCCGCCGCGCGGCCGGCACCGCTCACCCCGCTCCCGAGGGGCACGACGGCCCCCGGCCCCCTCCCCGCGGGGGGGGCTGCTGCCGGCCGCCCGGCCCCCGCCCCAGCAACAGGGCCCCGCACCCGGCCGGCCCCACCTGCCCCCCCCCCCCTTTCCCAGCCGCCCGCAGCTGGAGCCGCCCCCCGCCCGCGCCCCCCCGCCGGCGGCACAGGGAGGGGTGCGCCGCCCCCGCGCGCCGGGCCGGGCCGGGCCGCAGCGGGGCCGCAGCACCGCACCCGCCCACCCCCCACTCCCCACCCCGGCGGCCGCGCCCCGCCACTCAGCGGTTTGCGGCGGGGGGGAGCGGCGCTGAGGGGAGCCCCCCTCCCCCGCCCGGCTCGCTCGGGCCTCCCGCCCCTGCCGCCGGCCCCGCCGCCCCCCGCGCTCACCGGACGGCGGGCCTCAGTGCGGCTGTGCCGGCAGGCCGGGGCAGGCGGCGGTCGCCCGCCGGAGCCGCGTCCTTTCCTGCGGCAGCGGCGGCGACTTGTCAAAGAGAAAACATGACGCGGGCGGGAGGCGGCGGCGGCGGCGGGAGGCGGCGAGATCTCGCGGGGCTGCCGCGCGGGTCTCGCGAGGCGCCGGCCGCTCCCCGCCCCCGCCGCCGGAAAGCCCGGCCGCCCGCTGCCCGGCCGCGGGGGGGAGCCGCTGCCCGGCCACGCCAGCGCCTCCGGGAGCGGGGCCGGGCGGGACCCCGGCGAGAGCCGCGGGGCAAGCGGGGCGCAGGCAGCGCCGCGGGAGGCGGGGCAGCCCCGGCCCATCCGCAGGGCAGGGCTGGCGCCCGGGCCGCTCTTCCCCGGCCGAAATGGAAGCCCGCCGCTGGCACCGGGAATGAAAACCACTGCTCTCCTGACGGGCAAGGCACAGCAGGCAACCGCTTCTGCATCAAAGTGGCCTGAGAAACCGGTATGGGGCGTGAATCCTGCCACGCGGCTGAGGACAGCGACCGAACAGATGCACTGGGGAGTCAGTGACGGGAAGGGCAGCGGATGCTGGATGCAGGGACGGAAAGCGCAGAAGAGGCAAAATGGGTCGCGTCGGCCCGCGAGCAGGTGTATACTGCAGAAGAAAACCTCGGCTTAAACAAAATGAACATGACAAGTAGTAAAAGCGTCACTGGGGGATTGAAATTCTAAAATAGGAAAAGCCTAAAATCAAGACGGAATTGCAGGCTAAGGCAGTGGCAGAAACCATGACGTGCCAAGTATGACCTGTGAGACCACACCAGCAAGAAGCAACACAATGAGTGATTTCAGTTACACCCACTGCGACTAGACATGGCCCACACAACGGCAGGGATGTCATGACTGAATTAGTATACATTGTTATCGACTTTCATTAAACAAACAGGAAAACAAGAGAAGCAAGAGAAAAACCTCCGTGCAAGAAGCAACTGCATGCGCACTGGGATCCATCAGCCTAAGGCAGGAACACAATGGAAGTTTACAAACACTGGTGACATGAACAGGGAACAATTCTTTAGACCTCTTCCAATCGAAGAGCTAGAGGCTAACCAGTGGAACTAGTAGATGTCAAATTCAGAACAAGCAAGAGAGTGATTTCTTCATACACAATTCAGCTGTGGAACACCCTCCAGCAGGACACTATGAGCAAAAGTTTGCCTGGACTCTAAAGGAACTGGAGAAAAACAAGAAATAAAAATAAATACATCACAGACTAGCAGACACCTCTGGCTGAAAAGTGCCCTGACCTACAGAACATCGAAGGCCATAGAGTATTTGGGGGGACATTACTATGTGCTTGCTCTTGCCTTTTCTTCCCTAGGCATCTTCTGACAGCTGTCCTCAGACATACGGAACCCATGGACCAGCATTCCCATCCTCATGCCCTTGTCCTCCAGCCTGTCTTTGCCACGTGTCTCCTCAGTATAAGCCTCCCCTTCCAGCCCAAAGCACATACCCTTAATAGTTTATTCTGAGGTATAATGTGGTTAGGGGATTTACTAAGGGTAGAGCTCAGCTCCCTGGAAGGGGTCTCATACTTCACAGCTCAAGTTCCAACTATAATCCGATCAACTAGCAACTTTGGAGGCAGATCCCAGCTATTCACAGCTCTTTACTCTGTGTCCCCCTAAAAGGCTACTCATGGATTCACAGTTCTTAGCAGCAGAATAAAACACAAGTGCCTTGCTTTGAAAATAGTCTTTGACTCAACAGAGCTAAAAAACACAGACCAAAAAAAGTCTCTTGTTAGCAACTTACGTGTGTAATATCAACCCACAGAACAATGGCCAAGACAACCCATTTTTGTTCAAGAAGCCTTAAGTCTTTTTAGTTTTGTACCCCTAACCACAATGGGTAATCATTTGCCTAAAGCCACAGTCAAACCCTGCTGAGAAACAGCAGCTTCTTTGTTGATGAGAACACCTGTGCAAACAAACCACCAAAAATGGGGTAAATTATGAAAACATGTTAAAGCCTTCTTTAAGTATTTAACATATGCCAGCTAAAGGATGCTGTGTAAGAAATAAACTTCAAAAAATCCAACAGATAACATCAAAACACATTCAGTTCAGAACTCTCCAGCAGATCTGCCATTCCACAGAACAGAAAGCAGAATAGACACACTAAGCAGTACTCCTCAACATGCTAACGTGCCCCACACCCACATGCTTATGTTAACCACAGCATGAAGACAAACCTTATCACTAACTGCAGGGTTTTATGGCTTGCAGGCTCCATCAGCAACCAAGCATTGTACAGTTCTCAAGGAATTCCTCTTAGGTTTGCAAAACGTTTAATGTTTTTAAGTTATGTACACTTTAATATTAAGTTCACAAAGCTGCAAGGTTTTCTTGCTCTGTTTGTCATGTCTTGACACAGGCCATCGATCACCTTGCAATACCAAGTGTAGGACTTTCATCTTGCAACCGGGCTGTACGCAGATGTATCCGTCTGCTTCGACAGAGGCTCACTGATCTCAGAATGTGTGTTATACTGCAGACACAACGCAGCCGCTTTACAGACTGGGACCTGAGGTGCCAAGAACATGAGAAGAATAAAGGAAGCAAATTAATAGTAGTTTTCTAAATTAGAATTTAGAATAAATATCTTTTTAAACAAACATGATGACTATAATATAGACTGTTGTAATTGAAGTACCTAATTTGCTAAGATGCCTTGAAAATCTTTGCCACGTGATTTCCCATCATTACTGTTGCAAAAGAGCATGCTACCAACTAAACGTGGGGGTAAGTTGGGGGACAACAACAACAAAAAAAGGAAAATGCAGTTCGGTATACCCAACCTTCACAAGGTTTTCAGCTGACAGAATGCTGCCAACGTCCCAAAGGACAACCACTGCAATTTATCCTTGAATTCTCCCATGAAGCTTGTATATTAGATAGCAATTGTTAGTATTTGGTACTAACCACAATCTTTGATGAGTCTCAAACAGCCTCTAGAAGTGACTTCCCCAGTTTCTCTGTGAGTCCGGGAGGGCTCTTTTAAGAGCTGGAGCCCCACTCACTGGGGACTACGCTGCTTGAGCTACTGTCTCACTTACGGCCAGCTGGCACTCAGGATCTCCCTGACTCAAAGAAAACCCAGGATGGCAAGTAACACAGGATAAGGAGGCCCTATTCCATCTCCCTGTACTAAACAAGTAAGTATTGTCAAAATTCCTGAGAACCCCAAATGAAGCCGCATCCTGGTCTACAGCAGTACCAGTAGGTCTAAAAGTAAGGATGTATGTAAGGGGAACAAGATCCACATCTGCTCTGACATTGCCTATGGCTGTCACTAGAAATCTGCCACCTTGTGAGAGTCAAACCATCATTAAATGAAAACATAGCACTTCCATCCTTTGGAAATTGCAGGGGCTCACAGAACTCTTTGAGGCACCCTGAGGACACATCAGAGGAAAGATCAGCCCTCCAGCCACCTGCAACTACATTATTAACAGGATGAAAATAACAACAAAAGTTGGGAAGAGTTTTATGGGAGAACCCCAAACATAAGACCAGGAAAACTCAAATCACAGCTTCTCAGTGGGCAACATCTCTCATCCTGTCCCATACCACCACCCACTCCCTTCACAGCAAGCACAAGCTGAAGTCTTCAAAGCATACAAATTTGTAGACTTCAGCAGGTAATGCCCAGACTGCAGGACATTCACACTCAATTTCTATTTCCAAGACAGTCTCCATCTTAGCTTCAAAGCATAGACAGAGGCCAGAAAAAAGCCCATGCAATCATGCAAGTTTCAAGGGAAAGGAAGCTGTAGGTACTACCTTCATTAGTTCTGTGCTCCCACCTCTTTTTTTTAAAACAGAAATAATCCTTCCTGACAACTGCAGATCTCTCAAGTCCCACCTCCCCAGCTTTCCTCCTTCCCAGCTTCACTTGGACTATGGCAGATTTCCTCTAACATTCAACTGTGCAAAACCTGTTTTACATCAATGATTTCCTATTATTTTATATGAGTTGCTGCATTATTTGATTTCAATGTATTGTTATGTAATCCCATCAAATGTACTTTTAATCTTGGGCAACGACGAGAAAGATATGATAATGAAAGAACAATGCGCATGTTAACATCAAGTCCTTTTTCTAAAACTGTTAGTAATTATCCTTTATTTTTAGTAACCGCATTTAACTCTTTATTGTCTTCTGATCCAGACATTATAACAGGGCTATGACCAATTCCACTCATTGTTTTTTCTAAATCTTTTTTTGTAATGCGATGTCTAGGGCAGGACCCAACATTCAGCATTAGACTATGCTATTTATCTAGGGCTTGTTCTTAACTACTTCTCCACAATGCTGGATAATTTTGCGTCATTATAGAAAACTGGATTTATATATGTAGTATCCCAGTTAACTGTGTTTTGCTTTTACTGACTTTTTTTTCCAGCAGACATTGCTAACATTGGCATGCCTTGCTGTTGTCATGGCAATGAAAGAAGTCTATATGTCTCTGGATGTGACTCAGAAATCATTTTATACAGAAATGGGACAACAATTAGAATAACAGATATTGGATGTTTCTATGCCACCGGTTAATAAGTGGTCAATGGGGAAAAAAAGAAAGAGCCCAAACCAGCAACAAAAGACACTGAACATAAGCTCCTTGATTGGAAACAAGACACTAATTGCTATTTGTGAACCAATCTCACAATTAGGGCTGTGTGGGTAAAGCTTTGTCACTGTCAAGTGTTACTAAAATCACAGTGATCTGCCTGTGCAGTTACTTAACTAGACCAGGACCCAGATTTGCCCAAGTAAATGCTGCTCTTGATGTTCAGAAGCACATGAGAAGATTCTTGCATACTCATCCCAATAAAGAAAGGTCTTGAAACAATTTCTCTTTGAGGGCTCATTCAAAGGCAGGACACTTCTCTTGGCCAACAAGTTCACAATTTACACGAGGCAAAAGAAAGAGAAATACTTTAGAGAGGCAAGCTTACCAATGAAAGGATGAGGAAGGGAGCTTGTGTCAGTCACTGATCAGGTGTGGAAGAAGCAGTTGCAAACATTAACACAACCAAAGCCAGCCTACACCAGTCTATGAAGCGTCTGGAAGAACTGATTGCTAAGCTAAAAATACTGTTCACCTATGTCTTCTACATGTAACTCATCACAACACTAGCTCTCTTCTGGTGGATCCAAGGTATATGAGGTGAGCCGTTATTAGAACATTTTGGCTGTGCAGGGATACCAAGTGTGGAGGCACTGAAATATATGCATCTGTGTCAGTCACTAATTTCATCTTCTGACTCATGTTCTGGAGTGACAGTTCTTCTGCATGGCACTTCCCGCTCACACCAAGCTGAGCCATACTACACGTAACTTATTAGAAAGCAATCTAAAGCCACATCCACACAGCCAGCTGGCTCTTACCCCAGTACAAATCATCACTGCCACAGAATCAGCACTTCCAGGGCTCAGGATTGCAGGTGGCTTTGTCACTTTTCTTGCACTGTTGGACCCCAACACTCTGTGAAATGCAGAGTAGGAATCAGTCTGAAGTAACCTGAGATTTAAGATCTAATTCAACCTGTCACCATCTCTCCCTTTCTTTAGCTAGCTGGTAACTTTTTCAAACTGTTTTCAAACACCAGGGCAAGCCAGTCTGGGTGAAACAGTGATCGGCACCTCAGAAATGCCACTGGCCCGGCCAAAGCAGGAAACATGTCAGAGAACAAAGGGGAAAAATACATGGGGAACAGGAGAGGTTTGTACAAGAAGAGAACAAACGAGAATATAAAGTGCAAAATAAAAGGATTATTCATGAACAACTAAGTAACAAGTAAATTCATACACAAGACTAATTCCAAACTAATCTATGCATGGGTACAACACATTTCAAGCACATGTAGCAAGAAGATTATTAGAACTTCAAAAGGATTAGTAATTCACATTAGCTGAATATCATAGTATCCACTGCACAGCCAAAGTGCAGCTTAAATATTGTGTCAATAATAATTACATGCATAAAGATATTAGAAAGAGTTAAACCATAAATGACCAATGGTCAAAGTACCATTCATAGGATTCCCACTGCCCAGTGGTACTCCTGCCAGTTGCTCACAATACCTTTAGGGCCTTAAGAGTCAGTTTTGGTCTTCTGCTTTAAGAACCACTGTTGCACAACCCTGCAGTCTGTCCTCACTTCATATGCCTTTAGCAGCAGTTACGAAGAGAAAAGCACTTGTCACAAGTGCTCCCCCTCCCGTAGCTCTCCCTACTCTGTAAGCAAGGCAAACCAAGACCTCTAAATAGAAATACAGAAAAGAGGTAACACAGAGCTGTAACACCACCTTTCTGCTTACTACTGGAGCACACAGATGCAAGCAGACTGAGACTAGCTGTCCCTTTGCATTTAAAGTGGAGAGGTTACCCGGCCATCATGGCCCTGGAGCCACAGAAGCAAACAGACGGGTTAGTCTTGGCATGACATAGGGGGATGTACTGGAGAACTGCCAAATATAGTACGCAAGAGATGTGTGCCTGTACACATTAACTTAATGCACAGTAAACTCACTGCTGTTCCAAAAAGGAGCAGCCACAGTATTTCACGAGTTAATATTTACGAAGCGTTGCATCATACGAAACTGGACTTGTTTGTTTCTAGCCAGCACTAGCATTCTGTTTTGCTTCACAGATATTCTGGAGGTGAAAAATTTAAGGAATAAAGATTAAAATTAAAATTTATGCAGTCGTAAGCACAGCACTGATCCAGTCTCCATTTTCATAAGGAGAAAAAGAAGCAACACTTAATTAGTTTACCTAGAGGGCTTCAGTTGAGCGAAAAGCTTCCATTTTTCTCATTGAGGCCACCTGACCTTGAGTAAGTCCCCTTCCTAATTACTCCTCTGTGAAGTGGGCATAATGCCACTACTTAGACGTATAGCTTGCTTTCCAATTTCTTCAATCCTTTTGCATAAAGGCAAAGTATTACTATACCATAATTGTTCCATGCAAGATCCTATACATGACATCTTTCAGCAAGAGGCATTTAATTTTGTATGTCAAAATACAGCATTAATTTTATAAAAGTCATTAATAAATATTAAGCCTAGGAAAATAAGCATTTCTTTATAGTTGTGATTGTTTCCTTTTTCTTTGAAGAATACATATGCATAAAAGTGGTAAAGCTATCCTCAAAACTAACAACACTCAAACACTACGGTTACACACAATATGCAGGTTGTCTGTGCCACATGAAGCCTGAAGGCCTGGAAGATATTGTAAAACATCTTGCCTGCACAGCATATTCTAATGCATTGTTTAGCATTCTTAAAAATAATGACATCTTCCATTTTCTCTAGCAGACCGTGCCTCAGATTAAAAAAAACCCAACATATATATCCCCAAGGGAAAAAAAAAACCAAAACAAAGCAACAAATCTCTATTTTCTACCCAGAATTCCTCTTTCTGAACATAAGCTACAAAAGCAATTCACTCTTCTCCAAGTTTATCATTTTTGCAGCTCTGACAGCTATGTCACTTCCTTGCTTATGCTCTATTCCACCAATTCACTAACTATTTTTTCCTTTTTTCCTATTAGTTATTCCTCCAAACCCTAAACTTTTTTTTTAAATGTGACTTTTCTTTGGCTTCTGTCAGTTCATTGATATTTTTCTAGTCTTTAACTGGAAGTGAATATTCTAACTGTTGTCTGAAAGCTGTACAATGGGGAATTATCCTTCTGCTTTCATGAATCAATGACTACTCTGTAAGGCGAAAAGCAGTTTTTCTCTTCCCATTGTTTTCACATTTCCTCTCATTCCATTTGTTCTTGCATTCAATTTTTTCCAGCAAGCACCACAACACAAATAATACCCTCCTGCACCTTTCACTCTGAGCTCTCGAAATGTTTTTCAAAAGGAATCATCTTTCCCTTACAGCGGTAAAACACAAGGTATAAATAGGATAATTATCTCATCCCTATATGTCTAGCACAGGTTGTGTTCCAGCTCAGCATGTTACCCAATATTCCACTTTTAAAGGAAACCCCATGCTCATAGTGGTCTTAAAAGAGACCAGCAAAGTTACAGCACTGTTTTTTTCCTGTCCCACGTAGCTTCTTCGGCTGCTACCACTACAGTACATCACTGCTTCTGGGGAAGGAAAGTGCCCACTCACAGAAAAGACATGGAAATACAAAGGTCACTTTCAAAATGAATACTGGAAAGCAATCTTTCACACGGAGCACTATCAACATCTTCTTTCAGAGAGGTAAAAACTGAAGCCTAGACAGATGAAGCAACTTTTCCAAGGCTATTCTGGAGTTTCAGGGTAGAACTTGGAGCAGAGCCAGGAATACACCTCTAGTCTCCACAGGCCCATACTAGGGTTTAACCCAAAAGTCCAGAGGTCCTGCTCACAGGCATCTGAATTTGTACATGCCACAAAGTCCTGGACTTGACAGACACAACCACAGAGCAACCAACAGACATTTCCTCTTTGCCATAGCTAACTCGGCCCCAAACCACCCAGAAGAGAGAGAAGCCAAAACATTTATATTGTGAATCACCAATAAACACTTCAACCAATTAACAAGTTGGTAAAAGACCAATACAGCTGTGCTGATCAGGGGGTAATCATGTCTGTCCCAAACTACTTAGGCGGGTAAATGGCTAGGATTGATGCCACTGGCATCAATAGGGAGGCACATATTCACATCTTCTGTTCTTGCATTATTGGTACTCTTTATGATAGCACTTACTAACACTACCACCTCAAAAAAACCAAACCAAAACAAAAAAAAACAAAAAACACCGAAGCCCCATCTAGTCCTAGAATCAGACAGGCAGCAACGTCAAGTCAAGACAAGCTTCAGCGTGCACAACTTGAAGATATTAGTTCACTTTTTAAATACTAAAGGGGGGAAAAAATGGTTTTCTGGAACCAGTCACATAGCTATCTGCAGCTATTTCTAATTTGTCCTGAATCATCTGAATTACAGAAATAACTTCAGCCTGAATAATCATCCAGCTGAGAAAAACATCAGAATCTGAGCTGGGAACTTGTTTATTGCTTCTCAAAAATGAGCTGAAGTGCATTCTTGGGGGGTTTGGGGGTTAAGTGTTTCTGGTCTTCTGTGTGTTATGGACGTACAACAAACGCATATTTGAGCAGTTCATAATAACAGGTTTGGGACTGGAAAAGTCAACAGGACAATTTTCTGTGTGCGCGCCTTGGAAAAGAAGAACGCATGCTCTGAAGTATGTTCTGTTCTTTTACCTAGGGATGGTAAATTGTAATACCTGTTCCTGATGGATAGTACTTTTTGAAGCATGTGACCAGAGAACATAAGTGTTTTGCCAGGAAATAAGAGAGGAATAAGAAGCAAGGAGGATAAGGCAAGAAGCCAATCAATACACTGTGGCAAACTCCTGCACACATGCTACGTCATGCCTGAGACTTTTTCCCACAATTTTTCTAGATGTGAAAAAGCCAATAAAATCCTATCATAAACACTTTACAGTAGGTATAGCAAGGAAGTGCTAAAACTATTCTTTCTTTAATTGTATCTTTTCTTGTAAGGCCAAGTGTTTGCTTGGTCACACATTCAGGATTTGGTACAGTCCATCTCCAAGCCCAAATGCTGTACTAAGGGGCAGGCATACGGCTGGCTGCAATCCACCTGATCCTCCCCCTCACCCCTCCTGCAGCATTCAGCTGATGACTGAACAGGTTTTTCTTTCTGTTATTTTTAATTCCCTCAAGCTGCCTATTTTTCCTCCTTGCCAAACAGCAGGAATATTCAGCTCCTGAAGGCCCGGAATGGCTGCTGAGCGCTGCTGGGCACTGCACAGGCCCTGGGGCAGCACAGGCAGGTGCAGAGCACCAGGCAGCGGGCACCAGCACGGCACGGCCAGCTCATGCAGCGGGCAGCAGGCACCAGCGCAGCGTGACCAGGCCATGCAGCGGGCACCAGGCACCAGTGCGGCACAGCCGGGCCATGCAGCAGGCACTGGGCACCAGTGTGGCACAGCCGGCCTATGCAGCGGGCACCGGGCACCAGTGCGGCACAGCCGGGCCATGCAGCGGGCACCAGGCACCAGTGCGGCACAGCCGGGCCATGCAGCGGGTGGGCCAGAGCGCCCCGCCGGGCCATGCAGTGAGCAGCAGGCCTGCACCCCGCTTCGGGGCTGACCTGCACACCAGCACACTTGCCCCATCCTCTCCCACTCCTCCCACTTCCAGGCAGATTTCAGAGACTCATTCCTGGACAACACATAGGGTCCAGAGGCTACCATTTCTCACGCCAGTTTTCTTGTCAGTGCATGGGGACAAGCTGTTTATCTCAGGGGTCTTCAGCCACTCTCAAATTTCCTCTCTTCATTTTGGAGTGAAAAATCTCAGACGAAGTACTGTCCGGATTCTGTGCTGAATGCAGGGCCAGCTGTCCCAGCTGCGGCAGCCCACACCCCATCAGTGTGGTAAGCAGCTTCCATCAGAGGGGGACAGCTGTGGTGACAGTTCTGACCTAACACAAGCTGAACATGACTAGAATAGGTTCTTAATTTTGCATTGTTTGGGTTTATATGTTGCCATAAACATAGACGTAGCAATAATAAAAATTGAATGTAAAAAGAATGTAAAGATTCCACAAGGAAAATTAGGAAAATGAACAGGAGCCATTTAAAAACAGGCAAAGAGCAAGACAAATACACAACAAACTCAGTTAAAACCCCATCCTACATTCACTTTTTAATTTGCTCTAAATGTACTACCTTAAGCTGTAGGTAGATAGTGCTAAATCAATTTAGTTACATGATCACACAGAAAATAGCACTAGAAACCTTTCACCCCTCTTCCCAGAAGCAGAGCTGAACTATCACACAATACCTTACTTTTAGTAGTTTCCTTTTTTGTTTGTTTGTTTAACAAAAGCCTGGGATTTTTCTAACAGAAAAAGAACGTACAAAATAAACAAAAGTTTTGCTTTGAAATGAAAAGCAGTTCCATTACCCAGAGATGTTTGGCTAGATGATAGAAAGCGCTGCCCATCGCACGGAAAGGGCTGCAAAGGGCACCCTATTTTGCCAAGCTGGTGGCCCGAGGAACAGTGCATCCATACATCCGCTGGGTAATGGGCACATTTAGGATGGGATGCAAGTTATCCCAATCTGAACTTTCTGCATGCCATTTCTGTACCCGGAATGTTATCAAATTGCTAATAAATAAAAATTCTGTGCATAAAGTAACTCACAGGTGTGGAATATGATTTTTCTTTTTTTTTTTGTTACAGATTCCAAGAACTCGGCAAAACACCAAAACTCTCCCTTCAACTTGTCCTCTTAAATTTTCAGTGTAACTTTTCACAAGGTGAAAAGGTCACTTTTAAAGCTGCAGGTCCAACAGCTCAACACACCATTTTAAGTTTTCCCTCAAGCTGTATCACCTGTGGAAACACTGAGGTATTTTCAAGCCCTCACCCTCAAGGAAACTGGTATAAAATCGGGTTTCAGTTAAGTCATTGGATGTACTGTCTGTTCACATTCAGCCTAGAGGAGCCTAGCTCTGCAAGCTAAAATTGCAGGTTTGGTCCGTGACTGAAAAAAGAAGTTTTTATAATAAATATAACACAAATATTCATTAAATCCCAAGTGTGAAATTCTACCAGAGAAAGACAGTTTGCAGTAAACTCAACAAAACCTCAGATCTACGCTACTTGCTTTAGAACCCTGAATGCCATTATCTTGAGACACACACACAGAGAACACAAGAGACTCCCTAATACACCGTAACATCTTCAGTGAATTCTCCCTCTTTTAAATTCTCCATATAACTTCTGGATTTCTCCCTCTCTCTCACATTCCTATTTCTGAAATACTTTCATTTAAATGACTATTAGAGAAACCTCATCAATTCTTGATTTCTCGGTGCCAAGCAAAGAGCAGCCTCTAATTCCTGTGAATAGTTTAGTTCAGTGTGTTATGAACTAAGTACGGAATACATTCTACATTATGCAACATCTTGCAAACTTCAGTAATGAAGTTTTATTAAAGACAGAAATTAACCCTTGGAGTTTGCAGGAAGGTCCAGAATTGCCCAGCTGCCCAAGATACAATTAAATAAGGTCTCAGGGAAGTTATACAATACTGGGTCTCATTCCAAGTTTTTTATTACTTAAAAAAACAGAATAAAAATATACAACTAGCTACAACAGCTGAATACAGCCTTGGAACATCCTTTAACGTTAATTTATAAATAACTGTAACATCTTGTCATTTGTCCATGGAAAATGCAAACAGGGTAGTATGAATATAGAACAGTTGCATTCAGTACTGTATTTGTATGTGATCTTTTTTTCTTTCAACTAATCAGCACTGTATTCGTTAAAAATGTTAAAATGTTTTCCAGTTTAGTAGCAAGAGAGGCTGGGTTTGGCCAGCTTAGATGTGCCTATCCCTTGTACAGTGTATTGTCAACTGTCAACAACGGAAATGCCAAGGAAAAATGATCCATTCAGGTGAAGGCATGGGAGAATCCATGGCCTACAGTTAAACTAAAGTGGTTCAATCATGTGGATAATATTCAAAATTTTAATTTTCCTTTTTCTTTCTAAAGGAATTAGCTAACAGGGCAATTTAATTTGCTCAGATTATGTTGTGACTCGGCAGTTTTTATTGGGCTTTTTACAGAAGCTTTCTGTGTTAGGTTGCCTCATTTTATTACTCTGAAGACTTATGTTAATTTTAAAAATATAGCCCTGTTTATGCTGCACATAAGCAATAACAGGAATTATTATTGAGTACTTTCTAGTATGGAGAAGATAAGTCAAAGACAACACAATAACACAGTACTGAATAAAGCTCCCCCCCCAATATTTAAATAACCAGCCAGAGTGACAGAAAAGGAAACAGTAAAAGGGGGAAGGAAGCACCAAATGGGACAGAAAGATTCCAAAAGGAGCATTTTTTGACTGAGCTTAGAAATTCACTAGGTCAGGTATCTTCTCCAGCTGAAGCACACAGTAAGTTCATACTATCTGCTATCACATGTAGAGCTCCATACTGACATACAATTAGATACCTGGTGTGCCAGCCTGGTGTGAAGTGAGGCAGAGGCTTTAAGATCCTTTTTGGGCGTGCTCTCACATTATTATTTCAGAGTGAGGTTATGCAGTGTTGAACACTGGTGCTAGAATCAAAGTCCAAGTTATAGAATTAAACATACTAACAAGACAAGTACCAGAATGTTCAGTTTCAGCATGGTGACACGCTAATCTTAGCATCATAGAATGGTTTGGGTGGGAAGGGACCTTAAAGATCTAGTCCCAACCCCCGCCCTGGGCAGGGACATCCCCCCCCCCAGCCCAGGCTGCCCCCAGCCCCGTCCAGCCTGGCCCTGGGCACTGCCAGGGATGGGGCACCCACAGCTGCTCTGGGCAGCCTGGGCCAGCGCCTCGCCGCCCTCACGGGGAAGAATTTCTTCCTCATATCTCATCTAAATCTGCCCTCTCTGAGTTTAAAACCATTCCCCCTTGTCCTCTCACTGCAGGCCCTTCTAAAAAGCCCGTCCCCATCTTTCTTGGAAGCCCCCTTTAAGTACTGAAAGGCCACTGTAATGTCTCCCCGGAGCCTTCTCCTCTCCGGGCTGAACCACCCCAACTCTCTCAGCCGGTCCCCACAGGAGGGGTCTCCAGCTCTCTGACCATCTTCGGGCCCCCCTCTGGACTCAGTCCAACAGGTCCATGGCCTTATGTCAGGGGCCCCAGAGATGAATGCACCAGGTAGGGTGACAGTAGACATCTCTTTTCTGTTGCTGTAGGGTGTCACAGAAACAAAAATTCCTATTGCATTAGAAGGTACCAACCAGGAACATGCCTCAGGACAACAGATGAACCCACACCCACTGCCAGCACCTACATTAAACTTTGCTCCCCTCACTATGCAATACGTGACCCTTCCTCACCTCTCCCAGCTTCTCCTCAGGGTCATTCCCTTGCTTCCCTCATTCACAACCCTTTCTCTCCTTTTTAAGTACATTGCCCAATTTCCTCTCGTGTCCATCAACATCTGAACCAGCCCACCAGCACTGCGCTGCGAGGCCAGCCAGCCTGCAAATACACTTCCTTCCAGTTGGCCTCTGCTCAGGCCACACAATACGATCAGCCTGGCAGCCACTGCCTGTCACTGGTGGGGGGACATCTGTTTTTTAGGCCTGGCATGGACAAAGTCTAGTGGAACACTGTGTCATCCAGCTGCTTGAAAGTGCAACATGTCCCGATTTAATGCTAGTTCATTTTAGCTTCAAGCAGAGGAAAGGATTCACCATCAACTGGGTACAACAGAGAGGATGGGGAAAGCACAGGTGTGAATTAGCTTGGTATTTTATTTTTTCTGCAAGTATTTTCAATGCCTGAAGTATAACCACCGTCATTCACAAGCCTTCTGTAGAATGTATAGATGCATTGAACAGCAGGCAAATTATTAGCACTTGGAGATGCCACTCCAAGAAATGTCCTTAGCTCTATCTTCTGTGTAACGGGTGTCTTAAGAAACAAACATCAAGGACCAAAGGAATTAATATCAAAACTGATATCACCCTTTCATGCATCAGTTGAACAAAACAATACAAATTAATATTATTGCTCACATCTGCTGGAATAATGATTCTTAAAGTTCATGACTGAAAATAATAATAATAATAATTAAAAAGTAGTCATTTACCTTGGTCATAGTTTATAAGGGATGCAACAGTCATGATCCAACTAAACTGAAAGCAGCAATGCACTTAAAGCAATAATGGCAACATTTTCAATCATGTTTGCACACTTCATGTAAGGGCATTCTAACTAGGGATCAACAACTACAGGAAGGTAATTCAGAAGTAGCATTTGCAGCAGCAGCTTTGCAGGAAGGCAATTTGGGACATACGGATTGAGAATGCTGTCACTGACAGAGGAAAAGTCCTGCTCAGACTGTTCTTACATTGCTACTGCTGTTAGATGTCAGGATCACCACCACTGCAGACATGGCTGCACAGTAACAAATCACAAGCCTACAGCCGCTGCCTCATAAAAAAATCATATCTATGACTTTAAACCATTAATAAAAAGGGAGAATGTAACTTGCAAGTGACAGTAGCCTGAAGAAAAATTCCCAGATCTTGCCTCCAGATTTCAAAGGCTTAAGTATAAAGAGGAAATGTGTAACACATTATACTGTAACACCAACCAATTTTTTTTAAGTACACCAGCATGAATAGCGAAAGAAAGAGTGATCACCTACATTGCGCCTGTCTAAAAGCACAAATACAGTTACAGTGGCCTGGACAAAGAGGAAACTCCCTGACATAATACATACATCAACCCAGAGTATTATCTGATTACTGGTTTTCCATTATCAGTAAGTCCTGAGGCAGAAACACCGTGACACAGTGGGGACTGCTAGTGATGCCCTCTAGCATCCCTCTGCCAGGACATGCCCTGGCACCCACCCAGCCCTTTGGGTTTATTTCATGGTGTCACCCCCTACTAGGGAATTACTGGGATGAAACTGTGCCAGAGTTGAGCACCAGAGAACAGATTAGACCATCATGCACGTGGAACACGGAGACAAGGCAAAACAGTGAAATAACAGGGAGGGCAGGAGGGATGCTACTGGCCTGTCCTTCTTCCCAGGCACCTATGTGGGACATTGCAAGCTTAAAACCAGTGCTAATTCATTCCTGGCTGCTCTACCGAGACCCGGGATCAGCAGCCATGCCTCAACTGAGGCAGGAGAGAGAGAGTCTACAGCAAGGGAAAGAGCAGAGACAGGGGCTCTTCCCTGGAAGCAGGCTGCTGAGAAGGATTTTCAGGCTTTGCAAAGGAGGCCAGGGATGCTTAGATCTGAATGCAGAGACAACAGCACAGGTCATAGATACTTTAGAAGAGCATCTGGAATAGATGCACAATCTCATCCTTCAGAGAGCTCAAGGTCAGGCTTTTAATTCAATTATAAATGTTCTTCTCTGTCTGAAAATGATGGCTTTTACAGCATGGGGAATCAGGCTGTGCTGCATGATAGTTTCACACACACACGTGACATGGGAGCATGACTGCAGGACAATACGGGCCAGGAAACCAAGGAAAGACATTGCATCCTATTGAAGCAGCAGGGCACATCTGAGGCATGCCGAAAGCAATTACTGACATGGGAAACCGGCCAGCCTACCACAGCCAACAGCCCTCCTTATAAAATAGCTACAGGGCATCTGGACCGCAGCTCTATATTGTTTCAAAGACAGGGCACCTCCAAACATACAGTGTTACTTAACATTTTAGGATACTGAATCAGAGAACAAAAATAACACCTAGCAAATTACCAGCAGCTCCCCACAGCAGTGAATTCTGTACCTTGGCTACAAAGCGATCAGATGCTTAATTTCTCCCGAAGTTACAGTTCAGCAAGAACTTAAGAAGATTTTAAGCCTATATTTAAAAATAAGCATGAATGCAAGCCTTTTCATGATTGTCAGTGTTTTTTCTGAGCAAGAACCTAGTTGACAAAAACAAATCAAATTGATCAGTTTCTTGCTAATCCTTACAGGATGCTGCACCCCGTTATCAAAGCTGTCTGTGACGAGAAGGTGGTCAGATACCATGATTACTGTCATAGTAGATGAGATTTTAAATAAATACTATAACAAATTTTCTATGTTATGTTTTAATTAGCTAAGACATCAGAAGACCAGACAGATTTTTATGATGGCATGTCTCTGTTCTGCTGATCTTTACTATTTAGATCAAAAGAGATCTTGACTAACATTCTGTAGCTGTACGCATACTCTGTCTGAGGTAACTGCCCTGAAAATCACAACCCTATTTACATTTTTACTGAACAAAAATCAGAAGTAAAATGGTGTGTCACTTCCAAGGTACTTATGAATTAGCATGTGGTCAGGCACAAACCACACATCTGGCATAATTTGTAGTGCCTAGGAAGGGTTTAAGTAACAGGATATTTCAACAAGAGTATAAAGTTCCTGTAATAATTAGGAAGAACAATATGTAAGGAGAGAAAATCTTTAGTTCATGCAGTTAGAACAATACTAAGACATTAACACTTTCTTTTGGCTGTCAATAGTTGTACATAGCTATTAAGTACAGGATAAGTCTATTGTACATAAACATTATGGACACCTGATTAAAAAGCAGCTGCATAACAAAAATTGATTTGAAAAGTACATAGTATTTTGTAACTTTGCATAATTTCCTATTTTTTGCAAATTTTGGGTTTTCATAAGCTCTTTTTATAAAGCTTTTGTGTAACCTTTTCTTCTCTGGTTCTCTAGAGAGATGATAAGCAAATCTGCTACAAACACAAAAATGCATAAAAGACAGGGGGTGGGGTGGGGGTTGCGGGAGGCAAGGAACCCAAAACCCATGCATTTGAAAGAGCATTTAAACGTTCTTAGTTTTCCTTTCTATCAAATACAACATCTTAAGTCGATATTAAATGAACATTAATGT
This sequence comes from Falco rusticolus, assembly GCF_015220075.1. Classification (NCBI taxonomy): domain Eukaryota; kingdom Metazoa; phylum Chordata; class Aves; order Falconiformes; family Falconidae; genus Falco; species Falco rusticolus. The sequence goes on from NC_051193.1 coordinate 22,736,725, forward strand.
TGATTCAATAGAAAACTGACTTTTCAACTGATTCCAAGCTTCCCGTAAGAATGCTGAAAGCTCATTTTGCTCAATTGCAAAGCAGAGGTTCCATTTCTTCTGAGAAGTTTTACTCTATGTTTTGAAAAAATAGAGCAAGTTGAATATACGATTTGTCCAGAGACCATGCAGGAGCACGATTCTGTATTAAATTACCTGTTAAGAAACAGGTAATTTAGCATTCACTGTAACAAAATTAACATGCATGCACACACAGCAGGAGACTCCTATTTGCTCTTAATCTTATCTTTACTTTTTCCTTCAACTGAACAATTCACACATTTTACATCCTGAAGAGATAAGAGGCTTGAAATTTTAGAAAAGTTTCTTCTAATGTTAGCAAACACTACGGTACAAATCATTTTAAGAATTCAGAAACAAGTATCCCAAACAGAAACTTTTCCAGCCAGACACCCTGAGGAAAGGGGAACTCACCATATGCATGACCAAGTCCTAACAAAAACCTTTTCTAATATATAAAGACTAAAACACTTTTTTTTTTTTTTTTGGCCATGAATTACAAGTGTAAGCAAACAGACCACTAAGAAAATATGTACAGGTGAAGACTATTACTGTATCCAAATACACTGAGTTGTACTAATATCTAATATGAAGCCTCTGGTAATAACCTTTTACTAAGCCTGAGCAGACCATTATCCTTCCTCTATCTGCTGATCTGTAACAGACAACCTCCCACTGACTTAATTCTTATGCAGTCCTTTAAAAATGTGTAAAGTGTGTGCTGCATGGTTGTAAAACATCAGCACAAAGAGCAAATTCTAGTCTAGAAGCACTTGTTCCTATTTTGCACAAGGAAAGCAACTGTGTCAAGGTGTACATGGTAGTTAGAAGTTCATTCTCCTTTTATTTGCTGACATATGTTTTATGAACCCAAGTTACAGAAAATACTTATAGATGGGAGAGGGCTAAGTGATGCAAAGTATACTATAGGCAATGTAGTTTTACCAGACTTGGAGGTGGGGAAAAAATTACTGAGCCTAAACCAAAACCACCCCAGCAACCTGAAACTAGGACATGGATCTCAGCTGTGCACAGTTAACCTCAGGGGTTTCTGCCTTGTACCCTGCTGTTAATTCCAGCATTATCTATACTTACCAGAAAAAAGAACCAACCAAACAAGCTTGTTCCAACAAGTTGAAAGCCCATTGAAAATTCAGAATTACCAAAGACAAATTCCCATCATGCCAGCTGGCCAACAATCACTTAACAATTGCCTCAAGAGTTTGGTTTGTTCCTTTACAGTTCTGCTTAGTGCTTCTGAGTACAGAGAAAGCAATTCTTAAAAAAGCAGAATCTACCAAGTTTATAATTTCATCACCTCAGAAGCCAAGCCTTTTCAGTACCAAGGAAACCACTAGAACAGGCCTTCTACAACTGAAATTCATGGTGTATTTCTGAAGAGGGTGTCACAATCATGCCTAAATTAATGAGGCCTCACCACGTCCCAGTATCAGGTTTGTTATTTACAATCAAAGGCTTTGAGATCCAGTCTTACTTTCTAATGAAAGACACCTTTTTTGTTGTTACCACACCAATATTTTTTTCATTACCACTAATCACTTAGACCATTCCCATATGACCACACTCAACACCTTTTGTAAGAAACTGCACCAAAGTCTGAACAAGCCACTCCCAATTGTCACGTACTTGTCAGGTCAGTAACAACTCCCTGTCCACAGCCAGAGCTGGATGCAGGCACACCAGAACCCCTGCCTCCCTGCATCCGAGTTTTACTGCAGAGCATGTCTATTGTAGAAAGCAGCTATTTTTATCAACCTTGACTTTTTGATCAGGTGCTCTTTCCCTTTCCTCAGCACAGTCCCAGAATATGCTGCATGTCTTCTGTCATTTGGCCTGTTACAGCCAAGCCTAGATATATTTTTCTTAATTAATGCACATTATCTTGGGTAGGCTAGATATATTTTTCTTAATTAATGCACATTATCTTGGGTAGGCTTAATTAGTTTCAAAATAGACTGAGAAAGACACTAATACTACAAGAGACCACGAGAAAGAACATTTTAGCTACCTCTTAATAATATTTACTATACAATGGCTTAATTAAACTGCCCGACAGAAATAACAAAATTAAAGGTTTAACTGCTTTATCAGTCTTAAATTCAGGTGCTGAGATTCAAGAGGGAAAGCACCTCTTACCATCCACTGTCAGATCTTAGTACAGATATAACATGTAGCATGACAAGCGTTGCCATGTGATGTGTATTTACTTGAGTTGGTACCATCTGTATTACTCAGGAGCAGTGGAGTGAAATGGAATCATATTGATTTACAGTCATTTAGGGCCACGTGCTCTGTCAGTATCCTAGGAAAGCCTCACTAAGCTCATTTGATGCTCAAGCAGGAGACATGAACAAAGATAACAGACTACCTGGTTTGGGAGGTGATTTTTGGTCCCATATAGCACAACTTTTTCCTGAGGAAAGTTAGTTTGTCGCAGCCTCAGGGGAGGGGTTTTCTCCAATGCTTCCACTAGGAAGTGGAAGAGAATCAAATTATTTTTGCAGATGTTCCCTGCCATCTGCGTGCAGCACCCTCTGCGCTTGCAGAGTCAGGAACACAGCCCAAACCCTACAGGAGGCTGTTCGGCAAGTGCCTGCCTCTGGCCACCCCTCTGGAGCCTGAAGGATTCCCTCAGAGACCATCAGTCCTGTTACCCAGGTGAACTGAAAGCCCCATAGCTGGAAGCCTCCTGTCAGAGGACAGTGCCATTTGGAGTGGTAAGAGTTTTATCACTTGGTGGTCCTTCCAGGCTACGTTTTACAGAAGCGGTGACAGCAGGAGAAGGAATCATTACATCCACCACAGCCTCAGAAGAGCATCTATACATCACTTGCAGACAAATAACACCTTGCAGATATAGAATACCTCCTCAGCTGCTTCCCCTTAAATGTACTGTCCATTACACATCCTTTTGGGGGGCAAAGCAAGCTGCCATCCTAATAAGCACCACTCAAACCAAAGGCATAGAGTTGCTTTGCCTGAGATACATATCCATCAGCAACCCCCAGACCTCACACTCTGATTTTCAGTACATTTTCTAAGCAGCTCCAAATGTCAGCAAAACCACTATCAAGGACAGGTCAGTCATCTTCCTTTCTAAAATTCACCTGCTGTGGCTGGACTGCTGATCTGTGTCTCCCCGATTAACTGTTCTGCCCAGAGACTTTCAAAGTGCCTGCAGATTGTGTGCTGCAACGTTTATTAAAGATCATGCATCCCCTTAGACATGAGCGGTAACAGCCGCAACAAAGGGAGAAACAAGCACTGCAGATCACAGCAGGTCAGAAGTATTTTAATTAGTGTTAATTACAGAAATTGCTTGAAGTTGAGGCACGACAGACTGCCAGTGCAGACCTTGTAATGCAGAGCATGCACTGCCTGTCCAGAAGGCAATGAAAGTCACGTCCCGAACTTGCAGGCAGCACTCCCATTTTTGCTTCACCTGGGTATTGCTTCGTTTTTATTTCAGGTTGAAGTTGTCAGAAGAGACTTTTATGGCCCTCTCCTGTTATTAGGAGAGTTTTCCAGCAGCAAATAGACTCAGTGGTTGAGTACACCCTGCCTGGTCTACCTTTAACACAGGACTAATTGTGTGCACGGACAGTTCTACACCAAGAGAGGCAGGCTAGGCATGACATCCAGTGGTGAAACAGCCTGTATTACCCAACATGTTTCTTTGGCCCATGTAACTTTGTCACCTGAACTTCTCAAAAGTGAAACCCACCTGAACAGTCCATTAGGACTTACTTCATTCAGTGGAGCCAAAGCCATTAAACAGAATAAACGATACATTCACCATCATTAAAGGGAAAAAATTCTCAGCCACGTATGTAACAGTCTGTAGCCTCTTGAAAGGAGTTTCAAAACAAAGAGAATGAACATCTGGAATTCTCCCAGTGTGACATTTCAAAGAAATAAACTGCCAGTGCACTCAAATGAAAAATCTGAGTGGAGTACATTTTGCAGTGGGGAAACAAGGCCAGAAAGCTGCTGCGGAAAGAAGAGAGCAAGAACTTCAAAAGCAAGACAGTAAGAAAGGAACCCACATGGTCTTGAAAACACACTCCCTGGGATAATTTAGAGAAGCGTACTAGCATGTTTATCTTCATTCTGTTCTCTAGCGATTGTGTTCAGAGGTCTTTTCCTTCCAGATACTCTTACAGAAAGGTCATCATGTTTCCCAGGCAATGCAGGCCCTGCCTCCCCATCCCATCTACCTCAAAACCACCCTGTAGTAAAATATCCCCAAGTAGAACATACCCTTACAAAATGAAGTTACATTTTCTGTCTCCTTCACATTATGCTGCAAAATCAAACTTTTTATTTGCATGAAAACTGCATCACTTTTTTCCACACTATTTTATGAGAAGTGTAAGCTGGCAGATTTTCCTTATGCACATATGGATCTTATTGAGAAAGCCATCTCCTGCACTTAGTCTGTGCTACAGTACGCAGCCTGTGTCACCTCACCGTGGAGCACCCTGTCACCCACGTTTGAGAGGCTGAGAGAACTCTCCCAATAAAACAAAACAGCAACTCTGAGATACACTGATGTTCACAAACCTTGCTGTAATTCTACAGTTACTTATTCAGTATATCAAGCAAACTGCCAGCCCTCTGAAGTGCATTAAAACCCCATAAACAGCCACTTAAGAATAATCTTGCAGTCCCTATAGTCTGGTTCAAAGTAAAGCCATGGTTTTTGAACTAGAATACCTTGGGTACTAAGTACAGTGACCTATTACACCAGGTTAAGCTAAACAGCTGGAGGTGCCATTCTTGAAAGACACTGAATGCTTTTCAGCACCATCTTAAAAAAAAAAAAAAAACCAAAACAAAAAAAGCTTTTAAACTGCTTTTCAGCACCTTGTCATAGGTTTCAAATCATTCTAAACGTGACAGAGTAAGTTTCCATAATTCTTAATGGGTCCTAGATGACTCTAAGAATAACAATGAATTACTACTACACAGCCCCCTGCTCTTCAAATGCTGTGACTTGTAAAGAAGGTCACATTTACTAGCCATAGAGAAAAAGCAAAGATTAGAAGAGGATTCCAGCTGACAACACTTTCCTAAGAGGGCTCAGATGAAACGAGGCTGCCACGGCTCAGTTGTCAACCCAGGCTCTCGGATCACTTTTACATTTAACAGTTTGTATCGAGAATCGGCAAGCATGAAGGAGAGCAAACTCCTTCCTCTCCCAGTCATTTCCTCCTCTACTAAAGGGCAAAGACAAACCTCCTAGCAATGAAGTTCGGTGGATAGAAAGAACAGACTGTAGTGTGGCACTTAGACTGGCCACAAGTCTGCTTTGCCACAAAACCAGAAGGATGACTGGGGCTGGGTAAGCCCTTCAGCCTTCCACCTGAAGCTGGCAGAAAGCACCTATACTCTCCGCATTACCTGAAGAAAGTTAAGGATTCCCATAAGCAGTGGGATGAATGTGGAACTACCCCAGAAAGGCACAAGGAGAGGTAAGAAAAAAAGGCATACCTGAAATCTAACTCGTTTTCAAGGCTCCTTTCCTTCAGTGCTGTACTGGACTGTGGGAAAGTGCCTGCCGCTGTTTGGAGGTAGCTCTGAACTGTTCCCTAGAACCAGGCACCAACCAACCTTCTCCTGTGGGGAAGGTCAAGTCTTCCGATCAGCCCAGCTGCAAGAGGGGCAGCTGCTTCTACAGTACATGCAGGACTTGGAGGTTGCCCAGACCAAAGGGAGTAAGCACTGTTCTCTACCCCAGTGATCAGGGCTCTTAGCTGTGAAAAGGTGAGAACTCTGTTAGCCAAAAGCCACACAAGAACAATTTATGTATTTTAGGTTAAAACACATTGAAAGCACATACCATTGCAGGCTAAATGGCTTCAGCTTTCAAAGCAAAATAAGGTTACATCAATTGGTTCTGAGCACAGAGACCCAGGAAATCAGTTCTGCAATACAGGTATTAGCTAACTAGAAAGAAATTGCAGGAAGGAAACAAGCAGCTACTGCTCCAAAGAGCAGAAGCTGAAGGACAGATCTGGTTCAACCTCACTGCACGCAACTGAGACGTCTGCATGCAGAAAACACAGATCCCCCTCCTGTAAGCAGCATTACTCAGGTTCCTCTGACCGTGGTCCGAAAAAAATTGTATCTATCAACTACGGCAAAAGCCAAGGTACCTGTATGTCCACATGCATATCTATTCTTATCTCTCCATAGATAACACCAGGATACGCTCGACAAGAAAACTATGAATTGCCTCACATGCTCTAGAAAGCCCCAAGCTAGAGACCTAAATCATTTTATACAGCTTGCCCTGCTAACTGATCAGTTGCTTCATTTACCACAGTCCCATTTACAATGTAATTATAGTGATTTTGCATGATTAACTTTAAAAAAAAATACTATGTTCTCCTGTATAATATCCCTCTTCCAACATTACACATCAAATGGAACAGCTCAAAGAATTCTTTAGTCTTTAAGACAAAAGATGAATCATAAATCAATTCAGGCCACTATTTGCATAATGGCACATCCCTGGGCTCCAGCCACAAGCCTGTTAAGTAGCAGGGTCTACTTCTGCACCCTGGGATGACGGACCATTGTTGGTAAGTGATCTGCTCCCAGTAACGGGCTTTGGATCTACTCCAGTTACACATCTGCCTGCTTTATACCTTTCCAGGTGTTCCACAGACTCCTGTAGGATTACTTCCTGGCAGAATAACACCACGACCTGGAGTCTCTAACTCATTGATTCAGCTCGTAACAGTATAAATACAGGCACAGACACACAGTGTGCGGGCGACGCTGCTTATTTAAATATTGACTTCTGCTACCACTAGGTTACAGAGTGCTCCCGTGCCAGACTGAGAAAAGCCTTTCCTCTTGCTTTGACCCAGGTGCAGATGCAAGGAAATGGATGACAAGAGTAGTATTAAACATTCCCAACTTTTCACAATCACAGGCTTTGAGCCACGCAGATTTCAAAATCAGACTTCACTTGTTGCAGGCTTTTGAGGACTTGACTTTGTGTGCTGCAGCTTTTAAAGGCCCAGCAGGCACTGAGACAAAACTAAGGCTCAGCACTGAGACCAAAACTCCATCCTTACATTGTTTTCTGTTACTTGAATTGCGTGACTAGGACTAAACTCAATCTAGCATTTCCTGTAATTTTGTCAATGTAACGAGAGGCTCTAAGATAAACATTAGAAATGCTTTTCCATGTTTCAAAATCAATGAAATTCAAATTTAATACCAAATATATGTGTGTATAAATATATTTATATATATAAAACACCTATCACCATATTGATAAACATTCTTTGGAACCACTTTTGACAGCAGAGGTAAGAACAGGAGTCAGTCTGTTAGTACCTCAGCACTTCTGTTTCCAACCAATTTAAAAAAAAAACAACAAAAAACCACAAAAACACTGCTGCCAGCGTGCCTGGCTGGTGTTTAATACTGCTACTCCATCAGGGTTGGAGGGAGACCTGTTGTGAATGGCAACAGTTTATTTACTGTTACATTACATTACAATGTATTTTAGGTAGAATAGAAAGATTTAAAAGGCAGCTGAATTATTTTCAAATTTTTTTACTAAATAATTATTACATTAAGACGATTTACGCACACTACTACAGGGTACCTCACACCATTTTTAACAATGTGTCGTATGTAACCCATGAGGCTCATCCTTGGGGGGGGAAAGTATTTGAGGAACTACTGATGCAACAATTTTTCTTACCCGATTTTGTTGAGCCCACCTTAAAAAGGCCTGTGACTGAGAACAGTTCTGAGTAGGATAGGAAAACATCGCTCCTCTGAGACTGATGGTCACATGTTGTGGAAAACTGACGGAAGAAGCTAACACTCAAGGATGGCCTCTTCACCTAACTTCTTAAAACTAACAGCAAACCACACCAACAACGACACTGCAAGGAGAAACCTGGGAAACTAAGCTCTGGCAGGCGGAGGGGCAGGTAGAGTCAGAGGTCCATGCTATCAGGCCTCTGAATAAGCCAACAGTGCCATGTTTCTGATGTGGGGTATGCTGCGCACAGGGCGCAGCCACAGGCTTCCCGTGCAAACACCACCTCCAGACACACAGCCATGCCAGCCGTGCCTTCCCCTCTTGTCATGCTGCCAAGGCCCGCTCCCCACCCCACCAGGGCTCCCTGAGGCTTCTCCTCAAACCCCTCTTCCCTCAGCAAAGTCGCTCAGTCTGATGCGGCCCACGATCCATCAGCAAACGGCATGCTCCCAGCTCCTCACAGCCTCTGCCTCGCCATCCCGCTCCTGCCCTGGGCCTGGCAGCACACCTGCCCGACCCCAGCGGACACAGCTCTGGCCAGTCCCAGGGGCACTCAGCTCCCCTACCCCAGCCGCATGCGGCCCACTCGCCACTCGGCTCCCGGGCCCGCCAGTACATCGTGCCTGCCCACTGCTGCTTGTAACTCCTCGCACTGGAACACCTGTGCTGAGAGTAACATGCCTCCTGCACGATGAAGTCAATAAAGTTTGACATTTACGTGACAGACAGAGAGGACATTGACATACAAAGCATGAAGAACGTCAACCAACTCAGAGCGCGACCACATGGAAAAGTGAGAAAAGGTGACACCTCCGAGCCCTCCTCAGGCCTCAACAGCACGCTGTTACACGCGTACCTCTTGCTCCCCACCACACACAGCCTCCCTGGCCTCCCTACCGACGTGGACAGGAATGATGCCACTTAGTAAAAGAGAAAAAGGGGCCACAGGCACAATGCAGGGAGCCGGCCCGGAGCAGGGTTGAGGGTCACGCTCGCCTCACCCGCTGGGCCACAGGGCTGTGGTCCCAGCACCACCATCCTGAGGGGAAGCCACCCATGCTGGTGCCGCCAGCCTTCCCTCCCACTTCGGCCTGCAACTAACGCCAAACCTGCTGCCCTCGCCGGCCAGCGGGCTAGCTGGCACGAAGCTCCTCCATGGTCCCATGCCGCACGGCTCCTCCTGAAACAGCCCTTTTGACCTGCTGCCTCCGGGAGCCCCCCGAGCCCCCCACCCCAGCAGCCAGCGCCTGCAGCGGGTGGAGCGCCACGCGGGGTGACACCGAGGTGGGGGTGGGGGGCGGCAGCTCCGGAGCTCCGCGCCCCGCCCGGCACGCGCCCGGCACGCAGGCGGCCCCTCACGGCAGCACCGCCATTTTCTCGCCAGCGGCCGAGACCCGCGGCGGCGGCGGCCCTGAGGCCCCTCCCCACCCCCCCGGGCCGCGGTTCCCGGCAGGGCACTGCCCCCGCCGCAGCCGCCCACCCCTGAGGGAGGGGAGCGGGCCGCAGCCCTGCTGCCGCTGCTGGGGCCGCCCGCGTACCTGCCGCCGCCGCTCCCGCCTCCGCCCCGGCCCGCGCGGCCGCCAGGGGAGCGGCAGCCACAGCCGCAGCGCCCCCTGCCCACGTGCCCGGCGGCACCTCAGCGGCCCCGCCCTGCCCCGGCCCCGCCCTCGCCCCACACCATCCCACAGCCCCACACCACACCACCACCCCCCGCACCGCACCGCACCGCACCGCTGCCCCCCACACTTCCCCACCCCATCCCACAGCTCCGCACAGCACCACTGCACCCCGCACTGCCCCGTCCCACCACCCACTGCCCCCCGCACCGCACCGCACGTTCCCGCCGCCCTCCGCCCTGCCGCACCCCACAGCCCTGCACCACACCACCGCCCCCCACACCTCCCTGCCCCAGCCCACAGCCCCGCACCACCCTACAGCTCCCCACACCGCACTGCCCCGTCCCAGTGCCCTCCGCACCACACCGCACCATCCCACAGCCCAACCCCGGCCCAACCCATTCCACCGCACCGCACCATCCCGCCACCCTCCGCACTGCCCCATCCCACAGCCCCGCACCCGCCCGGGAGGGCCCCACTTCCTTTGCCCAGCCCGACCACCAGCCAGCGGGGCAAGGAGGGAGGAAAGGAAGAGAAGGGCACTCGTGCTGCTTTGCGAAATTTTATTAGTGAATCAGGGTAATACATGTTATCTTCGACCGTCTGTACTGCTTCTGAGCACGTAAAAATCAGCATTTCACTTAATAAAAATAGAGCCAAACAGATTTAAGGACTTTGCCACAAAAATAACACTAAAAACAGTCTGGTTTTAATAAAAACACTTTTTTTCCAGACTTACCGCTTATCTCCAGGTTCCTTGCTGCTCATAAACAATACCCAGAAAATAGATTTTTCTCCCAGAAAGTAAATTCTGTAACATACGCTGTTTTATTGAAGCGCACTACAGCTCCCCCCCTCCACAAAGGGAACCCCAGGGCTGCCCCCCAAAGCCTGCAGCAATGCAGCGCAGTGCGGCCCCCCCAGGCGGTGCCCCCCATGCCACACAGGCAGCCCCGCTAGCGGGACCCCTGCTCTGCGGGACCGCCGGGGCAGTAAATGCAGAGGCCACCGGCCTCAGGAAGCCATGGAACACTCCCCGACACTCCGCAGCACTCCCCAACATGCCGGTAACGCTCCCCAACACACCACAGAATTCCCCAACACACCGCAGTGCTCCCCAACGCACTGGTAACACTCCCCAACACACCACAGCACTTCCCAACACACCCGCAGCGCTCCCCAACATGCTGCAATGCTCCCCAACGCGCCAGTAACACTCCCCAACACACCGCAGTGCTCCCCGGTGTGCTGGCAGCACTCCCCAACATGCCAGCAACTCTCCCCAATGCGCTGGCAACACTCCCCAACACACTGCAGCGCTCCCCAACATGCCGGTAACGCTCCCCAGCGTGCCGGTAACGCTCCCCAACGTGCCGGTAACGCTCCCCAACTGCCGCAGTGCTGCCCCTGAGGACAGGAGGCTGGACCCACACAGTGCGCCCCAGCCCGGGAACAGCATGGCTTGGCCCCAGTGCTGAGCGTCATGCTCCATGTGGCAGCCATGCCAGGCTGCCACGCCGGACCACCACACCGGGCTGCTGGGGAGCCACGCCGGGTCACCAGGTACCCACAGACAACGGCAAGCCCTGCTGCTCTGCCGGTGGCTCAGCAGCGCTGCTGTCCCTAGCTGACTAGGGCAAGTGGATGGCCGAAGATGGCCCGCCACCAGCGGTCCGTAACGTCCTGGTTAAAGCACCAACCCACACCTTTTATCAATGCAGAAGCAATCAGCCGGAGCTCAGGGCCCCGCACTGCCCTGCTGCTGCCTCCCAGCTGGCCCAGAGGCCGCCGGGGCCCCGCACAGGCCGATCCCCGCCACCTGCACAGGCCGGGCCCCACACAGGCCAGGCCCCGCCACTCACACAGGCCGATCCCCGCACCGGCCGGGCCCCAGCACAGGCCACCCCCAGCACAGGCCAGCCCCGGCACAGACCAGCCCCAGCACAGGCCAGGCCCCGCACTGGTTGCCCCCTCCCCAGGCTGCCTCCCCCCCCAGCAGGTGCTCAGCCCAGGGCTCCAGGCGCCACCCCACCACTTTGGCATGTCTGGAAGCCAGGGTCCCTGAGACCCCAGCAATGCCGGCAGCCACGCTGGCCCCCAGCTTGCCTGGTGTTCCACAGCCTGGGGAATGCACCAGCGGCAGCGCGTGGGGCAGGGGACGCAGGAAGCAAAGTTCAGTAGGTCAGCTGGGCAGCTTTTTAGCCAAATATATATATATATTTAGTGTTCTATTTATGAAAGATTCCTTCCCAATACAGAAATAGCAGGTTTTTCCATTACTGCTCTCTCTTAATATATACATTACTATGGTGCTTTTGAGGAATCTGCCTCAACAATTACACAGAAAGCTCAGAAACAGACCTTTTAATCGGTTGTGAAGAGAAGCCCATGCCCTGCTCCTTATCCTGCAGCCAGGCCCATGTCACAGGCTGTGGCAGCCCAAGACATGAAATGAAAGGAAATTAAATTCCTAACATCAAAATGCAGTGACATATTTGCAAAACATTCATTTTCCTGCTTCCACAATTACTATACCTGCATTCACTTTCCCTTCCTTCAACCTTCCAAGCCCGAGCTCGCCTCCACTCCCTGTGCATCCCTCCCATCCCTCTCTGCTGCCTCCCGCACCCCATACGCTGCCTTCCCCCACCCCACACGCCGCCTTCGCTTTGTATCTCTTCCCTCAAACTCTACGTTCTGCCTCTCTCCTCCAGTGCTTCTCATACATCTTCTTTTCTTAGAAATACTTTCTCCTCAGCCACATTTTAGTCTCTGCTTAAGCAAAGATATAAAACTACAAATAAAAGTAGCGCATTTTTACTTCTTTCTTAGAAACTGGAAGCCAGGCAAAATTAACCCGATACTGGTTTTCAACACCAGTTCACACTTTCAGCTCTAAAACCTCAGCCTAGAAGTGACAACCATAAAGCCAAATGAAACCAGTTTCCTTGTCAGTCTGTAGTTCTTTCTAGTAGGCTTGCTTTCCGATGTTTTCATTTATTAAATGGCAAAATAAATAAGAACGCCTAACAACTAATATATTTGATTAAAAAAAAAGCCTTAGTCTATGCGCAGGTTTTGATACCAAATGAACAATACTGGCTTAGAAACTAATGAAGTTAAAATGATGCAGCTTCCTGGCACGTCACACCACTATCGACGTGCTTACTTCCTCCGTGTTGGATACAGTCCCCTGAGTAACACACAGATGTTTGTGGTGTGGGTTACATGTAAACAGCACCTACACAAACAGCTTTTAATGAATTTCCAATTTGCTGACAATAAATTAAAACAATGACAAAGTCTAATAAAAACAATTTCTTCATATACCTTGGGTTTTTAAGTGCCCTGTTCTGATGAAGCATCCTGCCATCATTCTGTAAAAGTATTGCGTTTGGGTGCGTGTAAGTCATTATGCAATTTTTTCTCTTTTTCATTCAAAAATTGCCCTGGCCTCTCTCATCCTCCCAGTCGCCAGAATCAGTTGCACTCAAACTGGCAGTGGCAGTTGTGTTAGTCTTCAGCCAGAGACGATGGCCAGAGCACAGTTCTTACTGCAGAACAGGACTGTTCACTGCTACGTTCATGGAATCAAGGTTGCGGTATGTAACGGCACTGCGATTTTCTCTTCAATGACAGCAGTAACAGAGTACTGCACACAGCTAACAAAACCTGTCAGATGTCTGCCATCACGTATTTATGTTATTAACAAATATAAAAATGGTATAGAACATTTTCCTTAAGACTCAATAACAATTTCCCTGACTGAAATAATAATGCGCGCAGTCTTAATCATTGTGTGGAATGTGAATTACTCTGCAGTAAAAGAGTATCAGTAGAAACCCTACATCCTGAGCGCGGTTGATATCACAAAGAGACTGAAGCACCACTGAAATGCCCAACATACAAAAGCACTCTTTTCGGTGCTTGTGCTGCAGCATTTCCCTGGGAACCTGGATCCCTCATTTTCCAAAATGCTCAGTAGGCATTTCATAACATCATCCAGCTGTTGGCGTAGTCTTGAGGAGTGAGAAGCATCATACCAAGGACTCCGAAAAGAAGGCAACGTCTGCTGTCAGGGCTGCTTTTTTCAGCAATGATGAAAGTTCCTCTATCTCCTGCCCGTGGAATTCTCATTACATTATGATATGCTGCTTCTCCTCTGATGAGTGGCTTTTCTTTGTGGAAGATCCTCACTGTCACTTTCGCAGTTTCTCTGAAATAGAAAGGCCACAATGCTTCAGTCACATAAATGAGGTACCACGCTCCTGCACCTGATGTTCTAATATTATTAGTGTATCAGCCATTGAGAAAAGTAGAGCTAATGGAAATGTCACACCGAGTTTCACTCCAGGAGGTCACATGCGCTGCAGGGGTCCATCCCCCCACCCCACCACACAGCTGGGCACAAGAGCAGCCGTGTGGACTCTCTCTGCAGCTGCTCCTTTCTCCGTCAGACAGCACGGTCACTGCTACACTATCCAAACATAATCTGCTGCCTCCATGCAGCTCCTTTACAGAAGAAATGCAGCTAGCACCTGAAGGGTTTGTTACAGAATCACCAGCTCTCCTTGCCCAACATTTCTGTCACAGTGACACAACTTACAGCAGCATTAAAGACACACCAGGGATGCCACTGTCCCGTCTGGTCTCCCACTCAAAACCATTGCCATCCCACTGGGCTGCGTACCCACATAAGGACCACAGAAATAACTGCACAGTAGAACTCGTCCTTCTCTTCTTCCCATCTGAGAAACATACTTACCAAACTTTCATCTTGCATGAGGACCTTTTTCACCAGCGAACGAGAGAAGTGGTTGCACAATGAGACAATGCGGTAAGAAAGCTACAGAGAGAGGGGAGAATGAGAACTGGACCACATGTACGCAGTGCTGACCTACCCAAACACATTTCATTTATCCACCACGCATTACAATTTTACATTCAAGCTCCGTCTTGCCCTCTGATCGCATCAGGCTTGGGAAGCCTTACATGAGGAGGATTAAAGGCTCACTGTCATACCTTCCATCGTCTTCTAGCATATTGCCTTTTGAAGTTTTCCATGTTAACAACAGATGCTTGCCGAACCAAAGCCTGTCGCTTGTCCACTGGCTGGAAGATAAGAGAGCAATTTTATTGCCTGGCTCCCTTTGGTGCATAAAATACTACGACTCTGTGTGGTCTGGAGCTGGCTGCAAAGAATGCTGGCTGGGGAAGCTGTGGATTTGTACAGGAAAAAGCAGAAGAATCATTCAGAAGAATTCCCCCCCTGTACCTGGACAGGACCCTTTAGCTCAAACAAAATCCTAAAACCAGTGTAAAGTGGCGCGGACTTTGCTCCAACCTCCACTTTTCCCTTCTTATTCATAATGATCCACGCACAAAAAAACAAACAAGAAGTCTGGCAACTGCTTTCTAGCTGAAGGGCAGGACGAAGGACAGCCAAACAAAAGCAGGATGTAACTAAGGGGATGCTGGAGGGTGCTAAGGCAATGCTTTCATTTTGTAAAGCTGCTAAGGTGCTTCTCAGTGCACAACAGCTCCATCTCCATTTTCTCTGGATTGACCTCCTATCAGCTGGCCTTTATCCATGTCCCTCTTTCTCCCAGGCATTGGGAGAGCAACAAAAAGGTTCCACGCTGGCTTGGCAGAAAGGAGACGGAACTGTTGCCAGCGCATCAGTGGCACTGTGGCATGCAGCATGCTGCACAGGGGGCTTGCACATTCCTGTTAGAAATCACGACAGAATAAGACTAAACCCAGCATCATCACACTGTTAGGTCCTGGGCTACCTTCCACATTTTGAGATCAAAGTTTTCACATTTTGCCCTTTACAAGGATATTGTAAAAGCAAAGATATGTTCAGGGCCCTTTCCCGATTTCCAGCATGTGGCTCTTCATTTTGTTCTAGCGCATCTTTTTTGAATTGTGGTTTTACAGGTTCTTCTTTCACCAGGCTGATTTAAACATCACAGGCAAGTTTGAGGCAGTCACTTCAGATCTGAAGGTGGAGAACATGTGAATTCATGTGAATGTGAAACATGGAATAACTTCGGAGAGCACTAGCAACACTCTACAACTCAAATATTAAGGTGGTACCAGAGAGCAGCCCTTTTCCTGTGTCTCACAAAGCTGGTCGGTAGAACCCTCTCTGCTCACCAGAACCTCAAGAAGGTTCTCAGTACCCGGCCACTGCCAGCAATCTTCTGCAATTAGTCTGAGCATGACAGACCCCAAGCAAAATTAGAAGGTGGCCCAAGAAAAGTAAATCCATGACCAGCTTTGGTCAACATTGGACTCACCACAGATCACAGAACGGCTGTTTGGAAGGGGTATCTAGAGACCATCTAGTCCAACCCCCTGCTCAGGGAAGGTCAGCTACTGCAGCTTGCCCAGGACCATGTCACACTTGGGTTTCAAAGGATGGGGAATCTGCAGCCCCTCTTGGCAACATGTTCCAGGTGTTTGATTGAACTTTTAGTAAACAAGTTTTTTAGCTTTTTTTAAGGCTTAAATGGGATTTCTTTACTTCAATTTATGCCTGTTGCCTCTTGTCCGGTCACTGGACAGGTACCACCAAGTACAGCCTGGCTCTGTTTTCTTTACTCCATTCCAGCATGTATTTATACAGATTGAGAAGATCCCCCCTCAAGCCTTCTCTTTTTGGCACTAAACAATCCCAGCTCTCCTGGTTTCTCCCCCTTTGATAGACACTCCAATCCCTTAACCATTTTCACAGCATTCCATCAAACTCACCCCAGTATGTTTTGCTGGCATCACTATTACAAAAACAGCTGTCATTTAGTATTAGTGATGAGGATAGATGCTAGAGCATATCCAAAAAACCTGAGGCTTTGTCCTCTAACCGCACCCAGAGTGTGAGAGCACAAGGCATTGATATCCTGGAAATAAATGTATGAGGAAAAGATCACAATACCAACGGAAAAACAGGAAGAAAAAAATCTAGATATCAGAATTCAGACACCTGCCTAAAATTTTTGGATGCCAATCTGGTGTTAAGGAACAGATGATCCAGAAACCCTGACACAGTCCTTCTGAAAACATAGCGCCTTTGAACTCCAAAACCACACCAAAATCTGCATGGACCGGAAAACTGTATTCGACAGGCTGAGGGGGGGGGTGGGGGGCAGGGCAGGGAATTCAAAACCAGATCTGGCAAAAGTGAAAAGGGAAAGGCCAGGAATCAACCCTCCAAAGATTATGGAGTCTATGCAGTGACAGCCATTCCAGCAGTTCTGATCTGCCTATGTAGGAGGTGGATAACCCAGAAATATTTTTACTGAGCTGGACTGGAATTCAACTGCCAAGCCACCAAGCTAGACACCTGAAGAAGCAAGAGTAACAACAGAGGATGGAAGACACATCAGTGATGTTTCAAATATTATTTTTTTTTCCCAGCAAAATAATTGATAATGTTTATGAGACAACAAATTCACTTTTCTCATCAAATGGTATAGGTGTAGCTTTTGTGCAGGTATCTCAACAGCAATTCAAGGAGCCAAGCTTGCAGCTTGGCCTCCTTCTAATTTAGATGTGGGCACCATTTGCATACAACAGCAGTGGGACATTTCAGCATTAAATATCATCTCACACTGCAAACAGTTGGCGTGGTGTGACAAAACGCTGACTAGAAATCAATTGGAAGTGGAAAAAATGTCACTGGCTAAATGTCAGCTGTACAATCATAATGAAAAATTTGAGTGCCCTTTCAGCAGCAGAACCACTGCTGAATCAAAACAGCTCACTTTACAGAACTCCAGACTGTTAGTATCTGCCTCTGCATCTCTAGCAGCCTGCAAACCTGTGACTTTGTCACTCTCTCCGCCAGCAGCATATCCCCCCAAAGGCAGCGTGTCAGTGACCGCCTGAGCTCAGAGAGCACCAGTCCCAAGGGCTGAGGCACAGCAACGTTAACCTCACCCCAGCACGCTCAGGAACAGGGTGGCCTCATGTAACATTCCTTCTCATCCTGCCAGTACATTTATTCATAAAGAAAATCTCAGTGATCGGAGAATATGAGCTCACGGCTGAGGGAAGGCAGACTCTCCTTCTTGAAAGTCTTTTCTGCAGATATTAACTCTCAATAGGCTTTAAGTTACTTTTTAAGAATTAAAAACACTATCCCTCATACAAAATCCAGTGTTCTGCTTCCCCTAGACAGCACCTTGTGGGTCTTCCAGCTCAAAGGAACCTGCAGGAGCAATGACTGAAGCGTTGCAAGAGAATAAAAAAATGGACATAAGTAGAATTTTCAACACTGTTTGTCACAGCAGAGCCCAGTTCTCCACAACCATCGACAGCAGCTTCCTAGGGACATCTCCTGGCTACCTACACTACTTCAGAGCCTTTGAAACTTGTACATCTTTTACAACAAAGACGCAACGGAGAGCACATCCAGTTTCCATCTCCAGCCAGTACAACGACAGGAATAACAATACCCCTGTCGAGTAACTGTTTTCAGAACCCTGAATTTTCACCAGCCTCTGCACATCTTTATGACAGCACAGTAGCGGTGGGTCCGCTGTACTCTACACAGACTGGATGAGGGTACGCTTTTATTGTTTTATCTCAAAGTAGGAAACATTACTCTTAATAACACGATGAACAACACCAGTTCAATTTAGTTAGGTCACTCACTTCACTGGAAAAGGAGGAGGGAGGCTGAGCAGTGAAAGGCATAGTCCAATATATTCAAAGATCCGCTCTAGATGGAGGCGAGCAGCGACACGGTGGCACTTGCTACCACCTCGCCGGCTCTGGTAGCAGCGGAGCAGGCACCCTCAGCCAACTCCTACAGCTCAGCAAAGGAGCTGTGAGCTACCGCAGAACCTCGGCTGGCAACTCTCTTCGGCACACAGAAGCGTGACATCTCTTTGTCTGTCACTAACCTCACCACCAGGGAACAACTGTGCACTGCATAAATATTTATTGTGTCCAAAAAAGAGATGGGTACATCTGTGCGTATTAAAACAGTATAGTCAAATTACTTCTTTGAAATACAAGACTGCAGGGCATGATTCAAATTTGGGACAACTCGTCTTTTACTTTCTAAAACTTAAGAAAAAATCTTCACACCGAGAACACTAGCCTCAAATCCCACACCACAGATTAAATTAGTTGTAGCTTTGTCATCCTCTTTAATGTAGGAAGCAAAGGAGAGGTCTACGTTATCACTCACCACTCACAAATTAACATTTGCACTGTAAAATTACATACATGCTTATTTGATCAGTTCATTACAAGCTCCCAACTGTCTTTTGAATAGGGTTTCTTTGGTACAGGAAACTTAGCTGTTGATTAATCCGTTAGTTTGAAATTCAGCTAACATCTTGATGGTAAAAGATTTCACCCTGCATAACAGGCCTAAAAATTAATCGTCACTTTTCTTCATCGGCCGCCATTTCACAGAGAATTTTCACAACACTAGCTAAATGTTACGTTACTGCACCATTTACTTTGTTTTACAGGACAGATTTAACTTTTGCAAATACTTCTCTCCTATGGCTTACAGAACTGCCTGCAGCAGGTCTACATGACTGTTTCCTTCATCCCACCAAAGATTTTCCACAAGACATTTATTAGTTTCCAGGCATCCAGCTTCTAGTAAGGACAGAGTGACCTACCCTTTATTCCAAGTTAATTACTTAGCAATCTTCAGGAATTGTACTACATGAAGAAGTATGATATAGGCAACGCAAAGGGCTGCAGGGTTAGATGTGTCCACACCACTGTGATAATCTAGTTCCTGCAAGTTCAGACACCAAACATGAGGGAAAAAAGCCTTCAGCACTACAAACCACCAGGAGCTTAGGGTTTGGTCAGAATCTCGTGCAATACATCAGAATTTCAATTTTCATTGTAGGTGATGTTTTTGTGTAGAATGTATGCACCAAAAGCTTTTAAAAATGATGTGCACTGAAACAGGCAGCAAACTCCGCACCTAACCTGATCTACATCACTGATTTGATTCTGCTATATCAAGATTCAACCCTGCAAGGAATTCTTCACAGCGAGATCTATTTAACAGCTCCATTAGTGATTCATTAATATCTTTGTTGAAAACAGAGTCAAAGTTCCCATTCACATAGGCTTCATTTTGCAGCTGAAAACTACTCATTAAGTCCTGTATCCACTTGAGTTCCTCAGAAAGTTCCTGACTGAGAGATTCATACTGACTCTGCAGATCAGCATATTTCCTGGTTATGCCCGTAAGACCAGCACCTACAGTCTTGATATCATCCTGTAGGTGTCTTTTCAGGGATTCAATTTTACGGTATTCATACTTCAGCTGAGACAGCTTGTGCCTCACGCTTTCATTCTCTTCTTTATACCAGGCTTCTTTCTCATTATAAATGGAAACCAGAGCATCGATGTCCTCCTGCAGGGAATCGTGGGTTGCAGCCAAAGTGCTGAAACCCCGTTCCGTAAGTGAAATGTCTTCTACTACCCGGGCAAAGCGCTCGAAGTTGATGTAGGTGTTATTGGGAGGCATACTCGAGTGGCACTTTATGGTGTACTCTCTCAGGCGTTTTGTCTTCAGCTGTGTGTTCTCAGCCTTCTTGTTTTCTTGGACTTTTGTTTCTTCTTTCAGCTGGTGAGTCGTCAGACAGAGGAACCAGTATTACTGAATGTTTACAAGACAGTGCAGTAATGCAAAAACTCTACACAAAGGATGCAGCCTGAACTTCCACGATGCTGGAAGATTCTTTGCTCTCACAGATATTCCTTCATGCATGTGATTAAAAGAAAAAAAAAAAAACAAAACCCAACCACACACACAAACCCAAAAATGAATGCAACAAGTGATGTGCATTCATTCCGATGTGGTAAGAGTAAATAACAAGGCCGCAATATATTTTCATATTAATTTTTAGCAGTTAACAGTACTAAAGCTATCAATATTTGTAAGAGGAAAAACAACAACCCTGAAAACACTCCAGTTAATGTTTTGTGCAATGCAAAGCAAAAACTGAATTTCAAACATCCTCATCAGTCATGCTGGGATTAGCTAAATGCATTTTCAATAAGAGACTTATCCACAAAAGCAAGCAATGTTTGTGATGAAAAAACACATACAGACACACAAATGTAAGCAAACCAGCACACCTGGTACAGCAGTTACATCTTGAGAGAAATTACATTTTCCACATTGGCTATAGTCAACTCTCAACTCAAAGAAAACACTAAACCCAACAGGCAGTATATATCCATGCAAACAGAGAAGAAGGATGGAAAAACGCAAAGCCCAGACTACTGTGGGATACTGCAATGTGCATAAATACCAAAGCTTTGTCACCCTCGTTTTGACAGTTTTAACAATTAAAGAAGTCATTTGCCAAAATGCAAGGATTTAGTCAGACCCAACCAGATTCTTCCCGGTGCATCTCTGAGACACCCAGGGTTCTCTATGTACTTGGAGGGCACTTTTCCATTTAACACACCAATAAGAGTGAGAATATCATCTCTGCTTTGCTCATGGTAAAAGATCTGTCTTCTTTATTTGGTCTTACCGTGATCCACGGATGAGACAGAGCTTCCTGAATTGTAAGCCGTTTCCTAAAAAACATCACCACAAAAAAAACCACAGTCTTGAATGAGAAATGTTTGGTACACACGTCCATTAACCTGCACTTCTCCTAGGCTCAATATGAAGTATTTATCGAGACAACACCAGGACTAACTAAAATGTCAGGGTTATGTTTCTCCATGAGGCATACTGCTTGTGTGTAGTTTTGTAACTGTTCTAAGTTTCAGTAAGGAACTGTCCTCACTCCACACAATTTTAATTCTTACTTGATCAGAATCTACCTGTACTTTTTGTGTACCCTTCCATTAAAAGTAATAAAACATTACTTTGTTTTGTTCATCCTACATGCTTAGAAAATTAATTCTTTCCATATACCTCTGATATGACTGTGTCTGAAACAAGGTACACAACTTTAATTATATCCAAACCACCCTTTGCAACACGATGCTACATCGCTGCAGAGCTGCCAGCTCCTGAAAGCAACATTTCTGCGAGGAACTGATCAAACCCAATCAATCCCAACCTCCTTCTGCACAGTGGCAGTTCAGTAAACGGCACCTTGAGAGCACCAAGAACCAAAGGCAGAAACACAAGGGACTGCCCCCGTACACGTGACAAATACCAGTATCACTGACTTGTCCTTTCCTAAGAGGAGGTTGGCAGACCCATGCAAACCTCTCATCGAACCCCACCTACTCCAAGGCCTGAGGATTTGCAGAAACCTTGACCATTTAACAGCTTGCCTCTTTCTCTCTAATACCTGTTTTCTCCCCTAATGAAGCCATTAGAAAGAACTGCAATGGCCAGACTTCCCTCCAGGACAAAGAGGGTTACAGGGAAGGAGATGCTACTTCTGCGTGCACTTCATTATTAAAAGCAAGAAAAACGAAAAAAAAGGTCTGTAGTTCCTACAAACTGGGAATAGAAACCTGCATAGCTGTCACACAAATTCTAGGTGACTGCAACAGATGCAGAGAGACTTAAGGAACACGTGAAGATTCTTCTGCCCTTGTACTACCGGGAGCGTATTCTGGGATCGTGTCACCTCCTTGCAAGTAGTTCATAATAGATCGAAATATTGGAGTGGTAGTTACCCTGAACTAGAGATTTTGTATCATTTTCTGCCCTTCACCTACACCCTACTGTACCAGCTTGACTCAGGTGAGAATTCAGGCCTGAAAGTGAATTTTAACTGCAACCTGGTTCCTTTTCTCAGGTCTCTGGGTGCAGTGATCACCTAGGGGCACAGCAGCAGCCTTGCTCTTGAATGGCAACAGCCGCCGCAGGGAAAGCTCTGCAGATCACGCATCAGCCTGCGTTTCAACAGGTTTAACTTAGAGACAAATGGATCTTTCTGAATTTCTACTTACCGTGTATCTTTCACCAGGAGTTTCCGAATAAAATCTTTTGCCAGGTCACTGGTATTGCTGAAAAATTCTTCATCGAATTCATAATTCACAGCTGTGATGTTGGCAAGCGTTTCTTGTTTAGTTTCTCCAAGGAAAGGTGATGCACCACTAAGCCTAGATAAGCCAGAAAGAAGAATCAATTGGAAAAAAAACCCAGCGGACATCCCCTAATGAAATTACAGTGACTGTGTAATGTACTCTCAGGGCATTTGTGGATCTTCTGTTGTAGCAGCCATGCCATGTGGGAAATACCAGGCCCAGCTCTGGCTGCCCACACCTGCGGTTATATGTCAGACTCCTCTTGACAGTCTCTAGTGCAGCACTAACGCGTGCACACAGGTAGAAACGCAGAGTCTCCTCTCCTGAGCGTCTCACTGAAGTCGCTGCTAATCAAACTAGAAAAAGCTGAGGAGAGCCTCTGTCCCTGCAAACCCACAAACAATACCAGGCAGAAGCTTGTGGGGTATTGACTCCAAGCAGGTAAAGCAATGTTCCTACAGATTTTCTTCGGGTAGGAAAAGCCGTGCCCCTCTTGCTTTTCTGTCCGCAACGCTACCGCCGAGCTCCCCCGCACAGCGCGTGCAGCCAGGAGACCTGGCCCAGCTGGAACCAGAACAGCGCGCGATGGGCGGCCGGGTGCGTGGCCTTGCCGAGGGGCCAGCTCTGCCGCAGGGGTACAGCCGTGCTGCTCATTGAAAGGAACTCACAAACAAAAGGACGCTGGCTGCAATAAACCCAACTGTTTCTGAACAACACAACGCTTCATTCTGTTGGCACTCTGCTCCAACTGCAAGGATATAATGGAGATATCGTAACAAGAAAATGCCATTCAGCAATCTGTACTTAGACAGAAAAAGCTGTCACCCTGCTCTGCTTAGCTCTTGACTGTGACTGACGACCTTCATCTTCGATGATGATTTACCTCTGCTCCACAAAACTCAAGTGCCGTAACAGATTCCTGGCAGACTCCTCGGGCCCTGCCTCCCCTCCCTCCCTCCCTCCCTCAATCCACGGGGATGCTGACTTGCAAAAGTCTGGTTTACAGGAAATGTTATTTATACCAAGGAAATTGATCTCATCCCTTTTTTAAAGTCTTCTGGGCTATTGTTAGGCTTATCTATTATGTCTAGCTTTGACAGCAGCTTCAGGGTGCAGCAGGCTCAAAACAGACTGCAGACTCCTGGGATCTAAATTCAGGTTTTGAATACTACACTGCTTGCTTATACGATCCTGCTCAACAGACTTTTTACCCCATCTGTACTGCCAGTACCACGCTGACTGGGAATTTGGGGGTAAGGAGAAAGTTAGACAAGCCCACCCGGGCCATTAAGCCCAGTCCCCAGCCACCACATGTGGTTTCATCCACAGCGTAACCGTTTGAGTGCGTGAAGTGTTTCCTCTCCCTCTACAATCACACCATGACACCAAAGCAGCTGACACAGCAAGGCAGTGCGAGGTGCTCCAGCTGTCTTGGATGCAGTATGTTTCACTCCATAAGCCAGAGTCAATCTCGCTCCTTAACAGGTTTTACACGCTCCCTCTGAAGCGCTTGTTCCACTTCTGTTAGCCACAAAGGCGGCTACAAGCAGCCACCTCCCCACAGACCACAGGTGTTGTTCCAAAACTAAAGCTTGGAAACCTGCCCTGGAGCCTTGGTTTCTTTTCCCTTTCCCCAAACTGTGCCATGAAGCAGCTGCAATTCCACCTTCTGGCCCTTTGCTGGAAGCCCAAGCTAACAGTGCTCTATTCTCCTCTGATATTTTTTTTTTTTTTCTGTTTGGGACTCAGCTTTGAGTTCTGTGAAATGGGAGGATTCTCAAATCCTCACACCTAATGCAAATTACTTTTGTCATATCCTGACTCAGCGCCTCTAAATATCTAAGAGCAGACCTCAGTAACAAAGGCTTCACCCTTAGAACCCAGTGAATCACCCCACCAGTTACTGAGTTGAGGACTTGTATGCATTTTGCTCTCTGCACCTCATGATGTCATCCCTTTGATCGCTGCGTGTTTGCTAAAGTGGGTGGTAGCATTAAACACAACCCATTTATTCAGAGTTCTTCAGAAAAGGCTTCAAAATTAACAGGCAATACCAGTTAAAGACATACAAATTTCTAGTACGTAGCACACCATGCAAGCTGACCCCTCACATCATAAAAAGAGTGCTCTTTTTGTCCTGATCATTTGTCTGGAGACAATTTTCAACCTTCATTACTATGGCAGCCATTATTGCAGCCGGGTGAACCCGATGTCCTCCATGGGATACAGCAGAGTAAGCCGCGTCACTGTCCTCCCCAGGACAGAGCTCGGTGCAGCAGGCAAACCTCAAGGGTACCTGGCCACCTGCGCATCGCTGTCATCGCGTGGCACGTACCCCCACCCGCCCGTCTTCAAGCCCTAAGCCTTCCTCTCATCATTTCGGAGCACACGTGACCAGTGATTTACAAAGTTCAGCGTCCTGTTAAGCACACGTGTCACTGAAGAGCCAAGTGCTGATATAAAGCAAGGCTCTGGACAATATTTTAAACCCCTTTACCAGAGCTTGGGCTCAACCAGTATCCCCATCTATTTCTGCCCCGCAGGACAGAAGGGAATTTGTTGCACTGAATCCGATTTCTCAGACCATAGCACTTTTACAGGTTTGGGGCTCTAAGCCTTGGGTATAGCCCAAGAGTGGATTTAGTTCCACTATATTTATTTTCCACCCCGAAAAGGCAGTCCCTCCCCTGCCAGCCTCCATGCCTGTACTGAGCCCTGAGCTGCATAGGGCAAACCCCTCTAATACAGAGCGCACCTTCTTCTAGCCTGGCAGCACGTGAGCCATCTGTGTCCCAAGGAACAGCAGCAGCCCAGGGCAGGAACCTTAGGGACAGGCATTTCCAAGCATGCGGTATGCACCACGCGCTGCTCCCCAGCAGTCTCAGGAGCTTGATGTCAGTGGAAGCAGTTAGGTCCAAGGCTCCCTGACCACTTCTGTAACACTAGTGTCAAACCAGAGGAAAGAGTTCTTGAAGCAGGGAGTGCTGTCCCTCCACTGCCTGCATCCATTGTCACACAAGCTGTTTCACAAATTGTCAAGCCCCAAATTAAAACTCTCTCGACTCCTTGTCCCCAGGATGCCCACGGAACCTCATTTCTTTGACAGTTTGAGCTTGTCATAGTTTCCCACATTTGTTTATTCATCGCCAGTTGACACACTTTTCTTCCAAAAAATACCATTTTTTTCCCCCCCTGTGCTTACTGACTGCAACGATAGTGCCAAGTAGCCTTCGCTTCACAAGCTTTAACAAGCCAGTATTTCTCTTGTAAGACAATTCTCAGTTTGCAGGGTCAACTTCTCTGCTCTTGCCCCAACTTAAATTCACCTCTTTAAATATGAGTGACCATACTCATACCTAGTAATCCAGGCTGCTGCCTTTACAAGCAAATTAGAACTTCCCTGTTTCTGCCTGAAATAACTCACCTTGTAAATGGTACTATTCCACTTGCTATTTCTATCCTACACACACACACTGGTAGCTCACAGCCCTTCTACAAGCCACCAATACCCTCGGACTTTTCCATCCTCCACCATTTGGAGCTGACTGGGTCCCGTCAGAGGCAGAAATGCCCAGTGCTGCCAGAGACATTTGTTCTTTACCCGCTCAGGGCACCCCTCTTCTTTTACCCCTTATGTTGAGCGTGGAAAGGCTGCAGGATAACATCTGCCCACCAGACAAACCACCGGCCACCTGCGTGTGCAGCTCTTTTCTCAAACGACAAAAGGGAAGAGCTGCTTCGTACTAGTGCAACAGAGCTTTAGGAACGCTTCTACAGGAGTGAATCTGTAGTACTCACAGTATGTAGGTGATGACTCCTATGCTCCTAAAAAACAAAGGAGATTAATTGCAAGGGTTCTACATGACCTGTATTCTTCTTGATGTACACGATACGAAAAAGTCAATAGTAGCTACTATAGAGGCAGGAGAGCCACTGTGGTTTTAGGCAACTGCTAATACCTCTCTTAATGAATAGTGTTTCAGGGAAAATGTGAATTTTACATATAACTTCAAGTAATAAGGATATCTGAAGTCTCTTTATATATTTCTACTTCAGCAGGTATTTTCTACAGTACACATCAGAAATACCAAGAAATGGAAGCGAGGCTGTTACTTCTTTTGTCTGCCTTCTCAGTGGATCAGATTAGTAGGCAGGTCTCCTCTGCATGCAGTGCTCTTATAAATAAAGCTGTCACAAGCACTGCAGGAACATGTTTTCTTTTAAGAGTGCTCCTCTGCAGCGGACAGTGGCAAACTGTTAACTCTATAACTGCCATCATTAAAGTTTTTCACTGTAATTTTGCTGAAATTAAATGCTTGTCTTTGAATTAAAAAGAATGCATAAAAACGGGAAAACCAAACAAAGAGTAATAACTAATGGCACTTAAGATTTTTGGTTTGGTTTGGTTTTGATTTGTTGCAGTAGAATGGATTCTATTCACAGCAAATTGGGGAAAAGTAATAGTAGACCAATGTGGGGAAAAAAAACCCAACAAAATGTTAAAAACTTACCACATATCTGCAGCTAGTCCGAGCGGTTCATAGTTTACTATCTCTGGAGCTGCAAGAAAAAATTAATCAAACAGCAGCAACTGAGGTAACAATTTTTTACCAGGCTGAACCGAGTAGCATGGCAAGAATTCCCATGAGGGAGAAAGGGGAGTGGGAAGAGGAAGGGTAGTTCCAGGATTGCACTGTTCCTAGCTTCACAGCCCTGACAGGAGTTCAGGTCCATGGGTGTCCAGAAGAGATTATGCAGAGCAACTTGGAGCGTAACGCAACTCAAAGGGTGAAGCAGTATTCTACACTAATTACAGTGCAAATTACAACAAATAATAATTTATTTCACCTTCAAAGGATACCGTTATTCCTAAGAATCTGAGCTTTTGTTTTGGTTTTAATTGGTACCATTAAAACTAGTTTCCAATGGCCAGTCAGAAACAGCCCTTAGGAAGAGACTGAAATTACATGCCAGCCTACACCGGCATCCACGTCAACCCTGGTATCTTGGTAAGAAACATTTCCCCCAGATAAGACCTTACCCAAGAGAAAAGACCAAGGTGAAGGAATGAGATGAAAGAAAGGTGTCTGTAATAATTGTGTTTAACTGGAATATGAATTGCAATTCTCTCCCTGCCCCCCACCCCCCAAAAACCAACCCCAAAACCTCTAACGGAAACTAGTAGAAAAGGGTAGGATTAACGTAAAATCCAATCAAGACAGATTAGAATTATGATCAGTGAGGAAAAAGAAAAAAAAGAATCATGTGGAAAATGTAAGGGGAGGGGAGGCTTTTGTACACAAAAGGTGCACAGTGTTAGGCAGTTTTATCTAGAAAGCAACGTTACCCATGTATTTGCGTACCTCTGTACTACAATGCAGCATGCTTACTTGCCCCAGGCAACAAGTAAAGAATTATAATTTGTATTTGCAGGGTTTCACAATCTCAATCCTGAATTTATGTCTCTAAATTCCTTTGGCAGCAACCCACCCTCACAGGAGTAGCACATCTGGTTTACAGAAAGCACCTTTCGCCCATTCCAGAAAAACAGAGTAAACCTCTAGATTCAGGTCACCTTGGTAGAAATGAGATTCAAAATACCTCTGTCCCTCACTTCTTAACTTTGAAAACATGTCTCAGCTTCCTCATGGAACTTGCCATACAAGACAAAGGAACTGGTCACTCACCTACAAATTCTGGAGTTCCAAAAATGTTTTTAAATTCAACCCCATCTTCTATTTTGTGAGCTAGGCCAAAGTCAATGAGTTTGATGTGTGGAATAGGGATATTTTTGTCTAGAAGCATAATGTTTTCAGGCTAAAAATAGAAGACAGATTTTTGTTATTATCATATTAGTATCTTGGGAAAGTAACAGAGGTCAAGTGCTTTTTTTTCTTCACATACACAGCACTTGTGCCTAACCATTTACAACTCATTCTTTTGATAAAAGGATGGCGACTGTGAAACTTGACATCACTGAATGGACCCGAACTCCACAAAAGCAAAGCAAGTCTAGTAAGAGTAATACTTTCCTTCCTTTGTCTCATGCAAAATCTGCCTTTCTCTGTTTTCCTGTTAGCACTCCTAAGCTTATTTTCTTAATGATGTCTATTACCCGGATGAAAACAAGCCACCCTTGTTTTCCAGCGAGGCAGAAGGTTTTCACACAACTGCATGTGGTTCCCCAGTCTGACAAGGTAACACCAGGAGATGATCAGCCCAGCAGCACTAATACACTGCGCAGTGGAAGCTCAGTTGATCTTGAGAGAAGCTACATCCCTGGCCCACACGGGCTCCTGGGAAAACGTCACAGCCTGACCCCCTGGATCTGCCTCCGTTACACCCCGGGTGCCCACGCAGCAGCAGGTAGCCGGCAGCAAGTAGCTGAAGCGGTGCAGACATCGGTGCACAGATGGACTGGCACTGCTCCATCCTGACGGAGAGCCGCACCACTCAGGGTTTTGACTGACAGTAATTTTACTGATCTGTCGAGTTTACACTGGGAGACCTCGCTATTTCTGTTCAGCTGTAACCCACTGGAAGATGTCTTCCTGGCTGCTTCTTGAGGGATTCTAGTCACATCTGAAGCTACTTAGGGAAGGAAAATACTCTTCTTTATGAGATTAAATTCACAGCTGCAACAACAAGGCCAGGAAAGGTCTAGGATTTACTATCTGTACAGCCCAGAAAATGGAAAGAGTTGGGATCAGAGGTCCCAGCTCATGTATGATAGCAAGCTATTAAAAGAACATGTAGCATTTCTCACAGCACTGTAGAGAAAAGCTGAAGCTAGAACTGTAACAATAAAGCTAACTCTTTCAACCACAGACTTTGACTTTCTTTGCCAGATATAACGGATATTTCATAAACTTATATCTCCAATTAAATTCCTCAGTCTTAGTTACTCCCTACCATGGCCCTATTTCACAGGTTTCAGAGTAAACGAGGGGTTCAATTTACCTCCCACTAAGAGCATTAATGCATTAATTTGTCATAACTTAATCATAAGCTCAAGAGCAACAGTGAGATAGTTTGATTCCCTGCTGGCAGCCGCCTTGCCTTCTCTCAGCAGATCCTAATGTGGAAGCAGCTCCTGCTAACACACACACTCAGTCAGAGCTGCGCTGGGAAAGAAAGCATGTGAATAATTTATTGTCATCGTCATTGGACCAAGAATATTTTAACCTCAGGCTAACAAGTCTGGGTTTCTTCCATGGATCTAGGGCACATGCGTTTGCCCCAGATACATGATGTAAGCTTGTTTAGAGCAGATGGAACAGACTGAAACGGCAAAAAGTCACAGTCACTACATCTTGGACTATTTTATTCCTTAGGTGGTCTAAGTCACTGTAGCTCCACTGCAGTCGATGGAGCCCTGTCAAGTGACAAGATAATTATGAATCATCCTCTATCTAACCAGATCACTGCTTAAAAATGCATGTCTAATTTAACACTAGCACAACTCCAAACTCAGTCCTATAAAACCCAGGAAAGTTATTCTGTGAATATGTTTTAGGTCATTTGGCACTCACTGTCAGTGAAATGATTCTTTACCTATCCTTTCTGATTTCTGTCTTGCATATCCGGTAACATCTTCATTGTCCACCTGACATTACTGGTATTAACTATCAAAATTAGCAGCTAGAGATCAGTATAGAAAAATTTGCACTTATATTTTCACAATAATTTCATATTACTGGTTATTACACTGGTTTCTAATATATGGTGAAAACTTTCAGTCTTTGGCTTCTGGATTCACTTAGTCATTTCAAAATCAATTTGCACATCCTTTGTATGTTCAAATATCTCCTATGCCTTTTCACACGCATGCCACGAAGATTTGGATGGTAGTTTTCTAACCAGTTTCTTAGTTTAAATGTGATTTGCAACATTTGCAACAACTACGTATATGCCATTAACACCGACTCAAGACCAAGCAATTGAAGACAGAGACAGCATTAGGCACATGTTTAGCACAAGGGATCAGCATATAGATCCCGAGAATCCAGGAGGAGTCTATCCTTAGCACACAAATAATTAGTAATTAATAATAAACTAACCTGGATTTAAAATCAGGACAAGGACCATGTAATCTAGCAGTGGAGTTTCTTCCTTTTTCCTTCATTTTAAACCAGTTCCCTCCTCTGTTTTATTCTACTTTATCCCAGGGGATAAGTGCATTTTGAATGTATTTCTGGAAACAGCAACGTCTGAGGCAGGCAGGTCTGCAGCTGTGAGTCTGCCGCTGAGAAAAGCACCTTCTCCTCATCTCAAGAGTTTCATTCCCACGGACAACAGGCTCCGAGGTTCAGAGAAGGTGTTCACCTAGGCAGGCCACTACCAAGAGCAGAGAGAGATGGTCTCTTCTGCACTGCCTAGGCCAGGTGTTCTGACATCAAAGTCAAGAAGGGCCAAAGCTATCGGTGCCACCTGAGATGGCAGGAAGAGAGCTCTGTGCGATGGGCTCTCAAGGCCCTGGGCTGCTCAGACCGCACGGGTGTGTGACTCCAAGCACAGCGGGGACTGGAAACAACGGTTGTCTGTAGCTGGATCTGGCCTTCCTCTTCCCAAAAATGCCTTTCTTCTGCACATAATTCTAACTTTTTTAATGTATTTTTTTTTAAACAGCATGCTTTGGATCGTACCACAAATGCAAACACCTAAAGGATAAAGACTTACAATTTCTTTCTCTCAGTCAGTAAACATATAAGCCCATCCAGAAGTTACCACAGGCCTGATGAAGGAGACTCTCTTCCTTGGAGCACTCAGCTGTGAGGTGCATTTAAAATGGTTTCCCTATTGTCTTAGGCATGTTATCAAATACAGATATCAAACAAATTGTAGAAGGCACAGTCCATCATTAAAAACCGACAGTAAGTCTAAATCACTATCTTTACCTTTAAATCAAAGTGAGCAATTTTCTTAGAGTGAAGGTAATTCACACCATCCAAAATCTGCTTGATGAATCTGGTTGCTTCCTCCTCACTCAAAGACTCCTTCTGTGCTAGGAAGTCAAAAAGTTCTCCTCCAGAAACCCTGCAAAATATACCAGAAAACACCCACTTACCTACTGCTTTGTGAGACATAAAATAAACATAAGCACAGCAAACTAAAGTAACAAAAAACCTCCATACAGTTAGAAAAAGGCCACTCTTGCAGGTAATTTAGTGTTTTGTGCTCTGGTCCCAGGTGGACCAAAACCTCCTTTTGGCTGCAGCTCTCCCCCCTGTAAATAAATTAAGGACTAGCTTTCCGTATTCCATTGATGCTGCAAGGTTTGATTCATCAAGCATATAAAGGACCAGAAAAAGGTACATCGTTTTATGAACATACAGACATACGCATATTTCCATAGGAAGGCTTTGACGTTAACCACTTCAACTGCTATCTTTCAACATTTTCTTTTTGGATGAGACAGAGGAAATGGAACAAGTTGTAGTAGTCCACAACTGTTAGAGGATTACTTCTCCTACCGGTTGCCATCAGAAACATGAGGCAGCCAGATCTGCCAAGAGAATCTCTTTTCTTTGCCTGACAGCCATTACACGCTCTCATACAGGTTCTTGCCTGACACAACTGATAGGAAAGCATTCCTTGTGCTGGATTTTGAAAAAGAAAGTAGATCGTACCGGCTTGGAAGGTACCTAAAATTGTTTTCCCAGATCAAGGAAGTGCTATTAGTTACTATGAGTTTTCACATTGAAATTGAAATACATTCCACGTGTATTTAGTACATAAGACTTCTATTTTCTTTTTCGTGCCTTGTATTGAGAGCTCCAGTGCTATTTTTCTATATATTATGAAAAAGGATGATCTAGGTATTGAATGGGGTATTGGCTGCAGATGTTGCTTATCATTCTGCTTACATTTACTGTTTCCAGCCATTGATATTATGAATTTATTCTCATTCAGATTGGTTGTTGGGGCACCCACAAAGCGGCCATTGCTCTTGGGCTCAGGTGTGCCACCACCTGTGCCCAGCACTCGGAGCGCAGGCGCTGAGGCATCCAGCAGCCATCTCAGACATCAAGGTTTTGGCCCATTGTCTGCTGAAACACCTGTAAGAGAACCGGCAGGTCCCAATGCTGGGACTGAGCGCTGGGACTCCCGCAGTTCGGCCCCGCTGTGCATGACAGGGCCTGACCCCTGGCCCCTGCGCAGCACCGGCGGTGACAAGGTGGTGACTCCTGCTCCGCCTCCGCCAGAGCAAACTATGGTCAACAGCTACAAGAAGCACAAAGAGAAGTCAGCTGCAAACAAGAATAATGTGTCAAAGGCCACAAAGGCTTATTTCCCAGCTTCTGCTGTTGCTGTGGGTGGCAGCACGCCATGCTGTCCGAAGGCAGCGGTGTACACTGCGCCTGTTGACCTGAGCATCAATTACCGGGTATTTTTTCGCAGCTCCCCCATAGTCAGAAACTCTCTAACACGAGGCGGGACACTTCACCTGAGCAGAAGCCACTTGGTGCTTCAATTGTTACAACAAAATGCCTGGCAAACAAAAATAAGCTTATATGATCTAGGAATATGTTGCAAGTGCTGTCCCTGGCTGCTGCCTCCACCTTCCTATTAATCTCAGTTACGTGGCCTGAGACTCTTATTTGGTCCCTGATTTTCTTTTTAGGTGACACGTGCCAAGGGTATCAGCACCACCATCAGCCTTGCTGGGCAGGTTGTGTTTCGCCCTGTGCGTTCAGGAGCCAGGGAACAGTCTCTTCCCCGCCTTGCAGTAGGTTTAGGAGCCTGGGTTCCTTAGTTTAAAAATTATTGCAGCTGACTGTGACAAGCCAGTAAAGAAATCGGTAAGCAAAACCTGGTAGTCTCTTGGTGAAATCTGTGCACAGCGAGCAGGCAAACCCCGTTTCCTTAATGATTTCTAGTCAACCTGCGCTGAAGCAACCCCCCCGGCAGGCAGGGCGGCGGGGGCGTCAGGAGCCAGCGGCACAGTTCCGCAGGGACACCGAAGCCAGCCATGCCGGCCCTTTACCCTGCACAATGTCCTTGCTGATTGCTCCTTAAGGTGGACTCATTAACCTGGACTAAGAATAAAACCAAATTCTGTCTCGGGCCAGGCTGACAGCTCACGTAGCCCAGCCTCCAGCTCTCCCGACACCTGCAAACGAATGTACCGCTCGAGGCGAGCACCCAGCTGAGCCACTTGGCAAAAGCCCTTCCATCACCGTCCCCTGGCACAGAGGACTGTGCTAAGGTTGTCGCATGTCCGTGCCTCTTGCCTGCGTGGAGGAGACTGGCAACTTTCTTTTGAGGAATCTCCTTCGCTACACGGAAGAGTGTCAGAAAATTGTTCAGCTGCCCAGACTGGAGGTGTTTCATCCCTGTCTCTCCTGCTGCCCCCAAGAGTGGTCACTTAG
Source organism: Falco rusticolus (assembly GCF_015220075.1). NCBI lineage: Eukaryota > Metazoa > Chordata > Aves > Falconiformes > Falconidae > Falco > Falco rusticolus. The sequence continues at coordinate 22,770,582 of NC_051193.1, forward strand.
TATGGCTGGGTTAGCTCCTCAGGGCACACCAGGGGTTTTGGTAACCTCAACAACGTCCCGGGCAGCCAGCAACACCTGAGGCATCACTGGAGAAACTGCGCAGCCCGCAAGAGCGAGGATCGCAGCAGATTTACGTGCTAGCTCCTTGCTGTATTCTCCCTTTTCTCCAGTTCACACTGACCTTGAATCAGGCAAGGCAGCAGGGACTTCCAAGGTACAGAATACAGGTACAGCATAAAAAAGATTCCAGAAGGCTGAAGTCCCTCTGTTACTTTTTTCAGCAAAAGGCTCCCTCTTACAACTACATAAGCATTTCAGTTTCTGAAGGTCAGAGATCAGCATACGTTACAAACAGCCCAACACATCAGCCTAAGCTGCAAAGATCTTAAAAGCCACCTAAAGGAAAATTCAGTATGTGTGATTATTTCTCCTTAACAAAGACTCAGGCTTTAAAAACAGGTTTGAGTACAGAGCAATAAGCAGTGTAGTGCAGGATCATTCTTATCCAAGTTACGCGCCTGAGCTCAGAGAAACCCTCAGGCAGAAGAGACAAGCAATCCCAAAAGCCCTTATGGAATCCCAGACAAAGAAGCAGTTCAGCACTTCACTCCTTTGCAGTAGAACACTCATAACTGCACTACAGGTTACATTTGGACATCCAGGGAGGTGTGTTTTTTAAATCAGCACCACCTGTAGAAGAGCAAATGCTCCTTTCTCAAAAGACCTTGGCTTACAGAAAAATCCCTTCCTCTGGTTCCATCTCTTTCCCTTTCACCATGTCACCTTATTCCCAGGGCAAACAGAGCAGCAAGGGAATCGATACCCTTGCTCTTCCTTCTAAGTCTAATAAAAGACAAAGGACAACGCTGCCTCACTCCTGGGAACAGCTGTCTATTTTGTGTCCACGACCTCGACACCACGAGAGGAGAGGGGCCTGGCATATCCATCACACCTGCCTTCAGGCTGCTTGTTGGGGCACAGCAGCCTCACAGCAGGGCCCAAGGGACAGAGCAGCCAGGTCACAGAGCGCCGTGGGGAGCACATCCCTGAGCCAGCGCAGCAGGAGGGCAAAGCGCACACCTGCCGAACCGCGCCGGAGAGCAGCTGGCTCAGCGATGCCCATCCTGCTCCGACCGGGAGGAATGGCACTGCAGGGTCAACCCTGCACAAAGAGGAGATGGTCCTGCCTGTGCCAGCACAGTGGGTGTGGGACAGGGCCAACATTTTAGCCCAGACTCTTCTAAACACCAGGGTAGCTTCTTCGGTTAATCAGGAATACTGGGGACATCCTTCTGAAGCTGAACTCCACTGCAGCTTAACGCGAGATTAATTGGCCAGGTGCTGTAACACTTATGTTGATAAACCACAGGGAGCATGCGACTGATATCAGAGTGTCAGGAGAAGAGATCATCTGCTTATAGAGAGAATTTAATTATCTTTATGAGCAATTATCATCATCCTCAATTTGTATACAGCAGCTGAATGCAGTGGCCTTAATCAGGTCAGAACTCTGTTGCATCCAGCCTTTTAGAAGTGCAATAAGCTACAGCCTGACAATAGGACACACAAAACATATCAGGCCATGCGAGGACAGGAAAAAGCAGAAGGTAATGAAGCAAGAGGTTATTTTAGCACAAAGTAGCTGCTAGTCACAGAAAGCCAGCTCCTTTCCTGTTTTCCAGCACTGGCTACGAAGGCCAACATTTGGCCATAGGCATATACTTAAAAAGTAACAGATGCTTATCATCGCTCACATGCCACCTGCCAGCAGTCACATTAATCTTCAGGAATTCTCCCTGGCCAAAATGCTGGCTCCCCTGGCAAGCTAGTGGTTATTTCATCTCACTCCGGGATCAAAGCCTGGATTACACACACAAGGTCGAGGCAGGTGCCCTAGGGAACGTATGGTCTGCAGAACTTGAGCCACAGAGTCTCTGTATTTCCTGGTCATACATACAGAAAAATTGCATCAATTACTCATTACCTAAAAACTGTAGTAAGTAGAATACCTCAGGGTGTCTCCTCACTTACGTCTTTACTTCATTACCATGAATTGACAGATAAAGTCTATGTCATCTTCTGCCCAGCTCCTCTAAGACTCAGAGCTTTATAAACTAGGTGGTATTGATTGCACAAAAGAGCAGGACACAGCCCCAGAAAGCTTAAATTGATGTCTGTCTGCCTTCAACACATGACAAATTTCATCCCCTTAGGCCAAGACCATAGCTCCTGACCACAAAAGCTCCGTTTATTAGATGAGCTGCTTCCACTCCTGGCTCTGATGAGTACAAGCACGTGACTCTACTCCCTGCTTGGTGTGACAGTGTTCAGGTGTCCCTGGTTCTCAGCGGAGATTAGGAATGCCGAGCCACACAAATACACATAAATATAAATCTGCGCGTGCACCAAGATAATTTACAACCCTTTCAACTGCTTAAGACAGACCAACAGCACACTGTGAACTGTACAGGAGATGCTTTGGACATATGATCATCCATGCACACAGAGTCACTCACTTCTATTACGGTCCTGACCCTCAGCCATGAAACACCCAGACTGGCAACTAAGTTTCACCCAAACTTATTATCCCAGTGTAAATTTCAGTATAAAGAGATCCAGCCACTTGGTGCCTCCCCTTTTTCATTTCTCGAAAAAGTGATTTTATCATGGCAGATTATTTTTTCACTCAGTAATTGAATTAGGCAACGCCAAAGTTTTCTTGAAATCACTCTGGAACGAACACATTGTCCTGGTTTCGGCTGGGATGGAGTTAACTTTCTTCTTAGTAGCTGGTGCAGGGCTGTGTACTGGCCATGATGTGAGAACACCATCCATAGCACACTGATGTTGTTAGTTGTTGCTGGGTGATGTTTATACTCAGTCAAGGACTTTTCGGTTCCTTGGGCCCTGCCAGCGGGAGGGCTGGGGGGGTGTGGGAAATTGGGAGGGGACACAGCCAGGGCAGGTGACCCGAACCAGCCCAAGAGGTATTCCATACCATGGGATGTCATGCTGAGTATATAAACTGGGGGAAGAGGAAGGAAGGGGGGGACATTTGGCATTATGGCTTTTGTCTTCCCAAGTAACTGTTATGTGTGATGGAGCCCTGCTCACCTGGGGATGGCCGAACACCTGCCTGCCCATGGGAAGTGGTGAATGAATCCATGTTTTGCTTTGCTTGCATGCGTGGTTTTTGCTTTAGCTGTTAAATTGTTCTTATCTCAGCCCTTGAGTTTTACATTCTGATCCTCCTCCCCATCTCTCTGGGTGAGGGGGAGTGAGCAAGCGGCTGCGTGGGGCTTGGTTGCCGGCTGGGGTTAAACCACAACACACACCAACCGTAACACTATTAAATGTGGGGACATCCAAACGTTCTACGGCATTCAGCTGCAGATGCAATGTAGAGGTGCAAGTGATCTTCCTGCGACCTCCCAGCCACGGCAGGTTAAATCTAGTGTCATCGGAATGCTGGGCAAATAGCACTGAGAACAGAAAGCCACGCAGCAGCAAGTGACTTGGTTCCCCTCCTGACTTCACAGTGAAGAATTTGCATCGCTGGGGTGAGCCAGGGAAGGTGAAATGAATTACAGTGACCTACCTAAGGTGGTATCAATTTTCTGCAGCATCTGACACTTCAGTATATTCAGTCTATCTGATCAATCTGCTACTTACTCTAATAACCTTCCCTGGGTATTGCACGCTAGTAATAATGAAAACTGCTGCAGCTGGTCTATGTGTCCTGCTCTAGCCCTGCAAAAGCAACACTTTACTCTTTTGGGATATCACTAGTCCCTTCCCCTCCAATACAACCTTAAGTCACATCATCGGAATCCAATATAATTTTGATTCATACTGGGTTGTAAGACCAAGAGGCAAAAACGCTATTTACACAGAGCAAAGCTCTCTTGCCCAGGCTGGAAATAAGGGTATTTCTTCCTCAAAAAACCCTGAACCTTCTATTCATCTTTATTGATGAATTTATTGTAGTCCTTCTACATCACGTTACGTTTTACAAAACTGAAGAAATTCCAAAACATATGCATTAGTGTCAGCACTGAAGTGACTGCAAACTTTACCCTCCACACACAATTCAGGTTAACGTCACATAACCAACCCCCTGCACGCAATGCCCAAAACATGACGCCTTTGAAATGCTGTTAAAATGATACGGCAAAAGCATGGTCCGGCAGGTCTGCCCAAACAGTGGATCTCACGCTGCCCGGCTAGGGATTCTGAAAGAGGCAGAACATGTTCAAAGCAAGTTGTGTTATAAGAGATTACATGGTTAGTCTGTGGTCTGCATCCGTCTCTAACATCTCACCTCAGTTCCATCAACCATAATGAAGGGCAGTAGGATGTAAGAAACAGTCAGTGGCTCTGGGATGTATTTCTAGGCTGGTGAAACAAACAGCCAAACAAAATCCACCAGGTAATTAAATAGCTATTGCAGAGACTGGTAATTTTGATACTGCTTCTTGTTCTAATAAACCAGCATTTCTCTGCATGGTAAACACCTATTAGCCAGGTTCTTCCACTCCTTTTCAGTCAATAAGATTAAATACAGACAAAAGCATCAAAGGTGACCCCCTGAAATACAAACTCATGTTTCAGCTAAGCAAAGGCTCCTTAAGCCAAGGCTCTGTGAAGATGACTCCTGACCACACTTCCAGCTTCCCTGGGCTATGCATTTACTCTTCCAGGAAGGGACACGCACAGGTTCTGCAGAACAAGCCGTTGTCCCCTCAGTCCAGACAGAGAGGCTGCTGCTAGCTTGCCTTAAACCTCTCTTCCACAGCATGAACCATTTTGCGGTATGTAGCCAACATATAGTTTAGGAGAGTCACCCTAAACCAGCAGCCTGGCTGCCCGAAGGGTCACGATGGGTGACCTGGGGTGAGGCTAGGGCAGCCCACAGGTCACCTGGCTGGGGGGCTCGCTTGTCAGCAGGACCTGCATGGCAAGGGCTGCCCCCCATCACATGGCAGGACACGAGCAGAGGGAGCAGCTCTTCACCCCTGCCCTGCTGCTACTCATCCCCAACAGCCAAAGCCTAAGGATCAAAAAACCTCTTCCCTTGCCCTCCTCCCCTCTTCCCCCAGTCTCCTCTAAATGAAGAAAATACTGGAGCAGTGAGAACGGCATGGCTGCAGGGTTTGCAAAGGGCTTGATGGCTTCACATGCACTGGGAGAGACGAAAACAGGAAGGAAAATGAAACGAGTGTTCAGCAGCCATCGGTTCTCCCTCTGAGGTTCACGCCAGGGCAGCGCTAGGCAGGCACGAGGTAACGCCTCCACCAGCACACTGCTGAAGCTGACGGCACTCCCTGGCTCAGTGCCCACCGCCTCGCTGACGCCAGCGCGCACCTGTATCCCCAGGGCACGTGGAGGAACTGGGGGGCCTGTTTACCAGCAACCTCACTCCATCGTCCTGCCAAGATCTGTGAGGCAGAACACCACAGTCACCACCTCCGTGTTCCGCAACCCCTGCAAGCGCCTTCCGGGTCCTGTTTACCTCCTCCTGCCCGGGAGGGTAGGAAGTCCCCTTACTCACAGCTCAAGGATGAGGACCACATCCGTCTTGTTCTCATATATGTCGTGCAGCTTGATGATATTGGCATGCAGGATCTGCTGCAGAATAGTAACCTCCCGTTCGATTTCCTCGCGTCTCACCCCTCGACGGCTGGCCCGGCTCTGACGTTTTTTAATGAACTTAGCAGCATACTCCACACCGGTGCTTTTTTCTCGACATTTCTTCACTATAGCAAACTGGCCACTGCAAGGAGAAGAAGATAACAACAATTCTCTTAAAGCTTTCATATAATCACAACTTTCCGAACAAGCTATTCATATACAAAGGTGCAACCCCTGAGCAACACCGCTAACCGTACAAGCTTGTTCTTGGTACAGTAGTGGGGACTATCAGAGTTCTGCAATTAAAGTCACCTGAGCATATAAGGCAGCCTCCCGCTGCGCCTGAAATGCAGCAAAACCGAGCGGGGTCTGACAAGGAGGGAGGACAGATGTTAGAATCCCTAAAAACCGGTTCATGTTTAAATGAATAAGATCTGTCCCAAAAGGTTCAAATTACCGCTCCTTCACTGGGTAATGCTTAAGGCATTCACGTCTGCAACACACCATGGCATGTTCACGCATGCATTACGGTACTTCCCTTAAGAATAATTTCTCAGAAAAGAACTCAAAGGATCGATAACCCTTTGGAAATGTAGAACTGGCCTCCAGTAACCAATTTTCAAATAAGATAATGGTTTATTCATATTTCTGCACTCCGCTTGATGAATTAGCTGGAAATGTAACTACAGTAAGTGCAGCTTTCTCACTGCACTACTAGAATGTCCCACTGTACCAAGGAGTAAATTGGCTGCGTTAAAATTTATAAGGCATGTAGCTGCAGTTTGCCAATAAGGTTTTCCTTGCTGTGGTTCCTAAAGTAAGATATATTCCAGCCCGACTGCAATATTTGCCCCTGATCTCCTACGAGGGGAACACGTGGAGGCCACACAATTAACTCAAAGAACAGCACCCGTGGCTGCAGCCGTGTCAGCGGAGAACCCCTCCAGAGGGAACGGTTGTTACTGACCCTTCAACGGCACAGTAAGGGAACCTGCCCTGTTCTTCGGGGGGGCTTTTCTTTCTCCATCACGCTCCTGAGAGGCACTGTTTGACTTTAAAGAAGGCATCATCTCCACAGAGACGATGTTCCCTCCTTCTCAGGTGTCTTCTGAAAAAATAACTGTGATCAAGCTGACAGATGTCATATCAAAATTAAGAAAGGTGGTCGGCAACTAAAGTAGGATTTGAGTAATACAAATTCTACGTAAGGCAAGAATGTGGAATGAAACAGGGATTATTCAGAGGATCCTTCTGCTCCTCCTGTTTTGAAGGGACAACTGTGTTATATCTTAGAAATGCTTAAATCATCCCAGCCATACAAACGAAGGAATTCAATCATAAGCCATTACTGTACGTTTACACAGCAGTCCACACAGGATGTGCTAAGAGAGCTACCTCTGCCTTACAAAAATTAAGGGAAAAGGATGGTCTGTAGCTTAAGTACTGGAGGAATTTGAGTGATCTGAATTTTGCCATGTATGTATCATATACCCTATAGCAATTCACTTTTCCCTCATCAGCAAAACAGGAAAGAGATTTTCTTCCACACAGAACGCCTGTGGGTATTTGCACGCTGCTTAGCACAAAGGTGTCCGTTTCTGTCTGCTGCTACTTAACAGACATGTTAAGAACAGTCAGTGCTGTGCAATGGAACGGAAGGGGCTCCTCGCCAAAGTGACCCCCAAAAGCACCAAAAACCATGCTTAAACAGAAACACGTTTTTTTCATGAAGGACTGCTCAGCAGATTTAATTAAAGACCTGTAGCTTTTTAGGTTTGATTTAAATTTGTATTATTTAAATTAAGCAAAGAGTACCGGGCATACAGATTTAAATCAATATTAACTCCTTAGGTTGATTAATGAAAATACCTAGGTACTTGTTAGTCTGAAGTTACGTGAAACCTGTATGGTTTGAGGTTTCATCACAAACTCTCAATTTCAACTAGTCTTTACTAAAAGCAAGTTAGGATAAAGATTTTTCACCCAATGCAAAGTTTCCTTGTTTGGACACAAACACGTTCTCTGATTCTCAAGTTTTCCTTAGATCTTAAAAAACAGAAATTCAGAAACTGTCATGTTTTAAAAAAGGAAAACCTAGGTTAAAGTACAAAAAGCATTGATATTATTTTTTTCAAACACAACTGATGCAGACTCACTGCTCTCCTAGCTCAAGCACCTCCAGCCCAAGTAACAGTGAGGAGTAAGAACGTTTGGTCTTGACATAAACTTAAGTCAGTTCAAACATGAATGAGGCCAGCCCGTGCCACTCAGGATGAGTTCCACTCACTTCTCTCTCCCATCGTTCAATAGGAAGCCACCCGGTATTTTCACCAATTCAGTGATTTCAGTAACTTTCATAAACTACACTCGCTTTTGAACAAGTATGTACATTCTAATGAACCTTCTTGTACCAATGGTACCTTGGAATTTTTTATTACTTTACCTTCCTGTAACTAATTATTAGTGTAGACCCAGACATAGCGATGTGTAAAATACATAATAAAATGGGACACCGAATCTGAGCTGGTGGAAAACAAGGAGCTAGTGGGGAAGCACTGTAGCAGCAAGAACAACTGTCAAGGAAGATTACTCTAGCAGCAGTGTTTGGAGATTGCGTTTGGTAAGTCTGATGGCAGGCTGCTGCTGCCAAGTCTTGAAGCAGTATCTCTGCAATATAATCTACAAAAGTATGAACGGAAGGAAAAGTTGACTCCTTTTGCTTGGACACTAGTTCAAGCACTTCATCACCCACCTGAGCACATCCGCGGTTTCAAGTAGCAAGAACAGTTTATTACCATCCCAAACCTCCTCTGCCAGAAACTGTAAGCTGAGGGTTACTTCTTTTTATTTATTTTTCTATTGCTAGATTTATCAAACTCCTTTTTGGCAAGAGGGAAAGAAAGAGAAAAGACCACAGAACACACCTTGCACACGGGCCACGTATGTGCTGTTACAAACACTACTGTGACAGTGAAGGTGCACCAGAGAGCTGGAGAGTTGAGCCCATGGATAAGGTCATGCACTTCAATCTGCTTTGTTTAAGTGTACAATGCATTTCCTGATAAAAGTGAGATGAAAAACTGTAAAGCTGTAAAAGCTGTAAAAACAGAACAGGACTTTAGTTATAAAGTCTGGCTAAAACTACTGCTTCACGGAAGCTGCCTTTTGTTTTGGCAACTTGATATCAAAAGGGGGCAGGGATTAAGCAAGAAGAGGCTGTTGGCCAGTATCTGCAGAATCTCACTGATTCAGAGGCAAGGAGCCCCAGTTCAAACCCATGTTCTGCCCTTTTCATGTTAATTGGAATGAAAAACATGGAAACTTTAAGTCTGCCACATGTACTCCATACCCCACCAAGCATTCCTTAGTCAGAAAAGGCTCAGGTTTTACCAATGATTACCTGACAAAACAACACTTTTGAAAAAAAAAAATCAAAAACATTTCACTGCATTCAACTTCCACCAAGGGGCATAAATAAATGTTAAAGTCCTAGGAAGCTATATGGCCAGGGAGCCACCGTCAACTAATCAATTAAGCAGGGAAGCCTCCAAGAACAGTGCAAATCGCTCCCCTTGCCTGGCATGTGTGAAGGCTGCAGTCATGCAAGACCCTACCGCCAAAGGAACCATCCTGCCCAAGCCTCTTGTCTCATCACGTTCACAGTCCCTGCTGATGTCCAGCTGCTCTACAAGCAGACAGAGCAAGGCAGGGAGCTGCTGCCGGCACCCAGGAGCAGCCCCGCTCACCCTGCCACCGCGCATGGCATGCCACAGGTCGCACCCTGCACCAAAGGGCCGGTCTCCAGCCCCGAGTAGACATCCAGTGCCAGGAATTTCCTTAGTCAGAGCACCCAGACTCGCAAGGCAAAGACTCATCTTACAGCTAACCTTCACCTTGGCTACTGTGATTTTCTCAGCCAAGATCTCTCTATAAGGAACACAACCACGCTCGTTGAGTGCAACCCCCCACGACTACACTGCAGAAGCACCGAACTGTTATTGTTTTCACTATTATTGTATCCTTCACTGGCAGGGGAAATGAGAGATGCAAGTACAGTTGGAACTTATTTTATGCAGCATACACAGCAATTATATTCAGAACCTCAGAATTATATAATGTACCTAGTGCTTCGTTAACACAGACAGCTGGTTGGAGTCTGTCTTAAATCTACCATGGCAAAGAAATTAAAAATTATGGCTGTCATTTGGTGCTCACTTGCTCTCAAAAGCTAAGACTCCGTGGCAGAGGCAGCCTCTCATTTCAAAGGGTACAAACACCACCAGACAGCCTGAAGTACTTCTCGTTGGTTTTCATTTTCATACATATCCTAAACACCTCTCAGGAGAGAGGCAGGAACAGATGGGACAGTTGTATTTATGCCTTTAGGAATCATCAATCACAAATGGAATGGAGACTGCAGCCATGTGTCGAATCCATTAATTGATTCATATTTCTGCCTCCTGATTTTATCTTTTCATGCAAACCCTGGAGAACTTAAGAGAATTAAGCTGCTACAAAAGCCCCAAACTTGCCTTAAACATTCTGCTAAAAGAGTTTGTTCTGTAGCACTGAGAGCTGTTTGTGTAAAACACCGTGGGTTTCAGGAGGTTCTTGGTTTTTGTTCTTTTTTTGCAAGCCATGCATCTTGTTTGGTTGAGACCTTCTAAAGAGACATGGCACTAATGTTGCTTTGTTCGCTTCCTTGAATTCTCTCTGGGGACATAAATTTTGCCAGCAAAATTCCAGGAGAAAATATTATTTTATGAGTGCTGATTGTGGGAACGAACACAGTCATTTTTGCATTTAAAAAGTCTAGTGATACTGTAGGTTTTATACATTTTTGTTTACTGAAAAGATGACAAAAGTAGTAACAACATAGCACAGGAATTCCTGACTTCTCCTTTTACATACTTACAGTGTGGGACAACTGTTCACTGCATTACCCGTTCCCCTGTAACATACCGCTTCCCCCCCGCACGTGTACCCGCTGCCCTGGTTTCAGCCGGGACAGCTGATTTTTGCCGTGGTGCTGGTGGGAGCTGGGGTTTGGCTCTGGTGTGACAATGGGACAGCAGCCAGGGGCCCCGGTTTGTGGAGTGGGGCACGGGGACTGGGGCGCGACACGGCCAGGACCGGTGATCTGGACTGGCCAAAGGGATGCTCCATCCCACGGGACACCGTGCCCTGTACAGAAGCTGGGGCAGGGGGCTTGGCTTGGGGTCAGGCTGGGCATCGGCCAGCGGGTGCAAACAATTCTGTGTTGTGCATCACTTGTTCTCCTTTCTCCCTTCCCTTTGGATTTCATTCCTCTGCCCTTCTCCCTCCTTTTCATTATAACTACCATGATTATTATTGTTGGGTTTATTTTATTTCAAGTATTAAATTGTTCTTATCTCAACCCTCGAGTTTTACATTCCTTTCCGATTCTCCTCCCCATTCCCCCTGGGGGGGAGTGAGGGAGCAGCTGCGTGGTACACGGTCACCGGCTGTGGTTAAGCCATGACACCCAGGAACACCCACTCTGCCTGCCCACGTCCTGGTCTTCCTGCAATTTCCTTCATCCCGTAAAAACAGGCTCGTGCAGACAGCCTTCACTGAGAGAGTTTGTGACCGAGGAGAAGAGGCTGCAAGGCACGGGGCAAAACACAAATGCCCCATTTCTTAGCCCCGGACATTTAAGACAGATGTGGTGCTGCCCATGGCCCAGCCTCAGCCTTCCCTACCCCTGCAGGGCACGCCGGCTTGGCCCGTGCCTGCTCCCCGGTTCCCAGGGCTCCATCAAAGCACCACAGGGTAACGCTGAAGGACCTCCCAGCCACCTTGAAGACTGTCACAAAGCAGCAGCTGGTGTCCCTCTCCGCAAAGCAGCCCAATGCTTTGCCAAGCACTGACACGCTCAAGTACACCACGAGAAGACCTCAAAGGCAGGGAGAAAAGTCTTTGCACAAGCGTTAAAGGGCGAGCACGCCGCTCTACCTTCCCCCCAGGCACCATGACTAGCTCACACGGCGGCCAGGACAGCCACGAAGGGGAGGGGGTGGCTCACTGGTATCGTACGTAGTCAGACACACTCTGGATTTCTTGTTAACCACGGAGCCTGCACAGCCAAGGACCGACGCAACACCGTTTCTGCAGCTCCTAATGCATTTTCATTGAACGCTGCAGAATCAAACGGCCTCAGCTTCCCAAAACTTTCCACCTAGGCTAAGAAAAAAGCAGAGGAAAGGAAAGCAGGTCTGCCTCTGACACCCGAGTTGGCAGCAGTGAGAAGTTAAGCCATTTGCTTCATTTCACATGGGGAGTTCTGTGGCTGATCTTAAGACTCAAAACTAAATTTCACAGCTCAGATGTCCAAATTTCCAACAACTCCACCAAAAATCATATCTTGAAGTATATCTCTGAAATGAAGATGAATTGGATCATAAACAGCAGTATTTAAAACGCACACAAGATAAGCTCAGAGGCTGACACTTCCAATTTTTATTTTTTTTTTAAAGTAATGAAGTTTGTTCCCTTTCAGAAATATTTTGGACAGCTGTAGAAAAGCCTTGTCACAGATTCAAGACAGGCTGTCCTCAATTGTGCTACTAGCTCAAGAGTATAAACAATAGCAGCTGCAAACCATCAGTTATAATATAATTTGGTAGGACATCAAATCTGTCCATCGTTAATAAGAGAACTTATCCTAGCAAGGAAGATAACCTATTATTCGCATTGCTACTATCATCTAGGAGATCTGTCGCTGAATAAGACCACAGAGACAGTACTGCTGGGTGGTTTGGAGTCCATGTCCAGAAGCATGCTTTAGAGGAACACAAGTTCAGCTTATTTAACTGTGCAGCTCAGGAGAGGATGTGGAAAGGACGTGGGGAAGAGAGAAACCGGACAATCCAGAATAACAGGATAACTTCTTGCTCTTTTTTCAAAGTTTATTTTTAATACGGGTTCTGGAGGGTAACGTTCTGGGGCAGAATGTGACTTGAGAGAATGACACGAGTGCAGCCAGCCCGTTCGGAATGCCTGAGCGCATAACAGCGGCATTGCTACGGAGCACTGGAGTAATGACAGCCTTCAAGCAGCTATCTGCATAGCTGCGGGTTTATATGAATCTTCCCCTGATAGTCCAGGAAAACCCCATCACTGAGTAGCTGTCATGAAACACTGGAAACATGCAAACAAAACACCGAGATGACAGTACAGGCTACCTGACTGCAGCCAGGCTCCCTAAGGCCAGGGTGGGGAGAAGGTCAGGGAGCCGATTCTGTCATTTGAGCAGAGCAAACCACTTCTTCCCCAGACACCACACTCACATTCCCTTTCTGCATGGTCAACCTATTTCTTTATGTTCCATTCATGTTCAGCTTAATTTCATTCATTAAAGAATTCTAAAAAAGAGGATTTTCATCTTCATCATCATCACTATTATTATTATTATTGGTAGTTGTTAAAACTTGAAATTCCCATTAAATGGATGATACATTAGAACACGTTGACACATACACTTTACACTGAAATAGGTTTTCAAGAAGTTCTTTGAAAAGTTAGTGAACCTGGAAAAGGACAGTGCTCTGGCTTTCTGCCCATCAAGAGGCGACACTCAGTCCCCTAGATGAGCCAGGACAGTTTACTTTGGAACAGATTTGCAAGGGATTTTAGGCAGCAATTTCCCACTGACTTTAGCAGTAATCAGATTCCTACACACTTGACAGAAAATAACACCTTAGTCTTTCTGTACTTCATTTCCCGAAGTCTGTAAAATGCAGGTAGTGCTACTGGAAAAATGAAATAAAATTGTAAGGGGTAAGCACACAGTCAGACCTACAAATTTCATGCCTCTAGCCATCATCAGAATTGCAATGATAATCATTCATATTTTTATTCACTAGGTACTCCTGCACAAAAACACATGACCAGAAAGGCAAATGAAATAAAACCTAACAGCATCTCAGCCAGTCTTTTCCCTGCCTAGAGGCACATGCAGACCGCTGTGCACACAAGGCAGTTTAACCCTGCTTTTCACGGAGCATCTGAAAACTCAGTAGAGGATCTGAGCATGTAGCTGGAATTCCTTTTGTTTCCAGTTTGGGAGCTGTTTGCTGGCGGTGAGAGGCCGCTCGGCTCAGCAGGGCCAGCAGCACATGGCCAGGGGTGCCACCACTGCCTACTGCACAAACCAAAACACAGCAAGACTTTCTGTAGAGGAATGAAGCTGGGTTAATTACCATCGATAATATACAACTGTGGGCTGGCTGATGTGGGTAAGGTGCAGCTGTGGCTGGTTCTGTTAAGAGGTTGGGCAGCCAAGGAAGAGAGAGAAGAAGTAGAGAGGAGAGAGAGAGTGCACACTGGGTGAGGAGAGACCAGGAGAAGGCAGCAGGGGGACCGGCCTGAAGAGTATGTTGGTATGAGATGGTAAAAGACCTTGTTGCAGCCAGCTATTTTTGAGAGTGCTGTGACGTTTTCCACACAGTTGGGTTTTTTTTCATTATTTGAATGGTGCCATAAACATCTATTATGCTTTTTATATGTTCACTTTTACCTACAGCAGGTGTAGGGAGGTGAAAATTCCTAAAAAGGTGACGGTTCCCTCTTCCCATTTGAGAAGAATGGGACACAGCAATGCGGAGTACGCTGAGCCACAGCGGTACGGATGCGGCAATACTGACACCGGCACAGCTGCTTTGCCTGCACCAGATGGGAAAGTTCATTAAACTGCAGTGGACACAAGAAAATGCTTTCCAGCGAAATGGAGATGACCTTCCGTTCCCCTTGATCCTCTCCTCCCTTGCATGTTTTGTTGTTGCTTATTATGTTTTAACAAGGTTATGCTGAGCTCTTCCTCGCCTACTTCAGCTCTTGCTCGGATGCGCACATCCCTCAAGATGGAAGCAGAGCTAAAGAAAATGGGGCTGGCACGGCAGCCAGCTGGCTTTAACGGTGTGATTACCTTCCGGGCAATGTAAGGGCCTTGAAGGAACCTCCTCACACCAGAAGCCTCAAAGCCATGCGATGTAGGAAGGCAACAAGACTCAGCCCGATTGCAACTCAGAATTATATTACGCACCAGGAAGGTAAAAGACACACTGGAAAACTTTCACGTTTTTGAGTGATCCAATTTAAACTGCTTCCTCCCCACGTACTGAGGAAAACAGAAACACCTGGGTGCTGAACTCGGATCGGACAGAGAGTGGAACAGCCTCAGGCATGTCACTTCATCCTACCTTACAGCAGCGCCCTGAAAGCAGCAGCTGTACCCATGCGACAGAACTAGATGGTTCCAACTCACGTTTGCATCAAATTACAAACACACAATTCTGATTTAAGATAATTTTCTATAGAAGAGTAGGGTAAATGTTTCAGTCTCGCAGCATCCTTCCCCACACCCCAAAATGCACTCTGTGTATCTAAAAGCAAGGTTTGGGGCACAACAACGTACACAAGGCACTAAATAAAAAACACCACCTTACTATAGGAAGGAGCTTACAGGAGAACTGAAAAAATGAGCTTTCACAATATATAACAGTGATCACCATTTGAATAAACCTATGATTTTTGTATTTCTCCTTTCTTCTTCCCATTTAGGACATTCAGTTCTGGGAATGCAAGCCTAAAAGCATTTATTTCCTATTACAAAGCCTACCCCAAAGACAAACAACGCAACTCACGTATGTGGTTGCTTGTGCTTAGGAAGCTGAAACACAGCTTAGAGATCTAATTTTAGGTTTACTAGACTTTGAAAAGTTTGCCAGTCATTGGCTCTCTTTCTCTAATGAGATGAGAAATTATGTCTGCTCCTTCAACAGCAAGGATAAAAAAAATGACACCCTATCCAGTGTCATATATTCTCTGAGCACTGAGTCAGTGTGCTATCTTTAACCCTGAAAACAATTTTATTTATGTTTACTGACAGCAATCAGTTACTTCACAGTCTATGTCATAAATCAAGTCAGGTTCACCTTCTGTTAGCATCATACTGTCCTTTCTCCAGTGAACGAGCTTACAGCATCCTTTGCTTTCATTTTGCATAGTCTACAGTTAGAGGCAAGTACAAATCCTAAAAATATACTATGAAATCATCATATCTACATTCTTAAGTTAATATACATAAACATAATCACGGAGAATAGTGTGAATAGTGTCTAGCTAACCTGAATGCAAGACTTCTCTAGATTTAAGAGGTTGGTTTATTTAGTTTCAGCAAAGAAGAGTCATTTATTCTCAGTTACAACAATTGTTTTTATGTCAATGGTTTTGTTCATCATGCTTTTTTGCCACTATTAAATTCAGGCTGGTTTTAACTGGCAATCTCAAGCTTAGAAAGTCTGCATCTTATTACTTTTCCATCTTTTTCACTTCTATTTCGTTTTCTTGAAAAAACTACCCTAACAATCTTATCCTTTCATGGTTGCATTTTTGTTAACTTTCAAAGGAAAGCCCTTGAGAATTGTTGCTGAATGCCTTTCTTAAAAAAACTCAGGCCTGAAAAAGCTGTTTTCCTCTCAAATTTAAGTGATTAGAGCAATTGCTCTACTGCATGTAATTTATCAAGCTAAATACTTTCCTCCCTCTTTCCTTACGCTTCAGAGATGACTTCGGCTAGTTGTGATTGCATGCTCTTCCCAGCAGAGAGGACAGGAGCCTGGTAGGAACTTCCTGTACAACCCATTTGTACACTCTCAGCTCATCTGTGAAACACAGCTCACCCAAAGGCTGTGCAAGGTTCACAAAATACATGCATACAAGTACTTTCCTGGAAGCTTTTTGTAGGAAGCCTGCGGTCACAGCCAGAAAGAACTGGAAGCCTTTTGTAAATGTATTATAGCAATAATTTGTAGTATGGTTTATTTTTTGAAGACTAGGGGTTTTGTACACTAAACCAGGATTTGGTACAGCAGAAACTTAACCTAAGCAGTAAATTAATAGTATGTCCAACAGCACGATATTTACAAAGAAACTAGAGTACAATAGCTGAAACAACAAAACAGAAATCCTGCCACGACAAGGTCAGTGAAGGGAAAGTATCTTGCTGCTTCCCTACGACTTAACAGAATGAAAGTTAAAAAACCCCAAACCTTAATCTGTTAAATACTCTACTGACATCTCTTATAACTTCATAAAGAGCTTTAAAAATAAAACTGTCACAAACATCACTGTACTTTGTTTAAGCTGCAAATAAAAAGTGAGTTTTGTTTTGTTTGGGATTTGGGGTTTTTTTCCCCAGACAAAGCGCAAACAAAGTGGCTACCTCTCCTAAAGCAACTATACAGAACCTAAACTGTGACAGACACCAGATTATGGCAGAATAATCTAAAACGTTTCTTAACAGAGCATTAAACAGGAATCTTGCTTGGCTACTAAAAAGTAGATAATTTCTTCACATGTGTCAAAGATACAGAAGTAATTCCAGTTCACAATATACTATGGCTCTCTTTTGCGCCTTTCGCACAAGATTATCATAGAAATACCACTAACTTAGCACAACCCTGTGATACAGACTGAAAGAAAATTGTTATGATATGAGAAATAACTAACATGACTTCATTTCAGGCTCGCTAAGTGCTCAGGCAGTGTCAGGGTGACTTCTAACCAAACCAGTTAATGTCATAGAAAGAAGTACCACTACTCCAACAATCTGCTACTTTTTAAACCTAATGAGCTGCTACTTTATATAAAGAGAGGGAAAAAAAATCAGCTGCCACGTTTAAATACACTGGCATTTTCACCCCCAACGCATGTTTTTACTAGCTGGTTATACAGTACTCTAGAATACAGTGACTTTACAGGGTAAGTTTCAATATTCATGACAGGGAGGTGCTGAGCACCTTTGGACATACCCCATCTCTAGATAACATCGCTGTCTGGCACCTTTCATCCACAGTTCTTTACAGCTCATGCACAGGTAACCAACACATCCTGGCCGCTGCCAGAGGAAAGTCAGAACGGTCAAGGAACACGGACTCAAACAGAAGGATCCACTGTACTGCAGCAAGTAGAGAGCAAATCAACTACTTGAAATTCAATGCAAGATTTAAAAAAATCTAGTGTTTCTGAGCAATGCTATTACAGGCTATCAATAAAGTAACATGTTATTTGCAGTACAGCCAGTGCCTTCAACACCATTTTGGGTCATTAGCCCTGAGTCACAAGAAACCGTGCCACCTACTGAATCATCACTGGCATCTCCTGAAGCTGTTAAATGTTTTTTGAAACTTCCCAACCACGCAAGAACAAGCAACATGGCCCTTATCAGCTCCCGAGGCTGACGGAGCAGAGTCTGCGGTGAGCACGAGCACGAGCCCAGCGATTCTGGCAGGTTCCTCACAGCCTGGCAAGCACTCTGTCTCAATGATCTCAGTAATCTGACACTCAAGAATAAAATGCACACGATAAAAATTTTTCCCCACGTTATCTATCACACGTAGCTTTTTAGACTGAACGTCAGCTCTCAGAGTGGCAATGAACAGAGTCCAGAGACGCAGGGAAGGTCACAGCTGACTCACGCTCAGCAGGAATAGCTGACTTGATAAGCTGTTCCCTCTGCTATGCAGCAACACCAGCGCGTGTGCAACCTACACGCAGGAGGTCAGCACACTGTACCTTTGGGCTTAAAGGTCCAAATCCAGCTGGATATCAACGGAACATAACATACCTGGGAGCAGATAAATTGTAATAGGGCAACAGTATTTTAAATGGTTAAATGATTTTCCTCCTTCCCCATATATGAAACAGATGGAAATCATGCTGGCATTTTAATTGAGATATTAGGAAATCATCTGGAAGTCCAAATTCACAAAGGGTTGCTGAAACTCCCCTTTCACTGTTCTTTGTGGATTCTTCTGGTCTGCCAAAATAAGCAGTGGAAGTTGCCTCCTCATTTTATTTAATCTTTACTACACTGAAATAAACAATCTCCTCCAGCAGCAGGATAGCACAGAAGCTACATTATTTGTTCCCTCCGCTCTGCCTACATAGCAAACAGACAGGTCACTGGAAATGCTCTTTGTGAGGACTGTAGGTCCACAGAACTCAGATATTGAGGTTAAAACCTTTCTCACAGAAGCTGTAGATTCTGTAGTAAGGTTACAAGTCCTGGCTTCAGGATACACAGTCACTCACTCGGGGGGTAACTGAACCTGCCTTATGGGCAGCCCAGAACAGGCCAGTGACTCCAACCCAAACACTCGGGCACTGGACAGAGAAGTCCGGCGATGTGAGTGATTTTTTTACGTCTCTCCTCACCAAAGCATCACTGTGCATCACGCTCAGCTATTACAACAGGTTTTCACTCCAGCTTAAAACTGCTGATGTAGAGTTTTAACAATGATTAATAGATGTCACCTCAGCCAAATTAAGCTTGACCATCAGAAGTATGTGCAAGCCCTATTCTGCATAAGATGGTAATAATCTGTCCAATGCTTTATCATTGTTAGTCCAGTGGTGAGCTGCACTATGTTTATTTTAAGTGTATTTTTACTCATAAGTAACATTTTTCATTTCAAAAGCATGGAATGAATACCATACAGGGTCTATTTTCTCAGCTGTTCAAACTTCCACCTGCTTTCTACTGCAATGCAAAGTGGAAAAAATAGTTTTATTTTTACAGAAATGGCAAAGCAAAGACTTGGATTAAGCCTAATATTCAGTGATTAAAGATGCTACTGAATTTGAGTTTTCTGAGCAATACCCACTGGGGTCACCCAGCTCTAATTATACTTTCAAAGCCAGATATGGACTGAGGAGATACACTAAGATCACTTCCATCATCAAGATGGATGGTGGTAATAAGGAATTCCCTTGAAAAAAACACATGACTTTGTTACTAAAGTAGGGCTAAGGCTAGTTCTAAATAACCAAGGCCAGTTCTTCTCAGTTACTGTAGGTAAAGCAGCTTTGTTATTAGAAAAAAATCCCACAAACAAACAACAAAAAAATCTCAGTATCTTCTCTGCACTTTCTGTAAGAAATCAAAGATTTTGGAAACAGTTGAAAGAACTAACAGGGAAATCTGTTTGAAAAGGAAAAAACTTAAGGTTACTCACTCTGCTAGAAGGAATTAAAAATTCTAAAAATAGTGACTGCATCAGACAGGAGATTACAACCATCGGGAAGGTGACCAAGTACCAGATGCCAAAATTGTTTCAGCAAAAGATTCAATATACATCAAACACATGACATAGAAGATTTTTGTAACAATAAATAGTAATAGAGGTGCTGGTTAGTGCTCAATAATTGAATTTATATTTTGCATCAAAAGCAAAAACTTGTTTTGTGTGTGTTGTAGGAAAAAATAATCCAAGGCTATTCTTCAAGATTTAAAGAACTCATTCCAATTATAACTTAATCTAAGAGCAGAGTTAAGGTTCAAGTCTGAGAAAGCCCAGTAGTGAACCATTCCTATAGACAGAAAAAACAGCCCTGGTGTGAAGATTCTGTGCGATGTGTGTTAAGGGTAAAACTCCCAGCTGCAATCACACTGCTCTGTTTACAGGGAGTCCACCTAGCTGGATGACAGCACTTTTTATCATGGATTTCCAAGTTCCTCCCCCAAAGAATACCTCAGTTATCTCTGCTTTTTGTTTTCATTACGTAAACAAATATTACCAGCTACACTGTCAGAACAGCACTCGTGCCAGTCCCAAGGTCCCATTACCAGCAGTAACGTGTGTGAAGCATCGCTCAGACCAAAAGGCTCCCCCTGCCTGGGTGCGCAGGGCTGAGCCTGCACGCAGGGAGCTGCAGCGGGGTACGGGAGGCATCACAGGCCAACCATGAAAGATCTAGCTCAATGTTCATCACGAAACCGCTATTAAAAGAAACCCAGGAGACAACTCAGTGATATTTAAGTAGTGATATTTAAGCACCTACAGCAGCAAATTCCTCAAAGTGAAACACAGACCATCCTGATATGCATAAAAATGTCACAGCCTTGCTGTAAAATTAATTTCCACAGTCTAAGCCTGGTCCACTCATATTCAGGTCACCTTCTGATTAACCAGGCACTAACCTGGGCTTCTAGGAACTCCTGAGGCACAGGACCCCACAGAAAACAGCCACGCCAGCGCTCTAGTTTCCACAACTTCAGCAAGCCCTACTTGTTTTTCCTGTCAGAAGAAAAGCTCTTACAGTTTTAAAGACGTGCCAGCTGCCTTTCTCAGTGGCCACCATGCTGCATCAGCAACAGTCTGTCTGTCTTTCCCAAAGCAGCAGATTTCAAAGTAGCACATGAACAAAATTCCTGTTCCTCATGCAGACTGAAAGACTTGGGTTTGAGTTCCTATGAAGATGAGTTCATCAGACTATGCATCTCGTATCCGTGCAAGATCTCCTGCCTCTGCAGACAACTCGGCACAGCCAGACAAAAGCTGAAGCTACAGATGAGCATCGCTCATCGTCACCGAGGCAGGCAACTGGACAGGCAGGTAAGGCTGGCACACTGGGGGGGAGGCAGAGCCCCTTTCCTACAGTAAAATAATAATGAAGGGCAGGGGCAGACTTCCTTACCCAGACACATCACCCCAATAATAACACTACTAGTAATGGTAGCACTGGTGTCTGTTACGCGTGCCTAAGCTGTTGAGCACTGCAGAGCGCTGAGCTGCGCCGTGCGGCACACTGCCTCGGGACAGCGCGGTGCCACACACTGCCCAGCGGGAGCACGCCGCCTCAATGGGCACTGCCAGGAAACACCTCCCGACAAGGTCCGTGACACTTCCTACCCTCAGCCCAGACGTGACATGCCACCATGACACTGCCCAGAAGGCACAGATGTCAACAGCTCTCTACAGCCTGGCTGGCAACACATGTAGGTAACAGATTAATGACTCTGTGGTACAACCTTTTCTAAATTACACAGCACATCTCTGAAATTCTAGCACCCTCTGTGCACCTACCACCACCGCCAGTGTTTGCTAGTACAACTGGAAAAGGCTCCTGCAGGTTTGTACAAGAACTCCTTCTGTGCAGCTAGACAGAGCTACCCATCCAAACCACAGGTCCTGAAACATTCTGGCAAAAGGCTCTCTAGCGAGTTTTGTCGCTGCCACCTTCCTGGGAACTGTATCACTAGGTCAGGAGGCCAGTTCTTCCTTCTCTTGGCCTGCTTTGGCCTTCTTTAAGAGTTTCCATTCTTGGTTCTCTCTTGCTGCCACCTCCCTTGCCACAGGAACCAGTGGTTATTTGACCTGCTGCATGTTCACAAGCAGACAAGTTTGCATTCACTCCTTCACATTCTTCAAGAAGCATTTCCCTTGCCTTGGCATGCCATTCCAGCGATCTGCTACACACATTGCTGCTACATCACGGCAGGATACTCCTCAAAACAGGCAAAATTGTTAGTAGGTTTCTTAAAAAGTTTATTAAATCTATGGTAAAGGATGCAGTTTGCCATTACTTGAATAAAAGTGACATCTAGCAACATAAACTCACATTTGAGAACGAACACATCTTGAAAACATTCTATGCACAATAATTTTTTGAGGTATCCGGTTTTGATCAACGCCTCAGACACAGAACAAAACTGAATCTACCAGGAAGTCCGATGCCTTCAAAGAGTGATAGCACTAAATGCTTGGGAGGACTGTATAACGTACTCCCAAATCACACCACCTACTGCCCTTGGGAGAAGGTGGGAGAGAGAGGAGAATCTTCTGCTACCTCTGCAGGCACCGATTACTTTATACTGCATTGCCTTCTAGCTCTTCCAGACTTCTAGGCTAACTAATATAACTGAGGGCATTTAAAAAAATATCCCTATAACATACTAATATTCAGTTAAGTTTTCTAAACTCTTCCCTTCTCCTATCATAAATTTTGAAAAAGAAAAAAAAATTTCAATATTCTAGCAATAAGCTGCGTTACAGATGTCGAAAGGTTCTCTATTATAAAATGCTAAAATCTGCTAAATGCACTCTAGAGGCTCCTCTTTTTTAGGCTCCCTATCAGCTACTGCTGGAGAACCTCAGTCCCCACAGACTTCACACTGACAAAGCGGCTGATCCTATCTTGCAGGAAGTAACTTTAAATACACATACATGATAATAAAGTATTGCTCTCACCCAGCCAAGGCCACGCTAACCTTTCTAAGTACAGCTGCTAGAGCAAACAAGCCCATCAGCAGCCTCTTCAATGCCACATCAGACTGACTGGCCCATCCCTGCACATACCCTTGGGGGAAGCCAGGCAACAGAACTGTAAACCTAAGATTAATATTTGAATGACTGAGGGAAGGCTGGAGCTAGGCAGCTCGTCACAGCACACAGCTGCAGCTACGGAAAACCTGCTCCCCCTTTCTGCAAAGACTTTTCTCTCACACCATTGCCTTGCCACAGGAGACAGCTACACCTCCAGGACCACCTGAGCTGCTTCTAGCTCAGCAGTGATTCCGAGAATGACCTTGTTGAGGAGCCACAAATGTGCCATTTGCAGCATTTTACGCAGCTGGATCTGCAGAGCCGTTGCTGCAGCCACCTTCAGTGCTGTACAGTGACAGGGAGTGTCTAATTTCACCACCAGACCAGATTTATCTAAGCCTCGCGCAGAGCACTTGCAGTAGGAAAGGAGGCTCCTATTACATACGTGCTGTGCAAAGACTTTCAGAGGAACAGGTGCTGGCTCTGTCACTGAGATGTTGTATTTTAACTTCTGTCTGAATCCGAGCTAGAACAAGCATTAGGCCTCTATCAATGCCTACTTTTGTTCTCAAGAAATCACAAACTCCATCAGAGTACACAAGCAGGACAGACTCGTCACAGATGTTTGAAAACCTTTGTTTTTTGAGTGAGTTCTGTTGCCAGAATGATAATAAATTAATCCTGTACCTGTCAGCAGCTAACAGCTTGTTGCAAAAATACTGCACTAATAAATGTCATCTACAGGTTCCAGGGCATCGGTCAGCATTAGCATCAGTAGGTGCTGCTCAGAGATCCAGAGGCATGATAACCCAGCGACACCCCACATGTAGCACGCAGCCGAAACAAAAGGTCTGCAGAGCTCCTGGAAAATCTGAAAGTGAGAACACGCTGCCACAGATGGTGTGACATTATATTCATGGGCATGTGTAAAGTACACAACTTGAAGACGCTCAGAGTAAGGGAGCTAATCCCAGTCTTGTGGCCCTCTTCTCACAAGGTGCAATTACAGGGCTTCCCCAAGAAACCGAAACAGGCAGCAGAGGTCTGTTTGTTACAATCCGCCTGCTTCCTTCAGGTCTTGCAGGGAACACTTTTGCCTGCAGACCTCAGCACCAAGTCACACTGGGTTTCTCACCTACAAGGAGTATTACACGTAAAACGCTGGGAACTGGAACGTGATTTCGTCGTGGAGTTTAATATCCCTCTGTCGCGTGAGGATGGCACCTGCTCATGTATACCCCTCCTTCTTCTGGTTTATCTACAAAAGGTCTTTCTTGCAGAAAATACACCCATTAAAAAAGGCAATAATTTCAGATTCCATATCTGACTGTAGCTTCATCTAAACCCAGCCCATCACGTGATACCAGCTCACGGCACAAGCCCGGGACCAGCCACGTCTCTGCGACACGCAGCCAGGGAAGGAGGAGGGATGCTGTGAGCACACCAGCCTTCGCCAGCCACAGCCCCCCAGGCAGGCTCCCACAGCCCCCACCAGCCTTTGCCAGGTTGCTGTGAGTACACTCCTCCATTCAAAAGGTCTAATAACCATCAGCTTGATGTGGAGAGCGAGGTTTGTAATCTCAAAAGACACTGGATTTCCAAATCCAATTCAGGAACCAAAGTAAAAATATGCTGCTCAGTTTCCAATTTCTCATTTTAGCAATTTGACTGTTACAGCGCATAGAGCCTCGTAGGTTACAAAAAGCACACCTTTTACACCCTGCGTACATACACTGCATTTCTTTACTGCTCGCTGTTTTCACTATCAGGCTGATGTTCTCAGGACTATCAATACTCAAACGTAAGCAGTTACAGAAAATTTAACAGTTGAGGCCTTCCTGACGGGGAAGGTAATGGGAAAAAAGCCCGACAAAGCCCCAAATCCAAAAAAACAACTCACTTAAAAGAAATATTCTCAACTCTAAAGATGAAATCGCTGGGAATGAAAAGGCTAAGATTTGGCAGGGAAACAGCTTCAACTGAAGTGTTTTAATGTAACTAAATTATTGGCCCTTGAAAAAGGGTAATTGCATACACACAGTCATTTATCAAAACCAACTGCCAGACTTTGGGAAAGAAGCCAACATGCCTATTGCCCTAATTTAGCTATTTGCATATTAAAAAGAAAATCACTGGAGGGTTGGACTCTGAATGACAACCAGCTCTCCTCACCCAGAGCCCCCATGCTGCTCAGGGACTGGGGGAGCCCTGTCTCTCCCAGTTCACAAACAGCACAGTGCTTAAGCAGGTGCTTATGGTTAAGCAAAGTTACAGCTCATTAACTCCACCTGTAATTAATACCTGCAGATAAGCCTTTCTAGATTAAAAGCTAGATACAGGTATTAGCCAGTCCTGCCGAAATATTGACAGGTAAATCTTTTCAGGCATACACAGGCAGTGTTTTGCAGGCAGATATGAAGATGTTCCCAGCGTGGAGCCAGCTGAAGCAGCCATCCGGTGCGGTGCGGCTTGAAGCACGCAGCCCAGCCAAGGGCACCAGGCGCTCCTGCTTCCCAGCTGTTCAGGGAACCCACAGGTGAGCTCAGTCTAAAGCACAGACACAGGTGACACCTATCTACAAAAGACAATGTAAACATACCTTTTGTTGTCCTAGTTGCAAGGAAAGAAACAGGAAAAATAGTTAGCACACTTACCCTAAAAAAATTTTAAACATTATCCAAAGCGCAGTTTTTGTAAAGGGATGTGTTTCTATCGTCGTATGTTACAATTGGTTTAGGCTATCATTCAGAGTCATTGTTTTAAGATGCGGCAAATATCACCATGTGTCAACTTCTAGAACAGTGTGGTGTCATCAGTACAAACTTACCTTCCCAGCTCTTCCCCGATTTCGTAAACATCCTCCACCTTCTGTTGCTTGAACAAAGCCATACTTGGACTTTTCATTGATGCACAAAGATATCGCAACTGTAATATCAAGAAAGAATGGCACAGATTACAATCCTCCAACAGGCAAAAAAAAAAATCAGTAAAACACGTTTCTGGTATAGTCACTTTGGATCCATTGTAGCTTATTCATGGCCAAAATTACCACTGATCAAAAGAATTAATTTAGCAGTCTCAGCCAAATAGTGAGGCTCCAAATCTGGAAAGGGGTGAACGCCTGTAAGCGAAGAGTGTTCTCATCCCTCGCTGAAGTACCTGAGCACGTACTTAACCAGAAGCACAGAACACGCCTTGAAACATAAATGTGACAGAAGTAAAGCAACCAAGTAATAATTTAACAGACTTACAGACAATGAAGCATCCACACTATGCTAAAGAGAGCTAGCATGAGAATCAGCACTAGAGGCTTCTTCACAGAAGTGTCAGCAGTCAGACCACAAACCAAGGAGACCGCAAGGCAGCGTCTCCTTTTTTCCGATGTCAGGCGGCGTTTCTGAAGCACACAGGCAGGATGGCACACGGAAACCAGAACTGCTGCTGCAAAAAGGCATTTTGATTCCGTCCACCGAGTTTTCATTGCAACACCTTTTATCACACACTAGATGTTTCAAATGAGAAAGACATTTCTTTCTCTACATTTCTTGCATGCAGTATTCTGTGTAACTGTGAAATTCATTTCCTGAACACAGTCTTTTAAGTTGATAAAGTCTGTGAGGTCTGGAAAGATAAGCCTCACCTGGGTGCATTTGAGCGTCTGGGAGTGTATTATGCTGTGGCACTTTTGGAAGAGAAGATGATCAAAGATAACATTACTCCTCAGGATACACCCACACAACAACGTAGGTTATGTCAACAGGTTGGATTTTAACACAATAACCAGCCGGCCAGCTTACGGAATGTTTGGTGTTTCCCGTATAGACGGACATTAGCATTATCGCCAATGACCCCAACAACACGCACTATTTAGATCAGAAAGTGTAAAATAGCTGTAAGGCCTCTAGCACCACAACAAAGTCTAACTGCACTGAGTGGCACAGCTGTTCCCACACATCTCTAGGCTTCAGCAGCCTATCTGTACTTGTCAATGTGATGTACGTTTTCTTATGAATCCCAGATGCTGCTTGCTTCAGATTCACTGGGGACTTCCAGGTTCTCTATTTCTGTACAGCTCCCACATGATTTTAAATAGCAGTGTTTGGCATCTGACTGTTGCACACTGCAAAGCATATTTCACAAGCAAACAAAGCTCTATTTCAATCCTTTAGAAATAAACTCAATCCAATGTTGGAAGAAGATCCAGCTATTCTGATAAATTACCAGGCTTATAAAACAGGACAAAGTACCAAGAGCAATGGCAGGGTTCCTGCCAAGTTGAAACACACATATTTCTTTTAAGATTTTTCTCTAACAAAAGCACACACCATAAGCAGCAAATACATTGTAAATATCTAACTACTTGTCAAAACGCAACCAGCTTTTGTCATGCACTCACCTCAGAAAAAAAAACGGCTGCTTTGTTTTCCACCTTCCTTTTTATAAACCATGGGCTTCTAACACATGGGAGGCATGCCAAGTATCAGCGCAATCCCCTTCCAGATATGCTCCTTCTATTGCTTCAAAGGAACAGAAACAGTCTCTTAGCACTTGTACATAACTTTTTGGCTGATGTCAGCAAAACCTACACATTAGAACAAACTTACCCGATTGCTTTGTTTCAAGCAGAAGGGCTACTGCATCAACATGTACACTGATACCAGTTGGGGAATAACAGTCACTCTTTCAAAACCCAGTAACAACAAGGGTTATCAACAAAATCGGCCGTCCCTGTGTCCGGCGCTTGGCACCAGTTACAGAACACGCGAGCCGGGCAGCAGTACCTGCTTCCATGCTCCTGCGAACAACTCTGTGTAATTCCGTGACGGCTCCCACCATACCTGCACACCTGCATGCAGTGCGCCCTTTCCAATTGCCATCTCCAAAGCAAAAGGAGATCCAGGGTGACTTTGTGACCGCTCGCTCCCCTCCACTCCTTTCCCTTTCACACCATACTCGTTAGGTAGGGAGCCTCAGCCCACGGCCAGCCTGCGGCGTGCTCCCCTCCATGCTCTTCCTCCAGGATGGAGGAAGGAGAAGATACCAGGCACCGGCATTATCCGGGCAAGCTCCACTCTCTCCCCCAAGGGACCCACAGCTTCACTCTTACCAGATAATGGGAAGTATTTCAGCTATACATCAAAACTGCATCCTCTCCTTTTTGAAGGACGCAGATCTGCACGCCTCATGGGACAGCCTGCATATTTCACGTGCCATGACTGACACGCATCTGTCACAGGCCCAAAAGACATCCATTTCTGTCATATTTCAGGTGTTACCGTCTCCACTGCACAACAGACACCTGCAGGCACCTCGTGGAGGAGAGGGAAGTGCAAGGTATTCCTAGCAGCAGCTTTCACGCTCCCCGTAGCAGCCTTGCTGGTGGTCTCCACCACAGCTGTGGTGGCTCTCCTAAGGGCTCCATGAGGACTATGCATTGGCATTAACAAAGCTGTTCAAACCTGCCTCAAAACCCTGCACCGGGAACAGGTCTGCCTCCCACACCTCCCAGTATAACCATGCTCTAGCAATGACCTCCCTCACCCAGCCACCTATGGCAAAGGACAGAAACCCCACAGGCAGTGACACTGACAGCCAGAATAAGCACAGCACCATTAAACATCCTCTGGAAATCCACCCTCGTGTTGGTGAGCCTCCACTAGATGCATTACAGTGGGTTGGGTTTTTTTGCTTCCATTTTCCATCCCCATACTTTCTCAGGCGTTTTCTGGCTGTTCCTTACTTTGCCTATATTTTTACTGTTTTTCAAGATGAAGCCAGGTGACCCATTCTAGTACTTTGGTCACTAATTCCCTTCCCAAAGCCATGTTCATGCCTGGGATGAAAACGTCTCTTTTCCCTCCCAACGAAAACAAACTACTCAAATTCTGCTTTGTAAGCAAATTATTGTATTCCTCAATCAACCTTTCGTAATCTCAGAGAAAGCTCATTGACCAATACTGCTCAAGGCTTGAAACTACAATGACTGCTTTAGTAGCATTTACAATAACGAGGACATTTCTGAGCTATTGGCTCCATAGTAAGTTTACATAATGCTGCTCGGAATTGTCCAGAGCAGGATCTTTTGAAGTGTTGGTGCAAGACCTAGTTCAACACCCACAAACTTCAGAAAAAGCAAACAAAGGACAAAGCCAAGCCTTGCTAAAACCCCCAAACCTTGTGCTCATCCTGAATTGCAAGATTAAGTTCTGAGTGGAGGCAAGAGTCAAGTATGAGAAAATGCTCACATCTCAGGAGACACTGCTGAGACTCGCCCAAAGACTACAAATCCCTCAAGCTGACTACTCCCTTCATCAGAATCCAAGGTACGTAGCTACAAAAACCATTAATGCAAACACACCTAAAAGAAAACCATTGTTCTGAGAGAGAGAGTCTGTCATTCAGAAGAGCAAGTTACAAACACTGCTTTGAGGATGGGGAACCCACCCAAGATGCCTCTGGGAACCATCACTTTATGTTTGATTGACAAGTTTACTCATTTCCCAGCATCCTCCAAAGAACATACCTATCTCTGCAGATGCATAAATCCATGCAATGTTACCTCAAAAATAACCAGAAAAATCTCACCCCTTTTGCTGATCTTTTAATTCACACCCTTGTTCTGCAAAGATCAAACACCAGCAAGCTCACTCTCAACACCAAGGAACCGTTAAAGCACCCAGGTCAGCCTAGAGCCCCGTTTCTGAAGTGTGAACACAAATCTGTTCCAAAGTGTTCAGCCCCTCCAGTCGTATCCCCGATGTGCTGGCGTTCCCCATGTCTATCACTCTGCACCATCTGACACTGCCTTCCATTCTCATTACTTCTGCAGGCATCTCTCGCTGGCTTTCACCCAAGTCACAGTTAGATGCCCAAAATAGATCCCACACTTAATGATCCAAGACAATTGTCATTAGCAAATACACAGCATAAAGGCGATGAGATAATGAAAGATCACCTTCACACACTTAAAATTAATCTGAAATAAAACCACCATTCACAAGCATAAGCATAACCCTCCCCAGCTATTATGTACCGATCTTAGGAAACTAAGGTGGTTTCACGTTCAAAGGTTTAAAATACAACATTTTTGTCAGACTCCACTTGCAAGTACAGAGCACAAGTGTATCAAAGGAGGAATGAGAGCCTTAATTTTTTCCTCTGGTCAGTGATTTCCTCATGCTGGTCAGTGAAAGCAGGCTGAATTAGAGATGGTCATTCATCGCTTACTCATTCAGACAGAGAAGCTGTGCATTCATGACCCGAGGAAATAGCAACAGCCAACCTGCTTTTCTAAGACACTCTTTATGCTATCGCTTCTGGGGCACGTGCCCAAACAATATCGCAATGCAATGAGTCAGAACCATCCCAATCACTTTGGGTCTGCACCAGAATTCATTAAAACCAGGACGGGGGAATCTGCTACAGTGATTTTTGGATCAGACCAGAACTTTTAAGAGCTCTGAGGCAAGCTCTGCAGAGATAACCTTCTGTGTTCTTTCACGGAACGTGCCATATCTATTCTGCAACCACCCTATGTTGGGACCATCTCTTCCATACCAGTCTCTTTCCTCTAGGATTCCTACCAGTGAGCATTTCAATACAGAATTCATCTTCCTTACCCTGTTTTCACGATACCCCACAGTGCGGTATATGATACTTCACCTTTTACTCCTGCAGCCAGCTCCCCTTTACGCATCCCAAATGTCACAAGGTGGCAAACTATTGTTTATCTGATGCAAATGGTTTTCCTACAGACATGTAACAAAACTGTAGCAAACCCAGAAATAGAATGCAGACCTCTGAGATTCCAGTTTCAGGCACTAGAAACACGTCCCGCCTAATCTCTTCACATTCCTAAATTCTGTCACACCATAAAACGGGATCTCATTTACACTAAGAAATCACAGTTTCCCATTGTGATCTAAGGCATAAAACACGTGTATTTCATATCAGTACAAAATCTGAACGTAGATATTCTTATTCCAGTAGAGAAATGCCTTTTTAGTGCAGCTTGTGCGGCGTGTAAAGGAAATTGATCTAATGAAATCCACTCTTCTGAAGACGGTGACAGAATCCCCCTTAAGAGGAGTGGAAGTCAGTCAGTCCTGTTTCTCTCTCTTAAAAAAGGGTTCCCTGCAGAGGTAAGTTATTAGTCTGGCGCTACCAAATTATGTGACAATCAATGACTGGACTACACGTGTCAGATCCACAATGAATGTCTACCCACCACTGAATGAGAGCAGGAGTAGAGAAAACAGAGGTGTGAACAAAACTGTTGGATCATTTGGCCTGTCACCACCATTACGTGTTTGTTTTTTTTCCTTAGGGTATCTTTTACACTGAAGAAAGCAGTTACAAGTGACTGAGGTAAGAGCTGGATAATCTTACTTTCTCAAGCACACCTGACATGATTAAACCCTTTGCCAAACTCAGAAGCATCCCCTGTGGCATGTTTTTATAACCAAACAAGTTATACTAAAGCAAAATCCAAAACGCATTACAACAAAGTAACAACTTCTGTTGTAAGCTGGTTTTTAATACTGGAAAGTGAGCAGGACAATTTAGAATCAAACCTGGACTGTTTAAAATTAGTAACTGGGGGTGGGGGTGCAGATGACACAAAACCAAAAACCAAAGAAACACCTGAAAAACACCCACCCACCCCCCAAAAAAACACCGAACAAATTCAAGTGATATTGTCATATAGCTTTGGTGCTTTATGCAAAGACTAAACAGATTTTTGTAGGCATTAAAGCGTTTTCTTCTTTCCCCCTTCTCCTTCCCTTTCTCTCTTTTTTGTCCTAGAAAAGACTAAGCAATTTCAACAGCAAACCCCGTGTAGTTTTTACCCTCTGCTTTCAAACAAACCTAATCAAAGCAAAGTTACGTTAATTTCAGGAAACCCTTATTTTCACTTCAATATTTTCCTGTCAGAAACCAACAGCAGCCTGAACGTTTTGCTGTCAGAAAAGGGAGGCAGCTGTCCCTACCTGCGTGCCCACGGAGGGCACACACCGCGCCGCGCCAGCCCTTCCCTCCCGGGATACACAGAGGGATCCCGAGGGATCCCAAGGGATCCCCTCCCCAGCTCGCCCTGCACTAACGCCCTACGGGGTGCCCGACCACAGTGCCGCCCCCCAGCCTGCCCCCGGGCACAGGCACCGGGCCGTGAGCTGGGAGCCCGCGGCGGCCACGCACCGGCCGGCCCGGGCCCCGCCGCCGAGCGCCCCGACGGACGGGCACCGGGAGGCCCGCGCAGCCCCGCCGCACCGCTCCCCGCACCGCTGCCGCAGCGCCCGCTCCCCGGCCCGCCGGCGCCGTCGAGGGCTGTTACCGCGGGAAAACACGCGGCCCCTGCCCGCACGGCCCCTGCCCGCACGGCCCCTGCCCGCACGGCCCCTGCCCGCACGGCCCCTGCCCGCACGGCCCCTGCCCGCACGGCCCCTGCCCGCACGGCCCCTGCCCGCACGGCCCCTGCCCGCACGGCCCCTGCCCGCACGGCCCCTGCCCGCACGGCCCCTGCCCGCACGGCCCCTGCCCGCACGGCCCCTGCCCGCACGGCCCCTGCCCGCACGGCCCCTGCGCAGGCGAGTGAGTGAGGGTGAGGGCCGCGGGAAGGTCGGACACCTGCAAGTGCTTCCGACCCGCCACCTGCCGCGGGGCCGAGCGGGGCCGCCCTCGCCCCACGGTTCCGCGGCCGACAGCCGCCCCCCCACCCCCGCCAGGCTGCACCCGCGGCGGGACCCCGCTGCCGCCCCGGGAAGGACCGCGAAACCCACCGGCCCGGGCGGGTGCCGGCGGCACGGCCAGGAGAAGCTCCGGGGCGCGCACGATGCCCGTGCGGACACGCACCCACGCGTGGGGCCCCAGGCAGCCGGGCCGCGGGGGCAGCAGGGCGGCGGGTCCGCCACTGCCGCTGCCGAGGGGGTGACCCGGGGAGCCTCCCCCGGCGGCGGCGGGGCGGCTGGCACGCACGGCCCGCGCTGGAAGCACCGGGGGGCCGGGTAACCCCAAGGCAGAGCGGCACGGCGGCCCTCCCGGCTGCCCCCCGCCGCCCGGCCCCCGGCCCCGCCGCTCCCCCGCCAGGCTGAGGCAGCGCGGGCGGCCCCGCCGGTCCCCCGAGCCCGCCCCGGCGCCGGGCTGCAGCCCCCAGCCCCCAGCGCGGCGGGAGCGGCTCGGGAGCCGCCGGGCGGCACCGCGGAGAGGCGGACGGGGGAACGGGAGAGGGGGCAGCGCCCACTTACCGGCCGCGTCCGCCGGGCTCCTCCGGCGCCGCCCGGGCACGCAGGGCCCCCGCCGGGCCGCCCCGCCGCCTGTGCGGGCGGGGGCCGAGGGGGCGGTGCCGGCGGCGGCCGCTCACCGGAGCCGGGCTGCCTGGGCGGGGCCGCCGCGCCCCCTCGCGTCCCCTGAGGAGCGGCGGGCCCGCGGCGGCGGGGGGTCGGCCGGGGGGGGAGGGGGGCCGGGGGGGGGGCAGGGCCCGGCGCCCCCCGCCCGCAGGGAGAAGGTGAAACAAAGCCCCCGCGTGGTGCGGGTGTCCCCGCGGCGTCCACCGCGCTCCGGGCCCGCAGGGGCGGCCGCCACCCGCGGGGCACAGCCCGGGCCGCGCTGCCCCGTGCCCGGAGGGACCCCCGACCCCCATCGCCCCGGTGGCTCCTCCCTCCAGCACCGCCCCAGGCACCGGCAGCAGCTCCGCCTTCGCCTCGGGCACCGGCGGCCTCCTCCGCAGCGGCCGCGCCCTGGCCCGCTCACCCCGCCGCCGCCAGCCGGGGCGCCCCGCACCGGGGCGGGCTCAGCCGGGCACACGGACCGCACCGCCGCGCCGGGGCCGCGGGAGGGGGCACAGCCGGCAGCTGGCATCGCCGCACCCGGCCGGGGGCACAGACTCGGCCCCCGGCGCCCTCAGCCCCCCGCGGCTCTCCCGGGTGTCGGGAGCCCTCGGAGGAGGGACCCTGGTTCCGCGGCTCCGGGAGATTCGGGACACCCGAAGGCGACGGCGAGGAAATAGGGCTGAGAGGGAGGTTCATCAGAGGCGCTTCATTTGCACGAGCCTTGTTCTGTGTTCAACACAGGCCGATGTTGTGTGGTCCCAGACTCAGTGTTACCCGGAGAAGCCCCCCCCTCACAGAAGGAAGGCACGGGCGGCCGGTCCTCCTGGGCATCCCCAACCACCACCGTGACAGCTCCCCAAGCTGCCCCAGACCAGGCGCTGGCCCCCACCACTGACATCCTTCATCTGTTTATTCTTCTGTCTTAAAAAGGTTCCCCAAACCTGTAAAACTAGATTTTCTCCCTCTTTATTTCTCCCTCTTTATTTGGCAGACAGTAATTGAAGTAAGTACCGTTTGGTCTCCTTAAATTGTTCTGGGTGAGTTAATATCCAACATTTGTTAATGAGGAATGATGTGGCATTGTTCACACCTTCAAAATCAAATATGAAGGCCAGGCTGCCTTCACTTCCCATCCTCCACGCAGTTAAGATAACACAAAGCTACGCCTATTTATATATGGTTATTTTACAAGTCGTTTCCATTGCAACAAGTTGCAAAGATAGATGAATTTTAAAGTAATTTTATACTCGGCAAGTGCCTAAAGGCAGCGCTTTCTCTTACTGCCATTAAACTCTGTTTCAGACTTGCTCCAAGCCAGGACAACTGACCTGCACCCCACTCGCCTGCCCCAGGAGTGGGGCTCCAGCCCAGGGGTCCACCCAGCTCCAGGAGGACAGTGGCTGCAGCTGATACTGCACAGGGCAGAGGGCAGGAAGCAGGAGCAACAGTAAAGGTTTCAAAGGGCAGCAGAAGAATTCAGAACCCTTTGCCAAGGAAATGAAGATATTTCATTCCTCACCTTTCATTCTGCAACGTGGTATGATCATGTGAAAGTCACAGCAATCCTCCTACAAAATTCTCGAGGAAAAGGCACACGCAGGCCACCTCTTCGGTTCACTCCCAGCTGGAAGCAACGGGACAAAGCAGCACAGCTTGCCCCTGAGAGACCACAACTGCTTTTCGAATCAGCACAAGCTCCCCCCAGATCCTGAACAGCCCCAGTCTGATTTAATATCTGCTGGCCGGCCCTGCAAGGTCTCCAAGAGCAAAGAGACTGAATCTCATCCCTGACGCTACATCCATAGGGTTTGCAAGCCAAAGCACAGGTTATGCACAAGTAAGATGTTGCTCTTACATGGTTCTTTCATTGTTCACCCTTAAAGCACTAACTCGGACTTCTTTGTAACACCTTTGGCAATCAGGGCAAAAGCCTTTAAGTGCAAACAGGACATGAACAGGAAGGAAAACTCAAAGCTGAGTAGTGTTTGAAGCAGGCAGCACAAGCAAACGGCACAGCAACTTCCAGCCACGCACCCCCCAGTCTCCTTTAGGAAGTGATAAAAAAGCCCGTACCTTATGTTCGAGGGGTCGTGGGTGTATGTAAGGTGTAAATACTTGAGAAAAACAGGTAAACAGCTTATTTCACAGTTTAATCACCAGTCACTGCTCCTGAAGACATCACTGAGTCAGTTCATCAGCTCAAGCCTGAAGCCTTTGAGGCAGCTCACCGCAGACATCCAGCTGTTCTGTACACACCAAAGGTACATTCATTTGAAACACACAGGCAAGATGCAGTCACTTAAGGCCAGTAAAATCCTAATTAAGGCCAAAGACACCTTATTTACCAGGTATATTCTAGTGCTGAATGTTTTAATTACTTCTCTTTACAGCACCCCAGGCTAGTTTAGGGTAGAGGACAGATAATTTTCTTATTCAATAACTATTTGTGGTTTTAATATCACGTCCAGTCCTCGGTTTTGCTTTCTAGTCTAACCCGCTGCAAAGCTAGCATTGTAATGGATGTCACTGTAGAGAAGCATGGCTTCTGCAGCACATCATGATGAACATACCGCTCTAACTTCCTTGTGATTGAACCTTTTACCTTCTTTTCCAGGGGGCAAACTTCCAAGGCAGAGCACTCCCTTCCTTTGTGTTATCTAAGTGAATGTACTCCATGTGTGGGAATTCTTAAATCTTCAGCACTACATGGGTTCTGCTTCCAGCGAGGTCAAGGAGCAGCAGATAATGAAGCTATGTTTAGCACTTCTAAGACTCCCACAGAACGAACACCTGATATACTGTAATGCCAGGAGACTTCAGCGTGTTCTCTGCACCTTTGAGACACCCAGAACAGAATGTGACACTGCAGGTTTTGGTCTCAGTTCAGAGCAGGTGAGCTGCATTTGTCCTTTCTAAGTTAGTGCATTTCCTAGGAGTAAG
Source organism: Falco rusticolus (assembly GCF_015220075.1). NCBI lineage: Eukaryota > Metazoa > Chordata > Aves > Falconiformes > Falconidae > Falco > Falco rusticolus. The sequence continues at coordinate 22,806,610 of NC_051193.1, forward strand.
GTATTTAACAACATACATCAGCTATACGCATCAGCCACACTTGCATCCCTGTTGCAATTCCACGGAGAGCAGATGTCTCCAGCTCAGTCCCAAGGAAGAAACAGGAGCCTCAGCTGTTCTTTAACAGGCCCCAGCAGCTGCCAGGGCAACACAGCCTCCTCACGCTAAACATGCCAAGTGTCCGCAAGCGAGACCATTGCTCCCTACACACGCTCTTCCCAGAATTTTCTTTTTATTCCTTTGGCTTAAGTTTTTGGTATATGGGACAGGAGGTCCTTAGACCATAGTCATGTTCTGCCTCAGCTGCTGCTCTCTATCCTGTTCTGCAGTCCCTCTCTGTGCCAACATCTACTTTTAACAGCTTCCCATCCTGTAGCAGATACAGAGGACAAAGACTGTGCACTATTTACCTCTACTGTGAATGACCTGCTTGGACACGCAATTAAAGAGATGTCTCAACTCTTGTTTTTCTTCCCTCACAAACATTTAGCCATTAAGTTATCTGAAGCACCTGAGGTACCCGACAGCCTCTTCAAGTGAATCAAGGTAGCTCCAAAATGCAAAAATCATATCTGAAAGACAGACATTGAGGCTAGATTTCCAAATTCACTATATTGTTAAGTTTTCAAAGAGCTGAAATTACACACTTGGCTACCAAAGGCTTTAGGAGAACATCAGTGGCCAGGACTACTAAAGAGGCTTTTGGCGTCATACGAATACATGTGTTTCTTAGGAAGTCTGCTCCCTGTCAACTTCACCTCCCCTCCCCTCCCAAGAAGCCAAGGACACCAACCACAAGTCACCAGTCAGCATCAGCTGCATGCAACACTTCTAATACTTCACGTCTTCATGCTTCAACGCCAAATTTGAATGTATGTTCCTCTATACACTCAAATCAGCTTACCAGACAAAGACACCAGCTTTAATACTGTTTTCTTCTGATGGCACCTGCAGTTATTTGTATGTTATGAACACACACACAAAAAGAACCAGAGCAAGCTTTAAAGTAATAAATTTTTTATTTACATCAATCTTTATGAAAATAACATCACTTATGTTTTGTGATTCAATTTTCTTGTACCGCATATTGCTGATTTCTAACATGGCACTTAAGGGAACATTCACTTAAACAGCTACACAATTTCATGAGATGGATTAATTTTCCATTTCTCAGTTAAGCATGACTGAATATACAACTCTGTCAAATGTAAGACCATTCACTCATTCCTGATGTCTTAAGGAAGAAAAAAAAAAAATCTTTCCCTTTCTGCTGAAATATCTTACCATGTTTACAAAGACTGAGGGGAAAGGGAGAATCTCTCACAGAACACACCTAAAGAGCAACAAAAAATCCTTTTCATTGATTACATAGCTGATTTTTTTTAAAAAAAAAAGACACTGAACAAACTGATAACACTGGATAACACCACCTGTACACATGTACAGGTAAAGCTGAAATACTGTGCAGTTTTCATAGCTAGAGATGTAGTGCACCAATTTTTGCCTATTTAAAAGAAAGTTTTAAACAAGTAAACAGAAGTTTCACTGGAAAGCCATGCATACATGTATAAAGATGAAGGAATATTCTGCAAGATGCAACTTAGTGGTTTGGTTTACATCACATATACTGAGAACCATGTGTAAGGAACTCTTTGCACATACATGCATGACCTCGAAGGCAGAACATAGCCTTAGCAGTCTGTATTTGCATTAGCAGGTCTGCTAAGTGGCTGGCATGAATGTGAAACCCTCATGCACTGTTCAGAAGTTTACCCCTGAATACAAACACTTGGTATCCATGCAGTTCAGCTTTCCCAGGCCACTGAGTCACACTGTGGTTTTGCTCATTTCATTGGGTTTAAATACTGCCTGTGTATCTTGCATGTCCCTAACTAGTTACTACTCCTCAAAGTTACCAGAATAAGCACCACTAGAAGACTAATAACCACCCAAAAACATTTGCAACAGCAAGGCAAGTTCCCCTTGACATTGCTTCCTGCTACGTGCGTCTCATTTTTGTTCTGTGCAGACTTCTAGCGGCCAGAGGTTAGATGCCTTTGCAATTTTTTCATCTTTTAACTAAGGCATCAGTAATGATGCTTAACAAAATGAAGCCAGCAGCTCACTGGCAACTTGAGTGTAACAGCATCAACTCACTTCACATTTGCAAGCTAACAAAATACCCAGAGCCAATGTGATTTCCATAAGCTTCCCAACATTCACGTATTAAGATTCACAGAGTGGCTTAGGAAACTGAGCTACTTAGTTTTACTGTACAATTGGGTTACAACTTATATAATGAAACACAGCAACACACACACAAATTTAACCATCAGCACAACTGTAAAAAAACAAATGGTCCTGTAACACTGCAGGTCATGTTTTGTCAGCTAGAGAACTTCCTGAACAGTTGCCCTAAAGTTAGTTTTAAACTCGCAACCTGAAGACTTCAGGTCTAGAAACATCTCCTGAAGTCACAGGACTAGTTCATAGCAAAGACTTGAAACCCAGGAATAATAGACCTGTAGGAATAGGGTGGGTACATACTTCTAAATTCTTAACATCTCTACTGTTGCCACTGGAAGGAAGATCTTCAGCTTGGAAAGATTTCTTTTAAGACTTGAAAACAAGATTAAAACAAAAAAAAGTAGACATTACAGACTGATTTAGAGACCAGCTCTTTCAAAACCAAGACAGTGTAACTAGAAAACCTGGTCCTATTTTTATATTCAAACACTGATTGTAAGTAAGAAAAGAATACAGTACATGCAATAATATGAAAAAACCTGCCTAATAAACTCAAGTACACAATCAAGAGTAACTAGGGAATAAAAACCCCCAAACTACTGACAATAGACAAGGTAGGGGACATTTTAGAAGACAAGATACAAATCAGGATGATCATACCATGTGTCCCTCATTGGCAAGTATTTGTTGACTAAATAAAAATTATGTGTCATATAAGAAGAAGCATACATTTTATATCAGAAGTAGTCCTGTAAGTTACAATGTTCACCACTGATTAAATGTTTCCCTTCCAGATAAACTGACTGATAATATGCTTATTTAGAGAAGGCTACAAATACGTTCTCTGGGGAAAAAAAAAAAAAAAAAAGAAAAAAAAAGTGCTGCGAAACAGAAGCAGGACTTCTCCCTGTACACACTTGTTTTAGAAAACAATTACATGAGTATATCTGATAAAGTAGTTCAACTTGTTCTCAGAAAACCATAAGAAAACACACAAAGTAGAAGCCTGATGCACTTGACTGCTCCCGACCACCAGTTTTGGTTTTTAACAACTAACCACTTCCCCAGAGCTGAGCCATTTGCTGCCTTATTTGAACGCTAGTTTTAGCATGACGCATCCAGACACAACATTTAAGTCAACCCAACAACCTGAAGATTTAACAGTTCAGGAAAGAACACTGCAACAGTCCAGATAATAACCAACAAGAGAGAAACCTTCCTCGTCCTTATAACCGTTTAGAGTCTTGCTAGTCATCAAATGACAGCGAGTGGCCTCCAGTCACACCTCCCTAGCCAGGAACGCTACAGCTGAACACCCAGCGCTTCCTTACAGCTGTCTCGTAGGATGTGCATGCAATGCTCACAGCAAAGCTGAGCGCATTAAGAGAATATTGCATTTTACTGCTGCAAAAGGATCCTGAATTTCTGTGTGCATGCTGTGACCTTTAGGCTCCTCTGATTAATAAATATTTGTTTTAGGAATCCTATTGCTACTGCTATCGTACAATAGTTACACATTCATGCAAAAAGAATGCTATGTTTCTTCTTAAAGATCAAGACTATCTTATTTTAAGTCCTAAATAGGAAGAAGCTTTGAAATAAAACAAAACACAAAAAAAAAACCCAAACAAAAACAAGCACTAAATCTTTAACAGATACACAACCAGTCAGCTACTGAAACATGGTACTCTTGTGACAAGCTCCATTCTTCTTCCATAACAGCTGGGTTTTGGTTGTGGCTTTCTTAAGACACTGCAATCAAAAAAGTCAACAGAAATAAAATTGACTAAACAGAACTCGATCTATAAACTCCTTTGCATTAATAAGAAACTTTATCGATACAGCTGCCCAGAAAAGCATAAATGATGTTTGATCTCACTGTTTCAGTACACACTGAACATTCAGGGACAAATAGGTACTTATTTTACCTTTACTTTAGGTACATAAGTTCAAGTGTTCTCTTTGATGATCCACTTCACGTCACTTCAGGACAAGACAAAGGAATGTAAAAGTTCTTCCTGTGCTTCATTCCATACTTTTCTAGTTTATGACCTCAAGAATGGCTAGTTTATTCAAGGACAACATGATGAAAGCCATTTGTCAAACAAACCTGAAACCAAAAAAACTATGTCCTCCCACACTGAACCTGCACTACAAAAAAACCCACAATTACATCAAAAAAATGTAGAATGGCGATGAATGTAGTAAACAGAGTGTGGACTTCCCTTACTACTGTTTCACATAAAGGCACTAACAGTGCACTGTGGGAAAACAACTGGCAATTCAGCTGATTGACTAAACTGAGACAGATATTAAGTGCCCTACATACAATTCCATGAACATAAATGTAAACAGAAATGTTTGGCCTCCATACAAAGCAGTATTTTTGAAAGTGCTGGGGTTTGGAAATCTGTCCTGCATATTTCCAAAAGCAACCAATTTACATTCTGTTTGACAGGATTAATAAAGTGTTTTGGAGGTTAACTCACTTTGGTCATGATCCCAAAGAAAAGTTTATGTTGAGTAGTTTCAACTATCCTCCTCATCATCACTAATAAGGTCTCTTTTTTCTACACATGTCTCTCGCTCACGCAGGAAATCCTCACGAATGGCTTCTAGTTCAGTTAGTTCAAGATGTACTTTCTCCAGGTGATAGGTCCTCCGGTTCCTGATCTGACGTAACGGGAAAGGATTCAGGTCTCCAAAAGCAATACCAATCAGTTTCCTGTAAGATTGCACAACGTTAAAAGACAATCATTCATATTTTGTATTTTTTTAAAATCAGTTTTGTACTTCATCCATATCAGTATGTAGTATGTGGCTGATACCCCTGGTCTCTTTCACATACCTGACTGGTCTCAGATGTTATCGGTACTGCAAGGGAGTTCTGTAAAGCACTCGGTTTTCAAGTTATTTCAAGTGATAAAGTGTTACCAAACACAGAGGGGTTTTTTGTTGGTTTTTTTAATCAAAAACAGTTCACAAAGCCACCTACAAACTCTATCTAACACTATAGTGATTACAGCCCTGACAACACTGAACGAAGCCGTAAGCTTGCTAACCAGAGCTCCATGGGCTAGACTGAACGCTTGGTACACGCAGCTAACCCAGCACAGACGGGGTAACTTCCTCCATGGAATCACTGAACCTCACTCAGTCCCAGGACAGTCAGCTCTCAAGTTATCCAAGAAGTCATGTAAGAGACCAGATAAAGCCTGGGATAATACAGACACAGACAAGGACAATACAACACACGTACAAGCCAAACTTGACCATACAATGAGAAAGCTCTGGGATTCTGCTGGCTGGAGCACAGACACCTTGGAGCTAGTGTCAACTCAAGCTTGTCAGCTCGCATAGCAAAACATGACAAGAGTATCTATCACCCTGCCAGAGTCACGCTGCCTCATGCTATTATTCAGTCACAGTAAAACCAGTAACTGATCTGCCTGATCAGGCCAAAGAGAGTTAACTACATCATTACTGTTGATCTATACCAAAAAACCCCCAAACCTCTTTATTTACTAAGAGTAAAAGGGGAACTGGAATTTAACTTGTTCTAGTTTAATTATCAGATTAATAGATCTGATATTATCTTAATCAGAACACAGATATTAAGAAATTTTATTTGGACAGTTTATTTAAGGGTAAGCTCTCCCTAGGTTTGTATTTTTGGGTGAATAAGAACATTTTCCTGCTATTTATAAAGAGAATGTATTCCAACAGCTTCTCTGCCAGTGCGTAACATGCTTTGGAACACAACTTTCACCTGTAGAAAAATCTAACTATGACATACTATAACCTAGAGTATAATTACGCACATGTCTGGAAAGAATTTTCTCCACTAGAGAGGTTAAACTTATAAATTCTGTGCAAAATAATTTTCTGACCCATTCAGGATGTCCACAAATTCTATGGAAATAATCCTGAATTTTTCCTCTACAAGATGATTTTTTTATCTGTATCAGTAAAGGCATCACTCTACATGCTTTTGTACTGTTTAAATTTTGATGCTGTAAAACTTGTACAAAATGGTAGAACAGCAAACCAAGCAGCTTGACTCATGCTTAGCAGCTCTAGCAGGCAAATTCATATCCCCTAGGTGGCCCTACATCACTAGTTTCAACTCCAACTTTTAAAATCCTACGAGAACAGATATTTACAGACCAGCACAAAGCATATTTGTGCTGTAAATATCTCTGATGCACTGAATTCTGTCCTCACCTGAACTCGCCATCTGCCAAAAGACACTCAATTAGCTCATTTTGTTAACACCAAAATGAGATCTCTTCCAGCAATATTAGAAATCTTTAAAATAGGTAATTTCAGCACCAGAAAGTTTAGACAGGAGAACCAAGGCATCATTTGTTAGATAATTGGAAAAAGAAGGGAAAGCCAAATCTGCAGCTCTGATTAAATATCAAAATTTTGTTCAAATTAGATACAAGCAAAAGGAATTTTTTTTTTCTCCCCTCTTCCCCCCCTCCCCCCTTTTCTTCTGCAGTCTCTGGTTTCTGGCAATAATGCTGTGGTACTACTGATATTACATGTTACACATTTGATTATAAGCTATAAAATAGCCTATTTATCAATTATAAAATATCCCCAAGTTTGTTTCATTAATTGTTTTCTGTTAAAAATATGTACTTGAGTTTTGGAAGAGCGTGCACATACTTCTCACTTCCAGATTTGGAATCAAGAGTCAGCATTTATTTTGGTCACAAACAGCTGAGTACAACAACTGCCCAGCATTTTTAAATCAAAACGGGGAATGCTAAAATACAAAGCACCACGCAACTCCCTCTCAGGAGTTTTTGGAGAGGTTTCAGCAGAGGAAGCAACATCTGTTATCAAGACTTTTACCATTTAAATCACTTGCAGAACATTCCCCCTGCATCAGTCCCAGCAATCCTTTTCGAGCACAGAGTAAGACTATTCAGTTTTAACTTCTCTCCAGTCAAAACTGAAACACAGGAAGTAAAAATAATATATAGCTCTTGCAGTAGGAGCCAAAGTATAAACCTAATTTCACAGGGATTTTATTACGGTAAAAACAAAGACCTCAGATTCCAGTATATAATTACTACATTCTAAATCAGTGAGTTTCAGTATCTGTGCAAAACATGTTCAGACATTAAATCAACCCCAACAGAGCTTTTCTTTTTAAGATTAATCTGCTGCTCTATGGTCTTAAAACTAGGAACCTAAAAACACTAGACCCTAATTTAGAAACTGTAATTCCTATGCAAGGCTGGAAGAACAGAAGAGTATCTAATTTATATTTATTTGCTCGTTCAAAGTATATCTTAAAATCAGCTGGAGTTATGCGGCATTAGCCTATGTATTGATGATGCATAAGAGATGTAAATTTAGTGGGTCATAGCTCATGTTTTTAAATAAAAACACATCCTGGTGCAAGTATTATTGTAAAACATTTTACAACTTAAGTTGCATCCGCAGTGCAAGGGAAGACTTCACCTGTGGTTGAAATTGTGTTACTACCACGATACAATGGCTAAACAAGACCAACATGGCAAGGTAGTGTCTATCATACCTAAAAATTTACAGTTACACATTCATCACTTGTGCCTTTGTCGCAGCTAGACGAAACTACTCATGAGAAATCTTAGTAGTCAATTTCATCTCTAGTTGCTTCTAAATTAAGATCTAGATAAAAACAAAACAAGAAAAAACCCACAACAGACCATTTCTGTGCCCCCCAACTCTTTCAATGACACACAAGTTTGAGTCACCCACCTGGCATCAAGTATAGTGCGCGTGAAATAGCGAAGATACTTGAAAATGGACATTGAATCTTGCCGTTTTAAGATTTCCTCCTCCTTATATTTAAAAAGTGCCAAGGCAAATCGGAATATTACCTGATAAAAATACATACAATGTTTAGTTCTTTGTAAGAACAGAATGCACTGATTCTCACAGTTATCCATTATAAACTCAAAGGAAAAGCGTTAGTCTTCCTACAAGCTGCATTTGCACTTTCTCATCACACCTCCCTCCATCTTCCTTCCCTGTCCCCCATTTCCAAAAGCTGCCAAAAACTTCTGTTGCAGCCTGAAACCAAGACAAGGTGTTCTACCGTTCTATCCAGAAAACAATGCTGGGTTTATAGGATACAAATTTTTTGAAGTTTTGAGTGCCTAATTCAGTTGTAAAACAAACACTACCGGGCCTGTTGAACGTATTCATTAAGTTGCTTCAGAGCTAAAATTAAGTTCTGCTTTTTAAACGGGTTGTTTTCCAATGCCTTGAATTTTCCCAGCACACCGGGGGACTGATGCTGAAGGAATTTACGATACCAGTTTGTCAATGATCTTTGGCACGAGCTGGAAGAAGCATTATTTCCCTTCATTCTGAAAAGGCTTCAGTAAGTTCTGAACTTTGCCAGTCTGTACCTGGCTGCCTTCACAACATACCACGATGCTTAAAACTGATTTGAATCAACACACAACCAAGATACCACTGTGTGTTCGAATGCTCAGATGAGACCAAATGAGACCAACAAGAAATCTGACTAACACACAGATTTTGTCTACTCATCTTATTGTTCTCTCCAATTGCCTACAACATCTGCTGTAGTTATTACTGTGTTTGAATGCAATGATTTTTTTCCTGCACCGATCTTCTTTCACTGCAATTTGACAAGTACAGAACACATGAAAATTCTTTCACCCCCACCCCTTAATTTAATGATAGGAATCCCAACAGTCACTGTCAGTTGTACTTGAAATGTCTGCAGAAATAAAACAAGTAGCTGCTGCGAAGACAAGTTAAACATTGGCACTTGGTTACAACTGATTCTTACACCTCTTCAATTCTTCTAACTTTTCCCTCCTTCACTTAAGCTTTCTTCTTTATAAGAGTAGCTCTCATTTTGATATAATTACTTAAAACTGATTGACAGCTGCATGTAGGAGTAAACAGCACTGCCTAAGCTTTATTTTTCAAACTTGAAGCAATGGGCGGTGAAAGGGAAATACTTAGCATTTAGAATTCTTCTACGTAACTCAAGCTTTCAACTTGCAAAACACAGATAAAATGGAAAAAGTTTTGACTGGTTATTCATGCACATTTTCTCCCCTCTTTTCCTACCAGTGATTTTAACTGACAGGTTTCTTGTGAAACAACCTTCCTCCACCCTGCACTCAGTAACACCACAGTGTTTTGTTAACCAGGTAATAACTGAAAAAACTTAGCTTGTTCAGTTCACCTTTGGTCCCTCATATAGGAAGGAGTCCCAGATTTTAAAAAGGATGTCACTAACGACACTGTCCACAAACACCACAAGAAACCAGTTGAAAGTTATGAGAGTATAGTCAACTTTGTATTGTTCAAAATGAGCATGGAGTCGTGGAAGCTTCTCACTCATTAAATCCTTGAATACTCGCTGGTCAACCTAAAGAGATGAGAAATATGATGTTATCGCTCCTACCTTTCCAACACATCTCATTCAAAGTAGGGCTGTTACCAATCTGTAAGTGCAAGTCAAGAGCTAACCAGGAAACCTAGGGCTGTCTAGTTAACACTTCAAAGCCAGATCCACCCAAAGCATGCCTGGCCACCCCAAGGCACACCACCCTTGCTGACACAACCTTTTGCTTCTTAATCCACACCCTCCTTAATCTCACAGGGCTCCTCACACGCAGATGTTGTGTTCCTGCTACAGGTCACTAGTGCTGCCCTGGTGCAGGAGCACCGGAACAAGCTGAGGGAAGACTTGGAGGAAGGAGGCAGCACGTACCAGAGCATCACCTGGAAGCAGAGGAGTGCTAGAGTATGTTGTTCACAGTACTGCATAATGCATTCTCACCCCCACTCTTCCAGAGCCCATAACTGCCCCACCCCTGCAATTCTGAGGAAGGAAACAATAAATCGGCTCAGTCAACATTGTAAAGCCAATAATCAGAAGAGGCGTTAAGGACTGGAGCTCCAAGCAGGTATTCCAGCATTATACTCAGTCGTTGTCTAAACAAGGGTCCTGGTGCCTGGAACTCACCTCTGTCACAACCCGTTCCCCCAAAAGGCTGACCAGACACTTACCAAGTTTTTGACTGGCTGCAGTTTACAGGACCAGGCTTTGTTTTTGCAGAGCACATACCTGAGATCCTAGCAGTGTCTTAGTGTAATAATCATGAGGCATGAAAACTTCCACTATTGTTACTAGACACCAAAAAGCATCTTCCTGTTCCAAGTACAGAAGCGCAATCGCTGCCAATCTAAAAATAGGGTTTATTTGGAGAGAAAAAAAAAGATCATTATAGTATCACAAAATGTATTAAGAACAATCACAATAAAGCCTTTGTTTCTGTTTAGCAGAAATAAACGTGTAACAGGAGAGCACTAAACAGCAAAACCATTAATGAAGTTTAAGATGGGGCAAGGAGATGCCTTCTCAGTCACACCAAGTGTTTTTATTCAGTTTAATAAGTAAACGGATAAAGGCGAAGGTAAAGTGTTTTGCTAGATGCTGTTTTTTTCTGGAACTAAGCCAAAATAACGAGAAGCTTCCAAAACCTAAATATACTGCTCTGATTCCCAGACTTTTGTCTTTCCTTATTGAAGAAAAAAAAGAACAGATGGTTCTTGCATTTCACACAAAATTATTTTAAGTTTAGAAAAATCCTTTCTAGCAAGTTGACTTACATTTATCTTAATGGATATAAAGTAATACTTCTGTCTTTATCTACCACTGTCTTTAAGGAAAAGAAAAAGCTCTAAAATTTTCCAGACTAAGCATGTTCTAAGAATTTCTTCATGTTACTAACAGCTGCTTGAATATGAAAGGTTACTGCCAATATATTTCTTCAGGTAAACTCATTTTATTTCTGTATGCAAGAAGAGTTGTAACAATATGAACTGCTTCCGATGTTGCACAGCTTAACAAGGTGATCACACTTTAAAAGCTTAAGAGGACTGAAGCGTGAAATAAATACCCAATTTGCTTTTAGCTTCTGCAAGTATACCCAAATGCAGAATTATTTACAAGAAACCCAAAAATGACCCAGGAAAAAGTTATTCTGCACAGAGTTCAAGTTTAGCAAACGCGTTTCTAATACCTTCTACACACCAGAGACATGCTGCTCCAAGATTGCAACAGCTGTGCTCTTCAGACATGCCTTGTGACATGCCAGTGACAATATTAACACTAAAAATGCATGACTTATCTATAAAACGTCACTACCCCTACTGATGAATGCTCAGAAAAAGGGATACTTATTACTGCATTATTCACTACTACAACTACTGCTACCACCACCACCTCGCTACCTCTACTACATTACTCACTGCCTCTATTCTACTACTACTTCTGTGCAGCTTCAAATAATAAAGCTGCTCTAGTCCGAAGTCTTTTACCCTATTCTAGTACATAAATCAGTGCTCAAATTGACATCTCTGGTATTATATTATAGCTATGAGGGGAGGGTGTTAAGCTAATACACCTGCTATCAAATAGCACCTTCCCTTACTACAGATCTCAAAAGTACCAAAACTATTTCAGCAAACACCAATGGCAATGACTTCAAATTTTTCTTAGCATTGTAACACGAGAATTAGCCTTAAATTTATTACTGCAATTCTGATTGAAGACATCCTAATGGAAATGCTCAAATTTGTGGCCTTAACAGTACAAAAAGCTTTCAACCATTTGTTTCTGCTTGTTTAAAAAAAAAAAAAAAGCAAAAAACCTAACAAATTCTTGTGCACAAAAGCAAAAAGATCCCCTACAATTGACAAGAAGACAATATAAAACAACATTTATGTAGCCCATTTCTTATGTGAGTTAATTACAGTTCCAGTTCTTTTGCCAATATGATTTTACAGGTTTCATGATCCAGGTCTTCTGTTTATTTATTGTTTAGAAAAAAATGTCATAGTTATTTCTTAAAACAATTTTAACATACAACCTATAAGGCAAATTGCTGCCCAAAGCATGTTGCTATACATGTGATTTGAAAGGCTCATTATGCATGGTTTTACTGCACCGTTGTAACTCAAGATTTGCAAAATCATACCTGTTGAGACCTTGGCAATATCCTATATCAGGATTTCTCCACGAAAATGCCAGCAGCACATTTCGTAGCTTCTGGATCCCTTCAGATGTTGGGGAGGAATAATGTTTGTTGTTTGGCAAAGTTCTCAAGAGGTCCAACTCAATTTGTTTAGATGCAGGATTTTGTTTTTCCAGAGCATTCTGAAGCAAGGTTTGGAAGTACCCAGGAACAGTGCTTTCCTTTAATTTTTTAACATGGACATTGACACACCATTTCCACATCTTGGAACGATGTTCATGTGGAATTCCAGATCGAATAAGATTCTTCAGTTCTACACTACGCATCATCTCTCTATTCATTGTGCTTGCGAGATAATTTTCCCATTTCACTCCTGTGGAGATCTCTCGATTTTCACTGAGGGAAAGCGATCTCAGGTCCAAAGCTCGTGATTTTGCTACTAGTTTCTCCTCATCGTCATCCTCTGGGACTGTCTGAAAGCCATATATATCATATTCACTGAAACGGAGGAGGGGGGAGGAAGAGAAAAGGCTTTTAAAAATGTGTTCAGTAGCCCTGAAACTCTTAAGTTCCCATCCTAAAGTTACTTCAAATATCCCTCAAGACACTCACCATAGTTTAAGTTTTAACGTGTTTAAATAATAATTGTTTTCTAAAGTATATCCTTTATTTAATAGTTATTTTTATAATCCCATATACAAAAGACTTCATCCCCATATTCCAATAGACACTACTACTCAGACTCAGCTATCTGTGTAAGAACATGGTCAAGCTCAAACGAACCCATCTCCTCAGCAGCTCGCCTTCAGCAGCTATATGGGAACATCTGAGTCCAAGTTCTATACTGTGTCTCAAATAAAGCAATAAAAGTATTTATACAGCCAAAAGGATTTCATGATGATACTGTTATTCATTAAGGGAAATTAATAGAAACCCCTAATCCTGCAACTATATCCCTGCTGTCTTGTTTTCCAGTTTTAGAACTGGGTCCACTAACCAAGATATACATACATTTATTTTAATAGGACCAAATTACCTGACCAGGTGTGGTTTGAAAAATGCTTGTTCTGGTTGTTCATTCGTTTCTGCTTTCAAGGCATCTTCCAGTAACTGTGTGATGACGTCACGAGCAGGACTCTGCTCCTCAGAACAAACAGGAGTTTTCATTTCTTGAAGCAAGATCAAATATTTACTTTCTATCTGACAGAGTTTGGCTTCCAAGCTAGTATACTGCAGAAAACAATATATAATATTATAAGTCCTCAGAAACTTACTTTGTACCACACTTCTTTTAAAATCTGGCTTGATATTATTCTATTAGCTTACGTCACTTTAGAAACCTGTAAGTCAAGAACAATCAGCTTTACTTCCCCATTTTTGTAGCACCATAAGACATAAAGCAACCCTTATGTGTGGAAAACAAAAGTTATATATGCATTATATTACACTACTGTAAAATTCTGTATACAATGTACTCGGGAAAGACACCGCAGACACTTGTGGCTTTTTACATAAAGTCTTTTAAGGCAGAATAGCAGACCAGAGATTTTCTACCACACGTATTTTTACATGTGGAAAATCTGAGCAAGCTTTCATTATCATTACATTGTACAAAGTACAACTCGACCATTTTGTGCTTTTAAAGTAACAGCTTTAGTCTACACATGTTTAAACAGAAAGAAATTAAATGGCATTTTAAAGACACAAGTCAGGTAATAGCATGTAGGAATTGTACACATGCACCCCCATGCCAAAAACACAGCATTTAGCCCTGGGCTGCTGTGTGCATCGTTTCCAAGAAAATAAAAGCAAACCTTACCAAACCATAGCAACAGGTATCTTGCCTTAGCTATGGATGTGTGCATTTTCCTAGCCCCAGGCAAGGGAAATCATTATTTACCTGCAACTTCTCTACACTCAAATTCATCTGTATGGAAACACACTTCCAAAGTTACCATAACACAATCGTCTGTCATGTCCAGGAGAAAGCTCTACTTAGTGACATATCAAATCTTTACACATCCTGTCTTTTGTATACTTCAACGAAATTATTACAGCCTTGATTCTGAGGAAACTATGTTTCAGAAATATACATGCCTGTGTTCATAAGCTACGAAAAAAGTTCCAATGGTTAATGATATTTTAAAGTCAACTACTTCTTTCAAGAACCCATTCCAAAAGATTACCTAGTCTAAGGACTAGATTTAGGGGAGATATTTTTTAAATTATTACATTTAATACACTTCAGCTATTCCATTTCCATTCCACAGTTATGCTCCCTGCGTAGCTATACAACTGAATTTTTGAGAACTGCTTTAGACATCGCCAAAATAAGAACATGCTGTGTTAGTCTGACCTTTGCCTGCCATTCTCTCTCTCTTGCTTCTGCATTTCTTCGTAGAGCAGAAAGTTCCAAAATCTCCTTATTTAAAAATTTATTCTGGGTCTTATAACCCTGAAGATTGTCCTGTTGATAAAAAAAGCAAACTGGATTTTTAATAAAAAAATCTTACAGACAGCAAATGCCTACCAGAGAAAGTATACCTTCAAATACAGAACAAGCAACTACGAATAGGACTTAGCATAAAACATACCAGGATCAAGTAAAAATATTATTTTTAGCCTTCACAAGTCAAACACACATGCCAAACACGAGCACAGACGCCCTGCACCCCCAGCAGAAGCAGCGGGCTGCCCTTGCTGCCAGGAGGCAGGCACAGCCAGGATGTGCTGGGGAGAGCACCAGCACCATGGGGCTCCCACACAAACACCTCCCAGAACCCACCGTGTGCTGTGCAGCAGCCAGAACGCTTCACATGCCAGGCAAGGAGGGGGGCAAACGCCAGGCCTCAGGTGATGTACAGCTTTGATGGCTGCCTCCACACAAACCCATAAACCCCCAGGGACAAGCTGCCTCGCCTAACCCGCGGCCCCAGGCTGGCAGTGTTGCCTCCGAAAGCTGAGGCTGCGGGAGAGGGGCATGCCAGTGCCCTCCCAGCGCTCACAGTACCCCCACGCCCCACAGCACCTACGGGCTTCAGCCTGCTTTCTGCCAAGACCATCATTTCTAGCTTCAATTCTATTTTCTAAAGCTTTGCGGGCTCACATATAGGAAACAAAATTAATGAATGCTTATACATATTTTAAGTTACTTCCTTTTATTCCAAATCCCTTGGAACGTTAAATCCATTTGGAATACAACATTTATCCAAAGGCAAGAAAGCATGTTTAGAGATAAGTGGGTAACTTCATTAACTCTTTAACTTACAAACTTCTTAAGTCTTCAAAGTCTTACAAACTTCTGAGACATTGACTGAAGTAGTTTAGAGGGGAAAAAAAGCACATTGATAACATCTGGAGTAGCACTAGTAAGAGAGGTGCTTATATTCCTTTTTTTTTTTTCTCCTCAGAGCTTCCCTTTGCTATTCCACATGCTTTTTCCTCACTTTCAATATTAAAAAAAAAAAATCTAAACCCAAGAAATAAGCTTTCTAGTTGTTTTCCTCCATGCCTGTATTTTCCTCTTACCCTTTCTTTTTCCTGTTCCTTTGACTACTCCTCACATCACTCCTCCTCCACACCAATGATTAAATTACTGAAAGTACTGGACACTGTACTACAGATGTACAGACCAGCTCAAAGCATAAAAGTTCTGTTTAGATTACCACATAACAAAGTTGAAAGTGTAGATTCCAAGCAGAGAAAGCCTCAGTTGATGAGTATCTTGGAGAACTGCTGTAGTGACCTCCTCAAACAGTATAGCAGACTAGAAAGTAGTTTTTATAGGGAGTAGAGATTCCCCTATCCATCAAGACAAGAGACACTGCTCTTACTTTTAGTCTGTCCAGTTCCTGTAGTTCCTTATTAGTACAGGTGGCCATGGAAGAATTTACTGCTCCGCTTTGAGAGGATGTATTGTCCTCACATTCGCTGAGTTGGCGAGACAGTTTCATGATCACTTCATCTTTAGCTTGAATAGTTTCCATCAGCATACCCAGCCGCTCATTGAGTTCTCCAACTTTACATTTCAGATTCTTTACTTCCTGCTGCAGACTGTCTTTTTCCAGATTTAACTTTTCAAGCTGGTTGTTGAGACCCAAAATCTGGTCATCTTTTTGGTGCAACAGCTCTAATTTGTCTTTGGGAACCCCTTCACAAAGGCGGCTTGCAAAATATTTATCATATTGGGAAGATCGGACCGTTTGCTGCAGAAGTCGCACAAGTTCCTGAGAATTTTAAAAAAAGTTTTATAACTTAGAATAATAACTTTTACAACATCAAGCAAAAGACAACTTTGGAATGGGTTTTGCGCCTGAATCATCAGCTTGCAGAAGACTTCATGGTGGTGTTTTAAGGAAAAAAAAAAAAAGAAACGACACAATTTCTAGCAGGTTAACACCTTACGTGACTGGCCTATACAGATGACTTACATGTCTTTCCCTGAGCCAAGAATCCTGCCTAGAAAGGCTACAACAAGTTTGGGCAGAGTAGTTGACAGCTGTGGCCCAGCAGTTATTTGAAAGCTAAAAAAGGCTTACTTGTAAGAAGATAAATATAAAGAGGGCTTAAGCCCAAAAAATTAACAGGTGAACACTACAGCGTGGAAAAGGGAAAGAAAACTAATTGCTCTCTTCCCTGACAAATGCAGAGAAAATTAAAGGAAAAAAGAAAAGTGCATGCTGCTTCGCTGAAAAGGAAGTCTTTGAAGGGCTGTTTAGAAAATCTTGCCACAGAATCAGCCAAGTAATTAACTGGCTTGCCACAAGGGAGAAAAGGAGTTTCTGTGGTCTTTGCAAAAGAAGACAGCATTGAAGGCTCTGAACTAGAACTTTATTTTGAAAACACATTCATCTAACAATTCCACCATTCTCATCTTCTATTCCCTCACACTAAAGGACAAGTACTTTTGCTCACAGGATTGCATAGATCCTGGACAACTACAACATTTACTCGCTTCCATGAAAGCTGCATGTGTTTTGCTTGGGGAATCAGAGGTACACATGCCTAAGAACAGCTGATTTTTAAGGGAGTTACACTGTAAGTAAAACCCTACTTGATTCCTTGCTGAAACGAGATTCTACTATGACCTTGGAGAAGCAAAGGCTTTACATGCAAATAAGTCAAAGTGAAATTTAAAAGAAAAGAAATACTGGAAGAGTTTGCTTTAGCTACTACCAAAAGCTCTCTGAAAGCTAAACTACAGAGAAAAAAATCCCACCCCACTAAAAAAAGAACATATACCCCCAAAAAAAGCTCAAAAGACAACCACCAAAAAACCCAAAACAAAAAACCAAAAAAGCATACACAGGAAGATATCCAGATCAACAATAAATGCTAAGAAAGCACGAGCAGCAGACTGCTCACTTAGAAGTCTCACTAATCCGAATTATTACCTTTGCCAGTTCCCATCTTTAGTTAATGGTTTAACCCTGTGGAAACATGGGAAGGCAAGTTCAACCCTAGTAGCGTTCATAACATTTGTTAAAGCTGGGATTTTTAAAAAAAAAATATTTTTTTTTTTAAATAGCTCTCTGACATTAATTAAGGGTACAAGGACAGAAATAGGAATTGTTTTTATGGAATTCCTGAGAACTTTAGTTCAATAATGTATCTGGAAGTTTACAATGACTTGGAAAGTCATAAAGCTACACCCAGAATAAGCCATAGTCTTCAGAGAGGTCTGGGAAGAAACCCTTGGATCTTGAGGAAAAGGTTTTGCTAAACTAGATTTTCTTCTTCCTTCCTTCGCTGCACTTAAAACATTTTTCAGGTATTATCTTAACGGCACCGGGCTGAACTTTTAACAATTACTGAACAGCTGGATGATTTCATGGCCATAGTTCAGTGACAAATAACCATTTTAATTATCAAAATCAACAAAACCCAGACTGGTAACATACATGCCAACAACCATTAAGTTATCAAGACAATCTGAGACAACAGGGACATGCACAATAGAAGATCCTGCCTGTAAGCAGCAGCTGTGGAGCAGGTTATAATTTCCTATCTACTCCCTAAAAAGTAACTAAAGTATAAAAATCTGTCTGGTCACACGGGCTGTCAGGAAAACATCCTACTTGTATGCTGCTGGCATCGACGACAGTTCTAAATCTAGCCCAGTATCAACAGTGAAATTATCTTCAGCTGCTTAAGACGCCATTTCTCTTCTTATTAAAACAGAAGCAGCTGTGAACAGTGTTGCACTGTATCAGTGAGATTTCTCTCAGAAGCACAAATGTAGTCCCAGGAGAGGTAACACCTAAAATGGGTGTAAATATGGGGCTCAAATTCCTTCTCTGGTTTCCCTTTGATTATCTCACGCAACAGAAAACACGAATAGCAAAAGTAGCAACTCCATATAAAAACTAAAAAATATTTCTTCTTAAATTCAGTAGAAATTCTTTTAGATAAAGCCAAGATACTTAATCTTGTTATGAAGAAGGCACAAACACTCCATGAGGGCAGTACTACGTGCACAGATTCACAGTTAGGTCTACCATTTACAAAACCTGCTTGGTGAGAGAGTGAGCAAGAGAGCTAATAAACTGCGCAAACAAAAGTTTTGTGCAGGGACCTCACCTTCAACAGATGTAAAGCTTGGTCCTGCTTGCTTCAAGACTTTTTGTAAACAAAGGTTGATTTAGCACCATTATTTTATAACCACCAACCAGCTCTTAATGCAGTTAGATGGCCAGAAAGGGTAAACTCACAACCACTGGCCAGATCCATTTGCTTTTGTGCACTTTGCCTGAAGGCTTAATTACCTTTTGGCTCAAAAGATCTTTCTTTAGCTTTTCCAACTCTTCCTGCTGGCTTTGATACTTCAGTTGCAGTTCAGAGACGAGTTTGTTGCCATTACCAGAATACCACTCAGTTGGAGAAGAGTCACTGCTGTTCCGGTTTTTGCTTGATCCAATCATGTCTTTTAACGGGCGCCTTGTTTTGTGTGGAATGCGGCCAAAATCGAATGGAAAAGCTGAACTAGTCAGTCCTGCATAAAACAATTTCTTCTAGTTCAGTTCACTTAGTAAAAAGACATTCCAAAGCATTCAGATTTCCTTTTAAAAATATGCTCATTAAAATTAGACTTTAAGCAGCATTTAAACAGCCCAATATAAGAGCGGTAAACATGCCGTGTTTTCCAAGTTGCTTCCTTTGGTGGGAAAAGTAAATAGCTCAGTCTCCTCCCCTCCCAGGTAAGATTTAGCTCTTAAATTAATACTTGCGAAATAAGACATAAAAAGAACTTTACAATTCATTACAGAAAATAAAAGGTACCACGCTTAACTATACCAAAGTAAATTTTGCTTCAAATTATTAACAGCTCAGAGGTGATCAGACCAAATCATCACTGGTATCACAGCATACTGTTCTTAAGAGGCATTCAGAGTAAGGTTTCACCTCCATTTATGTAACCACGGGAGTATTCTTAGAGAGCAGGACTGTTTCTAACACACTGAATCACTTGGATGGCAGCTGAAATGCTCTTAAGGAGCTGTGAAAATCTTCACAACGTTATGCCAGACACCGGTCAAATGTGAGAACCAGTTACAATGCACAGATGACCTATCCCTGCATATGCATCCCAACTTTTTTTCCGCAGTTTCAGAAGCAAGCCAATATAACATATATATACACATACTTTAAAGGCAATTCTGCTCCAATGGGCGACACTTAGCTAAGTAATCAGAAGCCTCCACATTTCCCTTCATCCTGTAACTTTGCAACTCAAGTGACAAGACTGGAGATAATTAACATGCTCAGGGAACCTGAAACAGTGGACAACAAGGCTTTGTGCTTATTCTACGGTATCTGAATGGCAGGGAATTCCTCGCAACGTGTTTGGAGTCAAGTCTTTCAAAAGAATGCGCAGAGCTCTGAATGTGGTTTTTGAAGAAAAGATAAGCTTCCACTTACGCCCTGGAGACAGATGTCATACACTACATTACAGTAAAGAAAGTAGGGCACATGTTCCCCTTCCTTCCTCCCACTCCTACCTTTACTTCCTTCTGCCAGGTGTTTCCTCTTTTCTTCCAGGGCCATCGAGTCCTCCAAGTCTTTTGGGGTTGGATCCAGCAATTCCCACTCTTCAGTGGTATAAAATATGCTCTTGCGGTTTTCGTTATTTCCTTTTCTTAAAGAGGACATTGAATTTCTGTGAAAAAGACAACAGGAAAAGTGACTTCTCCATTTTGCATTGTTTTTATGAAGGGGTTTTCAAGACAACCACTGCAAACTAAAACTAAGCTAAAACACAGATAAAACCAATACCAATTAAAAGCTCAAATAAATTAAAGCATATCCTACTAAACAGCACCTACTATCAACAGTGCTGTGTTTCACAAATAGAACTATTTTGCTTTAACAGGATATTAATATCTAGGAGACCGCTATGGTCTTTTGTGTCATCTTCTGTTTTATTCTTGTTTTGGCAGTGGGAAAAGGACAAAACAAAACAAAATTAAGATTTGGAATCAGCTATTGTAGCTTAGAATTTTAGAATAACTGCCAAGCATTAAACAGAACAGCATGCAGTCAAAACACATCTATGTTACAGTTTTATATTCTGGATTAACATCAAACTTGGGATCACCCAGGAGACCTGCTGTAGCTGAATCGCTGATGACAGACTCCTTAGCAGTTTTTCTTTCTTAAGGCAGAACGTTGCCAATTATCTGCAGGAACATTTCAGAGGCAACCTCTAAATTCCAGCCAAATAATTCTAGAGAAGAACAGTACGTTTCATGAGCAAAATGAGATTATCCTACCCAGCCTCCCCCGCAACCATCATGCAATCAGAAATGTTTAACTCCACACTTATGTCTGTTGAGTATTAATGTAGCCCAGTACTGTAGTCTTTGTTCAAATAGAGAAGGAGATTCTACATCAAGCCATATGAATCAGTTTAATATTTTAAAGTTGTAGATATATTTAGTATCTCAGCATTTTCTACAGTCTGCATAAGATGAAGGCCCACAAGGGCGCTTTCACTCCATCAGCCGCATCTTCTCTTCTTAATCCTCAAACCTTAAGCAGAAAGTAAACCGTGTTACACCTTTAAGGCCATGTGATGATCCAACCCAGTCTTTCAGCTTCACAAGAGATTTAACATCTGATCAACGTGAACCCTAGGCTAATCGTTACGCAGTGCAAAATTCCTGTAGTCTGGTGAACTGATATGCAATCATGTACAATTTGAAAATAATCCTTAAGGTTATTAATAAAACCATTCCAACAATCAATTTGCACACTTGACAAAGATTGAATTACACTACACATTTAATCTTCTTCCAGAAAGAATCACAGTTTTGGTTGGGGGAACACTGAAGCCTCATTTCATTGTTCAGACCTTCCATTCCAATTAAATAGATCGAATTGGTTGATGACTGACAAATTTCCTAAGGCACCCAAAATTATTAAGTGTCACCTGGTAACTCTACAGCTATTCTCTGAGTAGTAGCTGAACTCTCACCATGCAACTCCATAACCACCTGTTCTGCTCTTGGTCAACTTGGTATTTAAAGCCCATCTGAACACTACCTTTTAAGGCTTGAAAAAAACCCACACAGAACAGGAAGTCAAATAAAATAACTTCTAGAAAAGCTTTTCCAAAACCTGCTGTTAGGTCCATGAATAATTATAGCTGATGCTGAATTTTGTAAAGCTTTTGCATAGAATTATTAAGGGCACTGAAGCAGCACCACTTCATTGCTTTCTATCAGACTAAAAGTAGGTAGCTGAATTTAAAAGACAGTATTTATTTTCCTAAGCACAGTGTGACAAGTACAATTGGATAAACGACACAAGACCTGACATAGGATCTAATGATATATTTTGGGTATAAGTCTTATTTTATGATTAGATAATAGGAACTTACTTTAATTGTTTACAAGTCTATATTCTGCATAAGTAAGAGATACAAGCAGCTGACAGCATAAAGATGAAAAAAATTCCAGCCTAAGTGTCTATATACGCCACAACTAAGTACTTGAAAATAGATTTTAAAAAGCATGTTTCAACTTCAATTACTTTAAGTACACACGTGGCTTAACTCCAAGACACTCTTCACTTTTCTCCCATTATTATTTCACCACTACTACCTAGGATGCAAATGCAGTTATTTATAGCAATAACTTCTCTGTCAAACACACCATACGTGTGTTCAGGTGGAAGGGCAATGATTAAGGCACCAAACAGGTTCTTAACAAACACAAGCTGCCAGCAATGTAGAGAAAACTCTGAAGTTTTAAAAAACACCCTGAGCCATCCTCTAAGGCTGGGGTCAAAATTAGTCACAATCCAATGAGATACTGGACAGTGCGCACACATTCCCAAGGTGATCAGATCCCACCCCTCCCCTAAATTGCATAGAATTGCTAGAGAATGGAGGAAAACAATAAAACATAACAGTACTGCTCTGTGACACGTTTACTATAATAGAGTTGCTAACATTTTAGTGGGGTTTTTTTTGCAGTCAGCTTTTACAGTCATGCTACTACGTAATTTTAATTTTCCAAGATTAATAATTAGCTTTCACTGTTATGGAAATATTAACAATCTTGTCCTGGTTCCACACATAGATCCAATATAACTAACTAGACCTTCTTGTGAACAGCGCAGTAAGAGATCACCTGTCGCTTCTTGATCGGCAAACGAGACTGCATATGTTAAAATACAAGACTTAATGATCACTTAATGCTTTTTCACAGGAGTTCCATTCAGAATGCTCTGAGCATAAACCAAAGCTGCGTAATGAGAAAGGCTGCCATCTGAAGGACCCTTACACTGTTACTGAATAGTTTTGCTTATTAATTTGGCATCATTCATTGCAGGACTAAATGAACAAAAAATATAGGGAGTGGAAGCATGTAATAATTATTATCTTCAATACTTATGCAAAGTCAGTCCAAATTAAGATGATACATGCCCTACCCCTCTCTGGAGCAGCTGACGATAGCCATCAGAAGGAAAATTCACTTGTCCCTAACCAAACCTATGCTGAAGAAAATCCACCTTTCTCGTAAAAACTGCTACAGACTCAAGTCTCAGAGCAAATTTACCTTACTAGATACAGGAACCTAGGTGCTCTTGACCTGCTAGCTCAAAATGGGCAGGAGTAATGCTAGTCCATAGCTTTTAAGAAATGTCACTGCAAGGCCTATGCTAATATGAATAAATTTGTCAGAGGTTCTAGCATATTACCACACAGCTAAATAGCTTCTTGACAAGGTTGTCAGGCTCTTACCTCAATGACAGAATATGTGGCCAGAGGTAGTACACAACTGTACACATTACACACACTTCAGATTTTAGCTGCCAGCTCAGTAAATTCTCTGCAAAATGACTTTTCAAAAGCTCAGAAGAGGATGTTGGAGCACAACAAGCAATTCTGAAAAAGACACTGTTTCCCACTGGTATCAGCTTGCAGGGGGGAATGTCTGCTTTAAAATTTAGTGCACATGGGGGCACTAAAGCACTCCATATAAAAAAAAAATAAACAAAAACCTAACACAGAATTAAAAAAAAAATAATCTGTTAGCAGATACAACAAACGTTATTTTCCCAGGAAGGTTTTCAGACAGATGAACCACTGCAGTTGAATATCTTCAGAAAGAGTGGAATGGTGAAGGCTGGCATTCAGCCTGAAAGATTCAGTGTGGAATTTTCTTAAATGTTTATTCCCAGAGATCTGCAAGGACTCCAGGCCATTAGGAAGATGGCCTTTCTTGTATGGGCTAACTCCTGAATACCGTGCTACAGTATCTGCTGGCCACTGTCACCAGCAACCCCTCCCTCCAAGCAAAAGTGCTTCCCAACCCACAACTCCACTGTGGCCTTTCTGCTCAGTTACAAAGAAACATTAACACATCAACCCAGCAACACCGAGCAGCTTACCCTGACACTGCACTTGGACCTAGACTTTCCCACAGCGTTATCATCTGCAATTCAGAAAAAAAGCTAACAAAAAATCCAGAAAAAAAAGTTTAAAAAGCCAGAAACATCATTTCAAGTATACAGGAATTTACCTAACAGAAACTGGTTTATATTATTTTCCTTCTATTATGACCAAATTTTAGTTCTACCAAAGCAAAGTGGCTATGCAAAGCCAAGAAACGATACAAGGCTACAGTTTAAACAGGACATGTAGTAACTGGATTTGCATATTTCCCAACCCAGCCATAAACCATCTTTCCTATAACTTAAATGGTCTACACAGTAGTCTTAAGAAAAAAAAAAGAACACAACCAAAGAAAACCCCCAAACCAACACCACTTCGAAACCCGTTGGAACTCTGTGTTTAATAGGAAAGCTTTAAAAAGAATCTGTTTAGCTCAGCACTGCTGATGAAAGTGAACAACATTAGACCACATCCCTCTTGGGCTGCGAGTTAAGTTAACCAAGGCTACAGCTCTGCTTTGTGAATTGCTCCGCAGCAGCACTATCATATCCCTTGAGTAGAAGCGGAAGATCCATCTATGGAGGCAGACCAAAGTCTAAAAACATTTACAAAGAAACTGTAACATGAGAGCTGAAAATCAGTAGGACTGCTTTCCTTAAAGCAATTAATACTAAGGAGTAAACCCATTAAGACTGAGGGGATAAGTTGTGGTTTTGCTATTGTTCAGAAGGGGTCTGCCTCATTGTTGCTCAGGAATTCAAAACTACATCAGTTTCAAATCTGTGCCATGTACTTTTATTTTTTTAAAAGAAAAAATGAAGAATGGTTATATTGTTTTGATTTTCATCACTAAAAATATTTCATAAGCACTAAATACTATGACTGCTACAATGCTACCAATTAGCAGCTCCATTACACAATGAGGGATAAAAAGTAATACTAGCTGAGCATAAAACTCCCAGCTCCCTGCTTGGGTTCAGAGGGCAAAGCCACCACCAGAAGTTCTTTACAGGTCTAGAGTCCCCCTTTCAGGTATCAGTAATGCTACACAATGACATTCAGCTATGCCTTTCAAATAAATAATTAGAATTTTTTTTTAAAAAAAGTTACACTTTAAGAGATACAGTCCAGTATACTGATCCACCCCATCACCCTCATTTCTTCTAAAAAGCTCCACCTACACACATCTTTCAGTAGGAAACAGATTCTATTCTGCCAGCTACTATCAATCTCACAATAACTCTTTCTTCCATGTTCCCAACTTACTTGATTTCGGTACTCCATTGTTTAAGCGAGAAATTGAGGGCACTCGGTTGGACTGGTGCAGGTTGGGAAGCTGCTTGTTCTCCCACCAGGTCTGTAGGAGAAGTCTCCACAGCTAGAATATTTCTAGCTCTCTCTGCTGAAGCATTTTGACTTAGGACACTCAAATCTATGTTAAAAAACAAAACAAAACACACACACAAAAAAACCACACACGCACCAGAGACAAAGAGAGAAAGAAAAATAGGTAAAACTTTCAGTAAGTATAAGAATAGTAGCTATATGAAGTCACATAGTACTAAGACTGCTAGTAACGTAGTTAGGGTTTTACTTTAAATTGCAACATAATTTTATTAAATGCTTTTTTCAAAAGAACTTTAAAAATAGCACAGTTTTCCTCAGTGAGCTTTCACTGTAGCCACATACTTCTGATAACAGGCCTTGTGTGACGCTCATGAAGTATTATTTCACGAGTGATTTACAATCAATTAGCCAATACTGATTCATCTAGCTTAAGCAGCTATAAAGCCATATAAATTAAGATAGATGAATATTATTAATCCACAAAACCCCTTTGTAAAACAAGCTCAGGTCTATCAGAACTCCTAATTCAGGAACAGTGTCACAAGAACACCGTGACACAGCTTTCAGGCTGTGCTTCATCCTACAAGTGACGCTGCTGCCGCAAGTCAGTGAGCTTTAACAGGCCTGAGCCAGCGCTGTGCACACCCGGCCCGCGTCCCCGGAGCCAAGAACATTGGGGCGGGCGCCGCAGGCCCACCGGCACGGGGGCACCGGCTCAGCCAGGACTTAGCAGCTCTGGTTAAGCTGAACACAGCTGTACCTGAACCCACCAGCCCAACCCCTGCGCACCTCGGCCACGCTGCAGGTCCGGGACAGAGCCATGGGGACGTGCAGCCCCGGCCTGGCACTGCACACATGCCAGCACACTCACAGCCTTTGAACAGCTCCACAGGAACCTGCCAGAAACCCGCACTACCCCTCAGCCAGAGCTAAATGTCCAGAGGATCCCAGCTGATCCAACAGAGCTCACCAGGCCTCCAACATACCACTGTCCAAGACATGCTGTAGGATCTGTAGTGCAATGTTACCTCAGCGTTCCCGTTATCCTGAATAGCTTGCTTTCTCCCTCACCCCTCCTCCAGCAGGCAGAGGGAATAGGAAACACGGAGTACGGAATACACTATGAATAGCAAAAGCACTGTAGAGAAGCCTGAAGTGGTTCATGGGCTTCTACAAACCCTCTGAACAGGCAAGTTAAAAACAAGCTCAAATGTAATTTTCAGACTCTTCTCCATACCATTCACAAAGTACAGAGTAAATTAAAAAAAAATGTTGAGGACACTGATGCTTGATTCAGCAGTTACATTAGAAAGTAACACACTGGATGGGCTTCTGACTTAATTCTCTGCATGAAGGGAAAAATCCTGGGAAATCACAATACCCTGTTTTATCACTGGTGAACCTTCCAGTCATTGTTCTGAGGATCACTTGGCACTAGCAGCCAGACCATCCCTAAGCAAGCTCTACCCCCCAGTTACTCAGCAGCTGGTTACTTTTATTTAGCCCATATTGAAAGTTAGAGGTAAAGACAGAACATTTTGTGATACAGAATATCAAATATAAAAAACATCATTGATACTACAAATCTATCAAACCCTTGAAAAATGGTATCTGAAAGAGAAGTGTATCATGTCATCTTCCAAATACAGGTATAAATTACACTGTCTTGATTTATTTTATGAACAGTGCTGATAGAAACTTCTTCAGTGCCTTATGAGCTCAACTAAATTCCAAATTCTTTTGGACCTTGACTGCTTGAGCAGAACAAAATTCACCTAAGTTAGATAAAACTAACTTTTGATCATGTTCACTGTCTAATAAAGGGGAAGGATAATAAACAGGTTTCCACAAAAGAAAAACAAACCACAAAACACCAAACCAAAAAATGAACCACCCCGAAAAAAGAACAAACCAATCCCTGTGCCAAACAACACGTGGGCACCTAACCCCAAGTTGGAATACTAACATTCCGCTTTTGTACTTACAGCTTGTTTCCTCTTCTACCCGTATGATTTGACAGGACTACAGAGTCTCTTTATAGTATGGTCCAGGTAAATTAATTGCTCAAGAGCTGAATTTGTAATAAATGCATTTCCTCCAGCAGGCGTGCTTATCAGTCTGGCCGAATTTTCTGACTTCCTGAGGTTGCTCGTTGTACGTGAAACGCCACTTAGACCAGCCAGCTGACTGGTTAGAGGTACAGACTATGCACCAGATACAGCACAGCAATATAATGTGGTTGCTAATGCAACCACCACAAAAAAATTACCTTGTTTTTCAACTTACTTCAAACCAATCTCATAAATACATCATATACCATTTTTTATTAATGCAAATTAAGAGCTGAGGAACAGCATAACTAAGAACTGAAATCATAAAAACTACATTAACATTCAATCAATTCCAAGAAAAAAAAAAATCCCATATGCTATGAAGAATGAATCATTTGACTTCCACAGTAGTAAGGCAGCTTCATGACAAATCTTACAGATTCATTTTTGTAACATCGGCTTTCCCACAACCCACTTGAAAAAGTATTTGAGAGTATTTTTCACTACCTTGAATATTCTTAAAAACTTGTCAAGCCTGATCCAAAAAGCAGTACCTTAGCTTTACCTATATTCCAGTTAGTCCAGATTTCTAAACTGGGGCTGGGGAAACACCACAGGGGGACAGGACAAAACAGGCAAGACTACAGTGAGCAATTTTGGTTCCAGACTGAAGACAGACTGCTTGCCCATTTAAAACACTAGTGGTAGCATCTGTACTCAAGCACTAAAGCAAAAGAAACCAATTTCTATGCTCCAGTATAAAGCACATCATTGAATGTGTATTTACTGGGGGTGGGGTGGGGGGTGTGACACAACAAACCAAACCAAAAACAAGACACATGTTGTAGTCATCAACATGGAATCAGAGCCTTAACAGCCCCCCAACTCTACAGGAAACTTTTGGAGTACTTATTTAAAAATGAAGAAACAATCATCAATCACTCTGGGTCTTCACTCTTTTTCCCCAGAAGAAATCCCAACACTTCAGTTTATGGTAAAGTCATTATCGTGACTTGTCCTCAAAAATGAGATACTCTAGATGCAGTTTCAAGTTATACATAATGCAGTTTAACTGCAGGCTGCCCCTTAAATGGATGGGTCTACTCAGCCCATGCAATTTATCTTGACATTCCTTGCTCTGGGTTTAATAATAATTGAATATTTTTTACAATTTACACAAATTGGTTCAGCTTGCTGATCTGCAAACCCCCCAGTGATTTAAAAGAAAGGAAAATATCCGATCAGTCATCTAAAGTGACTGGATTACAACTGCTAGATGCAAAACAGGAGTGAGGGAACAGTACCTACGCAGACCGCAGTGACAGCGGGTTAATTTTACATTGTTCCTACGCTCTGAGGGAAGCAGCACAAACACGAAAGAACAGAGACTTGGGGCCAAGTTACATATTGCGGTTGGTCTGATCCAACAACCTGCTGCCAAGAGGGCGGTCCTGCCTGCTCCTTTACACTGCCTTCCTGTATGTAGCTGCTCTGCCTCATTATTGCTATGACTTGTTCCCTCCATTCCTTCCATCAGTTCTGGAAGTCACCTGACTGCACAGTAAATATATTCCGCTCATTAATCTAGCCGAAAAAAAAATTCACCTTCCTTTCTGGCTAACTTTTGACCTCAACGAACTCAACACAGGGTCAGACAAACACCACAAAATGCAAAAAGGTGGACTACATAGCAGGGAGTGAGAGGCTGAAGGTAGGAAGGCCAATGTTTGAAAGAGCAAAAGCCCGCTGCCCTTTCCAACGCCTGCAAGCCGTTACATCTTTGTACACAGACACATACATTCTTGCTGCATATAGCTTAACAAGCTGCTAACCAGGCTGTCTGCTGCCAGAAAGGTGGTGCCAAACCACCCCACTTCACGTTACCAACAACTCTCGCAGGCTGATGCTGGTACTCACCTGCCCCTACAGCAAACCACATCAGGAAGCTACCCTGGCCAAAAACCAACCTGGAGAAAAACTTGTTTCCTGCTGGCTGCACTCCCTGCGCTAGTGTAAGGAAGGATGAGATTAGCACCAGTGCTACGTCAAGGGAGAAAGCTGGGCATTTCCTTAATTAGTGACTAGCTGTTAGACTGGGATAGCTGAAACATCAAGCTGAGCCCCTATGAAAACACGTACTCTGAAGCCAGCTGCGGTTGAGCAAGCAGCTACAAGCAGACTGCTCTCAAATTAAAGCAGTAAACTGGGTTAGAGGACAATACTGCAGCATGGGACCTGAACCAGGGGAGGGGCGAGAAGGGTGGGGAAGACAACAGCTTAACATTTCTGGTTTTACAGTATAAGCAAATTGAAATGAACAAAATATAAAATCTGTTGATGAAATATGTCTGACCTCAAGACTCTGTTTAAACCCAAGAGAGTTTTACTAATGTCTAACTTGGCACAGAACAGGATTTTACTCAGTCTTATTTATGGGTAACAAAAATAAGAAGCAATCCATTTCTGTAATGATTCAGGAATAAAACAATTCAGAAGTGCTCAACCAGTGTTATTTGCAGAATACAAGGTAATTCTGCAAAAATGCAGAGCAAGTTTGCACGATACAGTGACACATTTTTATAAAACTCTTGATGTCAGTCTAAACTTACATTTTGCTTGACTACAGATTATTACTGAGACTGAATTTCACTTCTGTAGTATCAGTGCAAAATGTCTTCCCATTTTAAAAGACAGGAAATTTTCATCAGTCAGATAGATTCACCACACCATACTTTTTTGGGAACAAAGTGTGGTAATTCAGAATGCAAAATACACCTGTTCCCATTAAAAACTCGTTTACATCTCAGGATACTTAACACAGTAAGCTTTTAAGATACTGCAACTACTGAAAGACAACGATCTAACCTAAACTGTACTTTGCAACTTAATGAAACTTAGTCATAAGACTACTTCATTTTACTTCATTTCTAAAAATCTGTTTTTAAAGAAACCAACAGGTTTCATAAGACATGAAATCACACATAAAATTACACTTACGTTAAATAATCTTAGCATCATTAACATACACAAAGTTTACAGAGTTACTTGATAACAAGTGACAAAAGCTTCCTAAGACTGTTCTCTACCCCAGTGCTATGCTTGTACTGATTAACTGACACTGAACAGAAACATGCATTCTGATTATACTTAATTTTTCAACGTACCAGGGTTGTCTTTGGCAACAAGACCTTTGGAAAAATCACTTGGTGTAGGGGAAGTTCTGCTGTCCCTTTTTGCTGCGTCAAGGTTGTTACAATACTCCCACCTCTTCTGTTGAAGTTCTTGAAGCCAGTATGTCATATCCTGACGAGTTGCAGCCTACAACACAAAGAACCAGAGCGCTGACAAGATCACTGCAAGTCTTTGGTATATGAATACAGTAATTCCAAGTGCAATAAAAAACCCAAACCAGATAATTAGCAAACCAGCAAGGTATCATCACCCCAAACCAGCATGATTCAAAATAACCACCAACGTACTAGGTGCACCTTGTGCAAACATAACATCCC
Organism: Falco rusticolus; assembly: GCF_015220075.1. NCBI lineage: Eukaryota > Metazoa > Chordata > Aves > Falconiformes > Falconidae > Falco > Falco rusticolus. Next base: position 22,837,691 of record NC_051193.1, read on the forward strand.
TTACTTTCATGCCAAATCCATTTTCCATTAGAAGTAGTCCCACTTTTTTTTCCTCTGGTTTTATACTCAAACGTAAGAAAATACAGTAGTATCATCTTGTAATTTTACACAGTGTTATTTAAATATATAACTACAAATCTACATTATGAAAAAAAAAGTCACACACACACTCAGTAAGATTCCCATTTTCTTTTTTTTTTACTTGCTTTACTACCAGCAGAAACCAACAAATTAATTAGGCACTGTAATGCCTCCTACATTAATGACTAAATCTACATACTGTTATTACTCGATGATCCCACGAGCTAACTAACTTCTACAGAAAGGTCATATTTAACACCAAAAAGCCTAACAAGAATATTTAAACTACAAGCCTACAGTTGTTAGCATAAATAGGTAATAAGTGAGCTAGAACTCAAACCCATCTTTAAGCTTCAGTAAGAACCACAGCTGTAAGAGTCATTTCAAAGTGTGTCAAATGACAACCTACAAGTATCAACAAGAGAGTAAGTGATGGTAACTGACACTGCAGGTGCTCACTTGGAAAAGTCATTTTTATTCCAATATACACTCTCAGCTGCCACTCTAGAACAAGCAGCTGACACCACCTGATACTAGCATGTTCACCGTAGTACACCCTACGCTCGGAACAAGATGTTAACACTTGTTAAGAGACACCCACCTAAGTCCTTCAGCTTGTAACCACACAGAGCGCTCACCTTTCAGCCAGTTTTCCTCCTGCCTTCTCCCAAACTGTTTAGTGGCATTATCCATGAAAAACCCTCATTACTTGGGCAAATGACTGTGTTTACCCTTTAAAGACTACTTCAAATAGCTTCCTGTTGCCTTTGTCACCTCGGAAGACGGTACCTGTCCAGGGTATAGCTGCAGAAGAGTGAAGAGCAGCAAACCACACGGATTTCCTTACAAAGGAAGTACAGCAAGTGCTGCGTAAAGCACAAATGGCAAAAATTAGTCTTCAGTTTTGATCTGAGAACACTTCTTGTCTAGTCAAACTAAAGATCCATTTACCACCATATTTTGACCCTGAGAGCAGCTAATTACAAGACAGCACAGGCTATGTGGCAAACAAGAACTGATGCTTCCCTGGGTGGTCCCTCTGGCTCAGCAATCTGCCATCTTAGTGTTCAGCAATCACAGAGATAGATTTTTATTTTACAATTTGGCTTTTTTTATCCATATAAAGTTTAACACCCGCAACACCTGACAGCAAATGGCTCTGAAGTGCTGTGTAAGGAAGTTAATCATAAAACAGACACAGTTACTCCGGTAGCTGCTGCTCCAGTTCGTCTCAGTACATCATACATGGGAAGACTTAAGACACATAAATAAACATTCGTAAGTCAAATCAAGTACTGAAATAAACCAAATAGTGATGCAAGAGGACACTGTAGGCTCACTTTTCTCAGTCGGTAAGAAATGCATGTAAGCAAGATATTTCTTATCTGAAATAGGAATTAGTTTCCTTTAATCTTGATTGCTCACAGGATACTGGAGGAAAACATTTCCTTCATTAAAACAAAAGAAAAAAAAAAGACATGGGACAAGAATAATTTAGAAGTGTCTAAGATGTTTCTCACAAAGCGTCAAAGAACTGGACGCTGGGGAACATCAATCCACACAGCCATCACTGTTAGTTTAGGGCCACAGCAGCAAGCTGAAATCTACAGCCTCCGGTCACTTGCTGCAAAGAGTAAACATCTCCCCTTTTATTTCTAGCACAAACGTATTTCCTTTGGAGTTTTATCCAGTGCCAAGCCTTCATTTCTGGTAAATCTGAGGGCCTATATTCCCTTCACCTAGACTTGCACACAGGCCTTGTAAAGCTATGTTTTAGTGTGCTCCAGCAAAAAACCACGAAGAATTCAAAGTTTCCACTAACACAGAATGTGACACTTCAGTGGTTGGCTTCACTACCACAACCCAACTAATGAGGCAATTCACCTGGGGTCAATCTAGGTCATACCTGCAATGAACTTCTGCTCATCACTAGTTCAACATCATAAGCCTTTTTCACAATTTGTCCCATTATCCTCTCCCCAATAGTCTTCAGAAAACCATTAATTTTTTTTTATTGGAGTTGCTCCTTGTTGTTTTTAAATTCCCAGTTGCCCTAGTTCTCTGCTGAGCAGCACATATGCATCCTCAGTTTACAACTGATGTCATTGTTACACGTTGATTGGGTCATTAGCAGCTATGGTCCTTCAACTAAAACAGGAAAGCAGAGCAGAAGTTTCTCCCTCCCCTATTTTAAGTAGGTTTCCCAAGAATTATTTGGTACCCTGCTGTTCCACCCTGCCTGTTACTTTGCCTTCCTTCTTTCACATACACAGTCTTCCTTCTCGTATGGAGTTTTCCACTCCCTCTGAACAGTTTTTGCTGAATGTATATAGCCATCTTCCTTATTTCACAAGTACAAGAGTGTCCTGAGAATCTCTGTTAAGATACTTCTTGATTAAACAAAATTAGTCTTTGAAGCTTGTTGTTTAAAATGGACCTTTTTTTAAACCACACACAGAATTATTTTAGGTCTCCCTTTCCCCCTACTCCTAAACAAAAGGCAAATTTGCAAACATTTTTTAAATTCACTTTACGCATCAAAGGAAGGAACATTTCCCTGCTTGCCCTATTTCTCATGGCTTCTCTGAGTATTTGGCTTCTGCCCACCACGAGAGACAGAACATTTAACTAGGTGCAACATTGCAATCTCGCAAAAAAAAAAAAATCCTTATTTGTACTAAACTATTGTGTGGCTCTGCAGTAAGAAAGAACATTAGCTAGTCATGTTTTAATGGAGGCATTTCTGCAAGAAGAAAAACGACCATGTTATCTGAACTGGTGAGAGATAAGGAATTATTTTTGTAAACTTACAGACAACAGCAGCAACACTATAAGTGAAAAGCCAGAGTCCCATGTATTTTTTAACATAAGTGATGGAAAATCATTTTAATTTACTTAAAACCATTCCCCTATATTCTCCCACTAAGGATCCTGCAGGAACTGATGCACACATGGCAAACAGAAGAATTACTTGGGAGAAAACAACTACCCACTGTCATCCTCTACCTGGACCCGCTAGTGGAACACAGATGCCAATATTAAACAATTTCAGGAAGAGTCCAAACAAATGCAACAAGCAGACCCACCATTCTGAGCTAACTTGTGAACATTCTTATCTCAATCCTCTTCTGAACACGAACAAACTCTCCCTCAAGCTTTTTTGTGAAAAGGAACATCACCAAAAAGTTTGCATTTCTCAAGATTTACTAATCCTGCTACACTCAAACAGCAAATTTGGAGCCAGATGGCTTTTTTTTTTTTTTGGAGGGCAGCCCAATTTAATTAAAGCATTGCAACCACTAACCAGCAAAGTAAAAAAAAAAAAAAAAAAAAAAAAATCAGCTCCAAAACACCTTTGCTGCTGAGCTACCTTCTAAGCTGAGTCAGGCCCTAATGGTGTTTGGTTCTAAGGCAATACTGCTTGAGCTCGAGCACCCCGTTATTAATCACTGCCACATCCTTAAAGATTATTGACAAATTAGAGTAAAAGCTCCTAAATAATTCTGATTTCAGCAAGTTTGGTGCCCAATACTTTCAAGGATTTGGGCTCCAAAATCCGCAGTGTCTGGAATGCTTACCGCTTGGCAATAACCCAGCAAAGTTTTTTTTCTTTAAGAACTCTGTGCAATTTCTACTCCCCTCCCCTCCCAACTCACCACTGTTCACAAAGAAGTTATCCACACAAGTGGCTAGACACACAGTCTACCATCAGTGGCCAGCATTTCTTTGTTTCAAAAGCAAGTGAGCTGTGTCAGCACAAGATGCTGCTTTAAAAATAAATGAGAGATGGGCCCCTGTGTTCATTTACATGTATTCATAATGCTAATGCTTTTCTCCCTTAATGACAGACCTCACTGTGCAAACATTCACTTGTCTGTATTACCAGCATTCCACGTTACAGCAAGTATTTGCAGGATCGGGCCCTTTCCATGAAAATATTCTCAAACATATTCTATCTGTAATTTTCTCTGCTCCTTTACCTAAAGTGACGGCACCAGTTACATATTTTAGATGGAAAAGCTTTTTACCCACAATTAGCTTCTTCTAATGTACTTAACTGTTGAAAATACATAGAAAAGCTATAATCATGCAAGTGTCAGGTTGGTTATCTACGTTTCTAAATTATAAACGATTTGCCTTATTTGCTGTAAAGGCTACCGTACATTTTCCCTGAAATCATCATCACACTGAGAAAAAAACCTAAGTATATTGTACAGTCCTCAGCTCCCATTAAATGGCAAAGACTGAGCAATTCAGATGATGGAATCATTACATTAGCAAAAAACTGAGGCATTATGAAGAAATAATGCATTCCTCAACAGCACCATCATTTCAATCCAGAATTCCAGTTGCTTATTTCTTGTTGCTCCTCTCAGCTTATAATACTGAATGGGAAAGACCAGATCACAAGATCTGGAAATTCTGAACAAGCGGCAAATTGAGGAAAAGAAGGCATGTGAGTTTCAGGGCAAAGACTACATTTGACTTGACTCCTTATGCTCAGTGTGTAATGTTTTCTTGATAGATGAAATCACATTTCAACAGGAGCTAGATCAGTCAGGGGGGTGGGTTGTTTTTTGGTTTTTGTTGGGGTTTTTTTAAATCTAACATCTGGAATTCATTCTGAATTCTGAGTCTACCTAATTTAGCTGGAAGATGTTTTTAAAGGCCTTAAAGAACTATTGTGTGTTGGGTAGAAGAAAATTAATTCCAGCTGCGAAAGCCTTATCCCTTGTTAAATCACACAGCCACAAAAGGCCAGTTGGTCCTCCAATATCCCTCAAAATTTTCATTAATTCCTTATTTATTATATAAACACCTATAACATAATAGCATTGTTATGGGCAATCACTTGACCACTTTAGGGCAAGCATCATAACAACATGAGAGGTAGAAGATTTTTTTTTTTTTTTCCCCCCTGCTAATTACAGAAATTACTTTGACTGCCTTAACTGGCACCTTTTCTCAATATCCTTAAGGGAAACATGAAGAGAGCTCCAATCCATTCAAGTTCTTTCCTAGAGAATATGGGGGGGGGGGGGGGGGGATTAATACAAAAAGCATGGGCCGAACAGTAACATCAGACTAAAAAGATATCAGGAAAAACCTGCAAAAGGAAATTCCCTGTTCCTTATGCTTGTGCGTCAGCGTTGAGTAGAAGAATTTTATCCTCATGACTGCAGAAGACACCCATGGCTGCTGCCAGAGTACCGTCTGACAGACCAGTTACTTATTACACAGGTGGCATATACTATTTCCTACTATAGTTCTCATCACGAGGTGCATGTTTCTCAAGAAAGACCCTCCTATTCAAAAAGAATCCTCAAAACAGAAAGTGCATTATGTATTTTCTTGCAGGTTTCCCCACAAAAATCACTAGATACCAACCAAAACCGAACAAAAACCCTCTAGCTATTAAAAAAATATCAAAGCTTACACTGAGTCTGCAGTTTTAAACTTCTGTAACATAAACACTTGGGCTATAAAGGCAGATTCACAGAGAGCAATAAAATCTTTCGTTACAGCAATACAAAGAAAAAGGTAGGGTTTACACATGAAGGCATGCAGAACTGCCAATCACGTTGCTTTTCCTTAACCAAATATAGTTAAAACTATTATCATATTAGTTTTCCAGTTAATGTGCTTATTCTTATATACATATATAAGAATATATACTTATAAGGTATGTTAATGATTCCCTATTTTGCCAACCATTCATTTTTACCAAAACAGAATACCAAAGAGCTTTATAAAGCCGTCCTCTACCATCGTGTATTGCCGGTGCTCAGACCGTCACCGTCGGCCAGGTGTGCAGAAGACCCTTCCCAACAGCAGGGACCCGGCAGTGTCACTCGGGTGACTTCACGGATCGCACCCTGACGCCAGGGCCGCGCTAGCAAGGTCCATCGCCCGCGGCCGGTGCGCAGGCACGGTGCCTGCGGGGAAGCAGCAACGGGTGCTCGGCACGGTATGGCCCCTCTCCACCGAGCGCAGGCGGCTTCCCGGGGTCCCACTCCCAGGCGCCCCGCTCCCGGGGGTCCCGCTGCGGGAAGGGCGCGGCAGGACCCGAGCGCCCGGGCCGGGTCGGGAGGCGGCGGGCGGGGAGCGGCCGCCACACGGCACCTTTCGGGGTGAGCACCCCAAAACCGACAGCCACCCGCTCCCTCGCCCCCACCCGCCCCATTTACTCGGAAAGGCGTTTTCCACGTGTGGCTCCCGCACAGCCGCCCCGCCACTGGGCCGCCCGCCGGCGCCCGCGGCCCCTCCGGAGGCGCTTTAACGGCGCAATCACCAGGAGGGGAAGCAGCCCTGAAATTAACGCCCGGCTCCGCTGCCCTGCCCGGGCGCCGGCGGAAACGGCGCTTTTCTTCGCTGGCAAAGCCGGGCTGGCGGCAGCGACGGGGCCCGGGGGGAGCGGCCCGCCCGGCCCGAGGGGAGGCTGAGGGGACGCGGCGGCGGCAGGTCCCGCCCGGCCCCGGGCCTACCTTGAGCACGGCGACGGCGCCGTTGGGGCCATGAACCTCGAAGGCGGCGGCCTCGTCCCCCGGGGCGGCGGCAGCGGCGGCGGCCTCGGGCTGGTGGTAGCTGAAGCAGGCGGAGGCGATGTCGAGGTGCCCGAGGGGCAGCGCCTCCTGCGGCCCCTTGAAGTAGTAGAGGTAGCAGCGGCGGGGGTCAAAGACGAACCAGCGGCTGCGGAAGCCGCGCAGGGGGCCCTTGCCCGACAGCTTCTGCAGGTACCCGCACAGCTTGGGGGCGCCGGGGCCGGCCTGCTCCCCCGCCGAGCCGCCGCCGGACCCCGCGCCCTCCCCGCCGGCCGCCGCCGGGCCCTCCTCTCCCTCTGCCGGCATCGCCCGCGCCTGGCCTCGCCGCGACGCAGCCTCGCCCGCCACGCAGGGAGCCGGGCCGGCCCCACGCCGCGCCGCCTCACGGGACTTGTAGTGCGGCCGCGCCCCGCCGCCCCCCGCCCGGGCCCAGCCGGAGGGACGCCCCGCCCCGCCCCGGCCCCTGGCGGGAGCACGGGGCGGCCGGGCCCGCTGCCGACGTGGAGCGGCGCCTTCCGCCGCCCGCCCGCTCACGGAGCAGGCCCGGCCGCGCCGCTGCCGGGTGCCGGGCGCCGCCGCCGCGCCGGACAGCGCTTCCCGGGCCGGGCCCCCCCGCGCTCCAGCCCTCCGGCTCCCGGCAGCGGGACAGAGGGGCCCCGCGGGCCGCCCGCAGCGCCCCCCGCCCTGCCCGCCCCCCCCGGTCCGGCCCGGCGGCTGCGGGAAGCCCCCTCCGAGCCGCGGCGCTCCCGGGGCGGGCAGGCGGCCCCGGGGGAATGCTCTGGCGCCGGGGGGCTCGGCCTTGCGAGCGGCTGCAGGCCACAGGCCACACGGGTGATGTGTTCCTGCTTCGCTGCTACGTCCAGGCACGTTTCGGACCCCAGGGCACTTCCAGCGTTAATGATAGAGAACTCCTGTAACAGAAAACCCCTCTGTGGAGAGACCACGCTGCTCCGGGGGGCACGCGGCCTTCCACGGGGCTCTGTTGGCGCCCGGCCCCCAGCACATGCCCATGCCCGTGCCATACCCGTGCCCAGCGCTCTGGGTACCAACGCAGAAAGCAGGCTGATGTGGCATCATCGCCCGAGAGCAGGAGGCAACCACTCCACTCAGCTTTTCATTCCCAACCTCAGTTCCAGCACAAAGGGCTTGCTGGGAAAACGGTCATTGCAATGGTCGGAGCTGGTGGTTGCAACGGTGTTTTTGTTAGGATTATACTATTTATGAACTGGGTTCATCGGACTGAATCGTGACAGTTTGGAAGTCCAAGTTATCCAGAAAGCCTCAATGCCCCGGAGCTTCTTACTCTGTCCTCATTTTTAAATGCCTTGATTAAGTTCTCAGTAAAAAGTAACCACTTCACCCCCCAGACAGTATTTTCATTCTGTGCTAAAGGAGTTAAAGGATAGAAAGCACCTGGACATTCAGCGTTGTCTGTGGGTCCCACTTTGACCTTGACATAAGGGATTGCAGAATTCTTTGAGTCCTCCCCTCCGGATGTCACCTACTGATAAGAAATGTGTCGAGTGAGGAAATAGCCCATGTTCTGTCAGAGAAACTTGAGTAATGTGTTATAGAAACTGAGGTGTGGAAGTTATCTCCCCAGTCAACTCACATGACATGAAGTGTGCTATGCTGAAAGATTAAGTGTTGCAAACTAAGGCTAGACTTTTTTTCTTTTTTTTTTTTTTTCCCCTCCAGACCAGAAGAATGATTCTGCTCTGTCAAAAGTTGAGGCTTTCTTAGTAAACGTGGAAAGTAAGAAGTGTTGATGGTGCTTAGACAACAGATCAGTAACGTTTCTTCCATATATACTGCTCAGTATCTTCTTTCCCAGATATAAAGTATTCTCTGTCTTCTGGTAGCATCATGCTCTTCCTTGGCAAGTGTCATTTGCCAGAACATGAATTACACAGGGAAAACACTGACTCTCTTTAGAAGCTGCCAGTTCCTTATCTCAGTCATTTAGACAAGTTGAAGTGCCCCAGCACTTATCCCTGATCCGTTACATTATCTCATCAACTTAATGAAGAGTGGCCTTGTTCTTTGTGTGCTGAGCACCCATGGCTCCTACTGCTGTCAATACTTACATCTTGCAATAAACCACAGAATCGATTCCTAAATCCTCAAAAGTTTTGCCGTCAGTACTTCTCTTTTTTGATTTTCTCTTCAGCTTCCTCACAACACTAAAAGCAGGAGAATCCCCTGATTTCACAGTTGATTTATGTAAACAGAAGTTCCCCTTCTTGGGAAGTAAGTTCCTTATTTCATGTATGCCCTCCCCCTCCCACCCCCCCCACCCCCCTTTGTTTTCAGCAACAGATCCAGATGTGGACTGGTAAATAACAGCAATTGTTGTGAATATAACCGCTCTTCCCTTTACCTGCTTCTTTCTTTCATGTTTTCATGTCCAGAATGCACAGATGATATAGGTGATATTCTGTTGCTAACCAATGTCTAGAAAACAAATATAAATAGCATCTCACAAGGTATTTCCCTCCTGTTCAGAGGCGAGGGCCAATTTTGTGAGTGTAACTCCTAACCATAGTGCAACTGTCAAGTAAATTTTCTATATAGCAAAACAGCAGTTACACTTCCAAAATGATCACAAAGCTCATTAAACATGAAAATATTTGAAATTCCCTTTTTTTTGGTGTGTTTTTCTCTCCTGAAAATGAACAAATATTTTAGTAATGGCACTTTCAGCTGAACAAGGCCATCTACAACACATAAGAAATAAAACTGAATTTACTCTCAAAAATGAGAGACTGGTCTAACTCATTACAACTGTAATGGTTTTATCTTATCATGAATATAAGCATTCACAGTTCTTGAATACATTCACATTTTATCCAAAAAAAGAAAATATGCAAGAAAAAGAGACTATCATTAGATATGGAGGCAGAGAGAGTACAGCTGGTGTGTGCGCCAGGCTCATGCTGTCATGTTTACAGAAGTGCAGGAAACACCAGTCAATAACAAGCAGCACATCTGTACCATGCTCTTGGTTAAAATGAGATCACAGCTCCAAAATTAGAATGGCTGAGAGTGTACACTGCTTCCTTTCACAAAACAGAAAGCAAAAATTACTTTGTCTCTTGTCTGGTATCTTCTGAGATACAGGGATTTAATTAGAGATGAAACCCAGAATTTTTCAGAGCTCACACTAAACATCTACTGGTTTTTGCTTTCCAGAACAATGGAACTACAGACAGTTGTCCCCCTCAAACCCTCTCCCACATCGTGTCAGTCCAAACCTGCACGCTTAGATATAGGCTAAACGGTTACTTCCATTTTAACAAATATTTTGCAGAACGTTAATTGTGACCGTCACTGCCAAGATAAATAGTGTCACTCTCCTACAGCCTGGTTATGTATAGTACTTGCATACAGTATTGCTCTACATTATTTTGAAGAGTGAATGTTTTTGGCCTAATATTATTTCCATTCTTTGGAGGTCAGGAACCAAAAATTTTCCTAAGCTTTCTTTTCCCAGCGGAGACAAATAGGCAAAAAAAAAAAGCTCCAAATTACTGTTCCTGGTGCAGACTGACATACCATTCTGCATTCCCCTGCCTCCCAGTCACCACAACGTCCATGAAGAACATCATATTATTACATTTCCAACATAAATTCTTTCCGTATATGCAAACAAGTCAGCCAAAGAATTACACGGTCTATATGTGTTAACCGATGGGCGACGTTTCACATACTTTTCATTCTCCGGTATTATTCTTTAAACACTAGATGGTGCTCCTTTCCTGCGTCACATTCGCCATTTGCGTTCCCCTCGGAAAATGGAAAAAAGATGCACCGTGAGTAAGCAGGGATGCTTATTTGTAGTTTCTGATTCAGTAGGAAAGACTCAGTTCAGTTAATCGTCTCATGCAAAACCAGCTGAATATACAACAACATTAAATCCATTCTTTGTTCTTTTTGTTGCACTGCATCTTATCAAGAACTCTTCACTGCAAAAAAGCAACAATTACACAGTCCACTGAATGGCAGCATTGTTTTCTAGTTACACATCTGTGATCAGACTTGTAGAGATATCCAGGCAAGTTGGTAGCCATGTAGAGGAAAGAGTCAAATTAGACCCTTTATGAATAGAAAAGCAGGAACTACTCAACTGTAGCAACGACCTGGGCAATCTGCACGCACATAGTTATCGGCTTGTCAGCATCGGTGCAGATCCAGGCTGCCTAGAGACCTGCTGTACAGCTTGACGGGAATGCTGAAGGGTGTAAGCAGAAGAATTGAGAGTACTGTTGTAGAGACAAAGAGATCAATGGGCAAGGGATATAAAGACACAATTAATAAAACACAATTATTTCAGCTGCTTACAGGGGAACTTATTTCCATGTGTATACTTGATTCCCAGCCGGGAACCTAAGAATAGGTACATATAATGGGGACTTACAGAAGTGTCCAGTAAAAAGAAAGATCAGAAGAGATCACAGAGTAGACTTTAATAAAAATCTTCACATAATCCTTTTTTTGTGTGTGTGTGTAATTGTTTTATATTACATGGAAGCATTATGTATATGAAGAATCTGAAAAGATCAAGTGGGACAGAATGGAATACAAAAGATTTATATCCACTGTCTCACAGAGAGAGAAATAACTTAGTGAAGGGCTGCTGAAGATTATCTTTATTCCCTGTATAGCAGCTTAAGTGATGTTGGGCTAAAGAGTTTAAAAGTGATCCCGGAACATTGACTGGAGGGATGATTAAACTCACTTCTGATCATCAGTCAGATTTTCTTAGAACAAAAGGAAGGAGATGCTGAAGAGTTATCCTGAAAAGTAAGAGCCAAGAGAGAAAGCAAAAGAGGTTAGGACAATTAATTTTGGAGTCTATCATTGATAAATGTTCCTGTGGTTAGAAGTCTAGCATTGCACTATCAGAATGGAGGAAAGGGATTTCTTTGGGATTAGATGGCCCGTCAGAGCGCTGGACTAGTGAACAGGAAGACAAGCAACTATCCTTGAGCTGCAGGGATTCCTTGCCTTGCTCTGTGTAAACTGTAATATCCTGCCCAGTATACTACTTCGTAACAGAGCTGCAAAATGCGTAAGGGAAGTTCTGCCACTACATACGTGGATCATCAGACCAGCAGAGTTTGTAGTACACAAAACAAGCTACCTCACATAAAACTGAAAAGATGAAAAGAGGTGACAGGAAAAAGTGTATCACTGCTGTACAAATACATGGATGTTTGCGCTGGCATTTATCTACAGCATTTAGTGAAAACAGGTGTCATATAGTGTTTTCACCTTTACTTGCTCTTACGTAGTTCAGAAGGCCAGTGTTAAGGTGTGGAAACATACTACAGGTCTACTGGGTTATATATTTGTCTGTCAACCTCACCTTGCTGCGTAAGGCTCTTCTGAAAAATCTAAAAATACATGGTATTATTTACATAACAGTTCTACAGTCCATCAGTGGTTTATGCCATCACATCTCGTTAGCATTAGAGATTTTCATTTTTTCCTGTGAGGCATTTACAAGCCCATTCTCCCAAGTGCAGTGGCTGGTACAGCTCTGCGCTAGCAGAGACAGCGCAGCATTTTTCTAACTCACAGCAACAACTGTCAGGATCTGTGATCTCAAAGCTTTTAACTATTCTCTACTCCAAGGTGTGCCCAAGAGTTGTTCTTCTTTTCTGCACAACGTTTCAGAGGCCCAGGCAGTTTTCTCACCTTCAATCACGGTGTGCCCATTTTCCTGACTTTCTAACTCATTTCTTGGTACACCGTGTCCTGGCTGACATATTTGCATTGTATTAACTGCAACCACAAAACTGTGCTTCTGCAGCAGCTCCTGAACTTCCTTCACCCCAGGTGTAGCAGTGGAGCACTTCCCTCCCTCCATTTAAATCCGAACAGGGACCCCTCCAAAGACCTCCGAAAGGTGCACAGCCAAGCCTTTATGCTGGTAACGGCAGTCACGCGTGTATCGAGAGACCTTCGCTGCCTTGTCACAGTGGACTGCCCCAGGAGCTGCAGCTAGTCACAGCCCTGGCCAGCCCTTCCTCTGTGTGCTTCGGGGGTGATTCAGGGTTAGACTTACACACAGACCCACGGCTGGAATTCTGCCCCGGGCCTGCGTTTCTTAAGATTTTATCTTCACTTTGAATGTCCATCTCGCAGAAAGCTGAGATTCGTCTCCCCAGTCTTTAGATTTTTAGCCGAGGCTTAAAATCCGCACATGGAACGTATGTACGTTGTGAGTGGAAAGTCTGTTCGCTCCAGCTTCCATCCAGCATCAATGGCCAAACAGCAGAAACTGATGGAGAGCAAATCATTTCAGTGTTTAAACTTCAGTGGGATGAATTCCAGCCTAAATGCTTTGGGCAGGAGCTTTTCTTCCGATGTGGACTATGAAGTGCTTAACACACTCATTAGTGGGAAGTTACAACAGTGACACCGGTTCCTTGCAAATGAGCTTTCTTCAGATTCTTATAATTCATAATTTTATCACAGGTCCATTCACCCTTTTTCAAGAAATAAATACAATATTCTAGTAAAGTGTAAATGTATTTGTCAAAGCTGAATGGGATTGAAAAAAGAACTAAAGATGGTGAACTGAAAGACATGTGTTTTAAATAAGAATCTGTAACTGATACACAAATAGGCAGATTTAGCCAGTCTAAATCTAGTCTAAATCTGGTCTAGAATCCAGGCTACATTCCTCACAAGAAAATGACTTTGCAGGAAATCTCTCTTGCTGTTTGTTTCTGCTCAAGACAAATATTACCAGAGCAGCTTTTCCTGTGGTTTTCTGTTTTGGAACTTCTGGCTTTGGCTTTGGATAAAGACAGGAAGCAAAGGAAAACTGAGGAAACACAGATTCAAGAGTAAGTCACAACATCCAAATCTGGAGCCAAACTAACCCCAAGTCCTTTCTAAGACAGATATCAAAGAATAGTATTATCTAAGAAAATGTGAGGGGAAAATGACCCCATCATCTCCAGACAGCTGCCCTCCTGTACCCAGCTTTGCTAGCACTATATGCTAAATATGCCATTACGTTATACCACTGGCTTACCTGGCCGTAATAAACGCTTGTACGTAACCTGTTATTATTAGTATCAAAGGAAATTTTGTGTAAGTCTAGAAAACGAGGTCTGCATCCTAGAAAAAGATACAAAGTATGGATGGTTGAGAAGGGGGAAATGTTACTCCTTAAAGACTAAGCTGTGTTTCCATGGCATGTGTTCAAGACTGCCCCAAAACCACTTCAGTTTATTGAAGACAAATGTTTTCCATTCTCTCCACCTCAAACCCTAACTGCCTCTTGCAGCAGCGTCATTTATTAACACCAACGCTAGCAGATGTAAAACTGTAAGCGCTTGTACTTCAGGGAAAATCCAGTAAATAGCATATGTGGTCAGTGTGAGGACTGCTAGCCCATGCCAACAATAACGCATCCTTAGTGCCCTTTGAGGGACCTGCAAACTCTTCGCAAAAGCTATGGAATATATATACCTTACTCAAAGCAAGTAATGGCTACAGCAAACATTTTTATTTGGAATCTTCTGAAGGCCTCACTGGGTTAATCTTAAGCATTTACCACATAGCTACCCAGCCACAACTGTTGTGTCCTGACATAACTCAGTTATTTCCTGAATGTGAGATCTACGCACAGAAGCAGCTCCCCCAGAAGTTCTTTCACGAGTTTTCATTTGAAATTAATTTCTCCTGAATTTGGGGAAGTATATGACAACATCAGATTTATTAAAACAAAGAACTTTCTGTTTCTTGAAATTTCTGTCTTCCGAACCTCCAACTGAAATGGAGTATCTTATGTTACGTATTCTGCAAACTAGCAGGATGAAAGGGTGGTGGGAGAAGGCTGGTGAAAGAACTGAAAATAAGGAGTAATGAGAACAACTTAAGATGGCTTATTTACTACCAGTGCACCAAGTGTTGATTTAGACTCTTCAGTCCCTAATGAGACACAGTTCCTGAAGAATTAAGTGATAAATTTACCTGAGGAAAGCGTAAAGGGGCAGGGTACGGAGCAATAACTGTGGTGAGCTCTAGCACCAAGCATATTCAGATCATGAGACAAGAAACATCAATTAAGAATAAAATTAAGGGATACACTGAATAACACAACGTGACGCAGAACCACAGCCAGCACTGGGCAGTGTTTTGGCAGGGTCACTGTGCACCTACAGCCAGCCTTGTGCCGAAAGGATACACTGCTGGGACTGAAGCCACCCTCGGCACACAAAACTGCACTCCGTGCATGAGTGTTCAAGCTCACCTCAGGTCGCATCACCCCATGCAAACAATGCTGTGACAATGGGAATGGGATCCAGCTCACGCTAACATGGATCTCAAGTTCCCACACTTACAAGAAACTCACGTCTTGTTTGCCAACCATATAGGTGTCTCTGCAGGGAGAGTGTTTAAGTTACATGGGTGAAATTAGCAGAAGAAAAAGCACTTGCTGAAAAAGGAAAGCGTAGTCGGACAGACATTCATTCATGTCATAGATAGCGATGTACCACGATAAGCTGGCAGTCACACAACTAGCGTACACCTTGCTCTGTTTCTCTTGGCCTATACTGTAATGCAGTTGGTTCGGTTCCATCACATCACCAGCACCTTGAACGCTTCAGCTGAATTTGACCTCATGAGCCTGAGCAAAAATGCACCATGTGTGCACCACCCCCAAAAACCTGTCTCTACAGCCAGCTGTTATCAGGGTATTTGGGTAGGCAAGTGACAGTCACAAACACGTTTCATTTCAGGATCTCTTTTTCTATAAGAGGATTTAAACACATATGGTGTTTTTAAATGCAAATATGGAAGAGTGAAAAAGTCCAGACAGACATGGTTGCCTTTAAGCCCTTCAGATGCATGGATTCATTAAGGCAGCGTTCCTGAGCCACAATCAGCTCCTGCAATGGTTGAAACACAGGCTGGTTGCAGGCCTGTAAAAATACTATCGATGTGTAACTTTCCTACAGGGAGAATGAGAAAGGCTCGTGGGGGCAGCTGGCGGTGCTGCCTGCGGGCTGCAGCAAGGGGCAGGGGCGGGCAGGGCACCGGGAACCGAAATGTGAAATGCAGGCGCTGAGTCACAGAAAATCACTCGGGGATTAAATTATGCAGTTGCTGAAGCGCCTGTCAGAGTCCTGGGCAAGAGAGGGCAGTGCTAGGTCAGCAGCTGGATGGATGATCTTAAAGGTCTTTTCCAACCTAAACCATTCCGTGATTCTCTGAAACAGACAGAAAGAAGACACTGTTGTCTCTTTACGTAACAGTTGTATCAAAAATGGCATGGCTTGTCATCTCAGCATAGAGAAGAAGATGCCGAGTTTCGGTTTTCATGCCTGGCAATATGCAGAAGTGGTGAAAAGTCTGTGCAGACAGTCGTGCACAGCGGCTGCAGAACAGAAAACAGTGGTGTAGTGCCCCATAATGGAAAGTGAAAGAAGGCAGAATTAGAAGGCATAATACTATTTCTTGTAAGTGAGGCTTGTAAGATAGCAAGGGCTCTCTCTTGTGGTACAGGCAGATTGCCTGTAGAATCGTGCTGAAGCTATTAGCTTGGAGCTTTCACCACATGAGGTTGGCTGAATTTGTTCAGCTAATATTAAATGTTACCTAAAATTCATTCGACGTGTTCTGAATCATATCGGAAACAGTGCACTTCAGGGTTTCCAGCTTCCTAAGACTAAAAGGACTAAGAAAGAGCCCTCCTACAGAAATCACGGGGGAAGCCGCATGGTGCCTGTTTCCAAACCTACTTAGAACACTGCAACACCTACCATCATGACAGTGCTTCTACATTAGTAACTGTGCGAAAATGTAATCACCATAGTTGGTATTTTCTATATCACACTCGCTTCAAGATGGGCCTTCTGGTTTTGTTTGTTTTTTTTTTTTTTTAACATATGTGTGTTTCTGAAAAACAGTCTGGGAAGGTATACAGAAACAGTGGCATTGCTCATGTTAAATAATCTTGCAACTGTTATGTTGTAAAGCTACAACGCACCATCATGCTCTGGAGTGAACAGCTAACACAGTCAAGGCAGGTACTTCTGTGTCAGGTATTTGTCTTGTGTGGACCTGTGAATCTGGGCAGAGCCTGGATCTGGAAGGACAACAGCAACAGAAAGAGAGGAGCCAGGATGGGAAATCAAAAACATGAGAGGGTGAATAAGTCTATAACCATGATATCCTAAAATTAATTTCTGATTTTTCATATATTTCCAGTTAGAGGGAAAATGCTAAATAAATAAATTTTAAAATGTATGTATGTCTCATTCTTCGGTAGCCATTCCAGCCTGAGGCTAACCGCTTACTATTGCTATTTCATCGTTCTTGCTCAAATAACAGAGATCCACATTGTGAGATGTAAAAGTCTAAATCCAGATAATAACAAAAGTTAAACATCATATGGTTTCACATGATGTCAGTCCTATCTCTAAGGATTTTCTAAATGGACAAAAGCAAACGAGAAAGAAAACTCAACATTAGGTTTGTGCGCTGAGCTTTCCAAGGTTTACTTTCAATTTTGATTGTGCAAAGACAAGGAAAAAGTTTCCTATTCAAAAGTTCATCTCTGATTATTCAGATAAAATGCAGTTTGAATCCAAGTTCTCCTAAGTTCTGGGCTGCCAGGTTTGAAGTGAGAATGTCAAGCCACATCAGTGTGCTCCCAGCCCAGCTAAACTATGACTTCTGTGGCAGAGACAAAGACTGACATTGGCGTTTTGTTATCAACCACCCAACTAATGGTCCCTATGTTATGTCTGGGGACACCTCCACTCATGAAAATCTTACAGACTGGATAGGCTGTTACCAGGCTTCTAAACAGAGACTTTTGGAGAAAGTCGTAAAGTAAAGCAGTATTTATATGCAGTGTGCAACACTGCTAGTTGATTATCATCAAGATATCAAATACTGTACATTTCACTGTAAGCCAAACATCCAGTTTGATTCTAATCTTTCTTAAAATTTGCACGGATGAACTCAACTAACTGCTTTTAATTCTGAAATAACCTTGTGAGAACTGAAGAAGAATCAAGCTCTTTGAACTTAAGTTACACTTGGGTATTTATTTCAAATCTTCATTGGAATGTCTGGAGAACAATTGTTCATAGTTTTTATCAGCTTAGTAAATGTATCAATTATATGAGAAATAAATTCTATTTTTAAATTTTATATATATATTCTCTTTCTTGTATAGTTCCACAGATTGTTTTCTGCAAAGCATACAAATTGTAATAGTCAGGATATGATAGGACTCTTCCTGTGGTATTTGCTCTTAGACATTAAAAGTCATCATGTTCCTTGTCTTTTATTTCACATATACACAAATCATGATGAGTATTTTTTAAAATGTTGTTAAGCTTTTATTATATTGGTTAGAACTCATAACCTCCAAGTAGTCCCAACTGGTATGACTGGGAAAAGGGTAACAAACTGTTTTCTGAGAAGGTGTAATTGGCTGTGAATCAAAGCAGCAGGAATTTTTGCCAGCAGGGGGTTTTGGTTTTAATACTCAGCCTTCCAGAGAGTTTTTACTCTTTGGAAGTTTTAATTGTCATTTCTCTGTTCAGACATCCTCAAGGTATCGTTAAGGACATTTACAGTTACAGGTGAATAAAACAGTTTAAGCAAAAGAAGAAAATAAATAACCCCCCCCGGAAGACCCATTTGGGGGACAAACTCAAACCCTCTGGTTCATTTTCCTCTTAACTATACCAATCTTACAGGTGGAATTAGTTTTTTAACCAAGAAAAGACTCTTTCTCATAGTGTCTAGACACTCTCCTGTGCTTTTTTGGAAGAGTCTGGATACAAACTATATGTCTTCTTCCTTGTTCAGTGATGGACAAACAAAACCCTTCATAATAAAGACCTCTGCAGCCTCAGGCACAGTAAAATAAGGTTGGTGACATAGCAGTTTGGGCTCATTTTCCATAAGAATCTATCCAAAATTGTGACCCAGACATCTTACATCATCTTGTGAACTTTGGAAAAGCTCTATTAAAAAATCTAATAGTGCTCTGCATTTCGGCAGTTCAACTGGATTGAAGACAGAAACATAATGAAGAGCCATTTCTGTTCCCCAGCTCCCAAAGTAGGGGAGTATTCCAGAAGCATGTCAGCTATTTCCATTCTGTTCAGTTTGCTTTCACTGACCACACACACTGAAAGAAGCAACAAGACAAAATTCCTTTCTTAGTGGTTATTAACATTTGACTATAACCCTAACTGGTTTCAAACAAATTCTTTTTTGCAGCACATTATGCTTACAGATGAAAGATGCAGCCAAAATCATGTCAAATTGATGATTATACATCAAAGCTGACAACAACAAAACTCCAAACTTCTATTGTGACCTAACAAAAATCATTAAACTAAAACAAAAAATGGATCTAAATAATTTAAGGAATTCAAGAAGAAAAAGAAGAAAGATGTTGCCAGCAGCACTACCGCAGTGTCAAATTTCGCAGAAATATTAAAAAGAAGGATGATACTAGATGGAAAGCAAATCCCATTCACAAAAAAGAAACCATCTAGGAATCTTGATTAAAAATTATCACAATTGCCTTTTCCTCCTGTCCCTATAATGGATTTCTAAGATAAAACAGAGTTTAGAAATTGGCTGCCTCAGCAGTCATAGCGATGATTGAAGGTCCTACGTGGGGGCAGAATCAATCAGTCAATGACCAGGGAAGTGTCCTTGACTCTCTTTCCCTCTGCACACACTTCTTCATTTTCCCCCTTTTTTAGTGGTACATAAAAAGGAGAGTAATTAGTATCAAAGGCCACAAAGAACCACAATTATTTGTAAACTATCAGATTCAATAGCAGTAGATTAGCTATCAATTACAAAATTCTACCTGCTTTATATCTTCAGGTAAACAGGACAGGGGAAGGTAGGAGGCTTTGTGGGTTTCAAAACCCCATTCGCTGAATCAAGCTTCCTGGGTTTCATCACAGGATTCGTAAGCGCCTCCGCTTCATTTTACCAAGTCAAGATTTTTTTAGGCTCTTCTCATGTCATAGGCTCAATTTTTCCTGCACTGTTATTCTCAAGGTTAACACACAGATTAACTGCAGAAATACTAAGTGTTCCACCAGTTCTCTGCTGAAAATAAACAAAATGAAAAAATAATGAGAATGTACCATAAATGAGTCACAACTGGTATGCTTCTCTAACAAAGCTGTATTTTTCAATACACTGAATGCAGCCGACTTTACTTCTATAGCTGTGTGAGCAGAATAAGCCCCAAACTTCTTGGCAAACCTGCAAGACCTGCAGCCAAACCCACTGGTTAGTCCCCTGGTACATAACACACAGCAGAGATGCCCGAGGGAACCTTCACATGATGCACCAACATTTTCAAAGGGATTTAACAAATCTCAAGTTTCTTCCCAGGAGGAGCTTGGTCAAAAAATGAAGATACTGTTTCAAATATTTACTCTGGCTTTGCCAGATTTTGTTTTATCAAACGCTTACTGATAACGTGGAGTGCAGTGGCACTCGGTGGTAAGCCTGCAACCTCTGCGCACACCCTGTACTCCTTCCGAGCAAGCTAACGAGGAGGAACGTTAGCTGAGTTCACTCTACAGTCTTACAGCAAACCAACACACTGTGAACTCAGATGCCAGTGTTCTCTGTGAGGCCTCAAATACTCTTTGTTTAGACCAGTAAAGCAAGAACATTCAAACTAAACGTGGAAGGCACAGATGAAGCGGCTGAAGAAGATTTTTTGCGTTTTTCAGTAGTCTCACTTTATTCAAGTTTTAATTAACTCATTAAAATCAAACGGACATCCTAGAGATGCTGGTGCTGTTTAGCACAAGTAGCATGGTACTGGACCCTCCAAAGAACGAGGTGGTTTGGTGCCTGCCTCCCAACAGCAATTACACATGGCATGATTTAGCCAGCTGCACACTTACAGAAGAAGGTGAGTGTATATAAAAACCTATACCCCTATAGAGCAATGGATCCACTTCATTTCTGATGCAGGGCACAGGCGAAGGCTGCTCACCCAAGGTGCACAAACACCCCCAACTCCCCATATCCCAACGGGCCCCTCGCGCCTGCTGCCCACCTGCCTCGGATGGCGCTGCCGGCGGCTGCGCTCTGGGTGCCGGAGAAGGTCCTTCCCCCTCGGTTCTGCTGGGTTCTTGGCCGAGTATATGAATGGAGGTTGGAAGGAAGACCTGTTGCCTGCAGTCCGGAGGGTTTGAGAAAAACAATGATTCAAAAATTCACTGTTCACCTGTTCAAATAATACTTGACTTCATAGTTACACAAAGAATTACAGGAGAATTTAATAACAAAGGAGAGTTTCTTCTCCAGAACAGAACACGACTGAGGCTGAACTGGTCATAAATAAAGAGACTTGCATTCAATTTCAAATACCTCTTAACAGTGCTCCTGCAGGATGCGGCAGGAGTGAAGCTTGGTTTCACAAGCTGCTCAGAAATTCTTCCTTTCCCGCATTTTATTTAACATCTAAAGACTTGTTGCTCACAGCATTTCCTTTGATTCCCCCACCCTGCAAGGTGCCCTGTGTCAAAGGGAGTTGATTAGCAGCTGCTGAGCACCATTTTGACCCCAGCTGACCTGCAGGTCCCTGTGGGCAGGTGCGGCACCCCAGTCACAGGAGACTCAGGTTTGGCGTTACCCAGGTATGGCCTGGCTTGTGAACTTCAGCAGATTCCCAAAACCATTCAAAATCCTGCCGACTTTGAGAACGTTTGCCGATGACGCAGGTTTCCTTCACTTCTGGCCACTATTATCAAACACTCCCCTTATTTCTCATATGAAGCTAGAATATTTTCTTTCATTTTACGTATTGTCTCATAAGGAATGAGACAATAACAATACTGGCAGTAAATGTGTTTTCCATCTCTGACAGTGCCTGCTTATTAGTATTTCTTCAGAAACAGAATAATTTATTATCTGCAGTCCTTGGTATGTGGTTTATGCATTCCACATTTGAACAAAGCAAAACATGATTACTGACCTGAGCTGATGCCTGCATGCTGAAGTGAGCAGGAGCCTTCCTGTTGTTGAAACCAGGCCCTCAAGAATACCTGGCTACTACAGAATTACTACAGTGAGAAAAAGAGACTCCTCTAAGCAAAGCAGGCTGGACTCACTACACTAATAACCCAGTATTTAATTTTGTGAATTTCTTGGAATTAAGTATGACCTCAAAATACACCAACTTCTCTGGACACAAATTACTCCCTCTGCTTTTTTAGCTACTGGAGATAACTGGAAATGGAAAAAATATTGAGAATGAGTTATGTGGGATTAAGTCATTCCATCAGGAGCATTTGCCAGCAAATTCTGCAGAAAGCCAAAGTTTAGAAGATGTGTAATAATAGTGACTTGTATAACTGTAAATTCTAATGCTGCTGTCATTGTTAGGATGTGTGAAATTACAATAGGGAATGTATCTGTATTTCCTTATCATATTTGGTTATATCATCAGAAGGAAAATGGTCACTAAAATCATGATAAAAGTGATGAAAACTTTTAAACATATGAAAAGCCTGACTGAATTTCCTGGAATTTAATTTCTTTCTGAAAATACACACATGAATCAACCTACTTGTTTAGGCAGAGCAAGCACAGTCTCAGGTTCAGATTACTCCTAGAGGGAATTCTCTCTGAATCTACCATGGGTTTCGTATGTAGAATCTTGTATCTGCACAAAAAAAGTTGCACAATCATTTTCTGAAAACCAAAAGAACCATTTTAGTTAAAAGCCCAATATTCTTTTTCCTCTCAGGGTCTACTAGGCCATAATGACAAAGCTGAACAGGTTCCTAAAGAGAAGATAATTTCTTCTTAATGGGGATGGGGTGGGGAATCTGGTGAATATCAATTTATCCAAGTGCCATTGAAGTAGCCTGGAATATTAGATCACTTAAAAAAATATCACTGATGATCAGCACGAGTTGGCTACCAGTACTGCCTGCGGGCTACTGTGAGGAGCAGTCCGTACCCCCAGGGATGACAGGCCTACTAAAGAGCTGAATCCGGCTTGCGAGCAGGAACTGGGCAGGCGAATCCTTCCTCAGAGCGAGCTGAGAACCACTTCCACCAAGTACAGAGACACCTTGTGCCTGCCTTCTCACACCGCTTTGCACAAGGGACCGGCCCAAAGCCTTCCGTGACGCCCCAGCGGCTACCATTCCACATGGCGCATTAGTCCACAGAAGTAAAAGCAAGCTTTATCTGTCTTGAATTCTCCCAGCTGTGACGAAGCCCACGGCAATGAGCCACCCTGGTCCTGGCAGGCTGCCACATCCACTGATTTCAACTGAGAAAAGCTACATTGAAAACCAGGGGGAGGCTGTACTGGTGCCCATGACCCTCCTGAGCAGAGTTACACCACTCCGGTCTACGTTGTCGGCACACACACCTCAGCTGCCACAGCACAGACTCGGGGAAGGCCACACAAGCCATGGTTTGTACTGCAGGGCTTGCCAGCACGCACTCAACAGCACACGTGCCAGACCAGCCACGCATGTGCAAAATAGCTGTAGCAAGAGTCACGGATCAATGTATAAAAACATTTGGATCTGAGCAAATCTTAACTGAGAAAGAATGGAGGGGATGAGTAACGTATGATGCAACGTCAAAGCATGCAAGGCTGTCACACCTGGCTCGTCGTTGCTCTGGCACGTGACAGGCAGTAGAAGAAAAGGGCAGTAGGGCATTTTGTTTGGAGCTCAGGTTGTGAAAGTTCTTTTTCTGAAAGATCAAAATGGCAGAACTTCCAGCTAAATAAAGGCACTTTCATCTGTAATGCTGATGCTCTTTCAACACTACCAAGAACAGCCTCTTTGTTTTCCCCACCAAAGTGAATGCGACAGTCACTCGGTGTCATCAACACCTCTACAAAACACCAGTAACTGCAAAACCACACAGAGAAAAAAGCAGAACATCTCTTCACCATGTCCTTTACTCTGCCTCAGACACACATCTCCCTAAGGACAGGAACAATAATAACTTTATTATCTTTAATGTCTTCCTCATCAAATTTAATTCCACTGTCTGTCCCAGCTGAAGTGTATTGGGCAATAACATTACAAACTCTTTTTACTCCTGCTGTTATTTCAGCCAAATTCATTTATTTCAGATTTTGAGCTAAGTGCAGTTATTTCCATTCCACAACAAAACCCCTGTCTCTTATCTCAGAATATAATCTGAAACTAGTCAGGCCTCTAGAATATGAGGTTTGATAGTTTCTGCAACAAAATCCCTATTTTTTAAATTTTTAATGTGCATTTCAATTTTCAAGGATTCGACTAAAAAACATTTCTATTAATACGCTGTTTTCATAAAACCCAAGAAACAGGTTCCACCTCTGTAAGAACAGAGATAATGATATATACGGGACCTTACCTCCGTTTGACCTTAACTCAAAGAAATGGTTCTACTCAGAAGAGTGTGTTTGCCACGTGTTGGACATTTGGCATATGCCATGGCATACCCCATGGACGGTGAAATACACAGATCATCTGCGACAGAGATGGTTCACAGCAATCACACATAAAACTTGTTAATGGAAAACATTATGGGAGATAAACTGCAATGCATCAGATAACACACGTCTAAAGTAACAGAGATCAAACGAATCCACTTGCGTGTTTGCTCACACCAAATACCACAGACCACCTCCAAAGGCTTCAGCATAGTGTTTGTCACTGTTCTGAGGCAAACAAGCTAGTGTAACTTACACAGGGTAAGATGGAAAATACAGAAGGCATTCTATAAATCAATGGTTTGCTGCTGCCCGCAACATCTGTGGCCACTGCGTTTCCAGAGAACACATGACAGACAATAGGAAATAATGACTTTTACAAACACAACCCCATGAGGCACTACTACTGCAAAATGGAAAAAAAAAAAAAAAAGAATATCCAATGATACTGAAAGACAGCAAAACTGAACAGATGGAATTAAAAGCATATTAACTCGTGAAAGGGGAAAAAATGAACCCATTATTCTGATGAATATCAGGCATTACTGACACCAACATCACACAAAAGAAATTAGTAATTGTATGGAAAATTACAGTATCTTTGAGCTTTAATCTTACAGCGTTTGAGACAGAGTAAAAAATACTGTAGAGGAGTATTGTCATTGTACTGGGTCACAGTCCAGCTAGTTGTGTATCAAGAAAAAAAATCATGTACACAAATTATTCTATAAAATCGTTATGTTTTCACGTACCTGTTTCCAAAGTATTTAGTTTTACCCCTTGTAAGATTTAACACCATATATTTGATCAAACATGAAAATCTCTGTGTAATTATCTACAGTCTTAAAATCAGTAATTACCCACAGTTTAAATCTTCTTTTATTTGTGGCATCACAGATTCTATATAGTATCCTATAGTTTGGGGAAACTTGGAACAGCGTGAGGGAGTCATGACTGCACCAAAGTAAGGGTGCCGCCTCACTGCTGCAGCAAAGTGCCCCAGAGGTGCGCCAGGAGACAAACCAGCCCTGGGGCAACAGGGGAAGGAGCCCAGTTCCATGGGCTGTGAGGAACCGCGGGAGATTCCAACACTGAGCCCCCAGAGCAAGAGGAGCAGGTGGTTATGGACACACCGGAGAGCGCGCAGCATTTTCAGCTTACATCCGAGGGCCTGAGAGAGCACAAAGCACTGCAGCAGCGCCCCAGCTGCTCTCCTCAACGCAGACCCCATTATAGACTACGAGTTAATTCCATTGAAGTCAGCAGACTTACTGATGGTGAGTATGGAAGTAATGAAGATCAGATTTTGGCCTACAGGTTGTTACAAATCTCAGCTTACAGTATTCCCTTAAACCAATGATCAGCTAAAGGGTGTTAATAAATAACATGGTTATTACTTGCTTTTTGATGCTGTATTATTTTATTCACTTCCACCAGCTCCTTTTCGTCCCTGAGATGCTTTGAGTGTATATAAACTAGAGATAACACACGGATACACACTTGGCGATTTTAAGAGAAGTCTGGAGTCACAGTTTTCCTTTTTCTTTGTCCATTTTTGAAGGCAAATACAGAAATGCCCATTCATATTTAAGACCCTTTTTGCAATACAAAAGGCATGTCATTTTGCTTTTAGGCCAAATCCAAACCTGTTGGAAGTCTAAATCTCTTTCACTGTTTCATTTTTTCTCTAAATTGCCCAATAGTTCCTTTTGAATAAGTAAGCCTAGTGGAAGAAACACTTGCTAGTGAATTTGTAAGATAATACAGCTGGCTTTTCACCTCGTAACACTCCTCAGCTTGTGACGCACTGTACTGCGCTCCTACTGACTCAACACTCTTGCTATAACAGAAGACACCCAACTACAGACAACAAAGGAACTGAAAATACAAAGCTTCTTTAGAAACCTATCCCTTACCTTTGCCATCAGATGGTATAATAACTTCCCTGCTACTAGGCAGGATTATTTTGCTCCAGAAGCCTTTCGAGTACAGGTACCTCTCAAACCCCAAGGCCGTACTATGTTGCTCAGCTTTTTGTTACAGGAGAGGAACATAAAGCAATAAAGGGAGTTCATGCATACATTCGTATCTGCAGTACCCTACAAGATTTTTTCCTTTAACTATGGACTGGAATATTCCTTTGCAGGATGCTCCTGACTTCTTTTTCTCTTTGCTTCTCAGCTCAGACAGATGACTGCAGGGTAAACATCTGACGGCCAGCCCAG
The DNA here is from genome assembly GCF_015220075.1 of Falco rusticolus. NCBI lineage: Eukaryota > Metazoa > Chordata > Aves > Falconiformes > Falconidae > Falco > Falco rusticolus. The sequence continues at coordinate 22,864,024 of NC_051193.1, forward strand.
GTCTCTCTTCAACCGCTTTGTGACATTCAGATCAGGGAGAGCAGGGTGACAACACACTGAACACATTCCAAGGCAACTGAGGTCCTCCTATAAGTGAGGAGGATGACCTAAACGTAGAATGACACACAGTGTCAGGAAGCAAAGAATTTTAGCTATCAGAGAGTTTAAAACACAGAAAAAAACCAGCTGATCCCATAAGGACCTGACCTATGCCATCAGTGCCAGATCCTTTTTGTCTGAATAACCTGGCCCAGAATCTTGCAACCTGGTATTTTACCATACATACTCATCATGACAGAAGAAACATCTCACAAGGCTTTCAAGATTAAATGTACATCTTCAAAGAAATAAAAAACTACTAGGCTGACATTTCAAGGCATAGGAAGTAATTTTAACATAATCTCTCTTAATGCCAATGCCTTGCAAATTGTTTGAATCAATCAAGACATCTAACTTAATCTGCTCAAAATGAAAATGACTGAGGCTTGAATCTCTTCTTACTCAATCAAAACAGTATCAGGATGGATTTATGCTAATTTTAACTTGGGTGAATAAATCAAAGGGAATTTAGGCTCCAATTCATTTATCTAAACAGAAACCAGTAGGAAGAAGTATTAAAATGCCATAAACATCACTGAATACGATCAGTCTAAAAAATATTTTTAAAATAAATGTTATTATTAACATAGAAGTTTCATTTTCCCTAGGCTATCTTAGACAAGTCTGTCCTGTATGCCTTGAATATACAGATTTCCATGGACACTTTCAATGTACAACCATACCGCTAAGATGCATACTGTGTAAATTTGAACAGCAAGCTCCAGTGCAAGCTCACCATACAGAAGAGGTTCCGAGGTAGATAAACATCATCATCCTACAGAAATGCCAAAAAGATTCATTTCTCTAACAACTTTTTCAATAAGAATAACACATTTCATCCTTTGAAAGATTTAACTTCACAGTAATTGGAATAGTGACCAGAAAGGAAATTATTGTGTGCTTAGCCCAAGAATCCTCAAAGAACAACAGAATGCGTCAAAAGTTTTAATTGTAATGACTTTGATACAGAAGCCATGTAAGTGACAGAGCCCTTCTATTGACTGTTAGAACAGTAATACACAAATGATTGTCTTCAGGCCCCAGTACCTAAACAATACTGGAATTAAAAAAAAAAAAAAAACAAACTAGCTGATTTCCAGCTGGACAAGGAAGAGGAATATAGAGCTGCATTCATGCGTTTTATGGGAAAGATTGCATAGCTGGTTTAGAAAGAAAATGTCTTTTCATGTCCTTAGTAGTTCTGTGCTTCTTTAACTTCTTCATGAGTTACAGATGATCATATTCTTCCATTCAACATTATCAGCCCATAGAATAAGTAAAATGCAGGACCCTCTTTGAGAATAAAGACACAATTTTAACGTTTGTCTTGGGAAGAAATGAATCATGTATGCAGTTACCATATACAAAAGGCAAGTATTTCAAGTTTCATAAGGACATGACAATCCATGAAATACTGGTTGAAGGTAAGCACCAAACCCAGCAACTGCCATTTCAGTGACTGAAAAGCAAACCTGGGATGTGGTTGTCTTCAACATTGGGAGCTTGATCTCGACTGCGGTTCTTTCACCTAAGGCGATCTCCATGCAAGATCCCCAGCCGTACAACACAGTGATAGAGGCATCTCATTATTTAAGGCCCGTGCTCTCTTTCAAGTACTCTTGCAGAAGTCACCAAAGCTAATCTTTTTGTCAATCTTTCTTTTTTTTTGCGCTTTTAAGAGCAGTATTAAATATTCATAAATATAAAAACTATGTAGAAATACCTTTAATAATACTCTGATGCTACCTGTTTAAAAAAAGAGAAAGAAAAGAAAACCCACCACCCACCACCCAACCATCTTTGCCAGAGTGCTTGGCCAGCAGTGAAGATACAAATGCGACTATTCCAAATCTCCTGCAGATTACACGATGCTTCTGTCTCTTTGTGGAGCAGAACAATTCCCGCATTCCCGCTGAATTCTGAGAAGCCATAAGTAGAGGGCAAAAGCCTCCAGAGTGCCTGAGATTCAGAAAGGCTGGACTGGCAAGTCATTTCTGGTAACACTGGCTCATAGAAACATCTTCAGATTCTTATGTGGAAAGTACTGCAATGGAAAGGAAAAGATTAAGAGCTATAAACACATCTGTCATTACGCACAACATCCGACTGCAAGTACAAAAAGGAAGGTGCAGTGTCATGTATCTGCATCTCTTCTCGCGCGCTCTCAGGGAGAATTGAAACATTCCAGGAGAAATTTCCATCGTCTGAAAATGTCCACTCAGGGGGCCAAGCTCGGCATTGCGTTAAATCAAGTATAAACTGACCCATTAACTGGATACACAGCAGAGCTAAATGTTTCCCAGTGGTGCTTTGCTACGGCACAGCATTTGGGTTTCTGAACAAGGCAAATTAGGCAGATAAAGTTGCTGTTTCTCTTGCTGGGAACAAGAAATCCTGACTGTTACCTTCTTTCTACTTGCACTGTGATGGGGTGAGCAGCATGCCTTACTACTGCTACTGGTTTTCAAAACAACTCCTGAGCATCATCTTAACAGGACAAGCAAAGACATCGTAAGGAAGGCATGCTGAAAGCTCTGGGTAGCAATCTCTGCCCAGTGTCGTGGCAGTATAAACTCTGTTTTTTTCTTTCTTGACTGAAATCAGAAGGGAATATGATGTATTTTTGTATGCATATACTGTAAATTTGATGCCTACACTGAAAGAAAACTTCAGAGGTTTGGAGTGTTTGAGAGGCTGAAGAGTTCTGGATGTACAGTTTTGGGATTTTGTTATACAAAAAGAATGCTCTACCTTAATCACTGCTATTTGATTTGAACCAGGAATTCACTTGAAGGAAGCTCTGTGGTACATATTTAGAGGAGATTAAAATTTTATACTCAGGGTGGTACCTAGGAACGTTGTATCTAGGAATTTATTCAGTCTGGACGGCACTGGAAAGTATGTTGTATAGCAGTCTGGCATACCAGCCTAAGTACTGTGAAAGAAAGTGCACCAGCACTAAGGTTTCAGAAAAAAAACCCACAACTATAAATATCCTCACAACTCAAGAGATGTCTAGAGCTCCGTAGTAATACAAATTCTTGAAAGTTTAAGCCCCACATAGACAACATCTAGGAGAAAAAAAATACACAGCATTGTATGTGAAAACATTTTTGGCATGGCTCCTTAAAAAAAAAAAAAATCCATCGACGTACACTTCCCTGGAAAGGTACTGATCAGAAATATTTTTATTTCTATCTGAGTGTCATTTTGGCCTCTGGAGATTGAGCTTTTTACTAAGAAGCAGCTGAAATATTCCGTGAAAAATACCGACAAAAATGATTCCCTTCCACTGTTTTCTTGCTAAGCACCTCTTGCCAGTTTGTCACTAGCTCTAATTTTAGTCCTTAAGAACTGGATAATCTGCGCATTGGACAGGTCTTATGAGGTGCACATTCCCTGCGAGGGAGCTTCTGTGGCTTCAGCCGCCAGTGGGACTGGAGCCGGACACCCACCGCTGCACAGGTGAAGGCCCCCAGAGGGTTCAAAAATCCTGCATTGCCACTGACACCTTCTTGTTCAGTCTGTTGTTTCTCTGTCCAGCTCTGGCAGCTCCCAGGCATTACTAATGCCATACTCTTCACAAACTCCATTTCAAATCCTTGTAGTATGCTTCACCCTCAGGCATTCAAATAAGCTTAAACTTCCAGGATGATTTATAAAACAATTTCCTGTGGAAAACGTAACCAGTCTTGTAGAACAGAACATTTAGCTAGTGCCAGTTCAGACTGCTAATACTTCCATTAAACTACAAGCAGCTTCATAATGACAGCAATTTTGAGTGAAATAAACCCACTGGGATCAAATTTTCTGAACCAGCAGCTGTCATTATCATTTACAGCTTACTCAAGCTTCCGGGATAACAGCCAAAAATGCATGTATCTTCTTCCCTGCTCAACGATTAGCAGTGTTTTCTTCTGGTCTGAAAAAAATTCCTCAGCCACAGCAGCGCAAATCAAGCAACAGACTTTACTGCATCTTCATTTGCTTGACAGCGGCACGGAGCTCGCGAAGGCTGGCTGTAGAGATCAAACCTGCACGGGGCCAGGAAGGAAAGGTCTGAGAAACAAGTGATGAGATAAGGAAAATCAGTCAACGTACAGTGGATACACTTCAGCTCATGCCAAGTCAAAACCTGGATCGTGGTGCCGAAATCACTGCCTGCTGTACATATGCTAAGTATGCCCGACAGTATGACAGCCTAAAAAAGCCCGACATACTGAGCTGCGTGAGAAAAGCGCTTCAAGAACGGAGTGCGCATTGCTGTGGGGTCTGCTCTTCAAGCATCTTCACAAACGGGGTAAAGGAAGTATTCCTTTTCATAATTTCATACTTCATTTTAGTGATGATAGTTCCTACTATAAAAAGTCATCAATGTTAGAAGTCAGGCAAGCAGAGATCACCTCCTCAGGCAACGGCAGAGCCAAGGATACAACCTGACTGCCTCGCATCCTAAGCTTCTTACTCCTGTGATGTGAAGAAGTTGCTTTTGGTGGGGGGCAAAGGCAAAGAAGAGTGTAAGAAACACTTCACTGCACATAAAAATACTCTGGAGTCTGGCAAGTTAACACCTTCACAAGGATGAGACAGCAGGTGCCAGGATGGGGTTCAGGGATCAGACATGCAGACACGCTGGTGGCCCACAGCCTCCCGGCAAAGCCCGACAGCGGCACCCACCCGGCAGCTCCAACTACTCCTGGCAATCCCTGCTGGAACGGCCACTGCTCTGCCACCCGCCTGTCTCATTTTCACAGCTGCTGAGCAGCTGGAGGTGTAAATCACTAGGCACTTAGGCTGACCTGAATTTAAAGCCCAGAATGCATTCAACTGAGCACAAAAAGCAGAGACGCGCAAGGCCAAATGAATTTCTGACTGTCTCCGGACACTGATGGGTGGGTATTTCTTCCATGCATCTGCTGGAGATTTCAAAAGAGACAATTTCATTTAGATGAAAATATGTTTTCACGTAGAGGAATTATAGAGGACTGTACGAGAAGTTTATTTGTAAAAAGGTTGTGATGATTGTTAAATACCTAAGGTATGAAATGTTAAAAAGGAAAAGAAAATAGAAAAAAAAGGGGGGAATTGTAGAGGAATGAAGCTGGGTTAATTACCATTGATAACATACAGCTGTGGGCTGGCTTCAGGGGCTGTGGGTTGGCCAATGTGGTTAAGGTGCAGCTATGGCTGGTTCCTGTGAAGTAGTTAAATAGCTCTAAGGGGTATGGACGAGGAGCAGCCAAGAGAGATTGAGAAGAAGCACTGGGAGGAGAGAGAGCGCGCCCTGGATGAGGAGAGACAAGGAGAAGGCAGCAGAGGGACTGGCATGAAGAGTATGAAGAAACAGTATGAACAGTAGATGGACCTTTAAGACCTTGTGGGAGGTGGGTGGCTGTGCCAGGGCAAGGCATGCTAACTACTTACTGAAGTTAACCTGGTATGTGATGGTAAAAGACCTTGTTGCAGCTGGCTAGTTCTGAGAGGGCTGCAACATTTTAGTATCTTTTTACAATATCAGGAAGATAGTTCAGGTGGCACACAGGGTGGATGATCTGCTATTCAGACACTCGCTGTGCTTTGCACGGTCCGTGTGACACTACACAGTGACAGTGCCCAGCTGGACTGCAAACAGCCTGCGGTCCTTGCTGTGGAGGAGCACTACAGCTGAAGGCACAGAGGAGAGGAAAACAAGAGGCCTGGAATTGAGCTGGAGATAAATTCAGAAAGATAAAAGAAATCACTGTTTTAATAAATGAATCTGTAATGTGTTCAAGACTGCTACAGAGTAACTGAACTCGGTGAATAAGAACTGGGTTTTTTGTGGGGAGGGATCAGCTGCTGGAGTTGCACTCTTGTCCTGTGTCACAGGTTCTGCCACACGATAGCATATGTTGGCTGCTATCATAGAGCACTGGCTTAGTTGTGGTCCCCAGCTGGATCTTGGTGTACTTACTGTGGCCATAAAATTCAACGGATCTCGTTACAAAAGTCTAATCGCTACCTCAGTTTAGAATGTAACATTTACACAGCATTTAAAAGATGAAAGTAAGCGGCTCAGGTATTATTGATGTCAGTCTGTGATGCAGTGCATGCAGAAAAATATGACAAAGAATGACCTCAAAAAAATAAAAAACATTTACAGGCAAAACTAACAGTAAACTGCAATAAGGACGAGTTACCCAGTCTCTCACGACCTTGTCAGCTTTCCCTGCAGCTGTTACCTGGCTGAACCAGAAACTAACCCAGAGAAACTGCAAGTTCTCTTCTCGGCTCTGAGACTTCTTCCACTTACACTCTCATTTTGCAATACAGCTTTGAAGGTTAAAAACATGTTGCTGAGTTAACAGCCAGAGGCTCAGAATCACTGTTTCAGCTGGAAAGAAACCCCTTTTTTAGGTGATGTCACACCAGGAGCTCCTCAACCTGAGGACTTCAGAGCCGAATCCTGTGCCCCAGCTAATCTTCTGGACCTGAAAGGAGGGGGAAATTACCACTGCCCTTGATGCCAGGGATGGAAAAAATCTGCCTTAAATATACACATTGCCATCTTGACCATCGAGGAGACATCTCGGTAAGATGCGTTCACCATGCCACAAACGTATCAAAGTATGTGTGTTTAAACTGAGCAACTGGATGATCAGTGTTCCAACACTTCATAGCCTGGGGCTCTGAGATGATCGGTATAGTCGGTGATCCCTCCCTCTCTTTTCTCTTTACCTGATCTGGAACAAGCTCTGTACTTTTCACCTCACCCCTCTTTTTGCCCATCTTCTCGCCCTGGTGAGTATCCAGCACCCGGGTCTTTCCACTCCTTTCCTCAGCTTCCCAAAACATGACCAACTTGGAAAAGAAAAATAATTACGACAGCCATTCCAATGGCTACAGTGGCAAATACTCCCCTCTGCTACATTCTCAGGAAATGAGTGGGTGGCAGAGCATCCTCCGCTTGGACCTCTCAGTCAGCAGTTTGTGAGCCTCTGCAACACGGCAGTAAAGCCAGCCAGGGCAGGGGAAGGTGCGACACCACGGCTGCTGCTGAGCCTGCATGTCTCCCTCCAGCTCCTCACCTGCCAGACCTGCTCTCCACCTGAAGACCACTTGCATATAACCTGCTCTCTATCAGACCTGTAGGTACAGTTCAGCCTTTTGATCGATTCCAGGCAACTCTACCTGACCCCAGCAGCTTCTATACAGGTAACAGTAGAAAGAAAACATTTTCTTAGCTGGAAATATATGTAAACAAAATATCAGAATACCTACTCAGCTAAGCCTCATTAGAATGATGATACGTATCTTGTTCTAAAAGTTTCCATTGATACACGTGATTAATCAAGGAATGCCTGATACGTTTCTAATGTATAAAAGACATTCACATAAACCTGTAGCACATCCTCTCAAGATGCTGATGTTTCTCAGGGTCAACAGGAATCACGTCCTCATGCATTACTGCAGGATCATTTTGTTAATGCCTTTCCTCAGAAATTTCATTTATGAAAGAAACAAACTGTTCTGCGTTCTGCAGACACTTAAAACTCTTTAAGCTCCATTAGCATTAAGATTATCAGTTCAAATTTTGATCTATCTTAATTCTATCCTAATGTTTAGCCTTATTTCCTATGAAAATACAGTTTATTCAATCAGTCTGAGCTTTGCTAATCCCCTCCAGTAACTTCTGAATCCTTTGGCAGAATCCAAAACCACCTGACTGAGAGATGATTACGTTTCTGCCAATTCCCGCAAACAGGCAGCTGTGTAAAAACGAGTCTAAGTGTTTCACTTCATAGATAGACGCAAAATAATTCTGCACATTTCCAGACATCAGAAAATCTACACTGATGAACCAGTCTTTGTGCCTTAACTGCAGCAAAAAATTGAAACTAAACTCCTTCCCAGATATCAGCCAACTAACCAGGAGACATAAGTCTGCAGAAACTAGAATTTACTAATTCCAACATTCCCAAAACGACTTACAATCGTACTGTACCATCCAGACAATAGTTGAATTATCTGTCTTCCCAGATGTTAGAATTTACGTAATCAATTATCACCAGACAAGCAGCAACACTACCAACTTAACAAAAATATGGATGAACAAAGATTATAAAAAAACTTTTTCAGGTTATCAAGCATTTGCTATTAGACACAGTTAACTCAGACCACTGAAATTCCAGGAGGAATTGGACCCAGGTTTTAGCTTCAGCCTACTCTGCCAGTGGATTTAAGATTGAAATTTGAACTCCTCCCAGTCTGGCAGTATTATATTTTGCTGGCTGATCCACTGTCATTTCTTAAAGAAGACCTATCCTTGTATTACTAAAGTAACAGCCTTAAATATAAGTCTATGTAGAATGTTTTATTTATGTGTAAAAATAAAAAGTCATTGTCCTTTTCAAAAGGTCTCTTTAAATATGAAACATGCCAGAAAAACTGTCTTAGATAGCTGGGTTTTATCTACAGATTATTAGAAACTCAGCAACAAAATTTAAAAATATCAGTTATAAAAAAACCCCACCCAGATAAACACCGGATCAAAGAAAGACTGTTGTAATTAATGATTCTAATTGATTTTCTGCCACCAGCATGAACTGTACCACTGTAATAACCTCTGGCTCTTACCTTCCCAACACAAAAGACCAATGTATTTCCACATATATTTGTAATTTATACATGATTTTTACACACATACCTATTCAGACACCATGGATCCTTGCTATAAGCTTAAGAACAATATGAATTTGAGCTTATAATAGAACAAAGTAGTTTCCTGAAGAAAGAACACAAACAAACAGGGGGAAAAAGGAGATAATTAAAAGCATTGAGCTCTGAGTCTTCAGGTTAGGAGAGAACTAGAATATGCTCTAGAAAAGTGCACAGAGCTAGGGTAAGAAGTCATCCTCCAGTCAGCTCCCTGGTGAAGTATCAAAGTCTAACATTTTATTATGTAGCGTAATTATGTAACATGTATTACGCTACACAGTGATATCCTAACAAAAAAAACCAACAACAACAACAACAAAAAAACAACAAACTGAAAAATATGCAAGAGACTATCTTTTTCTTAAAACAATACCTGAGAAAGTCCGGTGCTTTGGAAATCATGTTTTCAAAATCTGCAAATCCTAGTTTCCCGTCACCATCCATGTCAGCTTCTTCTATCACCTTCTCACACACCAGAGTGATTTCTTCTGCTGTTAGCTCTTCTCGGGTCAGCTTATTGAGGGTTTTTTCCAAGTCTGATTTACAAATGAAGTTATCTGTGTTAAAATCTAAACAATAAAAGAACCAAAGAAAAGATCACCAACAACTCTCATATTCCTTTACTTCAAACAAAAAGGCACACAAAAGCGCAGTACCGTAGATCTTAAAGGCATAGATTGCTTTCAGCTCTCTGGGAGCCATTTCACTGAGCACAGAGAACATATCCACAAAATCGTTGAAGCTGAGGCTCCCCTCTCCATCTTCTGAGAAAGACTCCACAATCCTTTCCTTGAAGGGATTCTCCTGTGAAAAACAGATACATCTTAATTTTAGTATTTGGAAGATCAAAACACCTGCCAACTCCCTGTTAATGAGCATTTAATTCCATGGTTAGCTCTCTGAAGACAACTTTTTTTTTTCCTTCCAAAAATGCACCTAAAAAGTCACATTTACAGGCATCAGCAGACTGTGCTGCTGCACAGCCCCACTTCTCGCCCCGAGCGTCTCAGCTCCGCTCTGAGCCATGCTCTCTGCACTGGTGCTCATCGCGTTTCTCCGGTGTGGAATACGCGCTTCATAATGTCAGAGCAAAGGTACTGAGAGTGTGAAGAGGGTAAAGGCACTGAGAGCGTGAAGAGCACTTGCCCGTAACGGGTTCCTGGCAGGGGGTCGGAGGGCCACAGCTCCCACATCAAGAAGCTAACGCACACCAGCAGGGGGTGGCAGGAGGGGAAGGAAACAGGAACCCCATGGTGGCAAGCCAGCAAAACAAACGGGACCTTTATGCCTTCTGCTGGCACCTGACTGAAGGCTGGAGGAAGAATGAAACCACTTCAAAAAGTATCTGCATTTCACACCTGATTGATGTGGAACTATCAATTGAACCATGTCTGTTCAATAGGGCTGCAGAGTCACATCCCAGTAGAAACTTGTAGAAAAGTCTTCCATTTTCACTCCAATACACGTCCATGCCCAGCCTCGGGTTGAACTGACTACAAATGCCAGAGTTTTAACTGAAATTTCATCTCCAGAGGAGATGGTCCCAAGACCCTTTTCTAGCACCCTTCCAATGCAGCTGCTGTCAAGGCTACTCTGAGTAACACAACAGTCTAAAACCATAAACGCACAAGCAAGCATAAGTAAAGCTGCTTTACGACACTGAAGTCCAAAACAAACATCTTCAGAGTAACAAGACAACATCTTTCCATCAACTATACAAACCCCTAAGATTAATTTGTAGCTGTGTCTATAAAACTGGGAAAATCAATTCAGTTCAGTTGAATACAAATAAAACACACAGACATCATTTGGGCTGTGAGCAGCATCTCATGGAAGCTGTTCTACAGATCTTATCAAAGCCAAGACACCAATTAACGTGTTGATCAGCAACATGGACAGTGGGATCGAGCGCACCCTCAGCAAATTTGCCGACCCCACCAAGCTGTGTGGTTCGGCTGACACGCTGGAGGCAAGGGATGACACCCAGAGGGGCCTGGACAGGCTTGAGAGGTGGGTCAACGCGCATCCCATAAAGTTCAACAAGGCCAAGTGCCAGGTCCTGCATGTGGGTCGGGACAACCCCAAGCACAAACACAGGGCAGACAATGGATGAGAGCAGCCTGAGGAGAAAAGACTTGGGGGTGCTGGTGTCCCTGCCCATGGGGGGAGTTGGGACTAGATCTTTAAGGTCCCTTCCCACCCAAACCATTCTATGATGCTATGATCTCCTATAAATGTAAACAACTTTCATGGTAGCGTATAGTTCATGATTTTTAATATGCATGCATAATTTTATTTAACTTTAAAAGAAGCAGCGTTGTGAAAGCTCAGACTTCAATCATATATCCATTTAATTTCTTTTTTTCTGTAAGTTCAATTAGCTAACGGGTATTCATAAACCATCCAATCATTTCACATTACTTTTCATAAAACAGCTGTATTTTAGAGGTAAATGACCAGAAAAAAATCTTATTTTTCAGTTTACTTGAATTCTTTCTTGATAACCCACACATGGAACAGATGCACCTACAGAACACATTTTCTGCACACCTGTGGAGACTAAAAAAGTACAAGCAGCATGGACAAAGCAGAGTTACATGAATAGATTGACATTTTGTATTAATGTAGTAAATAAATGTAATGTAGTAAATAAAGTAATCATCTTAAAGGAGCATGAAGTACCTTACAAAAGTATTGGGCTGCTTATGCAGCTGCCTCTGAAGTGAAACTCAACAACTGCTAAATAGTGTGCAGTAGCTTACAACAAAAGCTGAAGATAAAGATGTTCAACTGAAATCACACGGAGAACTTGGAAGCGTAATGAAATTTGTCACCCACACAGAGATAACATTTAAGATACATTTTTTTATAGTCGCAAATAATTAAAAACTTTCAAGGATTCTTGTTAAAAGACAAGCATAACATACGCAAGCTTAAGTTCTCTAAGAGAAATGGGAGGTGTGACTGTGCATGTGGACATTTCGAAGAACATGCAGTTCTGGGGAGCAGCCTGCCTTCCTTCTCCAGGTGACCGGTCATGGCGTGGACTCACGCCACAGGATGACCCTTTGCCGCGTCCAGTTCCAGGACGCAAGTACAGAGAAGTGGCCAGCCATTTGTGGGGTACAGGGCACGGACTGACCAGGCCTGTACCGCACCTACACCTATTTGTCAAGTCACGTCACCCAGCAAATCTAAGAACAAGTCTCTGTGAACATCCCAGCTGGAACTTTGAGGTACTTTTTCACAGAGGCTATACTGGCCATTCACATCCTCCAAGAGCATACCTGATCCTGGCAGAAGGTTTCTACTTAATGATACCAAAGCATTCAGGATACATCAGCTATCTAATGAGATGTCTCTGCGTCTTGCTGTTTGCATTCTAGGACTACTTCTGTGGTAGAAAATAGCTGGAGCCTGGCAGAAGGCAAATACCCATCTACTGACAAACCATGTAAGCGTGCGTGTCGATCTTCTGAGGATGGCTGAGGTCTGAGAAGCAGGCATTGGAAGCGTAATTCCATGAGACAATCAAGATTCAAAATTCACCGCTGAATGCCAAGATTTCTCCAGCCTTTCTGCCTCAGATGACAGCCAGGAATCAGGCTGTTTTAATGGATAGGTGAAGTAGGGACCACAGGGCCGTCAGCTCAAATGACAGCCCATTAAAGCAGTCAATACTAAATTCAAATTGTCCTGCAGGATTCAATGACTGAAGTAATTCCACAGTAAGGAGCATGCCTACAGATGTCAAAGGGAAGGAGATTAACGAGCTCACTGTGCTCTGAGCTGAATACTTCAGGCTGAGATCACTGCTCACATGAAGAAAAAAACAGCCCAAGGAAAAAATTAAAAAAGAGATTAAATAGTGTAGAAAAGAGGGATTCCTGAAAATAAAAAGACAACAGCCTCAAAAAAACAGCAGGGTCACATCTCTCAAAGAGTCTCAGAATGAAAAACAACACCTCAGAATTAGCCAGATGGCTGAGAGAAAGTAATTGTAAAAGGATCCGTAACGATCGCTCACATCATGTACACGATGTGTAGAGGAGGTATAGCAGGTGTGCATCTGAGAGTACTGCTGAGGCCGAAGTATCTGACTTGAGTGCTTGATAGACCTGTTTGTGCTGTGAATATACAGACAGACAGACGAGGGGAACGATTCTATTGTTTCAAATTGTCAGTTTACTGATAAGCCAAAGTAAGTTTCACTGGGGCTGAAACACATGCAAAAGGCCCGCTCTCTTCCTAAAGGCACATTAAAAATTAGTGTCTTTGTTGAATGTTTAATATTAGAGAATGCTAATCATCAGAATGGATGAGAAAAGATGTTAGAAAAAAATACCTTTTCTATTTCTAAAATACTATATTGCTTTCTTTAGAAAAAACCTCATCAGAACCATGTGTCATGGTAACAGTTGTAAACTGACATCTTAGAGGCAGCATTGGGTAACGAACAGGGAATACACAGATGCAAATATCCCTATCAGCAGTGAATATCAAACCCAGGACTTTCTGCATGAGAAATGCTAGGCGTGATCTCCTGGACTGAATAAACATATTGCAGTTGCATAAGATGAGCTGTCTATTTGGCATGTCAGAGATCTTGAAAACACAAATGAATTAACAATGAATTAAATGGACCTAAGCATACTTCTTAAATAACTCTTTGCCAAATGGATCTCTAAAACCTAAATGAAAAATAAAATCTTTCCTCATATTGATTTCTTTCCTTTAACTTTCTCATATTATGTGTCTTCAGGCAGTATATCTGTGGCTTACACAATGGAAAGTATTAGCTTACCTTCAGAGATACTTTTCACATCCTTTCTGTAATTTCATTACCTCTACTCCAAAGAGCACAGATTAGGGTTCCATCATATTTAAAGGAAAAGCCATGGGGGAAGGGAGTAAAGGGGGAAATTATACTGTTCCTTCCTAGGTTGTTTTCCCTTAAGCACTAATTGTTTAAAAAATGTATCTTTTTAAAACTAGAAACTTGCACTTGTCTTGTTAAAAAGCTTTTACTGCCCTGTCACAACAAAAAGGAGAGGGGAGATAGAAACCATGAAGAATTGTTACAACTAAAACTCTGCTGTTTTGCAGATTGATGTAGCGGTTTGAGAGAATCCTCCTAAATGTGCCATCCATCTTTTTAACGATCACTTCTTCTACTCAGATGATTGTGTTTCTGTAGAGTTTTTGAGTGTCACATAGCATCTATTCCGACATACAGACCTAGAACACCACAGAATAAACCATAACCATTAGTTTTCTAAGAAACTATTCTAAAGTTTATTCCTAAGAACGCGGCTAAATCTTACCAAGCCACTTGTTCTTTTCCCCTGCCCTGTAGTTCCCCTCACAGGCTCTAGGAAAGCCCCGCACTGACCTTCTGCCCTCTCCATTCTGGAGATGAATGGATTTAATGCACTGCACCCTATTTTCACAAGCAGACTGCATTGTGGAAATAGGAGGTTGCAAGTAAAGGTGTAAGATAGGCCAAGATAACTAAGCCAGAGATGCTGGACAGTCATTACAAAATGCTTCTCAGTTTTATATCCACAGAAACACGATGAGCAGTTTCTCTGTTGTACTTGAACCCAAGTCCCCACTGACAATAGGGAGGATATTTACACGCACAAAGCAGCCTGCTTTGCAGACTACTGAAAGCCAGAATTCCTTTCAATGCTTTAATCAGGACTTGTTCAGAACTGATCAGAAGCAAATCTTTCTCAGATTTTCAGGAATTATTCCTAAAAAATCAGAAATTAACTCTTACCAGCCAAACTTTAATATAAAAATGGCTAAACTGTTCATTACCACACCTCCACAGGAGAGACTGGTGCTTTGGAAGGGAAGCATGAAGTGTCCCTGGAGCAGAGAAAAGCACATTTCTTTGTTGGCTTTAGGTTTATTTTTTGCTTTTCTTCTTAAAATCGATTTTTTTTTCATGTGTAGATATTATATTCACATCATTAAAATTCTCTGCAGTGCCTACAGGGTACTGATTAAGAAAACCCTGCACAAACCCAGGTGAAGATACAGCTTAAAAAAAAAAAAATAATCACATCATTCTGTCAGAATGCAGAAACGTTAAGACAGTCCAGCAGTAAGCTTAGCTCTCTACTGAAGGCTGCACTACGGTCACAACAGCCAAATAACAGATGATTCCAGTTGCATATGGAATTGCTTAAGTATTACAGAACATGACAGTGTATCATGGGAACATACGGTATTTTACAAAAACTGGTTCACTAATGATAGCAGGAAACTGCAGATGATATGGGTAAAGCCCATAAGCAGGTACAGCACTGGAGGTCACGGAGGGAAAATGGCCCTCGCCTACTGCACTTGCAGGGCACGTGGTTGAGACACACAATTAAAAAGGGGCTCCAGAGCAGCAAGAAGAGAGGTCTGAAAGGGGTAACATATCCACCCAGTCCTAAGGAGGAACACCAGGATGCAGAGACAAGGAAGCTGGGACGAGCCGCAGGTGAAGCGTGGCCAGAGCAGGGGGGGTGGGAGCAGCATCAGCCTGCCCGCTCGGCGCCACTGCCTGCTGCACGGAGAACTCTGGAGACTCACTGAAGCCGCTTCTAAAATTCCATCCTGTTACCACTGCAGGATGTGTTTTCATTCTATTTTGAAGCGAGTCAACATGCATTCCTGTATAAACTTACGAAAAATGGGGTGCAGGCATCGGTTCCGAACATACGACAGAGCCCCAGTGCCCCACGTGCCCTCCCGCGCCCTGGAGCAACTCCCGGGCCTGCGGCCGTCCTGTCCCGGTGGCGCGTGGAGCCATGAGCTGCCCCACTCGCTGCCGCGGCTGGTGACCAGGCCTGCGAGCGTCAACCCAGTCACCACACCAGCCAGAAGAAGAAAGCCGCCAGCTCCAAAGGGAGTGGAATGAAATGGGTTCCCCTCCAGGAAGGCCTTTGGCGACCAGCTCCTGCCAGGGGGCCGCTCTGCACCACCATGACCAGAGACCGGCCACACGCTGCTCTGAGAGCCCTGATAGCCAGGGACGTGTGTGTCACAGAGAGGGTGGCCGCCTGCCGCCTCTACAGACCATACACCAGCTCTGCCACCGGGCGACATCCCCACATCCAGCTCTCTGAAAAGGACAGGGATAACGGGAGCAAAATCAGTTTTGTTTTGAAAAGAAATCACTTTTGCTTTCTATGTGGCTTCATACCAAACAGCTCATACCACTGCCACAATTTCACAGTATTAATTGCTGCACTCATGGGCACCCACATGCTCTGAATTTCCAAGGCTGCTGCCCGTGTAACCAAGTTTGTCAAAATTAAGAGAGCAGAGACTGCAGTGGAACAGATGGAGCAAAGCAACTCTGTTACTTTGCTGTAATGGTAGACCTAATCAACTGAAAGTATCTACCCCGTCTTTATTTATTTACTTCTTGTCCTGACTTTCAACTTTTAAGAACCCCGAGTCAGTGAATAATTCATTACCAATTAAAGTGAGTGCGCGTCTGTGGCGGAGGCACCCGGCCCCTCGGCCAGACTAGCAGTGCTTTGGTACAGGCTGCAGAGGGGGCGCAGGCCCGAGGGGCAGTGGGCCCAGGAGTGCCCCGGGGAGCCCCCAGGCCGCAGGGGGACATGGCGGCCATCGGCGCATACGAGCCCGGGGCACCCATTGTGCCATCAACACACCAACAGCCAGCAGCTTTTCCAAAACTCATGTATCGAGGCACAAAGAGACGGGTGCAGGGAGTCCCACACACACCTTCCCATCACGCCATCTGACCAGCCGCAAACTGCTCCACCCACAGACAGAGCAGCCTGAGCGCCTTCTGCCAGCAACCCCTGCATGGCGGCCACCTCCCCTGCAGCCAGGACACCTCTCACGGTTGCTCCTCAAGGCAGAGACACCTTCTACCAGTGACAGGTCTTTGGACTAGCCCAGCTTGAGTTGTCCCCAAACTGCAACTGGACTACGTGCAGGTGACCCTCCCCTGGCACTGGGACACTGCTCACCATTGGAGATTCCTCACCCGAGACGCATTCCTTACCCAAGGCAGAGAGACTTCTTATTCACAACGGATCCTCAGAAAGCAAACGAGAGCATGCTGAATTAATACTGCTGAAACTTTACTTAATATTATTACAAACTTTGCATATATAAACCTTTAGACATAAACCGTTGACCAAACCTGGGATGAAGGCTGATACAGCCACAGCCAGACCCTCCCTAGGAGCTCAGAAAGAAAGCAGGCCGTTCCAAACCTCGTGACTCAACGGGAGGGTCTTCCTCACTGTTTGTGTTCCCGGTCTCTGCATAGATCGTTCTAGCTCGACTCTAACTCAAATCTCCTTTGTGTGCTTCCTCCATGTAGTAAGTAACAGGGTGAACCCTGCCATCAAGCTCCGTTAAGTTGCACTTTTACAACGTCACATTAAAACCACTTTCGCTAATTCCTTTGACTGTGATTCTTTAAGTGATCTAAATCACTCATCCGTCACAAACTGGCACAGTCAGCAGGATCCTAGATCAGGATCCACGACAAATTGGCACAGTTGGCAGGGTGGCAAGTAATATCACTGATTACTTACGGAAGCATGAAATAAGTCCAGAATTCTCAGAAGAACGGGCTCATGATAACTGGTATGCCTGGCAAGCTATGGACAAACAGCCAAAGGTCGCCAGGCTTTTATAAAGGATCACAGACCCCATTATAGCAGAACAGGGTTTTGCTGAACTTACCATAACCTATGCCAAACTGGCCCTGACAGACCCAGGAGACCTTTGCTGTTCAGCTGAACTGCATCGTAAAAGTCAGAACAAAGATACTCTGAGTGGAAAAAGGGACTTTTGTCTTTAGTCCAAGCAGTTAAACAAGTTGAGGCACTAAGGGATCACCACAGAAAAACCCCACCAAAGCTTGTCTTGTTTTCCTTTTCCAGGAATGACACCGAGGAATGACAGCAGCCCATACTCCCTGGAGATTGGGTTAACCATCGAAGGACTGCTTATCCTCCTGGCAGGAGCAATCACCGCCAGCAGGAACCCAGTCCAGTTCACACAGCAACAGGCTCGACCCACAGGGCACAGACCCTCACTCCTTTTATTTATGCTAATCAATATGGCAGCTATAGTATGTTCCACACCACACGTATCTCAGTTGTGGCTGCAATCTGCTGGAACAGCAGTTATAAGGGAAGGCGATGAGGGCATCTTGCCCCCTGAGATTCAAAAGGTAACCTGGGATTACACAACTAAATTTGCAAGGGAATGGCAGCCCTGGTGGCATCTAGTTCACTCCACTGATAACCCCACGGACAGTAAAGCCACAGCTTTTGTTCTGACAATACGCAATGCTTCGGTACCTACCACATATGCAGGCACTGCCTGGGATTCAGCCACCCGGGACTGCACTCCACCTGTTCGGACACACAATATGGGCCCAACAAAACATGAATAAATGGCAAACTATTGATGCTAACGCATGCGTTAGACGGGAACAACCGGGAGGTATTTGTGAAAGTAATACCACTAAGGCCTAAGACATTTGTCTTGACACCGAACAAAATGTTTGTCATTTTGAAATACGTCCTGATGAAACCCCTGAAACTCACCTGTATATGTTGCATATGGGTGTGTTTGCATGAGAACCCTTTGTGAGTCAATTTTTACAGATAACACCATTGTAGAAACGTAATCACTCAAATACCCATATTCATAATTTTACCTGTCACAACACACCAATTGCTACAATTTAACTACATATCATATCAAGATTTACTGCCTACCTCCATTGGGATGAACCTTACATGGGTAAGAAAACTGTTGCAACATGATGACCTGCATCAACTGCTAAAATGAATTTGCAACAATGGCTAAAGACCCCTGACCACCGTCCCATCATGAAGCAGAGATACACCATGTCCTGGAAAGAGTGAAAAAGGATGGAGAACATCACTGGGGAGATACGTTACCCAGATGGTCACCAACAGCAACAGGAATTTTGAATCTAATGTTTCATCCAATTGTGATTTTATTAGCTCTAACAATATTACACTTATTACTTATAATAGTTTTATACGTAAAGGTTTGGGACACAACAAAGAAAAGACTCCTTGTTCATCACAAGGAACACCCCAATAATGTAATTAATAGTAATATTTTATACTAAAAGCTATTTGCTTACTGTAGATCTGCAAGTGACACCATCAAATCTTTTTTTTTGCTTTGAAACACAAAAATCCTGGCTCAAAACATTAACGTGTGAGGTAAAGGTCTTTCTTTATAATAGCAGAATCTAATTTAGAAAAGTGCATTATTGATTCTGTCCATTTGTCAGAATCTGCAGTGATATTGACCTCAACATTGCCAGTAACTAGAAATGTAATGTGTATATGAAAAAAGCCAGGTGCATTGAAATTATCACTAATTTCATTAGAATTCAATAGACATCAGTTCATTTATTTCTATTTTAAGATTTAGATGTTGGCTTTGTCTTCACCTTGATGAAAATTTACTGAAGGAAAAAAGCACCAGAATTATGTATTTAGCAGCCTGGTCAAACCGCAAAGGTTAAAAGGTATTTTTTGGTACGAGCTAGAGTTACTACCTAGATTGCTTGGAAAATGAACTCTAGGGGAAACACTCTCTCCCCCTCCCCACCATCTGCACGGGTAACCACAAAAGGCTCCATGACCAAGACTGACCCTCGTTTATAACTGAGATCCTGGGTGGCATTTTAACATCTCCTAGTGTCAACGTTTTGAAAGAGTTATGGAGTAAGATCTAGCCTCCTCTAACTGGTATTTCACTGGAAATGAACTCACTAGTTATTGAAAGCACTTCCTCTGTGAACTGCTAGAATTCCTGAAATAAAATGAGTGGTTTGACAGCAGTATTTCTAAGGATCTTCCACAGCCTTGTGAGACCTGGGAGAAGATAGATGACAATCAACTTTACTTATGGAAGTCTATTATCATTACCACCTAACTTTGCTAAGGTAATGAGATGTGCTCCTGTATCTCAAAATCTAATCATGGTCCAGTATAAAAATTCTGGTTTATATCTCAGCTTAAGCACCAGGCTGCCTTGTAAATACAGTAGTAGCCTCCCATCTCTAAAGTTTTTGTACAATAAGCTGTTCCTTAATGTGCTCCCGAGTGTTCAACCCTGTATCACTGAAGCCAAAAAGAACCTGTGTGATTATCACTTCGTGCTTTCTTTTCTGAACTTTGCCTTGATTTTTCACAAAGCAGCTATCGGCCATCTGGCAGTTAAACTCCACAGAGCCACATAACTGAGCCTGAGAATTTCATACTGCACTATCAAGATTCTAGAGATGACAACATAAAACTTAGGGAATACCAATGGTCCACACCAGAAGTGCCAGCCAGTACAAGCACCTAAGATGCTACAGTGATGAATGAGTTGCATACATGTTAGAGAGAAATAAAGCTACTTACAGTAATGGATGAATGAATCAAAACCCCTGGAGGATGATACATTTTATCACCAAGATAAGAATTCCGTATTTATGCACAAGCAAAAATAGCGGATAGTTGAAAACAGAATACTTAAAGATGCTCCCACGTACTTAGGCTTTGTGAAGCCCATGCTGTTTCATCCTGCTAGCTACTAAAAAAGCTAATTGGTTTATTTTATTATTTTATATTCATGTATGTAAGACCGTTAGCAATTTTTAGTGTATTGTTGTCTATACAACACTAATGTGCATTTTTATTTACAGCTGTCCAACCGACATGACAGCACTTCAGTAAGCCAGGCAAATATTCCTATTTCAAGATCAAGAATGTTCTTGCTTTCAGACTAGCTGCTCAGCTTCACATGACCGGTTCCAGGTAACTGCTAAGAGCAGGTCCTTTGAGTAAATCACCTCAGACAAATCTCACTGGGGCATTAAGAATAAATCCAACGGATCTAGGGATTGCTACTAAGGGACACACACACCCTGCCCCCCAACTATAATATGGGAACTGTCATAATCATCAGTCCATCCAGCCCACCAGCCTAACTCTAACTGGAACCAGTAGCAGATAAGGCAAACATAAAAAAAAAAAAACAAAAAAAAAACAAACAAAAAAACGGTGATATGGCCATCCTTCCTATAGTATATTCTGAGATCAATGCAATGAGCATTTTGGGGACTTTAAGTTAGATATTACATCCAGTTCATAAAAATGAGTAGCAATCTGTGGAATTCTGCTCTATAAAAGTACCTAAATAATTTTGGAAGGCTAATGCTGTCTTTGCCAAAATGTCTTGTGGCAACAAGTTCCTCAATACATTCACATGTTATGTCAGCTGTCTGTAATGCCATGCAATACTTCCTTGTCCTTGTGAAAAGTAGTGCATAATTGTTCTCTATTCACCTGTTGGTATCATTCATCCCATCCCACAATCTCATGGGCAGGACAAAGATGATCTAGAGCAAGTGTTCCAAGTCCCAACTTCTTGCTCTGGTGAGTAATTTAACACTATACTGCAGAATTCAGCCTAAGGGCCTGATAAGGGCTGCTCATGCCAACAACTCGCAGGCTACTGACTTTGATGCCTAATTATGACTTAAATCTAATTTTAGATAAATCTGATTTGAAATCTTTGTTTCTGTCTCCAAACTGGACTCAATTTGAGGTTAACTAAAATGCAAGGCATTTTTGCAAAGTATTATTATTTTTGCTGTTGCCTAATTTCCTTATTTGTATAATAATAAAAATGATACAAACATTTGTTTTCTACAAAACTTACATGAAATACTTATAATATACCTGAATGGTTAACCTATAGTAAGATATTTTAAGCAATTGGTGAACTGGAAAAAAACCCAACTTTTCAGCAAGATCTTTATTTTAAAGTTCCATTAATACTTCCCCAGATGTACTTTTTTCATTATTAAGTATACAGGCCCATAATTTAGGCTCTTTTATAAACACATAATGTTGTTGAAAAATAATGTTTTCTTCAAAGCTGCTGATACTAGAAGCTCACATATAAACACACCCTGAATTCCACCACTGTTGTAGCCTGTTCCTACATCACACTGTGTAACACACCGGGCAAAGATGAGAAGAATGGTTTTGTTACACTACAGTACCTGCATGATTTATTAAACGTCATTCATTTTATTTGAGGTGAGGTAGGAAGGTCAACTTTGCAAGCTGTGGAGCAGGGAATTACACTTACACCCATGGCACTCAAGGACACATGCTGGGCATGGCTGATGTGAAGCTAACCTGGAGCTGGATTCTAATTAGGGGTGGGTTATGCAGCTTCAGGAGTTTGAAGGGCGAGTAGCTTTCACCAGCTGATGAAAGAACCATTTTGAAAGCTCTATTAAAAACTCATCGCACATCACACGTTTCCATTCTGTCACTATTTCGAGCCACAGTGAGGTATATATTAATTCTATTCCTATACTATGGAATATTGGTAAGGAAGGTCATTAGCAAAACAGCCCTGCCAAAATCCTTAACTATTGATAAGTCAAATAATGTAGATGTGCTACATTGATGACAGTGCCATTTATGGCTTTTAGGATAGAATTAATGCTGTCTATAGTTTTCCTGGCATTATTTTATTTATAAAATTTTAAAATTTACAATGTCTTTACTTTTTATGTGTAACTTTGGAATTAAAGCTAGCCACACCATCATATACTTTATTACAAGGCCAACCCATCATTAGAAAGAGTATAAACATATACTAGGATTTTGCTGAGTAATTCCTTGCTCAGTGTGGAAAAGAATCCTAAATTATTTCTCAGTTATTCAGAAACCTGAATTTCTAAGCTGTACATAGGTATCTGGTAAACCAGAGTCATAAGTGAAGGATGAAAATTTTTCAATGGCCATCTATTAAATTAAATGCTCATATGTGTTTAATCTCTAATGTTTCCATTTATGTGAAATGCTGGTCAAACACTTTTTAATGAACATTCTTTAGAGTGAAGTATGCTCCTCGTTCAATAAATGGTATTGTTGCAGAACCAAACATGCAGTAAGTGTGGTAATAAAGGAACAAGCTCTGTGAACTTCAACCTGAAGACCAATTAAAATGTCTTTCACTGTGTTGACTTAACCTCCTCCAAACCGAATTTCTAAAGCATTGCTTACGCTTGTACGCTTTTCCCCCAAATAATCAATGTCTTACAACATTAAGGAAGAATTTCTAAATCTTTCAAGTGAAGTGGAAGGCCACCAATTAGAAGGTTTTTATGGCATTGCTCTTAATACTTCATGCACAGTGAACAAATAGTTGTTTCTACATGATAGTAATTTGAAGATGTCAACTAATTTGCAGACATGATAAAAATAGACCACGGGACCAACGACAACATAACTAACTGTTTGAAAAATAAATGCTAAAAATCCTGTTAAAACCATATTCACTTGTTGAACTGGTAATAAAAACAAATAACGTCTCAATTATTTTTGTACTGGTTGCTTTATGCTACTGCTTCTCTCATTTCTAGTTACATGGACTGTCTCTCCACTTCCTGTCACGCAATGACTCCATGAGACATGGAAACTCCTGGTAATTAAGAAACCCAGTATTTACTGTGCTCTTGCAGCTGAGAAAAAAGGGGGAAACTTACTTTTGATCAGCAACGTTCTGCACACCTCAGGCAAATTTTCTATCCACACACTGAGACAAGAACTTCTGATTTCTAACCGGCCCTTCACACAGAGATCCCACCGGCTTCTAAGGGATCAATGTATACCAAGTGGAAAGATTGCTGAATGTAAGTTTTGTTCCTGCTCATTTCCTTTCACACGTATCTCAGCTGTCTCTGCAAGACAGGCACCCACCCCACCTAAACACTTTCCAGTTTCTGGGGCTGGTTTTGCCCTTGACCAGGAACAGGAAGGGGAAGACCTCAGCATGGCACATTGCTTCAGGATATCAAAATTACTTGGCAAAACCTCTGGCAGTTGAGCTACATAATTTAAGACACAGTTTGTAAGCAGTCAGAATTGATACCTTTAGCTCAGGCATGTTTATTATAAGCTGCATAGGTAGTTTAACATCTGGGTCCTTTGTATAGTCCATGGGCACAACGTTTGGTGCCATTTCATGGTATCGGCCATGCAACCTGTAAACAAGCAGAAAAAAACAGCCAATAACCAATTTTAAACAACCAATTCCATTCATACAGCAATCAGACACAAATTTGTCTTGCAGCTCTAATTCTTAGTATTTTTAGCACACAGGTCCAAGCCCACCAAATCCCCATATTTTTAGAGGAAAAAAGAAAAGAAAAAAAAAAAAAAGGCTTTGATGCAGTACCCAGCATAACTGCTGCTAACACCCACGCGTAACTCGAGGCGCATAACTCAGTAGCGTTTCAGGCTGCCTGTAGTAACATTTCAGCACCATACGCAGGCCTGGATCAAGGCACTAACACTGTGAGCACAGCCCAGGATCACATCCCAGGGGAGACTATTGGGCGATCTGCACCACGCCAGAAAGTTGTCATTGAACAACAGCTCAGAGAATTTAAAAGTCAAATATGCAACTATGATGCTACAGGCAACGATATCCTTGGGTGACACCACTTCTGAATTTAAAAAGCCCTTTTCCTCTCCGTGACTCACTAGCATTGGGATTTAGCCTTACAATCCTAGCGCTGGCTGACACTAGCGCACAGACCATGCCCACTCCATTCCAGTTCACGCAGCTTTGTTTCATTCTTGGCGCAGCTTATTCATCAAACCAGGGTGTTTTAAAGGCAATGCACAAGTGTTTCCCTGAGAGATGCAAACGTTCATAAACCGAGTTTGACCCTCTAAGGCTCGCTTACCATGCGGACAATATCACGTCACAGTTTTGTAAGGGAGCTGGGAAAGGAAGAGTCAAAGCCCGTGACACACATCAATGTTTCTAGAAGTTTAGAAGCTGAGTACCAGTAAATTGTAAAAACTGTCTGAGTCTCCTGCACAACCTAGGCAAAGACTGCATAAATGTTTCTGCCACGTTACTTCCAATCATTAATTGAATTAACATGTGCTAATCCCACCCTTTGTTTGCTGTCTCCAGATATTCTAGTGAATGAGCGCAAAAGCAGAGCCCGAAAGCCAAGAGAAAACAGCCGGATGTAACGAAAACATCAACTTCAGCAGGGTGTAAACTCTTCAAACTATCTCAGCGCATTTATTCTCACTAGGGTGGCTCGCTCAAATTAGGAGTGGAAGCGTTTCAAGTAAAACGGGTATTCAATCCAAACTCACCAAAGGATCTCAAATTTTGAGCTCTTAAACCACAGACAGACATTCCCTGGTATGTAAAACATTACCTGCTTAGAATTAATTCATATACTGGGGAGATTTAATTCTGCTGATTTTCTAATTGTACTGGTTGTAGTGATTATGTCGTTCTAGCGGACAAGTATACAGAATCCCAAGACTCTGTCAAATAATAGCACAAAAAGGCTGGAGAGGGAACACCTGTATCCCAGTGCTCAAAGATCAGTCAGAGATCAATGGATCCAGCATGAACGTGGGACCCGCCAGCCCTCTGCGTGTGTTAAAGGAATAGGAAGGAAGTGTAGGTAGCTGCTGTCCACAGAAAACTTAGAAAATGTCATGTACTACAAAATGTAACTTTTATCATACGTGAAAATTTTGTTTCACGCCTAATCCTTCATCTGCATAGGGCAGAACGTGGTCATTTTACCACATCTTAGGTACTAACACAAAGCAGTCTGGTGTCTCATTAGGTCACATGTACTATTTACATATATTGAAAAGCTGTACGTATTTTTTGGTGACGTTTTCATTTTAACAAAACAGTCCTGCCTGCTCAGTAGGCATACTAACGATTACAAGGAGAGGTTAAGAGGTTTTAAACAGTGGAACAGGAACCACGCAGCAATGCAGCCTCCCCAGCCCCTCCGCCTTGCCAGCTGCAGCTTCAGCCCCAGCAGCCCCACAGCTATTCCAAGTTCATGTGGGGAAGGAATTTCAAAAACCAGGAGAAAATAATCTACAGGCACCTCTCCGGCCATCATTATGATGTGTCACAAAGAATACATGAAATGGAACACAGACACATGTTTTGTCTGGATCTTAGGAAACTAATGTCTTTACACCCCGCAGCAGTATTGTTGTGCCATACAGGAAATTAAATATCCACTGACTGAAGCATATTTCGGCTGCTTACCACAGCTCACCCTGACATCTCATAAATGCTCTGTCATTTAAGATGGAACAGCCATTTCCCACTCCAGTAACTGATTTCTGTCATAAACAGCAGCTACAAAGATGCCCCTAAACGCAACAGAAAAAAAAAAGCTTAAAAGCACTTAAAGGAAAGCAAACCTTTGCAACCAAATATCCATCTAAGGATTTATTTTTTTTTTAAAGCTACATACTGAAATGGTATTCTAGTCTTCATCAAAATAAAGCAATGCACCCTTGGAACAGCTTGACCATTGTGAGCAACATTTCGAAACACACTGGCTGGCGCTGCCTGCTTATTTTAACGGCCAGGATTGTCTTCCCTGCTTTCTCCAGTATTAGACTCTTCTGTCTTTGCTCTGTCTCCTCCAACAGGACTATGAATACAGATGCCGAGTTGGGCATCTTAAAGTTCTCCACAATGTCTTTCAGAAGACACAGAAGGGGTTGGAATAAAGTGATCAGTATTTCATGGTTTACTAAGCTTGTTAAGTTAACCTAAAAACAAGGTATGGAATTTCTCTTAGTCTTCAATAAAGAGCTCCTAACAAACCCTCCTTTGTAAAAAACAAAACAAAACAAAACAAACCAAAACAAAACAAAAGCTGGGTCAATTTCTACTGGGAACAAACAAGTGACAGCAGTCTAAAAAAGTTGTGGGAAAGTATCTCTTAGTGAAATACAGGCATATCACAAGAATAAATAAACACCTGTTAGTAGTAACAAAAGAAAGACCCACAACAGTGTGAATTTTGAACTACTTTAGTACTAGGAATAACACAGTGCTACAATAGAGACTGAGTACTAAGATGACAAAAAGTACTTACTACAGGTACATCAAAAAGCAGTTCATTGTCACCACCGACTCCCGGTGATCTGATACTCAGCACTCTTTTGAAAGAAGTACTACAGCTCCGTATGATGCTCACCATCGTCAAGTAAAGTAAGAAATTTTGAAATGGTATCTACAGAGATAGCGATATTGGTCTAACACAAGAAACAGCCTTGGAAGGCCCAGGACAGGTTCAATGCTGTATCGCAGCTGCCCTTTGCTAGGAAGCAACAATCTTATCTCAGTGATGGAGGCTTAGAGGGAGAGAGACCCAAGAGAGGGCACAGCTACAGCTCTTCCAGCCGCCCACAGGCATCCTTTTCCCCAGGACAGGGGTTAGTCTCCTTACAACACAATATATCCGCGCAGACTAAACCCATCTTTTCTTCCCGACAGAATTCACCATCTTGTCCACAGAAACCCAAATGACCTATTTATACTGAAGTTAACCCAAACTCTCTAGTAGCAGAAAGAAAAAAAAAATCTTTCACCTGGAAGTTTGGCCTTTTTCAGCTGGAATGTGTTGTGCTGTTGATTGCAGAGCAGTCTGAGTTTGTATTCCACCTTAGAACCACCCTTCTTGTCCCACAGGTATCAACTACTTTGTGTCTTCTAGTATAAGGCCAACAAAAGCACTCTTACTTTATCGTGGACAGGGCACCTACCGTGTGCCCACCTGATAGCACCGCGGTACATACAGTTTCCCCAAGACTGATGCATTCTCTCTGCTTGTGCTTTTCCTACTACTTCAAGCATTGAGGGCTTGCAGTTCCTTCAAGAAAACAAATACCACCCTATTATACCTCCATACCATGGAATTGTGCTAATTTCAGAGAGCATCTCTAAGAAAATATTCAAAGTATCTCTCAGAAGGGACCAGGTTTTAGCTAAAAACATTGCCAAAGGACACAGAATAAAAAGACATTCCTTTAGTTTGCTGCCAGAGATCATAATGGAACTGATTCCTCTTTCCTTTCTGCAAGGAGTTACAGCCAGGGGCACCGAGCTGAACACCACGTCTGCCGACAGAGCTCCATTTTTAGAATCGGAAAGGGAAATGCATGCCCAGGGATGGGAAGTGGGGGAAAACAACCACAGCAAAGGAACAGTTCCCACTGCCAAACATCTTTATACCCTAACATATATATGTCCCTACCTGTACGTGTTAATACATGCAGCGTCTTTTATTCAGAAACATCCACAATGCAGAAAATACTTATTTTTACAGAAATCCGTGAAGATAATGTGTTCCCAGCCTGTCCATTGAAAGTTAAGCCTTTCTTCCACCTCTGCAGAAGAGCAGGAAGGAGTGGCCAGGCACAGCGCTCCCGCACGCGGCCCTGCGTGCAGCAGGACCTGCCAGAATTTGCTGGAAGGTGGAGGATGGACACAGTAATCAGCAGTGGACCTGAGGACAGCTCCGGCAGCCTGCTCTCCTCCCGCTAACTCTTCCGCTAATTCACCAAATCTCTCCAAGATCTGTAGGCGTCAGAGCTTTCCACCTGAGTGGATTTCACACTAAAGCATCCAAACGAGCCTGTAGGAAGTGGCTGCGATCCAGCTCCCACAAACAAGATTACAGCCATAAAACAATCCTCCACTTGCTTTTATCTGCAAGGACCCTGCAACTCTATTTGTGATAGCCTTATTACATGGCACCATTAGCTAATTTCACAATGAAAAAGGCCATAAGGTTTCTTCAGCTCTGGTTCCAAACCCAACACAGTACGTTGCACAAGCTCCGGTATTCTTTATAATACAACTAACAGAAAATTCAACTAACCAACCACCAACAAAAAATATTAACTCCTTTCCCCGCTGAAATTTTTTGATGCTGGAAAGTCCTTCAGGGACACCATGCACTTTTTTATGACAAACTGGATTACGAGTCTCCCAAATGACCAGATTTTGTAGAAAACATGTTGAAAAAATAGCAGAGCTCCTTCAGCCTCTTACGGGATCGTGAGAAAGCCCCGTATCACAGTGAAACACAGTCCCTTGGGCACAAGTTTCAGCAACACTTCTGTTTACTTGAGTAACCTACATTACACTGGGCAAGTACTTATTTTTTGGCAAGGAAACTGATTTCTGATCGATTTTTCTATAACGCAACACAAAAATCAGTAGGTGTAAGGGTTATTTACACCTGTAACCCTCCTGCCTTTATGCAATACATCACTACGTCAACTGCTCATACTACTGCCGCACTCAGACCAAGCACTAAAACCCACACTGAGTCAGAGTCAGTGATCACCTCCCAAACGCTGCACCGACTGGCGCTGTATGGATCACTGCCCGTTCTGAGGCATCTCAGTAACATTAATTACTAACCATAAATAGAAAATAAACAAAGCTCAGTGGTAAAAGCTCTAATATTTCTCCTGTTCTTACAGAAGCAGAAGGCTGCTTCAGGTGACCTGGCCACATCAGGAGCAGCTGTGATCTAGCCAGGAAAGGCTCTCTATCCTTTCATTTAGCACAGCCCTCAACAAGAAGCATATCTGAAAATAACCTAAAAGCTGCTTTAGCTATCTGCCCTTGTCACAGAAACATTTATGTCCTTTCAGGGGAGCAATGCAAGGTTTTGCAGTGCTGTCTGAACATGTATGGCTTCGGAAAGGCAGCCAACACCTACACAGACCATCATGTACCACCAGAAGCCAGGACTGGCACCCAGCTTCACTGTCTTTGCAGGAGAGACTACAGACCCTGCAGGCACATTTGCTTCAAAAAATTCTTCTGGATGCATGCAGAAGCATTTTCACATTCCTGGATGTGCTCTTTGTTGCCAAGATGCCTTGTTTACTCTGCATGGAAGAACGAGAAGAAAAGCTGGCAGTGTTTACTCCCGCAGAAGCTGGCCGTGTTTACTCCCGCAGATGACAGTGGGAGGGAATGTAGTGACAAATTTAGAGAACAATTTAATTTACTGATGATGCCTTCTCCCCACAGATTTTGGTATATGATTACGGTTAACATACTATATCCAAGGAGTGAGGCTGTGACTCTCTACCACTTTACTCCAGTCTAAACCTAAACTGTGATCTGCCCTTGCAGAAATTTCAAGCTCACTCACCCACTCCCCTC
This sequence comes from Falco rusticolus, assembly GCF_015220075.1. Lineage (NCBI taxonomy): Eukaryota > Metazoa > Chordata > Aves > Falconiformes > Falconidae > Falco > Falco rusticolus. Next base: position 22,893,919 of record NC_051193.1, read on the forward strand.
CCTTGCACAAGCACTAACACTTGAGAAACTGCAGTGAGGTTCAGGGAACTGATGTGTTTTAAAATACACAAGGTTTTCACAGTCAGCTCCTTGAGGTAACTGATGCAGTTACACCAGCAATACTGCCTGGGCATGTAAATGGGGGTAGACTTTTTCTGTTGAATTAATTAAGGGCAGAACAAGACTTACACCTGTAAGCAGCAGAAATTTTTAAATCAACCCAGCTGCCCATCAACCAGTGAAAACCAAAAAAAGCTGTGTTCAGAAAAAAAACCGCAAACAACACAGTATTGCCTCCACAGCCTACTTTTTGTTGATGCTAACTTTCATTCTACCACTTGTGACCATTTTATATGGTAAAAAAGGTGGGTCAGCATCTGTCCCCAGTTCTCAAGGGTGCAGCATCCTGGAGTCGGCAAGGGTAACACTGTGCGGGTATCTGCTGGACATGGCTGAAATGCCTCCAAACTTATAGCCATGCCTCCACGCTATGCCTGTGTAAAACTGAAAAGCAGAGATTTCCAAGCTTACACCTGCAGCACTCATTTTAGTTTGCTGTTGAGCTTTGAGAGAAAGTCAGATTGTACCCAAGGTCATCAGTGGGTGTATTAAAACACAAGGCAGCTCTTCCCTGGCTGGATACTCATAGATCACCACCACTAAATGTAGTGACAACACACTACAGCTGGCTGGGCTGCTTTGGAATAAGAACTCTGCACTAAAGGAGTGCTGAAAACAAAAGATAAAAGCTTGTAATGGCTCATTGATTAGAAATAACCAGAAGCTTTAAAGTGGCCTTTATAACCTAATAAACATCTCACCAACTCTGATCTGCCTTTGTAGCACCAGCCACTTGATTTGTGTTGTAAAGGGAAAACATTTTAATTCAACATCTTTCCTGTTGATTCCTAAATAACAGGAAGGCATTCAAAGACTTTAACATTCCGATCAAGACTATCCCAAAGAGTCAGTTCTAGATTGTTTGGCATATTCACAGAAAATAAATAGCAAAATGGCCTAACTGGGACACCGAGACGAAGTGGCGAGTGCTGACGAACAGTCCCAAAGGAGCTCGGAGGACGCCAGTGGCAGCTCCAGAGCCACACTCCCGCGCGCTTCAGTTGCCCTGTGGGTTATTCACCACTATCAAAGCTACAGGCTTCTGCCCAGATGCCAGAGCAGAACTGGAGGAGGACTTCTTGTAACAGGCAGAGAAGTGACCACCCCAGAGACCAGCAGCACCACTGGCCAGTCTACCCACAGCCCTGGAAACGGAGCGATCCGAGCGATCCGCCCTTCTGAGCCCCTGGAGACAGAGAGGGCTGGAAGCCAAAGGAGCAACAGCATTCGAGATGGGATTGCATAGACTGCAGGAAAGAATGAATCGTGCCGATGCAAAGACCTGACGGGAACTGATTTACAGCTGAGCTGATGTGCAGAGGCTGCAGCCCCCTGCCGATGCCAGTGGGTGGGGGGCGCGTACTCTTGTCCTACAATGCTGTTACTGCGGATGGGCAGGCGTGTGATCAGAGAGCTGGGGAACAGGTCCCACCAGACCTGCGTCTGTAAGTCTGCCACGCGCAGAGAAAAAGTTGCCAGAGCTCAAGCAGAAGGAGGTTTAACATGGGGCTCAGAAACTGAGGAAGGAGGCACCTCCAGGGCTGTCTGCAACTGATGAAGTGCTTTCAGGGTCTCAGATTTATGCCACACGTTCACAAACTGCTTTTGCAATGACAGTTACATGTTCCACATGCTAGCTACAGCATAAATCTCTGTACTGCAGCAATTCCTCAGTGAATTATTTTCTCCAAGGACTGCAAGAGTTTGCAACAGTCTATCAGAAAAATGAGTCTACCATATGGAGCTGAAACCAAAATGATAGGAAACTTGGTGACACTGAAGGCACCAGCCAGGAACATCTGATAGAAACAGGAACTCAACTCACTAAATTGCCACACTTCAACAAAAGGATAAAGAAAAAGGAACAGCGAGAAAGGCAAGCAGGAAGAGTTGAAAGGTGAAGGAATTTCATTACATTTCTCTTACTGATAGGCCACATCCCTTCTGTGCTTCCAAATTGAAGTTATTTTCATTATGTCAGTAAAATACAGTAACTGGACACAGAAATCAGCTTTATACAAAGGCAGCGTAAGAGGAAGAGAGAAGGTGGACAGATGAGCCTTCAGCCAGCTTTTAGTTAGCACATCAAGTGTCCTTTCATCTCTGCAATGCAAAATGAAGCAGTATAGATGAATTCAAGACAATACTAAATAAACCACCTCCTACACCATCTGCAGTAAAATTAAAATGAAATTCTACACAAGAAACATTTCTGGCAGATAACTGATAATAAATTTATTCTACAAGATCTAGTCACGCTCAGGAAGGCTTTGCCTTTCAGTATGTGTAACTGCCATTCACAGAACTCCATGATGCACAGGAAGCGTAGATAAAAGCAGTTCGTAGTATTTTTCCTTCCTTGAAGCACCACCGAAGAACCTGCCCACAGGCCTCTCTTCCACTGGTGATTCAAAGAATCGCAGAATGATTGAGGTTACCAGGGTCTTCCAGTATCACCCAGCCCAGCCCCCTGCCAAGCCGGGGCACCCACAGCAGGTTTCCCAGGACCGCGTCCAGATGGCTTTGGAGTATCTCCAAGGATGGAGACTCCACAACCTCTCTGGGCAGCCTGGCCCAGTGCTCCATCACCCTCACCGGGATGGGGATAGAGGGGCGAGTGCTTCCTTGTGTTCAAACAGAACCTCCTGCCTTCCAGTTTGTACCCGCTGCCCCTTGTCCTGCCACTGGGCTCTGTCCTCCTTGCACGCTCCAGATCCCAGCTCTCTCAGCCTTTACTCACGAGAGGTCCTGCGGGCCCTTAACGGTTTCAGTGGCCCTTTGCCAGACTCTCTCCAGTAGCTCCGTATCCCTCCTGTACTGGGGAGCCCAGAACTGGACACCGTACACCAGCAGTCCAGATCCCACACAGAACAAGGAATGATGTGGTCCTCCCCCGTGCCTCGCAACACGGGGGCATCCTGACTGGGACACGATAAAGGAGAGCGTTATGGCACGGGAGATGCAGGACTTGGCTAGAAGCCTTTTTTTTTTCTCCCCATTCATGGAGTATACAAAAACGTTATTAATAACAAGAATAGAAGCACAATTAACAAGAAGATCAATAGCAGCTTCAGGATATACATTCTCCCTGCATACAGTTTCTTGCACAAAGTTCAGGAAGGTTCCCAGCGTACAGGGCTCCCCCAAACCTGAATTCTCTTGGCAGACGCATTCTTCCCCCAGAGCTGACAGCATGGGAACTCGCCCCGTATGAACCCCAAATTTTCTAAAGGCGTGATGTGCCGGAAGAACATGAGCTGTGCCCGACCCCCCCTCCACCCCCCTGTGAGCAGCCCCGCCCCCGCAGGGCAGGCTTTCGAGCACCGCTCGCCTCGCCCAGCACTCGGGTGTCAAACCCAGCACGCAGCTGGGCTGGCCAGAAGGGCTCCTGACTTACATTTTACCCATCAAAAACATGCCAAGAAACAGGCAGAGAAAAAAAAAAATTCAACAGAATGACTCATTTTCTTCTACAAAAAGGTTCAAAGGCATGCTGGCTGCCCAGATGGTGCCCAGCTTTGTACTTTACTGCCGTACCCCCCCACAGCTGGCCAGCTAGGTTAAGTCAGACCCAGGCTACACAACTTTAATTTACAGCTCTTGTGCTTTTTGGCGAGGATGGACAACCAAGAACACCTGTGTTTGACTGCCTGGGTATTTGCCAAACTGTACTAGTCTACAGGGAGAAATAGACAGATGGGCTGGCTAGCAGGTAAGCATTACTGCTGGAGTAAAAGCTTGTCTGTTAGAAAATCAGATTTACAAAACTGAGTAAGAGAAATACCACCTTAGAAGAGACAGCTCAACCATTTGTTCCCATTTACAATAACGAAGAGGCAGCTCAACCATTTGTTCCCATTTACAATAATGAGAGGCACGTTATCTAAACAGATTCATTGCTATGACTAAAGTGTTTTTCCAACCTTTCCTCATATATCATGTTTTCCCCCGTATTCCTGTTTCTCTCTAGTGGACGTTTTTCAGTACAACAGATTGTTTTTGAATGGTGATGCACAAAACTGAACAGTCTGTTCCTACTGAGCTCCCAACAGTGCTGACTGGAATGGAATTCTCCCATTTTATATACAATGCTGAGGTTAATGCATCCTAGAACGGCACTTCCCTTTTTTGCAAGAGCATCAGGGGGAGTTACGGGTTTTGTTCGTTTGTTAAAATTGTGCTTACTTTGCTTAGATCAACTACCCCCCACCCCGTATTTTTTTTGTTATGTTGCATTCTGTGCTTACAATTTTTTTCCTCAGTTCTTAGTACTCAACTCTGTGAATTTCCTCCTGCTCGTTTCAGATCTAATGATTTCTCTGACATACTGAGCACTGTTGAAAAAGCTAATCTTGATCTTCATAGTGTCTGCAACCCTCCTACCTCAAGGTTTCTCACCATTCTTACACATTTTCTAAGTATGTTCAATAGTACCTTAGCCAAGAGGCTAGCATATTTATACAGGTAGAACAAGAGCAACACACACAGGAATGTGGAAAAGGCTTTACCAAAATAAAAGATATGTCATATCTATTTATGTTGTATCTGCTCCTTTTAGCAGCCAACCAAAGGAAGACATTGGCTTTTAATCAATCCACAGTGGGTGCCTCTGAGTTTTTGTTGTGTTCTAGACACTCAGGAACAGATTGTCCACCAGTGTGTTCTGGCACCTTCCAAAGCACCACAGTTATGCCCTGAAGTTATACATACGGGTCTAATTTCCACATGCTCCTTAAGAAGTGGGGCATGTTTTCAAAGCTCTAACACATACCTACCAAGGAAATCGGTAACAACTCTAAAAATTTCTCAGCTGTCCTATAAATATTTCAGAATTTTTTTTGAATCAATGATAACATAAATGCGTCTATATTATCTGACATTCTCTAATGCGTTCTTGTCCTGGGCCCATGAGAATCCTCTTAGTTGTGTTAAGCACATCTCAAAACTAACAGTCTTTAATACTTAAGCGTGTACTTAGGTTTTCTGGTGATAAATAGCTATCAAGCACCAATAATGATCTATGGTTTCTATTTTTCTCTTTACCAGGCATGCTTGCCTCTGCTGCAGTCTCACTTAGATTTTTTTTTTCCTAGATCCATTTCCATTATTCTATGTTTATTTCTTCTTCATCTTAAACTCATAAATTCTACTATTTCCTAATAATGTGCAAATTATCCACACTCAGATTATCAATCAAGACAATGTGTCTGCCACCTCTTTGACTGCACCCTGCATTTATGTTAACTTAAATCCATGCCAGTATCAAAGTCTTACACACTGAAGTCAGACCAAGCCACTCCAACACCGTGCTGGTACCAAAACGTTAAGTCTTGCTCATCTCTCCTTTCCTCATTTTCAGTTCTGTTGCTTGCTCTAGCTCTTGTGCCAGCTTTACCACTCATCTGATCCCTCAGAGAGCTGATTCAGCTCATTAAACCAGCAGAAAATAGATTTGTTGTTGTTTGGGCTTTTTGATGGGCTACTTTTCCTGCAGGGACAGATAAAAACACTTAAGCCCATTTCACCTAATTGCAGTCTCATGCTGGTTCACATCAGTTTAAATCGATCTAAATTGGAACTGCCATGTTCGTCCCTCCATCCCCACGCACACAGCTGTGCCCCTTCCCTCGCGCCCTTGCCAACACTCATGCAGGCAGACGGTGAGCCTGCCAGGGTGGCTGACTCAAGCCAAAAAACTATTCCTTTTTTGTTTTGTTTGTTTGTTTGGTAAGGTTACTCGGTGCTGGATTGTGTCCCTGCACAAGAAATGCGGCTCTGCCTGAACCGCGCCCGACCTGCGCCTCCCTTGTACGGTGCCCGTGAGCGCTCTGCGGTGCTTAGAGAAACACAGAACAGCGCTTACTGCCTCTTAGTCCAGGTGGGGACATGCCAAATCTGGAAGTGCTAATTAACGAGGGGATCATAACTCATTTTATGAGTAAAACACCACCTCAGGCATGCAGAAATACCTCCTGATGCCACCCTGTAATTCCTTAGACAGCAATGTGCACCCAACAGCTCGTACACAGCCAACACCCGCCGCTGCTGGCGTTGCTGCCAGCCACCTCTCAGCCCGGTGATGCTGCCCCGTGAGCCAACACGTCACACTGCGAGGCTACAGCAGCAGAGGAAATACAATGATTCCAAGTGACTAGTCCTTCTCCCGTGATTTTAGGACTTTACAGAACTACTCCTATGATCTTATTCTTCTAAGTATTTTCCAATCAGACATTAATATTTTGCATTTTACAGTGTACTTTTCAAGCAGAGCATCCGTTTTTCACTGTCCATTAATCTAAGCTCTTACCCCAAAAACATCTATTGCTCCCAATCATATTCTAAGGTTGCACCATTCCTCATAAGTATTTTTGGTTTTGCTCTTTCTGATGCAGACAGGGTGAAAAGTCACGCAGGCAGCGTCTCGCTTCTCTCCCATACAGAGCCCACAAGCAGAAAAGTTTTCCTTAGCCTAACATAAAGAATATAATTGAGCCTAAGTGCACGCTTTGTTCTGTTCCCAGGGTATAGATTGTTTCCTTACAACTCCAGTTACGAAATACAGAATGTATTGTTAAGCTGTATTGGAAGAAGCTACGCTTCCGTTTCACAATAAATTCTAACAATCTGGGGCATTATCATTGGCATCACTTATGCCCTTTCATGTTACTGAAGAAAGAAAAACAAACCAAGAAAAAAATCCTTATTCACATTTCTACGCTTTTTAGAGAAACAGTACTTACTAACAATCTGTCAGAGTTGCTTTAACTTAAATACTATTTGTCACATTTGACACTTCACTGTTCTTTCATCGTTCTATTTAAATGACCAGGTCTACCATGACAACAGCACCTCTCAGAGTTACCATAAGCCTCAAAAAAATATTCAGAACAGCTTTTTCACTACTGTAAAAATGTAAAACCTACAACAAAGATAACTTTCAGCAAGCTGCATGTAAAAATAGTTCAAATTATCCTTACCAGACAGAGCTTGCAACCTCAACAGGCAATATTATCCTCATACACACAAATATTAAGTGTTGGCAACAAACTACAGTGGCGACTTGTCAAAGGTGCTCAGTTGCTTTCATAGGGAAGAGGCAGAGTAAGAAGCTACAGCAGGAGCTGCCGATGCCCCCCCGTCCCTGTTGCCCCCTGTCCCCACGCCAGACTTTCTTACATAGAAAAGCATCCACCCATTCCCGAAGAGCAGGAGAATCTTTTCCACAATTCAGTGCTGCTCCCTTCATCAAGTCCTATGAATTCTAGTAATCTCCTCTACTCTTAAGTCACACTTGCCAGGCAAGGGAAAAAACATTATCATATATATAATAAAATATATAAAAATAATATATATTATTAAAAAAATAATCTGTCTGCAAATGTAGTTTCAAATGACAGAGTTTTGTAAGAGATACATGTAGTGTTCTGTCCAGCACCACGCCGTTTACAGTACTGTGTAATCTGCCTCAATCAAGGAGAAAATAAAGATCCATTTCTGCTCAGGTATTCTTTTATGCTGCCACAGTTCTCCAGGACCACAGAGTGCTCTTACAGAAATAAATTGTGAGCTGTTTTCACCACGACCAAAGGTCCCCTATCCAGTACAGTCTCAGGTTCTGCATGGGGCACACACTACAAATCAAGCCCAGGGTATTGTTATATAAAAAATACTTGCAAATCCAGATCATTTATTCTTTTGGGGTTTAGCACGATCTAAAACATTATCTTTAGCACCCTGATATCAAACTTCAGTGTAAGTTTTTTCTCAGTCTCAGCTGTCAAGAAAAACTGAAGAGTGCATGTGAAAGTTTTATGACAATTCTGTACAGAAATCTCTTAATTTCAGCCAGTTTTTATCTGCTTGTCAAAGCTGCACATCGCAAACTCATTCTCAAGTATTTTTTATCTACTGCAACCCAGAAAAAGAGAACAGAACTTGCTGACTCTTTACTTCATAGTCAGATTTTGCAATACTGTACATTCCTGCTTGCCTATCACACAAGGACATTTTCTGATTTCATTACTTTCAAATATCTTTTCTTGTAATCTGCAGCACATTTTTCCAAGTACACTTTCTGTGTTTTCTCAGTTGCACATGATGGCTCAAATTTAGTTTGGAAATGTTGTTTTCCAGATTAAAAAAAAAGTTTGCCTATTGAGATTTAGCAGATTCCTAATTGCAACTTCCATGGAGATGTTTGATCCTTTATTTCCTTTTTTTATCACTGTAAAACACAGATACAGTTCCGAAGCCATCCTCCCCCCACCAATGTTAGTCTTACTATAAAACTGGTCACATTTTATGTCTTATTCTTTAAATTGGGCTCATACTGCACATGTTTTAGGCTTCCTATTTGTCCACAATTTTTTCTTTAGATGTGTACAAGTACCACAATGAGTCACTTTTCTTGCAGTGGAAATCAATGAGTCTTTCAGGCTAATTCCACTATTTCCTTAGACATTATCCCCAGGAAGAAAAAGAAATTACTCCTAAAAGCAAGATGACACAGTATCACAGTCTACAAACCACTTACCCTGGAAGGGTCCAAATTCTCCAATTAGGTCAAGTATACAAAGCTACAAAGAGAACCTTAGCTAACATAAAATGTAAAATCCTTAATTCATAATTATTTCTCTCATAGAAACATAGTACAAATACAATTATAAAGCTTTTAACAATTTAAAGGGGATTTTAGAAAAACAAAGCCTTTTTTTTCAGTTTATCCAATCCAAACAAATGGTTTCAGAACTCGTGTCTCAAGTAGCCCTGTGAAACAGAAGAGCAGTTATTTGTTGACTGTTACAAGACTTAGAAGGTGGCTAAAGGTCTGGATATACAACAAATCGCACTACACTGTTAGGTGTCGTGGCTTTTTTCTGCGTATATCATGTATGTATCGGAGGTTTGGTGGCTGCACAGGGACATCCTTTATTCTGTATCCAACTACTGGAATTGATGACGGTACAAGAACATCATCAAACCCCTCCTGACGTCTAAACCACAAAGTCTCTTACATGTCTCTCTCACAGCTGCTTTTCTAAACAAGTTGCCCTAACAAATTCTGGCTTTACCAAAGCCAGCATCCTCCAGCAGGACTAGCAACAGGGCAGCCCTGACGGAACATACAACTACTGTTCAGTTTTATTCAAGCTGCGCGACGTTTTGTAGGGCATCACCCTCACAGAACAGCACCTCTTTACAGCTAACCACTACACACCACCCCTGGAGGTCTGCAGCCAAGAAACGCTTTGCTAAAGCAGTTACATTCATGCTATGGAAATTCCCTTTTGTGGAGCCCGGACTCGCCCCAAGGACGCCAGTGTCTCTGCTGGGGCCAGCCCACACTAAGCTGAGCTTATCTTTAGGCAGCTGTCACCCACTCGCTGCACGCACATCCTGACTCCGTCACACCGTTTACCATTAAAATGTACCCCAGCAACGTGACTAAATTTTAAACCAGAATAATTATAGAAGAGGGACCTGAACCAAATTCAATTCTGGCTGAGGTGGTGGTATTGCAACGTTGTTACTGCACAGCGGTCTCAGAGATGCGCGCTGCTGAGGAGCGAGTGCATCATTTCTCTGTCAGTAATGAGAAAAAGGGATGCAGGAAATTAGCTGAAATACCACCTCTTATTTTTCCAGCAAAAAAACAAAGCACACCACTCAAAGCCGTTAGTTTTTGCCTCGACACAACATCCATCTTCCTGACATTTACAGCAACAGAGTGGTGGCAAAGAACGTTTCGCTCAGAGACCACGTCCGGTTTTGATCTCAAAGCAGTTCCCAATGTTTATGAAAACAAAGGCTTCTTATGTCTGAGAAGCTAGTCAAATTTGAGAATCCTGAAGCGTTATGAGCTCCTACATCTAGATACACACCACAGATTTATTCTCACTGCCCAATACAGCAAAAATCCTCATGAAAAAACAGGTATACTGACAGGACAGGATCGATGTCATGCTTTTACAGATCCTTAATCTGAATGGTTAGAGATCAAGAATCCACGGCAGGATCCTGGGCAAGAAGTCAGCCCATACATAGGCAGAAATGACTTCAGTTTGGCTCAGTCCATCACTGCTGAAACAACCCCAAGTCCTTCAATTGCAAAAAGCGACCCCAGCCCCCGTGACTTTCTGTAGGGAAAGTTTGCACAGGAACAAGCATTCTCAGCGCTCTGCACCTGAAGTTCCACCAGTTTTCTCCGCACTTGAGTCCATACCAAAACATGTACTGAATGAAGGATGTACCTTCAGATATGTGTGTGTGTGTGTATATATATGTATATATAACCGAGCAGAAAGGCAGCACATTCCTTTCATAAAAGTCACTGGCTCATCCCTAGAAAAGCCAATGACATTGATGTCAAGCTAATCAGCACCTGTTTCCTTAGACACATGTATATATTGTAACTGTATCTTGAGTCCAGTCCTATACTCTCATTCATTCACGCAAAATAGCTGGCTTTATTTGGTTTTCCTCACAAGTCAGAGAAAAGATTCAGTCTCTTCCATACAAATCACAAAGGAAAAATTTGATACAATTTACTTACCGAAGAATTTCTTTCCGGGTGAAGAAGGTGCAATCCTGTTAAAAAACAAGATGTGTTATTGTACTATAGCGATATTGAAAACAATGGCAAAGAATTAATTTCCCATCTTTTTGAAGGAAACTCAGATCTGTCAGGAAAACATTAGATATGCCATCTGCTTTTGACTCAGAAAGCAATATATGCTACGAAATAACTGAAACATCCTAAGGACAGGGCTATCAATAAAACCAATTTTGTTAATATGGAACTTCGGGAGAAAAAAAGCCCAGCTTGCTGAAATACTTCCCCACTGTGGAATGACCAGACTAGAAACAAAATTAAATCAAAAAAGTAAGGGTATAGGCCAAAAACATTCAATAAATGGATCTAGAAAGTTATAAATAACAAATAGATGAAGAAAACTATCTTCTAACTTGGATTATTCCTCTATTAGAGGCAATCGATTTAATAATAAAGGTGATGTACTTGGTTATTAACTGGTTTTGCTAACAACTACTTTGTGCTGTGGTCATTTTGGTGAAGCCTGCAAACTCTGGTCCGTCGGGACCATGGGGAAAGGAACAGCCCCTGCTCCAGACAGCAAACCGTTCCGCTGGCCTCGCGGCACCACAGCGCGTGGAGTAACTTACTAGAATGCAAAGCAGAGCTCTCTGAGCATGGAAGAAGAGCTTACAAACATTCACTCGCATTCTAAACGGCTCTGCGGTGGTACTGCATTCACTCCATACGAACAACTGTGTTTTGCTAGAAGAATTCACACACTTCACAAAAGCGCCGTAGTATGAGCAGTGAAATAGTTTCCATTATATGTCTTTCTACATCAGTCACAAAACAAGTTATATTTTCAGGTGCTGTGAGGAACCACAATAATGAGTCCCGTCCATTAGCAGAAATATCCCCGCATCCCCACGGTCTTGTCCAACGCGTATTTAGGGCAAATTCTGCCCCACATCCAGACCTGGGAACAGTGGTGGCAATGGATTGTTGGATGATCAGTTTAGAACATTGCTCAGGTTGTACATTTAAAAAAAATATACTTCATCTTGTCTTAGAGCCAGTGGCTGATGGGGATGTGTGTATTTAGGGAACAACCACGACTCTTGCTGCGGCCTGACTCAGGCCTGCGGGATACAGCCAGGCACTCGCCTGGGAATTCAGCTCTTAGTAGTCTTCCTCCTTCAATGGAACCTTATTTGAAATTCATTGTATTTTTAAATCAGCTAGTGACAAGGTAACAACATCGGGCTTGGTAAGTCTGACCTAAAAGCACACACAACCGCCGTGACCCCCGGTGCTACCCGCCAGAGGACAAGAGAGTGGCTGAGAGCCACTCGGCCCAGCGCCCGTTCCGGCAGGAGGGACACGCGCCATCGCAGCCAGCTGGGGCAAACTTGTCTCGGGTGTGCGGGCACACCATCGGTCCTGCAGCACCAGTGACGGCACCTGCCTGCGCTCCCCGTACGATGTGGCGGAGCAGCTCTTCCCCCGGCACTGCGGGGCACAACAGTGGCACCAGGCGCAGCGGGAAGCACCGGGTGAGCTTCCGACACCCACAGCACATCGTCTGGAACCGCGCAAAGTGAAACAGGAGCCAGCTGGTTAAGTCTTCATTAATTCCAGCACATTCAACACTGACAGTCAAACCGTCACTTAAGGATGCTTCATTGACTAAGGTGAGGCAGGTGCAATTTCACCAATAATTGCAATGCCCTCGGCAGCAATCAGCCCGTAATTATACAGGCCTGAGAGAACGGCAGGCACTGTTACTTAACTAGAAAGCTGACAGGGAATTTATGTGCAAATGGAGATAAAGATGAAAAAGAAAAGCCACCCTTTACCTCGCAGGAATCATGCAAAAATACCACTGGAAGACACACCCAGAGGTCAGATCACAATCCATCCCCACTGGAGGTCCACGTGTCTGGGTTTTTTTTATTTTAACGTGAATCACCTCACATCTTTGACAACAAACACTACTGCCTGCTTTTTTTTTTTTTTTTTAAATCAAACAAAATTTTAACTAACATAATCTAAACCCACTGATATTGAAAACCTTTACAATAAATAGCTGCAAGCGATGCCTGGCCACTGCCTGCCTGCAGTGCTCCAGCCGCGCCTGCCACCGGCGTGGAATTGCGTGTTGGGGGGGGTGGGGGGTGGCGGTGTCCAAAAAGCATTTACAGTGGTTTAGTGGTTTCACAGGCCACTTGCCGAGATCTTAATGCCACTCGGGGTCAGAGCACCACAAATTAGTTGTGACCTGGCCCCTACTGTTGCCCCACAGCAAGATTGCACGCAGCGCTTCAGAAATGCTCACCATTAGGTCAGGTCTGGGGCGGCCGAGGCAAACGCCGCAGCTCCGAGCCACCACCGCATGGGAGCCCAGCTGCACTCCTGCTGCTCCCAGCTCCTCGCTCCTGCCTCTTCCCTCATGCCACCTCGCACCCACAGATATTAGAACTGCATCAGAGAACTCCCACGGAGGAAACTCACGAGTCTGGCAATGAACCTAGCAAAACCAGATCCACTCCCAGCTCGGATTGTTTCCATCCAGTGGCTTCGAACAGAGCACCAGCGGTGCTGGTACAAGGGATGAAGCTCAAGTATCTAGTATCTAGTGATGGCAGGAAAGAGGTGCAGGACTGGCCCTTTTTTTTTTTTTTTTTTTTTTTTGAAAGCACAGCCCTAACTTGGATTAAAGTCATGATGGAACAAGGGTCTAAATAACAAAATCAGATTATATAGTTGCTGGGACTCGGGCAATTTAATTAAAGACTTTTGACCAAAGAAACACGGAGGTGAGTCATCCAATTTTCTTCTGGCTACTTCATTCATACAGAAAATACACAATGATGGACAATAAATAGTAAACTACCATGTTAAAGTAACTCCCTCATAAGGAAAGGTGAAGCGGGTCCTAGAAAGCATTTGTCATTTATGCATATGACGACATCCATCTCCCTTCAAGCCAGAGATATCATGGGACCCATCTGCTATTCTGTGGAATGTATTTGAGTTCATGAAGAACTCAAAGAGCAACTTGGCTGCTCTGTCTGGACACTAAAGGCACTGGCGCTCCCGCCAGGCCAGCGCAGAGTAAATACTGAACAAAGAAACGTTACCAGAATTTTTGTAATTCTTATCGATTCAAGATTTCTGGCAAGAATTTATCCTAAGAAACATTGCTTTTATTTCTAAGGCTATACAATGGCCTGAAAACCTCCTGCTAACAGAAGGCCCCTCGCGGGTTTTAGGTTATTTAAAGAGAGGCTGGGAGGTCCCCTACCCCAGCCCCCGGGAAAACACATGCTCCTCTTCCAAGATCAACTGTCCCACTCAGTCTGTCCTTGTGCTCTTGATAATCAAATTAATTAGATGTCTGACAAAGGATCACTGGCAGTTTTGGGAGGGTAAGATACCACTTAAATAAATCTGCAATTACCCGCTTAACTTCCTTATGTCTAGCAAAGTCAATAAAATAAAACAAACAAAATTTCCTATTGATTTCAATGAGATCATTAGCTTGTATAATGGGACTTGGTTTTCAAATTTGACATTTAGGTGGCTTAACTGGTTCTTAAAATATTTTGCAGAGAAAAGAGACAGCTGGTGTATTTAGCTTCCACGGCTAGCTTTGCTCTTGGCTGGTAGCGTGACCTTCTGCAAGTCACCCAACACTGCCTGTGAAGTAGGGTTAACGGGCTCTGCTCTTAAAATTTACTTCCCAAAAGAGCAGAATACACAGGCTGTTAGAGCTCTATTCTTTGATTTCCTACATCAGGTGATTGCAGGTTTAGGCCAAAACAGGAACAGACTGACATATGGTGGTCCACTACCTTTTCCACTGGTCTGTAAGCCTTCGCTGCAAACTCCTAGGTCGGTTCTGCTTTATGTTTAGTTCTACAGTTATCTGAACAAAAAATTGAGATAATTGTGCTAAGAATGCTGGTACTTTACATAAAGCGTACACACAGAGCGTAACATGAGGTATGGCTCCTGTGTCAGACCACACGTCATTTGCCCTGTTGGATACGCTGCCAATACCAGAGCGCGGCGCGCAGTTTGTGAATGGCAGCAGAAGTCACTGAATGAGAAATTATCACTCACCACTTTTTGAAGCAAGTATCAATGTGCATAAAGCACAGGTTTCAAATAAAACTAAACCTCACACAGATAAGCAAGACTTTTCTCTACAGAGAAGAAGAAAAACTGGAGAAAGGAACAGGATGAAAGAATAGCAATGCCCAAGTACACAAAGCTACTGCAAAACAATATTTCTTAAACACATTAAATGCATGTTTGTCCTCTAAGACAATACATACATTCCGCCTTTTATACGTATAGTTTCATAAGAGCTGGTTTGTTCTGATCCTACAACAGCTCCATTGGGAATTTTTATATATAAGGAAATAATATGGAAGTCTTAGCAATACAAATTCACTCCCAATTAGTAAAACAGTCTCAAACAAAAGCCAGCAAGCCACAGATGAAGTAAACCAGCAACCAACAGCAGTTCTGACAATAACCTCAAGGCAAGACAGACAGCTGTGTTACTGAGCAGCTTTTAAGAAATGAGAAGTACTGGTTGCTGCAGCATTTTAAATGGCAGCGTTTCAAACAAATTATTTCAGAAGTTTCATTTTTAAAATCACAAATGATGTTTTGCACTGTGCCAGAAGTATACAATGCGTGTAAGAACACTTAATCAAAACACCATAAAAACATTGTCCTATAAAGTAATCAAAAATGTAAGTTAAAGGGTGCTAGATAGAAACAACAGAACTTTCATGGAAGATCTATTATTAACTATTCCGGTAACATTTTACAACTGCAATACTTTCATTCTAGCTGCCATACAACTAAGACTGGTATAGAGTTGTGCAAGACTGAGTCAGCAAGATATTGATGTATTTTCATCACTGTGAATACATAAAGAGTTACTGGAAGTCACTGAGGCTAGCACCAGCCAACATTGCTGAGCTGGGCAAGTACTTCAGCGCATCCAGATTTAAACACTCAGAAAAATCCTGCCAGAGTTAGTATCTGCATTAATAATAGTATTGGTATATGGACTTTTATCATTTAAAAAAGCTGGTTACGTCAGAATGTCAATGGAGATTTTAACATCCAGACCACCTTTATTCGTAATCACGTACACTTCAGAGCCACAGGCAGGACAACTAAAACACTCACTGAGTTTCAGGAGGAAAAATCTGCAGCTGTAGACCAAAGAAGCAGCAAACTGTCAATAAATGGAATTTTGCTCAATCTATATATGCACTAGAAAACCAGTAGTGTATATAAAATATATATTCTGGTAACATAAAACCAGAATCTGACTAAAGGATAATCTCACAAAACCCTTGTTCCATGACCATGCTACTTAAATTTGCACTTAGGCAGCAATACTCTATCAAACTGGAAAATACTTTTTACAGAAGGACCTGGAGAACCTGTGATGATGAACACACTTTTTATATTCTTGTAAAGGGTTCATTTTCATCAAAGATCCCAATTAAGTGAAGTACAGCTTTTTAAAGCAAAGGATAGCTAGCTTGATGACCCAGTTTCACTTTATAAATGGCATTTCTTGACAGATCATAACGTAACTTGTTTCATCAGGTTTTTCCACAATTCTCATGAATTATAGTTGAATCCCACTTTGACCAGAATTTTAATGAAAGCAAAAAACTAGCTCTGTAATAGACAAGTTCTTGTGTAGAAGCAGTAAGTCATTATTTCATATTACTACCTTTTATTGCAATAAACTGCCTAGAACACAGCCAGGATAAATATCAGTCTGTTTTGAGGCTACATTAAATAACGCAGAGTAAATAATCCCATTAATGAACAAATAAAAAAAGAAATAGCTTGCAATAAAAACAGTAATATCTGATACAAAATATCTGTGCCCTATATTCTCTACGTTCTGTCTATTAGGAAAAAAAAATCAGAACCACGTTTGTATCAAATTCAGACCATTTATCCAATTAACTCCAGAAAGGGCGACAAGCTGGCTGAGCAGGGGTGCAGGCTGCCTATGCCCCCCGCGCAGCTGCTGCACATCCTGCTCGGTAGGAAATGCAGCGCCCTGAGGCCAACCCACGGCTCTGATGCCGCTGTACTGTATTGCCTGGATCTTCTATTGCTTCAAGCATCTTTATACAGCATCACTCAAAAAAGCCTACAATTCCTGTTCGTTTTCTTGTCTCAGTATGAGGCTTGACCTCCAAAACCTACAGACAACTTTTAAAAGATGAATTTTAAAACGCTCTTTGATGGCAATGAAACACATCTTTCTTGCTGGTTAATACTTACCTCTGCCCTAGCCAGACCTTGGTTAGATTTTGCATTTTATATAAAAACAAAAAACCCAAACCACCAAAAAAAAAAACAACCCCAAGCCAAAACCAACCCACAACCCCCCCTCCCAAACTGTCAAGCACTCGGAGGGCGTAAGAACCAGCAATCCCCTGTAGAATTCATTTTCTTACACAGCTAACTTTAAATGAGGTGAATCTCAGTAAGGAAACCAACACTTGCAAAAGCCTAACTTCCAAAACATTTCGCTAAGTTTATTAATATGTGAAGACCTGTCAACTAGAACAGTAACTAAAGAACAGGTGATGAGACAGGGTGTGTGAGATCTGCAGCTTTCTGGTCTTTCTTCAGTTTGCCTCTACCTACTTTGAATGAAAAAAGCTGAGAGGCTTAATATTATTAAGTCCTACTATGCATCTCTTTTACAAACAGTTTCAACCGGCCACCCATCGCCAGTCTTAATGAAAAGTATTTAAAACCCTTGTCTATTAAAAATATTGAGGTCATCTTGTGGGTGACCCAATTTACAGTTATTTAAGTGTAAAGGTTCTGCTAAAAAAATGACTCTTCGATATGGCACTTCATATGCAAAAAAAGTTTATATATGGGCATTTCAGAAAGTTTTAGACAAATCAAATTTGGTTATTTTATTTCATTAATATCATATTAATGACTTAAGATTTATGTATACTAGCTCTTCAAGCAGGTTATTTTTTCTGCAGCTTAATCTTTGCTCCTGGAAACCAAAGCCACTTACATACGGTTTTACCATACTTTGAGCACATGAACTTCTCGCTTTCCCATCTCATAGTATCTCCCATGGAATAAGCGTTTAAAACATAATGCATTTTAAAAAATTATAAAAATGTCACTACTAAAGTAGTATTTAGGTGCTATATGCGCAGTGCAATTTGCATTAAGGACAAAAATGGCAGAAGTTACAACCAGATAATACAATGGCCAGAAATATATTCAAATAAAGACATAAGTCTTAACATAAGGGGAGTGAAGTTTTGACCAGTCTTCTAGTAGGAACTGTTGGGGAACTGAACAAAAAACCGACCTATTTTACAAAAAGGAGCAAGTTGCCTCTTTGCTTCTGCCATACTGATACTACAGATGTTGTAACCCTGGGTATTATTGTAAGGAGTACAGGACCAACTCACAGACATACAATTCACAAGAAGTTGCCTTGTTCTTGTTTGGGGAGGGGAAGATTAATCAATGATCCATTTTAAAAGCAATTTCTATACGGATGCCTGGGTGCGCAGTGGGATACAGCTGTGCACAGAAGACCACTGCAAAGTGGACCCTGGTGGCCAGCATCTTACTGTGGTCCAGTGTTCAGAGGACCTGGCAACCCAACTGCCAGTTCAAGAAATGAAAAACCCACATTTTAAAAATGATGGAACCATCACCCCATTCTCCCCTTTTCCGTTCTGAAGGAACCACACAAATTGAGAAGGTGGCAGCTAAGATGGCAAACTCCAAGTCCAGCAGCCCCACTGGTACCACAGCAGGCACAGTGCTCCCCCAGAATGCAGGGCAGAGGCAGCAGCCCTGTGCAGATGCTACAGCAGCAAGCCCAGGAGTTGTGTGCCTCAGAGATCCAAGAGGTCTGCAGTAACTCACGGACCAGAGGCAAAGCACCAGCCACGTAAGTAAGGGCTTTATCTGATTGCTCATGGCACGAGGCTGATATTCCTACCTAACAAATTCTGGATGTTAGCCATCGTCCTGAAACTTGTTATTTTATTGTAGTTACCATGTAAAACAAGAACTATTACTTGTCAAAAATTATCTTGCACTAGACTAATGAACTACAAGCTGGCCTGTAACAGAGAAATCCCTCAGCTGACTCCAGCCACTGAGCCTAACTACTACCAGGCTTTGAGATCAATTACCCAGCGTCACGAAAGGCAGGGGCTGCAAAAGCCATTAGAGAACAGCAATTTCTACATGAAGAGCAGTGGATTAGGGATGACATTTCAGCTCTTGCATTTGCCAGTTTATGTCGAGAAGATAACATTAATTACATTTGGATTTTGTTTTGTTTCACTGCAGTTGTGGTCTGTTCTGTGTTCACTTTCATTGTTAGTCAGAAGACAGACATTGGTGCTTTACAGACCTTTGATTTCCAGCGGGGATGTAAAAAAGCGTTTTTGGGTCTTGGACTACTAAGTCTAAGACCACTAACTCAGACTAATATGTTACAGTGACAGACTGCTGGCAAGGGTAAGATGTGTGACACACGGAAATTAAAGAAGCTCCATTTCTTGCAATGACAAGAAAAAGCCTAGGCATTTAATAAGACAATTGAATTTATGCCTTATTTTCAGCATGGGATAACATTTTAAAGTGTTTCAACATATACCCCTAACCTCAGGGATTTATCTGTGGCTAAATATCTACACCTGTGAAAAGCCATGTTAGCAGCAACTCCGAAGAAAATCAGTATTTAAAATCATAGGTTCTACTTCAAGGGCTTGAGTCAAAGATGAAGGTAAAAAGGAAGGTATTTACTCCTGTGTGCGCTGGATCTGTCCCTCATGTTATCAGGAGATAAACCAAATGTGGATTTCCTGCGCTGTTAGTTCTGCGTGTGTCCATCCCCCAGGCACCAAGCAGCGCAGGCAGCCCTGCCTGCATCTCATCACCAGCGGGCAGCTGCCGCCCCAGCACGCTCCCACCCCTGCTTCCCCCCCTGCTTCCCCTCCTGCACTGCCTCGCTGTGTTCTAGCAAACTCCTTCGAGATGCCCAGTGTGCAGAGAGTTGCCTGCAGCCCGTTTCAATCAGATCTGCAGTGTACTGAAACGTGACAGAAAGCTAGGAACTGTTATTTTTCTACCCTGTTAGAAATCCAGCTCATGAAATGTGAAGTAAATAAAGTACCACCAATAAGCCATCCGTAGACATAAATCACACACTGCTTTAAGGTAAGAAACTGCCATCCGGGAGTGGACGCAAGCACAGGGATACCTATGCTGGAATTACATTCAGCGTGTTTCTGTGACTTGTCCTTAAAAGAAGTGAAATTAGACAAGACACACACACACACACACATCCTCCTTTCCCCTCTACTGTCACCAAAGGCATCAGGCAGAGAAGGAGAGGTTATTGCTCCACTTTTCTCTACAAAACACTCAAGAGAAAGATCCTACTAAAAGCTCCCACTGTCAAGCTAGTCACAGTCTTCACCCTGCTTCCTAGTCCAGACCTTGAGGATTTGACTCTTTTCCCTGCATATAGAGAAGGGAATTAAACTGAGTATATTCAGCATCCCAGCCTCACAATACTATCACAGCTGCTGGAAGGAACAGCAGAATATATGCCGGTAGGCTACAAATGAAGCTTGCGTTTATGTTTGGGAAAAAACCCACCCCACCCCACAAACATACGCGGATTGCTCCTCTATTCCCCAGCTGACAGCCGGGGTACCTTACCTGGTAGGCGTCTAGCTGTTCATCAGTAAATATCGTTTGCTTATTACCCATCTTAAAGAAGGAATTCTTCCTCTATGCAGATGCATCCCATGGGAAGCAGCTGGGTTCCTCCGTACTGCAGGCATCTAGAGCGGGTACAGCCGGCGCCGAGAAGAGCGCGGAGCCCGCAGGGCGCGGGCTGTGCCCCCAGTTTTGCGGAGCACGGAGCGGGCTGTGCCCGCAGCTGCGCGGCCGGGCCGGCCAGGGGACCCCGCGGCGGGGAGGGGACCCCGGGCCGGGCAGGTGCCGCCCGCAGGCAGCCGAGCCCGCCCCGGCCAGGCTGCACGCAGCGCCCTCGCCACCCGCCGGCCCAGCAGCCCGGACTAGCAGCCAGCGGCGGCCGGTGGCCCGGGTGCGAGTCCCGGGTGCGTGGCCCACCCCGCGGCTGCGGGGCGCTGCTGGGCGCCCCCGGCGCAGCGCTGCGTCACCCGGTGTCGCTCGCTGGCGCCGCCGTGCTGCACCCGGGCGCATCGGCCCCCGCCGGCGGGGGCGGGCAGGGCCCCGGGACCCGCAGGTAGGGCCCCTCCCCAACACCCCTCCCCGCAGGTAGGGCACACCCCCCCCCAGGAACACACACACAGGCAGCCCCCCGCCCCCCCCCGGTAGCCCACCCCCCGGGCAGGGCGCCCCCCGGCGGCGCTGCGAGCTGCCCCGCACCGCGCGGCCATGGGCAGCCGCGGAGGGCGCCCCCCCCCCCGCAGCACCCCCAGCTGTGCGGGGGCTCCCAGCCGACTCCGGTACCTGCCACCAGCCCTGGCTATCAAGGGTGGGAGGTGGCTAGCGGGGGTACCAGCCCCCCGGTGGCCCGGTGAACGCGAGCGTGCCTGCCCACGGCAAACACACAGCGGGCAGGTCACAGCGGCTCAGGGACGCGGGTCTGCGCCTCGGGCTCCAGCAGGCGCAGCTGGAGGGGACAAAAGAGTTGGCACAGCCTAAAGCAAAGGTGGCAGGTACCACCGGAGGGCTCACCCTGCATCTGAAAGTGCTACCGCCCTACCGCCGGGGGGAAATAATAAAAAGGAAAGCATGCAAGAGATGCAGACAGACAAAATGAATAAACTCAAACAAAATCACGTTATCTAACAACTGCAGAAGGATGAGCTCTCCTAAAACTGTAGGAAGAAGGCTGGGTGCGAAAGGATGGAAACAGGGAGGGAAGACCCGTTGTAAGCTACTCGGGACTGCTCACTTCCCATCTGTGCGCATAGGAGTGGGAGAGGGTCAAATTCCCACTTTCTCTGTGTACAGCTCTGCCAACGGTCACTGTTTCCTTAGCAAGTGAGTGTGTTTAATAAAAACACCCGGAGAATTATCATGTGCTTTTTCCTATGGAATCTAATGATCCTGACCTGGCAACACCATGGGATAATAGGAGTTCCATTTACCTTGGCATATACCAACAAGTAACAAACATCTAACAATGATACTGGAAGCAAATACACTGTATACATAGTAAAAATATCCTATGAAGTGAGTTGGATATGTAGTAAAATCATACTATGAAGTGCCAAACTGCAGACTGTTCTGAGACAACTTATTTAGATCATAACATTTAGAAATGCAGATTTGATTAGCTGCAAACCAGCACTGTTCTGAGCTACAAACCCACCAGGCATTACCCTCTATGCAAAATAAATGGCCTGGGATGAGAATGTACTCCACAAGGCTTATTAGTGATAAGCAAACATCAGAGCTTTAACAGTGAAAGAAATGGCTCCTACCATTTGAACATACTGTAACCCAGTTTCAGAATAAGAAGGAAGAAGCTAAGTAGTGAGGAGAACACAGGCTCTGAGTGACCCACCAGCAGCCCAAGGGAGCAGCAAGCTCCTGTTCAGGCCGCAGCCAGGTCAATCTGCTCGGTGCATGGCCAGTGTGACCTCTGGTTCCTACCACTAGTGTTCTAGGATTTTTTCTTTTCCCCAAGGTACAGTGGCATTGGGTTCTCATTATGTTCCAAAAGACTCTCCACAAGTAAGTCAGAATGTGAAGAAAAAAAACCCTCAAATCTGTAAAATACAATATTTCTATTTATTAAAAGTGCTCTTTTAACACTTTTTTTGAATTCTTTTTTTGAATCAGAAAACAACAACCCATAAGGGCCCCTTGAGATGGAGAATTTTCACAGTTCTGAAAGTTCTTACACATCCTCAACTCTGAATGAGCTTCATAGTTCGCTTTAGTGATCACGCACGTAGTTAAGCTCATTTCGTACCTCTGATCTGGTGCTACTGAGATGCAAGAGCTAGCAGCTGTTCCCAGTTGGGCCACACCAATGTTTAAATCAAGTATTTGCATGAAAGAGTACTCCATTCACAGACACCTCCTAATTCAAACTGCCTGTCTATGCAAATCAGATTAAATATAAATGGCCAAATTATCTTTAATGACATTATACAGAAGTGAATTTGCACCAGAGGTGGATTGCCCTCCAAACTTTTAATCTTGTGATTCGGTATACCGAACGTTATTCTTACAGTGAAAAGACTGACATCTAATTTCTTCTTTTTTCACCTGCTTTTATATTCCTGGCTGCCTGGTCCTGCTGTATCCTAGATGTCACGCTTACCAGCTAGTATCTATCTTTAGAATCAGAATAACAGCAACCAAAAGCAGAAGGGCTGCACGGGAAGCACCAGCCAGGTAGGACTGAGGTGTGGTGACTGAGCAGGCCAGAGACTCCGAGGTTCACAGACATGGTCCCGTTTATTCCTCTGGGCCCGGCTTCCCACTCTGCCACCTCTGCTTCTCGCTTGTGTATTAGAAATCCAGCGGGTTTTTTCTAATGTAGAGAAATGATGCAGGAAAACTGGTATGGTTAAAAGAGTTGATTGCTTTAAAAGAATTACAAATTCTTGCTTTAAAAAGAAAGACTCAGCTTACCAAATGAACAGAATTCACCAAGCGTATGGACAGAAAACAAATTGTTTCTTCAATCCTTCTTTCCATGCTCTGAAGAGTATTTTTATTAGTAAATAAAATTGAAGTGCACAGATTTTTAAAAAGAGGATTCAAATACTGATTATTGGGGCTTTCACTATACTAGCTAGCTCTTCTCAAGCACACTGTAGTGGCAATTATACTTCGCTGCACAATTATCTTGCTATACTAACTGGGTAGAATTTAAAGGTGGTATAACGCATAAAGTCTTGTTCACTCCCATCTGTTTGTACGTATCAAAGATCAGATAATTCCCCAGTTTGCTCTTTTTCACTTCTTTTATCTGTTTGTATTTATCTTTATTTGCCGGTGGCTGTGAAGCAATACTTACTCCCAGCACGTTACTGCAGCAGATCGATGCTGTTCTGTGTGCACAGCAGGAGCTGACCCTCACGCTATCAGTACCAGCCTTCTGTCACACCTCACTGTGTTTCCATTTCTCTAAACTGTTTGCTAAAGCAAGTGATTTTAAGCTATTAGCAACACATAGCACACCCCTTGCAATCAGCTGCAGGTCAGGTTTACCAAGGAGAGCAGTATATATACTACGGGCTTGCCGTTACACTGTCCATTGTATCAGAGAACATGGTGAGGGAGCCACTGTTCACCCACTCTAAAAGTTCAATTCATGGAGCAGAAAATACACTATCAACCGCGTACACCAGAATTGATGTGTTATAGCCAGGTGGCTGTCAGCTGCGACAGCCTCACACCCACCTACGGTTGCACTCAGCCCTGGCCGCCGGGACCTGCTCAGGGAGCGGGACAGACCATGCGGCGCTCCGAGCGCCTTCAGTGCGACACCTCCTGCTCGCAGCTCTTGCTAGCCACAGCTACCACGCCAGGCGACTGCTCTGATTAGTAGAGGTGGAAGTTTAACAACCTCCAACAGGTCATACGACCTTAAATTGCCTCTGTGAGAAGTTGACAAGGTTTAGGTATGAAAGCACTTATCCTCATCAAGGGAAGATCAGGCTACTGCAAACAGAGATCACTTTACCTGTTAACGAGAGGATCCACTATACAGTTGTAACACTCACGTTGCATGTCTGCTGCCTTCACCACTCAAGTTGGTTTGCTACAGCTTTTAGTTGGGGAAAAAAGAACCTGCAAGGCTTTATGCCCATTACACCAAGTATTCCAACAATTTCTCCCCCATGTACATGTTTCCTTGCAGATTAGCTCTTCATAAAGATTCATTGTGTTAGCAAAAAAAAACCAGTTTTGATCTAGCAGGGCTGCCTGTATATTTATTCTGGTGCTACTTTCTATAAGTCATTAGGGCCCCTGCCTACTGCAACTGTACGCCAAGAACAATGACTACTGGCAATGACCACAAGGGAGAAGTTCTATCCTCCACTGACGCTGTTGAAATTCCCCCAAAGTCTTTGGGGCTTGTTTTATTTACTCAAAAGCTATTCACAATTTTGTCTGCTCACAGGTAAATGACAAATAATGTTCACCTATTCTGTGGCACTAAAATAATTAAAACACTTGTGAGTTCCTCAAATAAAGATGCTACAGAGCTACAAAAGTTACTGTTGTAATATGCTACACCAACTGTTCCAGCTTGCCTCTGATAGTTACTTATTACTGCAAACTATAAATAAAAAATTAACCATAACAAAACAGAAAACCTGAAATAAGGGAAAATGACAGTTTGATGCTACTGCTGTGGATAGAAAAGTTGCTTTTCTGCACACAGACAAGAGGAGGATGCTTAGGCCCCACTCAATGCATCTGGAAACGCTAGCCTGTAAAAGAGCACTTCATGGGACTGAACAAACAGAAATTAAGAAAGATGCAAAGCTCACAGCCTCAAACTGATGAAAGATGCTGACTATCTAAGTTGCATTTGTTACAATGAGCAGGGACTTTCTGTAGAGTTTTTAATGCTAAAGAAGACAAACAAAAAGGAAAACCTTGTGCCAAATTTGTTTTTTATGATCTTATCTATCTAGCTTAATAAAATACGCTATCTTGGAAGATGGAGATTTCTGACTACATTTCATTAAGCCTAATTTATCCACAATAAATCAAGTAAAACCCCTTTTTTTTAAAGATGCTTTACACAAGACAACACTTTGCCTCAGAGGCAAAATAACAAAAAAAAATAATAATGATTTCCTAAGCAGATTAAATGTAATATAATGAATTTCATAATAGGGAGTCTCAATACAGTGACCACCAGTGGAAAGAAACTACTGCTCTCTCTCTATAGGCATCTTTTTTCTAGGCAAAATAATGTTGAAAATATATGGGGAAAAAAATCATTTCTCCCTCCACTCAACCTACAATCAAAGTGTAAACCCAGAAATTACATAAGATACAGTCAAAAAACATAAGAAAACAGCATGAATCAACATAGTATAGCACATAATCAACACTAAGTGTCCTTTGGTAAGCATCATGGCAAAAGAAACAAATATAAATAAACAGGTAGAATAGAAGTATACATCTCATGGGAAGCAGTACAGTAAAAACATTAAACATTCAGCCAGTGTGTGCTGGAAACATCATAGGTCAATGTGAGATGGGAGCAAGACTCAATTTACAAAAGGGGAGGGGGGGTGCGGGGGAAGGCAAAGAACAGGACATGTAAGGTATGGAAACTAAAGATGGCACAAAAGAAGAGCCAATATGTGCAAACTATGATCAAGCTTTGAACCTAAACAACTATTTTATATAAACATTTTAAATAGATATCTGCAGGGTCAATTTGGATTTTAAAGACTAAAATGAAAAACCAGCAAAAGTTACTAGAAGAAAATCAGAACCAAAAGGATTCTGCACAGTTGCCATTAAAGACAACATCTAAGCAACTATTCTCAATTCAAAGCATTATCAAAAATAGAACAAAACATACACACAGTAGGCTGTTTCAAGAGGAAAAATTGTGAGTACCTCTGATGCCCCATCATAAAAAAGAAAAAGAGCAAGCGACCACCAGAAAATAGGGTCTACTAATGCTATATATTGTTGAATGTCAATTCTGAGGACTTCTATTCACACTTTCAAGTCAAGAGCAAATTGAACACACAGTATTAGTCCTTAGTTTTCCAGCACATACAGGAGAAAGGTAAGTAAATGGAAAGGCTGCAAGTAAGCTGAGAACCCTATCGCCAAAAACTGACACCAAATTATACCAAGACAGAACCCAAATTTTTATGTTGCTGAAGGGTGAGAAACTAAATGTAGGTTTGGTTTTCTTTTGACTTTTGATTTCAAAGTTTCAGGATATATGACCCGTATTTTATACCACTCTGCAACCACTGAGTTTAGAAATTCAGTCTTAATTTTGTATTGGCGCCTGGAAAGTTCTGAATAAATGACTCAATAGCCGAAGTGACTGTTAAGCAGGTATTTGTTTATTCAGCACTGGGTGCGTGGGGGATCGCTCCTCCTAACACACACGCTTTGTCTCTTCACTGATTTCCACTTTATATACTTATACATACTCATTACATGTCTTTACATATTCACAAACTATCTGAGAGTGGGTGGTGCTTTGTTCAAAATAAGGGAACACCTTCTTGGCGCTTGCACCCTGTCTCCTGGTGGTCTTCCTTGAGGGTCTTAAAGATGAAGGATCAGTCTTCCTCTATGTTGGACTTTTTACCTTGTTCCTCGAAGCACGTGCAGTGCTTCAAGGCCGTCATTCAAACCAAAAAGCAGTTCTGGACAAAAACCCAGTATACTTCCTTACCTGAACTGCAGCACTAATTGCTATTGGCTATGTCTGGTCAAGCAAGGACAAGCGTATCAAGATACATAATTTCATGAATCTGCTGCTGATGTATTGTTTCCCTCTTAACTCGTTACTTGACTTTTTCAGTATCAGTATCAAAGCTGAGGTTCTAAGCTATTGTGCAATTGTTTGACGGGAGAACAGAACAGCTGAGATAAACCGAGCGAAGAACACGGCAGGCCACGGCAGCACCGGCACTGACCACTGACGAGGCAGAGCCTGCCACGCGGTGAGAGGGCCCCGCACCGCCGCCGGCTGAGCGGGCCCTAGGGAAGGTGGCGGAGCGTCACCACCACGGGTGGGAAAAGCTGATGAAGGTCAGGGGCAGCGGTTACGCCCAGGGGCCTGAGCTCGAAGCGCCCTGGTGCCAGCTCACCACTGCCTCGTCCTGCCGACAGCGCTGAGGCAAGTACCTCAGAAATTCAGGCAAACACGAATTTTAAAGTGCCCCTAATCCAACGCCTGTGGGGGTTGGTACATGGGGCACTGTTTTTCCCTGCTGCAAACACCGCTCACGCTTCTCCAAGGCCAACCGGTTTCTTCCTGCAAAGGGCCCGATTCTCGGAGCCGAGGCTTCATCAAACCACCAAACGCCTCGGAACCGGAGGCCGCTCCCGCCACTCCCCACTGGCACCTCCCGGGGCCTGCTGCTGGGCTGGTCGGCCCCGGCCCGCGGCGCCCTCCCGCCCGCGCTCCTCGGCGCCTCAGGCCCTGCTGGGGCGGCAGCGCCTCCGCCGCCTCGCCCGGGGCGGCCGGGCCGGGTGCACGGCGGGGCCGCGGTACCTCAGCGGGGCGGGGGCCGAGCGCGGGGGGAGGGGGCGGCCCCGCTACGGGCGGCGAGCGGCGGGAGGGGCCCGGGCACGCGGCGGCCCCTCAGCGCTGCCGCAGCCGCTGCCGCAGCGCCGGGCCCCCGGGGCGGGGCGGGGGCGGGGCCGGGGCGGGGCGTGCCGCTCCCCGCGCGCCGGTTCCGGTCTCGAGGCGGGCGCGGGCGTTCCGGGCCTGAGGGAGCCGCGGTGCCCGCGCGCATCATGGCCGCAGCTGCGTGGATGCCGACGGTAACGGAGGGGGAGGGGCGGGGGGAGCCCCTTCCCGCAGCGCTCGGCGCGGGCGGTCGCCGGGGTGACCTTGGCCGTGGCGGCGGCTCGGAGCCGCCCGCAAGGTCGCGGTGCCGCCGGGCCCGGGCAGCGCTGCCGGGCGGGCGCAGGGCCGCAGGCGGGCGGCGGGGTCTCAACCCCCGGGGGCGCTGCAGCCCGCGGCGGGGCCCGGCGGCGGCCCGGGGGGCGGCGCGGCCCGGCAGTCACCGGGCCCGCTGGGGCGCGCAGCCGGGGCCCCGGGCCCGCCGCGGGTACGCGACGTTCCTCTTGGGCCTGAAGTGACGGCCCGCCGGGGGGGCGCCGCTGCCACGCGAGTGCGGCGGGAGCCGCGAAGGTTAATGGATCCCGGCAGGGTCCGAAGGGGCGGGTTCGGCCGGGCCCGGCCGCTGCGGGGTGCGGGGGTGCGGGCCGGGCCCTTCCCGGGACTGTCGCACGCGGAGCCGTTACGCGGCTGGCGGCGGCAGGCCTTGCTCGCCCGATGCGGTGACCTTGTGTGGCTCACGTTGGGTCAGAAGGAACCTCACCTCCTGGCGTAAGTGCCTTGTAAACGCCTAGTAAGCCCACCTCCTGCCCGAAGTGCCCTGGCCCCCGGCGCGCCTCGCCACCCGCTCGTGGCTGCGGTGCCCGGGAGCCCGGCTGGCCCCGCTGCCGCGCGGGTGGGGGCGGGGCGGGGGGCGCGGGTGCCCCGCACGCGCCCGCGGTGCCGTTGCAGCGGGGCGGGGCTGCGGGCTGAAGCCACAGAGGGCTGAGACCCCCGAGGGAGGGGAGCCGGGGGGCGGCTGCGCTCCTGCTGCCCTTTCGTGTCCGTACTGACCTCGCGGGGGTCTGCCCGTGGCGGCACGAGCGCGGGGGGAGGGGTCCCGGCTTTGGGAGCCGCAGATAGCTGGGAATATCCTCTAACTACGCTGTGGGGACCGGTCGCTGTGATGAATTTTGTCTTTAATGTGCATTCCGTTTGGGCGTTTAAAAAACCGTCGGGCATGCAGGAGGCAACGCTGCAAAAGCTACAGAGGTGGAAGAACAAAATGCACCAGAGTTGGAGTGGAAGAAGTGGCACCAATGCAAAGAAGTTTTGGAAACATTAGCTAAAAACATGTAAAGATGCTGTCCACCCAACCCTTGGTGAAAGTGTTCGATTTTTCCCTTTGCTTTCCACGAATCTTAATCCTTTGCATATAGTCTACTTAGGAGTTACTGCATCCTTACGTCCCGTGTGTGGTGTGTAAGGACTGGGGTCACTGTGCAGTGCCTTCCCCACACCCCCGGGCAAGGCAGGGAGCGTGTGGCACGCTGCAGGGCACAGGTGGCTGGCCTGGGCTGACCTCATGCTAAGAATATCCACATGAGGTGTCAGTACCCAGAATGTTAGAGAGCAACTTGGCAAAGCGTTACTTACTCGTTTCATTACTAGTCTAAGATAGGAAGCTTAAAGTGATATGATTTTAAAATGCAGGTTTGCTTCAATATTACTAACTTTTTTAAATCCACTTGCATAGTAAAATAGCATCTTTTTGTTTTATATTCTTGCAGGTTTCTCGATTGTTAGGTGCTTTGAAAAACCAAAAACAGGTGACCAGAAGTTTTGGTAGTGCTGTGAGTATAATAGTACCATCTTTTTCTTTTAAGAAGTTTCTCAAGAAAGGGGTTCCAAAATTGGCTTTTGTAAGGTTGCTGTTGTTTTTACATTCTCAAAAAATAAGGCCTAAATAAGTGAACATACATGCCTTTAATGCCATGCTGCTTTTATATTGGTTTAATTGCTGTTTTCGGCAATTGCATATTAAAGCGTAAGCGATAACACAAAGGGCTGTAGCAAAAGGTAGAAGTGGCATGAATGCTTTTCACAAAATACGGACATAAGCCAGTCTTCTGCAACTCAGCTGGAAATGGGCAAATATTGGGCAAAGTTGTTGAGAACCTTCTCATTTTCTTTATTTTGCAGGCTTGCTGCCAAGATTGCACTAGATTTATTTTACTGCTGCTTTTAGAATACCTTGCATCTAAAGTTCTGCCTTTTCAATGCCCTCTTTAAAGTATTTTAGACACTGATTGTGTATTTCCTTTGTGGATGTTTTACCTTCCTTAGGTGTGTGTGTTTGCAGCACCCACGGGCCTTTTGTTTTCTTCACTGAAGGCGGCTTTAAAAACTGCTTGGGCAGAAGCAGGGCTCAGCACCGCTGCATGCACCCTTAAGCAGGACTTAATTTTAAAGTGGAACTGTGGCTTTTAATTATAAGGTTTGTAGAACAGCAGGTAGAACAGCTAGAAAAGAAACTGAAGGGTCACTCGTACAGCATAAAAAGATTTAGGTGAGGTGCGTCGGGGTCTGTTTACACCACATTACTGTTCCAGATGAAACATTCTGTGTCTCAGGTGGGGTCCTGCCATGCTGTGAAGCAACAAGAGAGCACAGAACTAACCTTGAGGCATTCCACTGGTTCTGTGCTTGCTTAACAGCA
This sequence comes from Falco rusticolus, assembly GCF_015220075.1. NCBI lineage: Eukaryota > Metazoa > Chordata > Aves > Falconiformes > Falconidae > Falco > Falco rusticolus. Next base: position 22,924,636 of record NC_051193.1, read on the forward strand.
GTGTTCTGTCATCTGAAGCTCTGCCTCTTTTGTTGTGCACAGTGAATTTGCTTGGCTCAAAGTAGTTAAAAAATCAGTCAATACATATTGAAATTCTGAATATTTTGTATGGGGAAGGATAGCAGCGTATCTTGTGAGTTGCTTCTAATTGAGGTTTTGCAAATAATGCTGTATCTGAGCTGCCTTTTGTGTAGGTAATAATGAGCGCTTGCAGAACTATTTGAAATCCTTAAGTAAAACAAAAAGAGCTGGGGCATGTACGATTAGAATAGTGATCATAATTATTTTTTTTTTAACCAAAGCAGCACACTTTCTTCCCTTGTTATTCAGTGAGCCTGGGCTATGCAATTTATTTCATCTGTTTGGTGATGATAAAAGAAAACAAGACTGAGAACATTATGGGAAGAAAAGAACTTGGTATTGTTAAAAATCAGCCTGAGATTTTTAGGAAGTCACCAGGGACGTTTAGATACGCATGAGATCTTTTTTTCTAAGGTGAATGTAGCTTTTCATAAGTTTAATCTTTTCTACCATGTGTCAGTATTACGCAGCATGTCGATACATATTGGAGACATATAGGTAACCAAGCCATAACTAGGTAATATTAGCTCCTCACCACATTTTAAGAAGAAAGCATACTGAGATCATTCATTTCAAAGAGCGCTGGGCAGGAACCTGCCTTTCAGGTTAAACCTCTGTGTTTTGAAATCTGAATGCAGGCAGATTTTTAAACAATTCTCTCAAAGTATTTGCACGCTCCCTTTGAAAGCAAGCTCGTCATTCTCACTTCTGTCCAGTACTGCTATTCTTTATAGTGAATATTTGGCAACTGAAACTTTCCGCTCTTTTCTAGTAGTTACTTGGTTCCTACAACACAAGAAAATGTTTTCTATGTAGAAAACAAACATTCATTTGTAGCAGTACTGGTATTTTTTTACCTAGGTACAAACAGTAACTTTAATCCCAGGAGATGGCATAGGACCTGAGATTTCTGCTGCTGTCATGAAGATCTTTGATGCTGCCAAAGTAAGTCATATTTGTCTTGCTGTAAGCGTTGTAAATTTAACTATAACAACAACAAGTATTAATAAATGTTTTCTCTTTAACTTCCAAAAGAGCAAGTCATGTTTAAGCTATTGAAACTTCTTAACAACAGACAGAGTCTGAAGCTTCAGCTAATAAAAGATCGGACTGTGATATCGAGGCAGGACTTGAAACTGTCAGCTGGCAGAGGAGCAGAGTTGAGAGCAAATGCCGTGTTTAATTTTTGGCAGTAGGAACTCAATATATCATGTGTAATCATCTTGTTGATGTAGCAACCCTGAGCAACTGGTAGAGGATGTTCTTTCATTCTTTATGACTTCCAGTGCAGATGAAAGTGTGTGTGAAAGGACTGGCTTATTCTTAGAAATCAAACTGCCGCACTGCCAAACACGTTCACTTAAGTGATACGAAAACTGAATATATCCAAGAACTGTTTTACTACCTGTCTGAGGAACTTCACCAGAATTTGTCAAGTTTCCTTGAAAGGAAATACAGCTCTTCAGGAAAGATGCGTGTTAAATTGTTCCATGTTAGTAACAGCACCGAGGCACGTTCCTTTTCTATGACAACTGTCTGACTTAGACGTTCTCTTTACCTATGTATGAAAATCTTACAGTAGTTTTGGTTGTTTCTGGGGAGTCAAGCAGGAGGTGTGGACGAATAAAACCTACGTTTGCGAGTGAGTGCATGTTTGCAATGCTTAATCAGATTGGTTTGTTTTAAAGGGGATTGTCTAGTATGTTATGCTTTGATTGGTTCTGTTTGCTTGTGAAAAGCCGTGTGTCTTTGCCTTTATCGTCCTTGCTGTGAGATGAGTGGGTGGCAGCCTGCCTCCACTTACAAGATGCCCATAGTGAATGCGAATTCAGAAGGCACTGTGGAACACTTGCAGGTTTTCAGTTAGATAACAGATATATTATCTGTGTTATGTACTGTCTCCCAGGCAGTACAGATGATGAGTTCTCGGCGAGTTCAGTTTTCAAATATCTTGTCTCTTGTATACGAGGAACTCAACAGCTCTTAAGTGCTTGAAAGAAGTAGCATGTATATTGCAATTCTCACAAATTCTGTGTGTACGTTGCCTAGGGAGGCATTGTGGTATTCAAGTTTATGACGGTATGTTGCTCATAGTATTTCATTTTCACTTACCTAATCACATTTTTAAAAAATTGTTTATTTCTGAGTTCAAATATCTCATGCTTGCTTGCAGTCACCAGAGAAAAATTGTTTGGGAAAGCTTGGAAAAAAATTCCTTATGCATCTTTTTGTGAAAGGGAAGTTAAAACTTGAAGCAAAAGTCATGATGTTTAAGTTAACATAGAGTAAATGTGTTCAGGCTCCTATTCAGTGGGAAGAGAGGAATGTTACGGCTATCCAAGGACCAGGAGGGAAGTGGATGATACCTCCAGATGCCAAAGAATCCATGGATAAAAACAAAATGGGATTAAAAGGTACTTTAAGGGTTAATACAAAGATACTAAATACTGTTGGGTTTATTGTCAGTCTAATTTAAAGTCCTTCATCTGTAGCACAATAAAATGGCTAATTACAGGGGACAGCCTGTCAGGCAGTCTTCTGTAATCTTAAAACAGCCTTTCATTTCAAAGCCGTAACTCGTAGATCTAGGAAATGCATTAAAGGCAGGTATTACGCCATACCGACCTTTGGGCTGTGCAGAATGCATTTCTAATACTGTCGCTACACAATAGTATGCGATAACTAGGTTCCTAATGAATAGTATCTCTGTAAGAGTTGTAGTTTGGCCTTTTAACAGCTGATCAGCATCACTTAATAGCACAGAGAATTCCCGTGGCGTTTCAGCATAAGGGTTGAATAGGAATTTGGAGAGTCGCTGTCAGGAGTACCACTTTACCTAGGGTTGCAACTCTAAAATTCATGGTGGGGGTTATCTTCTTACTCATTCTTAACAATTTTCTTTCTTTTTTTTTTTTTTTTCTTCAGGGCCTCTAAAGACCCCAATTGCTGCAGGGCATCCATCAATGAATCTGCTTCTGCGTAAAACCTTTGACCTTTATGCAAACGTACGTCCCTGCGTTTCAATTGAAGGGTACAAAACCCCATATACAGACGTGAACATCGTCACAATCAGAGAGAACACAGAAGGCGAATACAGTGGAATTGAGCATGTGGTATGTTGCTGGAACTGTTGGGTTTCTGGCAGGTTTTCTGTGTTTCATGAACGGTAACTTTGCCCGTCTCAGTGGCGTAGTACTAAGAGGTTGGGTGGTGTTTTTTGTTTGCTACCCATAAAATAGTTATTTTATTGTGAAATGCATTGTTGAGACTGCCTCACTCAGAATTCTACTACTTTGTCCCAAACATTCGTACTACCGACTTGAAAAACAAGCTTAGGTTTTACTAATAATGCAACTACTGTCTTTCAGATTGTTGAAGGTGTTGTGCAAAGTATCAAGCTGATCACAGAAGCAGCTAGCAAGCGTATTGCAGAATTTGCTTTTGAGTACGCCAGAAATAATCAGAGAAGCCATGTTACTGCTGTGCACAAGGCAAATATTATGTACGTTGATGCTTTTGAGGAGAACAACAAATTTAATTATAAATAACTTTTTAAATATTCCTTAAGTGTATAACTTCTGTTGATGCTACTGGGAGTAAGTAAAATGGGAGATTAGTAAAGTAGACTCCTCCTAAGTAAAATGGACAATACTGACCCAGTATTGATAGGGCTATAATAATTACATACTAATGTTTTTATTACTAAGTTTGTAGTAATCCTTTGACTTTCCTTGCAAAGCTCTTATTATAAACGTAGTCTTAAACTAGGAAAATGTATTTAAAAACTGAGGGTGAAAATGGCTAGTGTCTTTTCCAGCTTCCAAGCCACTTTATATTGAACTGAGTCATAACATGTGTGATATTACCTGACATCACCTGTAAGCCTTTAGTAAATGAATACGAGTCATTCTGAGAATTAATATATGTCTGTTAAACTACTGATACAAAAATATTTTAGGAGGAAATGTAAAAGGCATAACTTCTCTGATTGTAATATATTTTAAATATTGTTTGTATTTAACATAAGGGATGATGAGTCACAAATGAAGTTTCTGCACTCTTCATATTTTTATTTAATCTTGTGTTGCGTGCAGTTTTCTTTATCTTCAGTACTGCTTGCTTACAGTAACTGCAGTATTCTTTCGCTTATTTAATTGCAGGAGAATGTCTGATGGGCTTTTCTTGAGAAAATGCAGGGAGGCAGCAGAAAACTGTAAAGATATTAAATTTAATGAAATGTATCTGGATACTGTGTGCCTGAATGTGAGTATTTATATGTTTTAATTGTGGTTATTTTTTAGTTTAAATTCTTAACCTTAATGAGAATATACTTCTTTCTAGATGGTTCAAGATCCGTCACAATTTGATGTGCTTGTTATGCCGAACTTGTATGGTGACATCCTCAGGTATGGAGGTTTTAATTTAAACTAACCCAACATGTAAAATACTGTTAACGTTCCAGACAGTTATTCAGGTTATACACAGCCAGATGGGTGATGATTTTCTGCATTCAGAATTTAAAACTTTATAAATTAGACTTTAAATGGGAAGAAAGGATGACATTGTTACCCTGCAATTATTAGTACATTGTTGGGAGGGGCTATATGATGAGAATGTGCTTCTTATTTTAAAAAAAAAAAAGTTTCTGCTTATGGAGGCTATGAATATTGTTCAGGTGGGGCAGAAGAGCTATTTCTCCAAATATGTGAAGAATTTAATGGCTTAAATTGTAATAAAGAATGCTTAGTTAGATATTGGAGAAAAAAAAATCTAATCTTAGCAGTGAAATGATTGTGCAAGATAACTGTAGGACCACGATGTTTACAGCAAGCTAGCCTTACAGTTAAATGGGTCTGCAGAGTCACTGAAGAATGACACAGGTGGCCTCTTAGTATCCTACCAGTGCTTGTTTTATGTATTGTATTTTTTCCCTCATCTTCAAATTAAATTTCATATTTGAGTAACATTAATACTAGAGGTTCTTGATGGCAAAATCCATCAGCACACATTTTCCATTCTGTAAAATGTTTAGGTAGAGTAAATTTAATTTTACACGCAGTATTTAGTTATCTTAATGCGAACCTGTAAGTGTGAAAAAAACACTGCTTCTCCTTGCACTTCTAAGGAGAGGTTGAGAAAACAGCCTGAATCAGAATATATTTCGAAGTTCAATGACTGTTTAAATCTTAGAATCCATCTCCTGGCTTTGTACAGATAATAAATGTAAAGGTAGCGCATGTGTAAGAAGAAATGCTTGTTGAGCTTCTCTTAAAATTGCACCGTCTATGGTGAGGCTCTTGGTCTCTAAGAAAAACTAGACTCCAGCTAATGCTTCTTGCTTTCAGAGTTGGTAGAGGAGTCTGTAGGGCCCTCGCAGCAGCTGTTAGGTTGTTAACTAAAAAAGATTTTTGAAGTGTGAACATAATGCCTACCAGGTCTCTTGGACTGAATAGGCACAGAAGGAAATCCCTTACCTTGAACCATTGAATACCTACAGCGACAAATGTAGACTGTATCCACTTTCCCCCCCCCCAGACTCTATACAACCAAAGCTAATCAGTTTATTTTAGCTTAAACCTAAATACTGTTCTGCAAGGTCATCCAAACTTTTCTACTTGTTAGTCCTTGATTAGCTAAGTTGTAGCAACGAAACAGTACACTAAAATATCAGAGTTTTAAGAGCCTTGTTTATCGGTACGTTCAGCTTTGAGGGTACAGCGATGACGATAGGCACAGTTGGTTTGTCCTTCCCCGTGTTAATTTTGGGGGAAAACAAATGCAAATTGTTTATGTTTGATGATCTGCTAATGTCAGACTTGTGACTTGTGGGCTGTTCAGTAGAGAGGGGGAAAGCTAGTCTAGTGTCACTTGGAACATGTTCCTTAAGCTACATGCAATAAACATTACAACTACTAGTCATGTACCTGAGCAAAATCTTCCATGCTTTTTAGAAGGACTTCACATAAGAAAAGTAGTTCTGTGGCCTCTTTGGAGGAAATTAAGACTTGGGAATAGTTACAGGGAACTGTACATTACAGTTTTTGCTAGTTTTTGAGACTTTTGACAATACACATACTCTGTGCTTTGAGTACTTTTTGTCTTAATCTTAAAGACAACCTTTTGTCTTTGAGTGCCTGTGTCTTAATCAGCTTTATTGTAGTATTTGGAATTTCCTTTTGATTTTCCTTTATTAAATTGTCTTCTACTAGTAGTTCTACAAAGTTTCAATTGTTCTAGTGGAGTACAAGTGGCTAACAGCACCTGCTCTTTCCCAATACTATTCTCAGACTGTATGGGTATATAAAATAAGTTACTGTTGCCATAAAATGAGAAACAAAAATACTGTATACCTTGCAGAGAGGCAACTGTATATGGAAAAACTTGTGGGTTTTTCTGTTTGATGGTGTTCATTTTTTTTCCAGTGACTTGTGTGCTGGCCTAATTGGGGGTCTTGGAGTAACACCAAGTGGAAATATTGGTGCTAATGGAGTTGCAATTTTTGAATCGGTATGTCGTCTTATGTGAGGTATAGTAGTAATAACTACTTTGCCTGAACCTGAGAATGTAAAACTTTCCCATGACATATGATGTGGCTGTCATTTAACGAAGTTCTCCGTAAAACTGTTGTGGTTTGTTTTTTTTTACTGTGAAGACACTGAAGCTTTACCCAGAGAGACTAGTTGAACATAGTTTTTCGCATGTCCTTTTACTGACGCTTTTATTCCCCTCATTTTCATAAGAGAAATACCCTCTGTGAAATAGAACTTGAGGTGCATAACGGAGATACTAGGTGACCTAGTTCCCACTTTCTGATGCCTTTGAACTGAACTGGTCTGGCATTTCCCGTCTCCTTTCCACTAACTGTATTACAGTAGTGCAGGAACTCCTATTTTAACATGCTTGTGCGTGAGGAGTATGTTTCAAGTTACTTACGTGCACTTGAATTGCCTAGGACATTTTAGTCAGCATATTGACATGGTAACAGGTAGATTCTCTTTCATTTCTAGGTTCATGGAACGGCACCAGACATTGCAGGAAAAGACTTGGCAAATCCAACTGCCCTTCTTCTGAGTGCTGTAATGATGTTGCGTCACATGGGACTACACAAACATGCCACAAAAATTGAGACCGCTTGCTTTGATACAATCAAAGATGGAAAGGTAATATGAGGGTGTGCAAATAAACGCAGTGAGTTAAAATCATGTCCTATCGCAGCAAAAATTAACTTAGAACATTAACACCAGAACAGTGGATGACCTGCTGTGCTGGCCTGACGCATGAGCAGTGCCACTGTCCTCTGATAGCAATTACATTATCTTTGGTGGTATTAGATCTGCCCAGCTCAGTACTAAGGACAGCCTGTGGCATTTGTTGTGTCTCAGTAATGCTCGTCTTACATTTCCACAGCTTTGTTAATTCTAAAAGCTAGAACCGGACGTCTTTTTTCATGAAGGGGATTAGAGGATACAAAGCATATGTATTTACATCTGGATCCTGAAGTGAAGGACGCTTACTTGCCTTTCACAGGCTTAATCATCCACTTTGTTTATAGCATTTCAGTCCTAACTTTAATACTTCTGCTCCTGTTTTTTCAGGTTGGTTATTTTCTTTTTTTCCTCCTAACTACTTTCACTCCTTTTTGGACTACAAAAGAATTGGTTTTATCCAGCGTTTACTTTTTTCCTCTAAGATTTTATGTGATTTCTCCTTGGCAGTAAGCGGTTCCAGATTCAAGACCCAAATGGGATATTCTCGGGGGCTTACACTCTGAAGCCTGACTTGAATTTCTGCTCCTAATGTTACTGGTTCACTCAGCTCCTTTGACATCCACCTTTTCAAAACATAACTGGAAAGGTCCTGAAGATTGCATAGCAGTTAGCTGTACTGGTTCAGTTATCTTGAGCAGGAGCGTAAGAAGCTGCTTTGTAATTAAAAGTAACAAGCATGCTTAAACAAAAAGCTGTCATCATTTCATAAGTGGTCTGTTTGCAGCTATCTTACTGTGTGTAGGAGCCAGTTAAAAATAATCTAAACTTACAAGTGAATAAAGAGGTGCTCCTGTAAAGTTTTCCTGGAATTGAAATCCTCCATCTTCAGGTCAGTAATTTTATGAAGATAACATAGTGCAAGTTTTGTGACACGGCTACTTGTTTACTAGTTACTTACAGCGTTGTGATTGTATGCTGATAATGGAGAGAATATTTCTCAATTCAAAAAAGCATAATGCAGTTAAAATTACAAGATCCTAAAATAGTAACCTTGATTGCCTCTCCTGCTTGCTCTTTCTCCCTTTCCTCGCTTCCCCCACCCCTGCCATTTAATTAAGATCTCTCTATGTGTCATGAAAGGGAAAAACTAATGTTTTTTTTTAAATTACCTCCTAGACTGCTTTATTTTAGCTAGGCTGGACAAGCAGTGTTGCCCACTTACTTTTTTTATTTTACTGTCTTCATGCTGCCAAACAGGACTTGTATCTGATGAAAAAGTTTTAACTCTGCATTTTTCCATCTCTTAACTAAACTAAGCAAACTTAAAGAACTGTTAACATGTAGCATTAAGAGCTATGCGTGCTTTTCCTGTGTGGGTTTCCTTTTAAAAAAAACAAAACCAAACCCCCAAAACCTTACGGAATTACTCTCAATTAGTTGCCTCTGCGTGCATCATACATGGATTTTACTTCCAAAGCACAGACTTCTTATTGAAAACTTATACTTCACAGGTAGTTACACCATCAAGTGGCCAAGGGAATTTGCAGAGCTTTGGCCAAACATGCCTTCCTGTAGTTAAGATAAAATCATGTTGAAATCTGCTAACACAATACTTAATGTTCATACTCGGATTTTCTCTACCTGTTCAGTCTGCATAGACCTTACTGAGGAGGGCTCTATGGGAAGTGGAAAAACTCAAACCCGATGTATTCCTTCTCACCCCTATTTAGTTTCCATACACAACATGTAAGAAGAATATACAGAATTGTTCAGAAACGAGACTAGCCCTGTAAAGCATTTTAGTAATACTATTTTTTTTTTTCTTTTAGGTCTTGACCAAAGATTTGGGAGGTAGCGCCAAGTGTTCGGAATTCACAGAGGAGATCTGCCGCAGAGTACAGGACACAGACTAAACTTTTCTTGTGCTACTTGTAAGAACTCCGAAAGGATGGATCACACAAAGTACACTGTATGTAACCTGACATCCATATGCATATAGTTTGCTTGTCTCTTCAGAGAGCAAACTTTTTAGTTAGGGCCTCTCCATTAATAAATTTAGTCCAAATGGCTACAAATGATGCTTGTGCCTGCTCTCAGTGGACTTTTAAAGTGCTTATTTATTTTTTTTTTCTATCTGGTGAATATTTTTATGTAAGTGAATTCTTCTATTGCCACTGTAACTGTCTACCATTTTCCATTTCAACTAGAGGTTTTTACTTTCCACAAAGAAAAATTATGCAAATAAACCAGTAACAGAGTTGGTGAAATGTAAAAGCACCTTAATGGTTAAAACCTACTTTATTGATCTCACTGAAATTCAAAAGATAGGTTTTCAGCCTAACAATAGCACAAGATGACCTTCATAAACAGAAACGGGTATAAAATAACTTAAAATAGCAATTTCATGTTAAAAACTATGAAAAAACCACTTTCGATACTCTGGTGATTCATGAAATACATCCTTGCCCTCCAAGGGCATGAATAAAGAAATAAAAAATTCTAGATATTTATCTATTTGTGTATTTTTAAAAAGTCCACAAAGAATTAACCAGCAAGGGGGTGAGAGTTAATGTTGAAAGTAAAGTTATTTTCCAAACCTGTATACCAAAATAATTCTTACAAGTTTTCCTTTCTGAAACACACTTTACAACAGAGTTCTAATGAGAGTAAATCACACAAAATTAATTCTGCCGTATATTGAGGGGAAAGTATTAACTTTGCAAATTTATACTAAATATTTCATGACTTCTGCTAGAATGCTTTTTGTGCTGTACTTTTATGCACAGTGTTCAGTGTGTCTTACTGTATCGACTAGTAATTTTATTCTAGAAACTCTGAATGTAAGGGACTAGTCCTGAACGGATTAAGACAGATTGAAGGTTTGGCTCTGGTGCCGACGTTCCAGAAATACATTTCATCCCTATTCAAGGGGATCTGAGACTAATTTTTCCCTGCTTGCTAAGCTCAATGGGTGTAAAAGCAGGTCTCTTTCCTTCCCTTCATCGCATACAGATCATGTGAGCCATTCTGATCTGTGTGTCTTAAGGTATGCTTCCATCAGCATACCCTACAAGAGAATGTGTATTTTAAAACTCATGACTGTAGCACAGGATTATGCCTTCTGCCAGAACCAGGCTTCTTAATGCTCCATTCTATTAATAGATACTACTCCTCTTCGTGACTTTCTATTAAGATTGTTGAGGCTGGTTGTTTCAGAAGTAAAATCAATTTTGAGTAACAGCTTCCAGTGCCACTCTAAAGTAAGCATCCCAGCTTTTTTATACGGTCTAACAACATGTTGGAGGAGGGACAGTGAGCTTTACTCCTCACGCACTCTGCTTTTGGTAAATAGGGCAACGTTTCTTTCCGTGTTTTACAAGCTGCTGCTTCCTTGTTTCTTAGATTAATATTGTTGAAGAACTTCTGAATTACCATTGCGCACAAAATGGGGAAAAATAAACTTTTCAAAGTCCTGTTGCTTGTTTTGTTTTTTTTTAATCCTAGGCTGCTGTCATCTTTTGTGTATTGAGCTGATTTTTGGTACTTGCAACAAATCTTAAGTCTGTAAAATGCGTTAAGACTGGTAATGGAAATTTTCATGGAAACAACATCCAGTCCTGCATGAGTTTTTTGATAGAGAACAGTGGCTGGAGCCTGCCTGGCTATTGTAACTCGCCAACCACAAACACTTTAGACCACTTTCTGTCACGTATGTCCTTCACATAATGATTAATTTTTCCATATGGGGAAGACCTGCAGCTCACGTCGGTCAGAACTGGTACAACCTGAATACTGAAACATGCAAACAAACGTTACTTCTAAACTCTTTTGCTTAAAAGTGCTGTAAACAATTTTAAAGATGTTTCTGTTCTGAGAGCGCTTTAATGTGAGAGCTACATTATGTCTTCCAGTCTTAATGAACTATTCCCCCACCTTTTTTGATTATTTGTTTTTAGGAGCAATCAACATGGATTTAAGAAATTATGAGCTGCTGTTTTCACAAAAGTCTGAATTCTAGCCACTGTAAAAACAGAAGAGGAGTGTCTTTAGATTGTGAAATTTGTTAGTGAACAAGAAGAAACTCTTCCCTGGGAGAGGAAGAAAACCAGCCCTTTTGTGTTAGTTTTTTTTTTTTAAATAATTATTATTGGAGTGGTGTCAGTTTCACTAAGCAGTACTGCTAACTACTGATCTACCAAAATATATCATGAGCTCCAGGCACCGTCCTGTAGAAGAAACAACAACAAAAAAGATAGCTATACAAAAAAATTTTCTGTGTTTCAGTTTAGAAGAATTAATTTGTTATACCTGCTTTATGCAACACAAAAGAATGTTTTTAATCTTAATCATGTAGGTCATAAAGTAAAAACAGTATTAGAAAATGGACACGCTGCATAGATGCTTCTGTAAAAAGGACAAACCATCAGGTGAGTATCAGGAACAACTAAATTGACACAGCAGTTTTCTAGTGGTTCAGTTCAATAGACTACACAATCAAAACGAGCATAAATCTTCATTAATGCTTTGATTAGGAAATAGGTTTTTTAGCTCACAGGTCTTAATACTTGAACAAAAGACTTCTTACTCTTCATAGAAGGAGTCTACTTCACTTCTGTATTTCTCAAGCACAGTGAGCCGTTTTAGCTTCATTGTTGGACCTTAAAAGAGAGAGGGAGTCACAAAAACAGAAATAGGAACAAAAATTCCTACTCGGTTTGAGCTTTGATTCTTAAGATTTTCTATTGAAGAGCTTGTTTGGAAGAACTTCTCTCACTCAGTGTAGAAACCTGCTAAAAGTGAGAAGCAAGCATGGTATGTAAAGTTGCCTCCACATAAGCAAGAGGACTTCAAAGGGAGCTGCAGGTAAGAGGGTGATGACCTACTACTACTTGTATTTTCATTAAAAATAATTAAAAGGATGATGGTTTTGAAAGCTTTTAAACAATTCCCAGTTTATTCAAAGAGCCTGGTAATGTGCTTGGGGCTCTGTGGGCAGGCTTTCACTTTCACTCACTGTCTTGCAGCTTTTTTTTTTTTTAAAACAAGAAATTTTCAATATTGTAGTCAACCAGCTCAGTATTAGATCAAACTCGAAATTTAGACAAAGTATGTGTGTGTATATATATATATATATAAAAATAACAGAAAAACAAGAAAGAATTTGAAAAATAGATGTCACAAATAGTTAACAAAACATGGCCTTGGGAAAGGAATGGATACCATAGATATGTCAGGGTGGGTCATTAGAAGATAAGTTCGGGAGAGACAAATGGTTTATGAGACCAAACAGAAAATTGCTTGAGCTATATGTGAACTACCCTAATCGGCACACTAAAAGATCCACCCTCAAGCAAAGAGAGCCTCCTACTTGTTCAAAGCCCCCTCCCCACAGAAAGGTGAGAAAAAAAAAAAAAAAAAGTACATTGTGGTGAGAAAAAAAAAAGTACATTGTACCTTTAAATGGAGACCAGGCCGGTAAGAACCAGCGAGAACTAGCTGTGAGGGAACCTAATTGTGAGCAGTTTTACCAGGCTGAAGAGGCGTGCTGCCTGGGTGGGCTGCCACCTAGCACCCATCTCCGCGCCGCCATGCAATAAAGGCTGTCTTGGCTCTGTGCGTGAGACTGGCTCTCTGCACCTGGGGTAATGAGCCCCATTTGTAAGACAGCGTTATTACTGGAGATAACCAATACCATAATGCACAAGGAATTAACCAGAATTGATTATTTAATTGCCCAAACAATCTGAAATTTAACCAGAGCTGTACTTGTAAATGAACACAGACTGATACATACATACACAGCAAACCCTCTGATTTTTCTGTGCGTTAACATATACTGCCTAACGGGTTTTTTCCTTCCCCTCCAGCAGTGGTACCCAGCATTTGACATACAAAACTGTATTTGAATACTCTTAGATCAGCAGCCTCTTTACTCTCTGTATACCTCAATATAAATAGTAAATCTTACCTAGTTCTCCCCCAGAAATGGAAAAATCTCTCGGCAGGACTATCCATTTTTGAATACAATGCACCCTGTTGGTAGCGTTCATGTTGACTTTGTTGATTCCCTCCTGAATGGCCTGGTAGATCGCCTGGTCTCTTGTAGCTACAATCTCCGATACTTTGGTGGCTTTACTCCCAGTCTTCTGGCAGAAGTCTCTAGCTTGCTCAGTGAGAATGTCAGTAGGATCGGATGTATCTGGGTCCAGCACACTCTAAAATACCAGATGAAGTGAATCATCAATTGCTCGCTCTTAGAAGGCAGGGAATGTTTTTCTGATCAGGTCGTCCCTGACTAGTAAGAATCAAGAAGGCTCAGCATCAACACCCAAACATTTTATAAGCCTTAAAAAGCAGAAGCACCTGCGGATGACAGTGCTTTTCTTCCCACTTGGCTACCAAATGCAAATGCTTTTGGCTTATATACAGATGACGTGAACAGACTTAAAATACATCAATGAATTAGGCACTGAAGTCCATCTATAGACCCTGAATTTCTACCATAACTACTCCAATGTTACAGGGGAACATTTAGCTCATCATTACATTGAATCACTGTGGTGTAACATAAACCAACTTGAGATAAAAACATTCTTTGAAGTTAAGAGTTCTTAAATTAGCGTTTCTATCATATCCCTAGATAGGGAGTATCAGTCACAGAGGGAAACAACTTGAGAAAAACAAAAGGGTTGTTCATTACGTATGTGCCCAGAACATAAATTACAAATGTTTTAGAAAAAAGTGATTTCTCAATTGTAGTGTATTCCACACCAAAGTATTCATTATTTTGTTCTACAGTCATCATTCTTGTGTCATACGAAGAGAACAAATTGTAGAGAAATGCTTCGGTTGGAAAGCCTGTTTCTGTTGGAAAGTTTCTGTTAGAAACTGGTTTTGCCCATAACAAAACCATTTGCTGACTTTGCTCATCTGTAAGAATAAAAGCTATTATTGTGCTCCTTTACAAAGACTTCTCAGTCTTTCAACATTTCTTAATTTAAAAACTGCATTTAAAAAATAATAGGTCTTATTATATGCATAGGAAAAACAGCAGTAAACATGTAGATGTTTAGCAGATCATCTAACCATAACAATTTTAGACCCATCAGGATTCAGTCTGTAGTTGCTACACATTTTTTGCCCACTAACATCCTCCTAGCTAATTTTGCGTCTTTTTAAAAACAGCTCAAAATTCTTGTGTTAGGTTTGGGCGTCTGATTTCACTGCAGTCGATATTAAAACTGGTTTACCTTTAGGGTCAGCAACATTGACAAAAACTTCTTTTTATCTCCAATCACCATAGCATTACTAACAATTGGGAGCTCTTTTTTAACGGCATCTTCAATTGGAATTGGAGGCACGTTTTCACCTCCAGCTGTAATAATCAAATCTAGGCACAAAAAACCAAAGGCTGTTAGTTGAATTCAAATAAATTCTGAAGATCAGGTTAATGTCTGGATCAACACGCTTTTTATTCTGACATAAAGAATGAGGGATTTTTTTTCAAAGATGTGTTCAAAGAGAACAAAACCCCTATACATTAATTCAAAAAAAGAAATGCTAATATTCTTCGAATACGTGCTCAGGCTCTCAGCTCTCCCTCGGTATAGCACACTTGCTCCAGGTAATTTTTACATAATCCAGTAGCAGGTCAGTTGTTCTCAAGACACTGTTGCATTATCTGGAAATTCCCTGTGAGCATTCGTCTCTTCCAAACTAGCCTAGGATTCACTCTACTTCACTGGTACCTCGCCAAGAAGCAAGTTCATTGTTATCATGATTAAAATCGATTCTTAACGCCACCAAGAGGGGTCAGACAAAAGTAAGTTACTGCTGCAGGAAGGCACCGTAACAGCAACATGGAAAGAAAGGAGAGGCGAGTGCAGGAGAGCTCAGGAGAGGAGGTTTGCAGTGGAGCAGTGATTCCTGCCCTGTTTCCACACCAGGGGAACGACCAGCTGGAATCTTTGTTCTTTTTAACAAACTACAGAAGTGATACCTTATTCTGTTGAAAAAGGCAAGTGCATTTTTATTTGAATGTATTCGTTCTAAAGTACAATACATATATTCATTGGAATTATTACAAATTTGAGTGTTATCTAAGTAAATTCCAACTCTTTGCTTTCATTACAGTGGTGACTTCTCACTGTCCTTGCAGCATGTCAGAACATGCTTCAACAAATGATGCACACAATCACACCGTCCTTTGTGCACTAACAGCTAACGGCATGTGTTAAGGATCGGGTTGGTACCCAGTTCCCCGTCAGTGATAAACTTCAAGAATTTAGATGCAATCAAGGGAATACAGCGCCCTTTCGGTGTTCACAGGTTTGGGAAATATGATAAGATATAACTTCCAGTCTATATTCAACCTTCTGGTATGGAATAGGCATTGATCTCGTAACTATAGAAGTTATTTATCTCCCTAGTCAACGCACTGCACACATCTGAGGAAGAACAAGTGGTGTTTATAGAATGAAAGGCTTCTGTCAAACCCAAGATAAATACCAAAGTTAGTTGTATATCCAGACTTGCCTGGGTCTATTTTCTCTTTTCATTCCACCTTCCTTTTGCCTTAGTCCTGTCTTTGTCTTCGATCCTCTACCAATCTCTCTGGTACTTAGGTGGTCTTTTTTGTTGTTGTTGGTTTTGGTTTTTTGAGATGTCAGCTTTTTCCCAGCTGATCCAGACAACTAATAACGGTAACAACTTTTTCCACACCTCTATATACTCCCTTGTATGGACTTCTCTAGCTCCATCTTTGTGCTTTGCAGCTAATCCACCCTAAAACTCCTAAGAGCACAAACCAACGGACGAAGTCCTGCTTCGGTCACTAAAAGCAAAGCTTCTTTACTATGTTCTGTTAGGTGTTACCTTATTTGGACTTGGAATTAAAACTTTAATGAAAGAGGATTTGCAGGTATTTTATCCCAGACGGTCTACCTATTCTGTAATTTAGAGTAATTGTTATTAGTTCAGCAGTCAAGGAAGATGTAAGTGAAGCACAAATGTTATGATGGAATGAGACGGAGTTGCTAACTGCTGTGCTAAAGGAAAATGAATCAGATAAGAGAGCAAGTTAAATATCAAGGTATCTGCGTTTGGTGCAGCCTATTAATAGTATCTGCTTAAGTCCTGATTCCTGACAGGACACTGTGCCATCCCCTGACAAATTCACCCATCCAGGTCATCTCCCTAGTGATTCATCATATAGTCGAAGATGATAGTTACTCAATTTTTAAATCTTCAGTTACATCTCAGCTGTGACCAATCCTGCTCTCTGAATATGTATCGTGACCAGTCTCACTCTTGCAAGGCTTCCAGCTATGTACCGTAATAATACTGAGGTTTATTGCTTTATCTCTAACTTTCCCTCCTGCTCTCAGGCTTCACCACTAGTCCCTGCAAGCATCACATCAGGCATCAGAGGAGCTTGGCACAGACCCATCTCAATAACTTCTGTATCATAGAGGGGCATCTCTCATTGATACAAGAGCTATTTTCTTTTTTTTTAAAAAAAGAGGGGGGGGGGAAAGAAATATGTAAATATATATTTTATATAATATATATTTAAAAATAAAATAAATAAATAAAAAAGGAAAGAATTTGAAAAACAGAGGATATTTGCTAATCCTTACAATTACCAGAACATGGCCTTGGGAGAAGGAGCAGACACCATAAATACCTCCAGCTAAGAGGTAACAAGATAAGCTCAAGGAGAACCAGATGGTTAATGCACCAAACAGAAAATTGTTTGAACTATGTGTGACTTATCCTATTCACCACACTAAAAGATCCACCCTTGAGCAGAGAGCCCCTGCTAACAAAGCCCCCTCCCCACAGAACATGCAGGGTGAAGCTGTACCTTTAGATGGAGATGAGGTTCATAAGAACCAGTGAGAATTAGGTGTGATTAAACCTAATTGTAGTTCAAAGTGTACAAAATGTTTTACCATGTGTTAAGATTTGTGGATTTACGACCCAGCAGCCATCCCTGCGGAGACACACTCCACAGTAACATCTTGGCTCCGTGTGTGCAGCGGCTCTTGCACACAGGGTGAAGAGCCCAGGTTTGGGATAACATCGTTACTGTCCACACATTCTAATGTACAATTGAGCTAATTTAGCAAGTTTTAAAAGGAGACTGGACAGTTTAATGAATCATTAGAATCAAAGAAGACACATGAAACCTGCATTATTATTTTATATTACTAACTGTAATTAATACTGAATAAAGGTCTGGGAGATAGACAGCCTCAGCGTAGCAACCGAGTCATCTCCACCAAGTACAGACTAGAGGGAAACCTCTCCTGAACAGGGCACACCACGCTTTCCTCAGAGGAAAGTTTATTTTACCGTCCTGTTAGGTCAGTGCTGCGGCATAGAGGAAATACACCAAATTAGATGGGCCAGTCCTGACAGGTGACTGAGCAGTGCCCAACAGTTACCGTAAACACGGAGCAAGATTTTGCTTATTACCTTTAATTCTTCCAGTGACATAGAGAAAGCCATCCTCGTCTAGTTTTCCTAAATCTCCAGAATGCAGCCACCCATCCTTATCAAAGGCTTCTTTTGTTTTATCTTCCATATTTAAATAGCCCATGAAAACAGTCCTCCCCCAGAAACAGATTTCCCCATTGCCTTCTTCATCTTCATCCACCAATTTCACCCTGCAGCCAGGGGCTGGTTTACCACAGCTACCACAGAAGAGCAAAAAAAGCACAAGAAGCACAGAAATATTAACCATAATACTGATATGACATCTAACATGCCCAGTCCCCCAACCTATCGAAATACTAGTGACTGTAGATAACGCCCTGTTACCTGTTTGTAAGCTATGGAGTGTTAACTTGCTAGGGCAGATATGTTGAACTATCTAAGCATTTTTTGCACAAACTCACAACAGAGTGGCAACGCATTGAGAGAAAACAAAATAAGCTATCTTTGCTGAACTTAGTAAATACTCTTCTCATATATTAGTATTCTCATTATTTATATAGATTCCCATATATTAGTAAATATATCTTCTCATAGATGTAATGAAACACATCATATTTTAAACAAATAAATAAATAAATAAGGTCAAATTACCTGTGCTGCCTGTAAATGTAGGGCCCAGATAAGCAATGCGGGCCTGTGGTCTCACTCATCCCGTAAGCCTCGTACAAGGTGATGTTCAGACCCAAGAAGAAATACAGTGTTTCAGTATTGAGGGGGGCAGCGCCGGAGAAGTGCTTCTGACAGGCCGACAAACCCAGCGCGCTGCGAATCTTTGCCAGCACCAAGTAGTCTGCTAACCTTGCCCAGAACTGCTTTACATCGCTGCTGAGTACCGAACACACAAGGGAAGGAGACAGTAAGTCACAGCAACCAATGAAACTTCCAAAACAAAATCAGACACAGATTTTGTTTAGGGATGTATTTGGTTTCAGGTGTTGACAGAAGTTACATCGGTAAGAACAGGTCACACATTTGTCATTTTTTTCATTCATTCAGTGGCTTTCATTGCTAATGAACTCCAGCTCTTGGGGTGTCTGAATACTGCAAATACATAAAGAATCTATAAAATTACATTGTAGAAAACAAAGCTCATGTATTCCTGATTCTTTATCAATTAAATGTGTCTATGAGAACCTATACTGCTAAAATCTGAACATTTCCAGCCCTATGTGAAAAGCTGAATTATCAGACCAGCAAAGCAGCATCACTGCACAACCTTTGGGAACACCATTTTCTGTAAGCAATTTCACACTCCATTGCATCACACTTTAAAGAACTTGGAAACAGGAAATAATTGTGAATAACTTAAATATCTGAATTTATACAACATTCTTTGTCAGGGCAATCTTACAGAGAAAAACACCAACATTATTCAGAACAGAAGTGATTTAATTAGAGCTCAGCGAGTTCTTCGGGGGTGCCCCTGATTTTCTGTGTGGCAGAGATGTTCCTACTCACACAGAGCACACCGCAGTGTCGTAAGCTGTTCTGTCTGCGCTGTCCCCCAAACTTGCCCCCTCACATACGCATCCTCCAGATCTCCTCGCAGCAGCACCCAGCTCGCAGCAGCACCCAGCTCACAGCGACACGCTGCGTCAGGGCGCTCCCCCTGCCGAACACCAACCTCTCCAGTTCACAGACGACAGCGCTGGGGGACATGTCAGTGGGAGTATGATCTCAGGAAGGATGGAGGGACACAACTGTCACCTGTGTTTAAGATCAGCCTACTTATCTGGTAGCTACACCCCCCTTCTTGCACTGTATTCGCTGTGTTGCCAGGCCAGATTTTACCCACTCACACTTGGAGTCCCGCTGCCGCACGCTTATTTATTTATTACAAGCAGACAGCCACTTTCAGGCTGATGGCAATCTTACCCTCTGCAATACATACCTGCTTGAGCACTTCAGGTTTCTCTCTAAGCTAAGTGCCATAGCCCATGACAGCATCTTCTTCTTCATAAATCCTGACTGAGCAGAAGCATCCTTTAATTTCTCCATGATTTTCTCCCACACTCGGGGAACCCCCATGTGAGACGTTGGCTGCACTTCTCTCAGTGTGTTGATCAAGCTGCCCTGTTAAAATCGTGAAATCGTTTCAACATGCTGCGAAAGGCCCGCAGCAGTGCTGAAGGGCCTTGCTGATGCAGTCTGCATGGTGTAATACTAACGTGTAGAACCTCACTGAACACCCAGGATATAAAGAAGGACTGCTGAACCTGCTTCAGTCAGACAGATGCGCCAACACGTGCCAGCTCTGGCACCTCAGGGGAGGCACGTGCACAAGAAGGAAAATACGTGAGTGGTTTTGTTCCTTTTGCCTCCCTTTCCACCAAAAATTGCTTATACTGCTTTCACTTTAGATGAATACTCTTGCCTTTAAAGACCTTACCAATCTAGATTATATATTTTAGTTGCAGCCTATAGCACTGGATCCCAAGTCTAATGGATTTTATTCTTCCATAATTTTTACAATAATGGACTCTCAATCTTCATCCTCTGCAACTCTTCAAAAATCATATTCTTTCCTTGGGATGTTTTCTGAGAGGAAGAAGCACAAGCTTTATTAGGTGCAACACAAGGCAGGTACCTTCAGAGCATCTGGCTCAGCAAAGTACACTTGCTCGCCCCACTTGATTCCAGTCCACAGGTCGTATATCTGCGCGGCTATGTGGCTGAGCGGGAGATAACTGACTATAGATTCCTGCTGGACCTCTGCAGGTTGCATATCTCCTGCTCTGCTGCAATGTGCTGACGTCCAAGTTATCTGTTTAAATAAATAATAAAACACGTTAGGTATGATGGTTTGTTTGTTGGGTTTTTTGTGTTGGTTTTTTTTTTTTATTTTTTCCTTTTAACACAAACTAAGGATCCTCATGCTGTGCTAATGTAACTATGAAGAATCTGTGCTCACAGAATTTGCTGAAGACATTGCAATCTTTGACAACACACCAGACTGTTAGTTCCCTGGGGGACAGTCAGTCAAAAGCAAGATGAACGCGGCAGCAACACAGACTTGCAGACAATGTAAGTAAACGCAATCTTTCTCCTGCCTGCCTGGGCTCTGAATGCCACCAGCTCCCAGCCCTAGTGACACACCGAGCAGAGCAGCCACAGGCTGGATGGACAAGGAGTAAATCGATCTGCCCCTTCTTTTGCAGCACTCCTACTGTGCATACTTTCCTGTCAAGCTGGCACTTTTCACCACTGCTACGTCTATACGTTTAGCTGAAAAAGAATAAATACTCAGTGATCAGTGAGCTCCAAGGACATTTCAGTATCAGCAACAAGCTCATTGTCTTGGAGTAACCATCCCCTGGCCAAGCACTGAGGAAGACAGCAGCTGTATTCTGCTCCTCTGGGATCCTCTGGTGTATTCACCGTGGGGGTTCACAAATGACAGGCCCCCCCCCTTGAGTGGGAGTCCATAGGTGAATATTTTTGAAGATGTGCTGCTTGACTTCTTAGTGAAACTGGATGATGCTTCCCTCCCTTCTTCCCAATTCCTAATTTATCTCAGAAGATGCAGTTCAGGGATGCTAAATATGCATGTCTTCATTATCAGAACATAGCATATGGAAGACCCACAAATACATGTGATGGTATATCTTTTCCCTCCCCCCTCAATTGCGCACAGCAAAAAACCCCACCAAAAATCCAGTAACACACAAAACCTCCAAACCCATCCACCCCCGACCCCCCCAAAAAACACCAAAACCCTGAAGAAGAACAGCTCTTTCCCAGAGGAGTCTAATCTACAATGGGGAGAGCAGGACACAGCAGTGAGATTATTCAGGATGGCCAGGAAGAGATACAAATCACATGCAGTATTGCTGTCACACTACATTCCTGCCAGCTCCTTTTCTTTGTACGGTACAGGTGTGCATTTGGTCTAAGGAAACACAGATTCTGAGAGGTTTTCAAGGAGCAGCATGCTGTCAGGCCGGGCCACTCCAAGTTCAGACGGCAGCACTGGACAAGTGGCTATGGGGGACGAACAGAGCAGGCAGGATGGGATGTTTTTGAGATGTGGCTGTATCGATTGCTTACCCTTGTCCCCCAAGCCTCCCAGCCGCAGGCACACTCGCAGCAGAGCTGTGCGGGGGGCACACACGACTGATTCAGCACTGGTTTTGCACAGGGACAGTACCAAACATCTTTTGACTAAAGAAGGCAGCAGCACAGCCACAGGCAAGGCATGTTTTCCACTGTTCGTCAACATAAAAATAGCCTGATTGTGATCAGCAGCCAGGAATAGTTTGGCAGCTAACGTGGAAATGACACCAGACCCCTCCGAGATGGAAGAGCATAGGATGTGCAATGTCAGATCAGTCTTTTTGTCTACCACATCCACTGTGTTCTGCCTCCAGACACCACTGTACCGTTTCCCTACATCTGGGTGAATTGCTCCTCACAGTGTGCACACCTGCAATAGTTTCTGCTTTATTTTGAGAGGAGAGGCCACAGCTTAGCCCAGCCTTTTCACAGATTGTCTGTGTGTTCAGAAAGGCTCCCTGCTTTCCACTCCTGCTCAGCCACCCTAAAAAACTAACAACATAAAACCCCAAAAAACCTGCACTACAGATCTTTGCTAGCAGACCTCTGCAGAAAGTCCTTTTTGCAAACGATTTTGCTCTTCTCTGTCACTGGGAAATTTTCTGTTCACAGCAATGCAGGTGGGGCTATTCCAGTACCAGCACTGTGTACTAGAGTTGTACTGTCCTCCAGTGAAAGATGCAGAAACGCAAGTCTAGTAATACAATATCGCCAACCAAAGCAAAAAACCCACACATTCACCCCCATTTTAATAAAATTTGCGAAAGCAGCCTATCAAGCTGTTCTGATAGATGATGTATATGATTTGCTTGTTTTAAGATGACTGTGACATCACCTGAGAGACTTTATGCCACTCCATGAATTCTCTTTATGAATATATGCATTATATCTCAAGAAAACCAGTGAATAAAAAAATTTTAGTCGTAACAAACTGTTCAGCCTTGTGAAATGCTAGTTTGAATGGAGTTTCATTCTTTTACCTTGCTTATACTTCACTGGAAATTGCTGACTGCATTTTGAATATTGCTTTGTAGTACGCTACCCATGTTGCAAAAGCAAAAGCATTTCAAGGCTCTAGTACGTACATGTAATTTCAAAACACACGAATAAATCTCTGCATACTTTGCTATTTTTCTGGTAAAGGAAGAGCCTAAAGTACATACATTGTCATGACTCAGCATAGCTCCTTTTGGCTTCCCAGTTGTTCCGGATGTGTATATTAGTACACAGCATTGATTTGGCTTTTGGGAGTTAATAATATCATCCAAAGTAGAATCAGATACGTCATCTCCCAATTCCAGAAACTCTTCCATCTAGAATATGTAACAGAAAAGATAGGATAGAAAAAGCTCCTTACAAGTGGGGAAAATGCAGTACCTTACCAGTCTCAAAAATGGCAGGAACCTTCAGTGCCTGGCTCTGAACGTGTTTCCCAAGCAAGTTTCCCCCGCCCACGTTAGATATATGGCAAGGCCAGCTCAGAACGTTACGTGTGAACTGCACACAGGCTGTCCTAAACTGTGCTGCCATGAGGCTTTTCATTGTCTAAGGGAATAGTAATACTATTCCTCCGCCAAGATGGATACTATGGAAAAGTCACAGAGGCTAAAATTCTGTTACTATCTCACACTATCACAATGATTTTTAATCTCATTTAAAATAATCTGGATGTACCATTTTTTTAAGTCAGAGTACACTTGTGACATTGCATCTACAATGCCTTGTCCTCTATGTAAATACAAATATAAATCTAAGCAATTGGATGAAAAGTTTCTTTGCAAAAGCATCATTATCTAGATGTGTGAATGTCTGCCCAAATTATCTGCTATTTTATAGCAAACAGAGCATACGATGCTGGTCACAACTTCCATTCAAATTTGGCTCAATCTAGAATGAGCAAAACCTTTTATGATGCTGGACTTTTGTGCTGCACAAATTGGCCCAGCAGAATGCTGAACCTGATCTTCTATATTAGATTGGTTGCTCCCAGATACTTCTATTGCCTGCACCTGATACACTGCCGAGTGTACCATTGATTTCTATGCTAATCGAAAACCAGTGTATAACAACATTTTTTAAGAAAGCCAATAACCAAACAGTCAGTTTCCCATGGGAATCAGATGATTGACACTGTGCTACAGAACTGTGTTATTCAAACACAAAATGCAGCACCTCCACTCCTCAGTGATTCCTCGGAGATCTATCTAGGGCCACCCAGCAGTGAAGGGGTGATGCAAAGGGCAGCAGAGGTGAAAAAGGAGAGGATGTGCTTGAGTTCATCGTTTCCTTCAGACCTCTGCCATTGCCAGTGGGCTACTAAGGCTACAATGGTTAGCCTCTGTGGCACCTAGACTTCCCCTTCTTGGGTGGCAAGGCTACCCTAAGGATCCCTCATCAGTTTTATGCTTTCTTGCAACAAACCACATCTCTGAAAAGAGATGAAGCAGCTCTGTAGCAAACAGAGGCTTTGTCACAGCCTATCCCTTCCCACAGAATGTGGCTGCATCAATCTCACGAGCTCCTGGAAAGTCTGGAGGTGCCAAGGATGTAATTGTTTGTGTGTGACTTAGCAGTTGTTCCTGTTTTCCTGACCCTGCTGTCTTCTCAAACTAGAATGCATTAATCACTGCGCATCTGTTGTCTAGGCTTTGTTTACTGAACAGGACCCGCAACAGACAGTATGCCCATTCCACAGAGCATGAAAGGTACAAAAAGCCAGTCACACACGCTACTGACTTTGCATTTGCCTTCTGGAAACATGCACTCATCAGTGAACCAGGGCTCTGCCTTTACTGCAGCAACTGCTCATTACAGGTTAGCTGTCAACTTGCAACACAAATCCCTTTTATCACGTCATGTGGTTTGGGTGGTTTGTTTTACATCAAACCTAATAAACAAACATTTCTGCCTTCGGTGATTTGACCTCTGATTTTTCCTCTAGCAACATAAACTATGGCAACTGTCAGACACTCTCACAGCTGCCCTTCTCCATTGGGAAAACGTGTCCAACGTGACACCTGAACAGGGGGTTGTCAAGTGTATCAGTTCTCGGGTATTCAGGTTTCAGCAACTGAATGGTGTTCTGGAATTCATTGCTAGTACTCCCTCTTCTTACTAAGAAATATAAATAGTAAGGTCTTCTTTGTATTAATTTTTTTATTGTACTGAGATGCAAGGCACACTCTACACCAGTATGTATGGCAGTGTAACGGTACCTGTTTATTACTAGAGAGTTACATTACATTGCTATGCCACATAGCAAAAGAAGGTATGATTAAAACAAGTGCAGAAGACTTCTCTTGTGTACCCCTCAGGTTATAAAACCCACAAATATTTAGAATACTTATATGCTGCTATCTTCATTAATATCTATTTTTTTCCCCAGTTGAAGTTTTTCAGCCTAAAATCTGATAATCTGTAGTCCACTTAAAATGCTAATTTTTGTATTCTTATTACTTAACCAGTTTCAATTATATTTTCAAAATATATTGGAATAACATGTTTATAAAAATCTGTTCTGCTTCTAGTCCTCCTACTTCTTAAAAGCTGGACTTCTACCACTCAGTCCTTTGTCCCTTTTTCTGCTTTATTTTTATCATGTGATACAAAGCAAACTCTCCATGTGGTCCGTAGTTATTTCTCTTCGGTTGTTGCCTGTGACCAGAAGTATTTGGTGCAAACAAAATGTGATTATCATCTGTAAAAGCACAAGTGTTTTCATGTTCTTGGATCCGCTGTAACTAACCACAATTCAGTTCTCACTAGCACCAGTGGACAATGTTACTGTAGCTGTTCTGAGAGTGCACAGTCCCACCTGAAGCCTACCGGGGCTTCATTAACCCAGTCAAGTAAAAAGCCAAGAAGACCCAAGACAGACAGTTAAGCAATGTAGCTCTAATTTTAAGTTAAACAGAAAAAGCTGGTGAACCTTTTGAATGTGCTTGCTGGAACACAAGGTAAACATCCTCCAGATTACACATAGTAGAAATTCATCAAATAAATAATATCCCATGAATTATAACTCTGTTTTAGCATTCACATACCGTATACAAATTTGGATGTCTCTCTGGAATGGAATCCTTATATAGCACAACGGCTTTCAAGTGTGGCAAGCGATTCCAGATCTGTTGGATTTTTTAAAACAAATTTATTACTTATATCTTGTGAGGTTTTTTTCCCATTAAAATACTGCCAAAACTGTAATGGCTTGGCAGTCACAAGAAACCCCGTTTCCCTCTACCCTCAAATATTCTCCCCTAAACTTACAACTAGCTCAACAAGGAGTGGAGGGGGGGAAGGAGGGGAAAAAAAGATGCTATAGAGTCTGCTCTAGAAAACCTGTTTTCAGTCAAAAGATGGGGGAAAAAATAGTACAGTAGAAATGGCTCCTCGGCATCCTCTCTTGTGACACACCAAAGGGCACATCAAGGAACAGTCTAGGTCAGGCTAGAAGCTGATCTGAGCTGCTGTGGTTACTGATACAGATGGAGCACATCCCTCAGCAGCACCTTTTGTTAAACTGTTGAAGAAATTCCTACCTCCTTAAAGAAACAAAAGAGAAAGCCATATGCACTTTTTAAGAATAAATAAAAACATGAGACTGCAGGGCTTACAGGCCGACAGCAATGCTGCTGCTTTCGGCAGCTCGCCCTCCGCTTTGCGTGGCTGCAGACAGCATCTATCACACCCACCCCTGCGGGACCCGCGCCCCACACATGCCTTTGAATTAATCACATTGTGAACGGATTTGATCAGCCTGCTGCTGGCACAAAAGCGGTGCCTTGATGGTCACCATTACGTATATACTGTTCGGATCACAACTGAAATGTTATTATTTCGGTCTTAGGTTCTTCCTGAAAAAAACAAAAGCTTCTAAAATCTCTCAGCTGGATTAAGCAGTGCTGGCCAGAGCTGTCTTGTCTTTTTCTAGATAGAAATGTGTGTTAATCAAAGCCCTTGAGCTCAATTTACAGTCTCTCTGCATGTCCATGCCAGCACAGCACAGCTTTCAGTCCACGACACTGCAGGGCTTCCTGACTGTGCTTTTCCAGAATACTTACAAAAATCTCTCTTCCTCCAAATCACATGAAAAACAGAACAACAAAATGCAAAGTAATTAATATATAACCTACATGATGTGCATGTGAAAAAATCCCACAGACATTTTCTCTCTGGCAGGTGCAATGTTTTTGGCAGAAAACTCCACCATGGGCCCTCCACCCACCCCCCCTGCTTCAGCAACTGCAGCTGGTGCCAGTGCAACAACTCGTCTCCAGCCACGGCCCCCTGCACCCACCAGGGTGACCCCTGCCCGGGAGCGGGGCTGTGCCCCCTCCCCCACTCACACAACAGGGACCTTCCGCCAAATGGTCCTTCCACCTGCACGGACCCGCTCAGAGCTGCCACGGCCTGTCAGAACTGTGACCATTCCTTAGAGACTCCTTGTCTCTCACAGGAACCTCTCCCACCAACCCCCAGCACCAGCGGAGACCTGGAGCTGGAAGGGACCCACAGGGATGGCGGGGCCCAGCTCCCTGTGCCAGGCAGGGCGGCCTAGCGCCAACCCACCACCGCACACTGCCCGCTGCCCGCTGGCTCCAGGGCTCCAGCCGCTGCCACCAGCTCCAGCCACTGCCACCAGCTCCAGCCACTGCCCACTGCCACCAGCTCCAGCCACTGCCCACTGCCGCTGGCTCAGGCGTTTCGGGCTGCAGCTGCCCGTTTGTACTGAGGCAGGACCAATGGGATCCAGTGTATACTGGGACAGGGCCCAGTCTGTACTGGGAGGGGCCTAGCAAAGAGCAGTAAACTGAACAGCCTTTATGGTTAATACTACAAGCAGGAAAAGATGACACTTTGGGAAGACGAAATTCTGGATGCTATAATCTTTAATATTTAAATGGCAGGCCTTTCCAAACTGGCATCACCATAACCTCTTCCACATACGTGATCTGCGCTTTCCCAAAGAGAATCAGGTGGTGACATTATAAAGGCAAGATCTTTATAAAGAATGGGGGGGTTCTCCAGGTGGGCTTGCAGTGCCCCAGCCTGTGAGCTCTGCTGGAGAGAACCAGAAGCGCCAAGGTGCCAGCCACCGGCACTGCAAGGAGCAGGGCTGCACGGCCCCCAACGGCCCAAACACCAGGCAGCAGAGTTCCCACCAGGAACACTCCCATGGAAGGGTTCACAACAGAGATGGTGAATATGGTATCCGGGACCTATACAGCATCAAGAAATGGGAAAATTTTGGCTTTTCAGTAACCATTTGGCTATGTTATACCTGCATTATCTTGTCCAATTGTTTCCAGTTTTCCACAACCATGATATTGGTTTTGCTGTCATGAGCAATGTAGTGGCAGGCCTCGGGAGAACTGGTTGTATATATTCCTGTGACAATTCCTCTGCAGAAATAGATACACATAGAACATATATTTATATACATACACACACATATACATGCACTTAGTATCAAAACGAATAATAATCAAGGATGAAATGAAAGCTGAAGGAGTACGACTATGTGCAAGTAAACAGCAGCACGGCTGCCATGTTTATTTCAAGTATTCAGATATACATTAATATCCATCAATATCTCTGATATACGCACACGGTAAAAATTAATCTCTGACCTCTGTGCAGCAGAAGATGCCACAGGCTAGGAGTCAGCATTTTGACGCACTGAAGGCTATGTGAGAATTAGCTCAGGAAGTGGTAAAACACCCACTTATGTCCTCCTGCTGTTCAAGCTGCACAGAGGTACCAATTTGAATTTCACTGGCACAGCAACAGCTTAAGAGGTAAAATCCAAATTGTATAAACAGGTATCAGTCAGTATTTATCTGTCACTTCATCTACTTGAACGT
The DNA here is from genome assembly GCF_015220075.1 of Falco rusticolus. Classification (NCBI taxonomy): domain Eukaryota; kingdom Metazoa; phylum Chordata; class Aves; order Falconiformes; family Falconidae; genus Falco; species Falco rusticolus. The sequence goes on from NC_051193.1 coordinate 22,953,341, forward strand.
ATCTTGCTGTAGACAAACATAACGTATAAAACTGGGAGTCTCATCTGTTTCCCACATCTTCCAGTGATAAGATACTGTACAAAAGCTTCTGTGTGACTGTCACAGTTATGTCCATAGCAAACAGGCTCGATTTCTAAGTGTCTGGACTATCTCAGACATACTGAAAGCTATGAGACTCCAGCAAGTTGGTGAACATGCTGATCAGCTGCAGCACAACTTCCAAGACAAGACAAAAAATACTGATTTGCTACATTTCCAGACCTAGCAAAACAGAAATCCCAAATCCCTCGCAAAATCAAGTCAAAAAGTCTTACCCAGCAAAAACAGCTCCAACAGCTGAGATGAACCATTCTGGAGAATTAAATCCAAGGATTGATACGCTGTGAAATCGTTCTAGACCAAGCTTAAAAAATAATAAGCATAAGGTTGTATGATATAGGCACATTGGAGAAAACCATACAGCATTAAACATACACACAATATAAAGCATGGGAAGTTTTGATATACTTCTTATTTCAGTATTGCCAAGACATGTCCATGCACATCTCTGTGTTGGTATCCAGGCAAACCCAGTATTTATCAGCAATTCACGTGATGCAAACTTTCCACTACCTGCTGTAGTCAGGCTGAGCTCTGCTGCCCTGAAGGGCCCAAAACGTTTCAATATGAACAAAAGCGTGAGTACTAATCTTACCCTTTGTTTCGTCTGTTTCAAAATCTGTCCTTATCTTGCCAAATTCAGTGCAGCTTTCACCTGTTTTTCTTTTTTTTTTTAATCTTCAGGCCTTATCTTTGTACTCATGCCCCTTCGAGACAGTGCAACACAGCAGCTCCTCACTTGCAGTCAAGTTCACTTGACAGCAGTGTTATCTCTTGGACCAAAACCAATTTTCATTGTTGTCATTTCAATAAAGAATGTGACTACTGACCTTCAATTAATTGGGAAAAGCCTTTTATATTGGTTTTGGTGGGTGGTTTATTTATTTATTGTTTTGTTTTGGGATTTTTTAAGGAGACAAAGAAAAAAAAAGGAACTGATTTTGTTTCCTGTACCTACCTTCAAGAAGCTCTTGGCTGCTTTCCTGGAGAGGCAATAATACTCTGAAAAAGTTATCTTCTCCCATTTTCCGTCCTTTTTGCTGGCCAAAGCATTAAGAGATCCATATTTTTCTAGACTCGTCTTGAACATCTGATGAACTGTTATGGGAGTCTGTGGACACGAGTTATCTATTCGCAGCCTGACTCTGCCGTCAGCAAAGGAAGTCCACAGAGACTCTGGGAAGTAAAGCATTATCGTCAAGGAATTCTGTCGTTGGAAAAACACTGTGTGACTGTGTACCGAGACAAGGGGATTGATAAAGATGCAGGACCAAGCACAACTCTGGCACTTCCCACCCTTTGAGAGGAGGGCTTTACCATTTTATAACTACCACCAAATATGCCATGCAGAAAGGGAAATCTTTATTTCTTACGCTTCTTTGTGCATTTTGAATAAAATGCCATCATACAGAATGCTGCTGATCTGTGTGTTACAGGCACACCACCAATCCCAGCAGATTCTGTTAGTCCCACACTCAGCCCTGCACAACCCACTGCCCTTGAGCTAATGGAGGAGCTGGTGAATCAGAAGGCTACAGAGATCTGAAAGATCCAAAACTTCCACCCCTGTTCAGCACTCAAGCTCCTTTTGTTTGCAGCTCTTTCCTCCCTCCTTCCCCTCCAGCTATTCTCCTTCATCCTGCCCCTGTTCCCCACTACTCCGCACAGGTTTTTTGCTTGGTCATCTGCCCTGTGTCTAGTACGTACATCCACTTCACTCCTGTCCTGCCCTATTTCCACATCATCTTTCACCTTCTTCTGCTCTTGCCTTCCTCACCCTCTGTTTCTGTCACCCACTTTTTTAGCCCTGTATTTTTCCTCCCCTTCCTTGACAGGACACAGGCACAGAGGAACCACTACCATCACCTGGCTCTCACGGCTGGTGCCAAAGGCTAGAGCAGTCCCTGGCATTCACAAGGAATGACGCTCAGAGACTCTACTTGGCTCTTGCAAACCCAGCAAGAAGCAGGCTGAGTATAAATACACTCCTTAGAGAATGTAGGCGTTAGTAAGTTGGCAAAATTTAGATGAATTCCCACAAGGAAGACAAAAAGACACCCATGACTTCCCAACCAACAAGTCAGTTCCCATACTTCTGAACCAAATAGTACAAGAACATTTTAAGGACATTTTTGCCTTAGATTTACTTTCATAAATTTAGAAGTATTTTTACCATAAACTTAAAAAAGATATATATATATTCTATAGAGAGCTGGTGGAAAAATTCACATCAAAGACCTTAGGTTTGTCAGAAATTTTGTCAGAAAATACAACTTTTTGAAGTTTCTGATACAAGTTAATAATCACGATTGTTTTTACTACACCTATGGAAAGCAAAACCTGTATAGAAAGCTCAGCTAGTATCTATACTGTTTCCTGGTACCTCAGTGGCTGAAAAGAACAGTTCTGGAGTGCTCAAAATACAACACGTTTCACATCCCTCTCAAATGCTATTCCTCTAGGTACTTCATAGTGGGCCCCCAAACTACCTCTGAGCATTTCTGGCAATGCAGGAACTCATCAGCCAGCGCTGGATCCACACACGCGCTTCAGAACACGCTTGCAGCCTCACTCAGCTCACGTTTACCATCTGCACAGAGAACCAGAGGCATGGCCAGCTATTGTAAGCTCACAAGTGTACATAAAGAAAAAAGCCAAACTCAACTTTCTCTTGTAGCAAAAAAAAAATCATTCCTTAGCAGTGCAGAATAGCTCATGCACAGTCAGCTGGTAAATGAAGAAACACCAAAACAAGCCTATTCTGCTGCCAGTACTCCATGAAACTACTTCTGAAGATTTCACTGCCCCATGCTATTTCCTAGCATGTGCAGAGTATTTGGGGGGGGGGGGGGTGGAAATTCACCTTTTTATCCCCTCCCAGGTAAGGAGATAAAACCCCTGGTACAGAAAGTGAACTGAGCAGCCAGGCTGTGATGTGTTTCCATCCAGGATTAATGGCCCTGGCTCACATTATGTTCCATTCACCATCCTGACTCACAGTCTTGCATTTGTTCTCTTGACAAACAAAGTAATAATGACAGCAATAAATACAAATAAAGCTGCTTTATCTCCTTGTGCCTTCATCTTCTCGTATGTAAATTGCATATAATGATTTTCAAAACACAGGTGTGGAGCTTTGCTTCGGTCACCGGAGGAAGGGCATCAAATCCAGACAGTTTAGAAAATAAGTATCTATAACAGATTCTAGGTAATAAACAGCCTTTATCGAAGTGTAAACAAATCTGTTATGAGTAGGTGTTTCTGCACTTAACCCCAACCCTGGTGTGGAAAGGACGAGCGAGCAATAAGGGCTCTGAGAGAAGCTGGCATTAATCGAAATGCTTATTTTCTGCAGTGACACACCAAAGCCCAGATGAAAAACTCTGTGTCATGTTCTGGCTTCTAAACCAATGAGGCTGGCAGGGATTGCAGGTGTGACTGGGCACAGGTGGGTGACTGCTCTGTTCAAAACAAATTCATACCATAAAGAGCTAAAATACATTCTATTCCATTTATTATTAAAAACGCTCTTGAACAAATAGTATCTGTCTTCACAGGAACTGAAAATATTAGCAACATTTCTACAACATTACAGAAGTTGCATAATTACTACCTTTTCACTGCAGATGTACAATAGATAACAGAATAGCTTCTACAGAGTGAAAATCAATCAAATCATTGCATTATCTATACACAGAAACCAAAAATGTACTTTGAAACTTTTGCTTTTCCTTATACAGTTCTTTCTGGTGTCAAAAAGGCATCTTTGACAAAGACTAAGAACAGAATCAGTTTCACGGAGACTCAGTAAATCACTTTAATAATACACAATATATACTGCAAAGGACTATCAACTTGAATGACCATTCAATGTCTATTCTTGCATTTATTTGCAGGTAGAACTTAAATCTAAAACCAGTTTCCAAATCTGAATAAACCAAATAACCCTGAAGATCTAATTATTCTGTCCTATAGAATTCGTAAAAATGGCACAACATGAACATACTCCGCTGTCAGTTTGTGGAGGGATTTTGAGCAGAGCTCATCCTTCTCCGGCAGAGCCTGGGGAGGAATGGCTTGCGAAATACTGAATGAATAGATTATAAACTTTGGGAAAAGCAAAACAGCGAGCTGTGCCTCACTAGCATCTGAAAGTCAAACTGCAATGTCCAGGCTGGAAATTAACTCTAGCACCTGAAACCAAAGTGGAAATCGCAATAGAGATCCTTTAAATACACGATTAGCATTGGTACATTATACACCTGTAAGTTTACAGAGAGCATAAGAAAAAAACTAAAACAGCATTCCAGCTCAAAGTACTCAATGCCACTGCAAACAAACAGGAATATTTGTTGCTTCCCTCTTTCTTCCAGTAACTCCTATCACCTGCATTATTCTTTGTACCCAAAATGCTTTTTTCATTCACTACTATGTGATCTTGGCTCGTGTCCTTCATATGATGAAGGTCAGAGATGGTGAGAAAAGATTTGCTCCTGAATAAGACTATTTTGTCAGATAGAACAAGAAACGGCAGAGATTTCATTGAGATAGGTAGTCTTGACTGTCACTGTTTGAGCCTCTTCAAGTGTTCCCCCTCCATGTCATTCTCTCCAAGGCCAAATTCCATGATCAGATTAAATTTTCCATGATTCACTGTTTTTGCTGCTGAAGGACGAGATGGCGCAGAGTAGTCTCATAACATACAGTACGTAACAGGGTGACGGTACTGCAGTTTGTCTTAGGAACTGCTCTAAGCACAGCTGTTCTAAATATTTTGGATTTTAGGTGTCCAGTTTTTCCACTAAAGTCTAGTTTTTCAACAAGAAACTTTACAGGAGAAGAGAAAAATAGTTAAAAGCTTTGTTTACCACTTAAACACCTGGAGAGTTTTCAGTTATCTTTTACAATATAATCCTAGACTTGTGAACCATTTACACGTGAATACTGATTTATAAAAGCACACTTCTTATTATTTTCTACCAAGTCTGAAATAACATACAACATAAACACATTACAATTTTTGTATTTTTATTAGCCAATTGTTATTCCTTTCCGCTATGTATGACTGAACAGTTGTGGCATAGTACAGGCTGGCTGTCCCAGCCCAGATATCAAAAATTACTTTAAACAGACAAAGTAAGTGCGAGTCCTTCTGGTTTTTTTCTCTCCATGAATAATCCAGCTGGCTGAAATTGCTGGACCTCTGGGATGCATGAAGGAGACTGTGTACTAGTCTAAAAAAAAATAAAAGGAGGAAAAAACACTAATCCTACAGTTTAAAGCTAATATATGAATGAAACCTCCTCTCTCTTCACTATCTGACCTGCAAATATCCTGGTGACTGCAAGAATGGAATTTGGGAATGTAAATGAATCCTGATGTTTATGGAAGAACAACTCCCGGAGCCGGATAAAATGCAAAAGAACCACGGTCACCTTTCAGACAGGTAAGCAGGTGGGCTGTGGAATGGCCCTGCCACACGACCTGAGCAACTCTAAGTGGTATTCCACAGATGTGATGCCAAAACGGCACAGAGTAACTGCTCAGAGATGAATTTTGTCTTTAAGCAGCAAAGGTATTTATTTCGTGCAACGTTAGGGAGCTAGCCGGTTTGCACCGGACAAACTAACTCCAAAGATTTCAGTGAAAAGTTAGGTATTTTACACAGTTTTCATGAGAGGTTACAACATCTTTACATGCATACTCATTTGATTTTGACACCTAATCATTCCGTTCACAATAGGTGGGATCTAGGTGGAGCAGACCTTTCAATTTTCTTTGCTCAACGATTTCCTGACTTGATGGTCTCCTTATCTCCTTCAGGTGCCCACCTTTTCTTTTCTAATTATTCAGAGTACATTCCTTTCTAAACACAAACAGAGCATCACCCAGAGCATCCTCATCCTGACTAACCCACCCAAACTCATCCTGACTAATCTTTTTATTTTAAGACCTTGTTCTGTTTCAGATGTGCCCTGGGAAGCAGGAGCAAAAGCAGTAATTTAACTTCTGCTGGAAAGTGATTCAGATTTAACTCGCAAAACAGAATCTTGATTATATGCCAGTTCCTGCAAAACATCACTCTGCTCTAATGATGAGAGAAGGTATTCTGGCCTTTGCTGGAGGTGTTTCTGCCTGACAGTCATCATCCCAGATTCCACTGCCATGATGCCATCACATTCTGCTGACAACACAAAGACATCATTCCTCCTCTCACCTACTATTTTTTAGTTTTCTTCAAGATGGCTGTGGCCCCAAAAGCTTAACTTCTTTTTAGTAAAAGGTAGAGTTGAGTACACACAGGTTGGAGTCTGAGAGCTTGGCATCTGTGTCAAGCTTCCCCTTGTGCCAATGAACAGATTAAAGAGAAGCAGAGAACTGGATTTCAAGTGAACCTGAAGTATCAGCCAGAAGACATACATAGCGATTCTTAAAAAAAAAAAAAAATAGAAACCAGCTTGCTGTTGCTTGCCTTACCACAGCTAGGGAAGAGAAGGGTTTTCTGCTCTATTACCACTTTTCCACCACAAACATGTAACTTTAAACTCTCAGACAGAAAAGACTGAATGAGTAGTGGAAATATTTTTAAATGAGCCAAACCACACACAAATATTTCAGTTAATGGAAACTTGTTGGAGGAAAAAGGAACATTTATGAATTGCAATAAAATATACTGCTCTTCACATCAATAAACTACTACCACTGCGGGTCAGAGATATCCTCCAAAGAATGCCTCTAGAAGCTGACACAGAGGGAGTGGTACATCAGGATGAGTACAAAATAAGCTTCATAACAATACTGACGCTTCTGAAACTGATTACGAGGCACCCAAATAGAAGCATGTGGAGGGTGCGATCAGGAGGAAACATCACTACAGAAACGTTGCCCAGGCATGCAGAAATGGAAAGTCAACACTCAGTTGGAAATGAAATTGGTGAGTGATATGAATAGCCACAAGAAGGGCTTCTACAGGTACGCTGGCAGCCAAAAGGAGAGCCAGGGATCTCATGGGCAACTTACTGATGTAAGACATGGAAGGGTTGACGTACTCAATGCCTTCTTCACCTCAGTCTTTACTGACAAGATCAGCTTCCTGGGTTTCTGTGCTTAGTGGCAGGTGAGAAGTTTGACCTACAACATTAGAGGAAGATTGAGGTAGGGACCGCTTAGGCAAACTGGACACATACAAAAATGTCGATGGGCCCAGATGGGACACTTCAGTATACCCTGAGGGACCAGGCCAGAGTCATTGCTGCTCTCCATAGTCTTTGAAAAAGCATGGCAATATGGCAAGTCCCCATGATAGGAAAAATGCAAATGTCACACCTGTCTTCAAAAAGGGGAAGAAAAGAGGATTCAAATAACAAAAGGCCAGGCTCCCCACAGTCTATGGAAAGGCAAACTCTCCAACAAACAGAACAAACTCTCCTAGAAATCATGTTGAGCTATATAATGGTGACTGAGACCAGCCAGAATGGCCAGACTTGATTCAGCCTTGGTAAATCCAACCCAACTGCCTTCCGTGATGAAATGACTGGCTCCAAGATGGGGAGAGCAGTGGCATGTTGTTTACTTCACCTTTAAGAAGCTCTTTAACAAGGTCTCCCCTGGCATTTTTGCAAGGTTTAGACCGGATGGAGTTGGAGTTACAGGTGGATAAAAAATTGGCAGGACAATTAGTCTTCAAGAACAGTGGTCAACATTTCTAAGTCCAGCTTGCAGTCAATTACAAGTGACATTCCTCAGGGGTTAGTCCTGAGAACGACACTGTTTAATGACAGCATTATTGTCTTGGACAACAGAATGCACCCTCACCAGCTTCAAAGAGGACACCAAACTTGGGGAATCAGCCAACACACCAAAAGGCAGGGCTGCTGTTCAGATGGACATTGGCAAACTGGAAGAATGGGCTGACATACACCTCCAAGCTCGACAAGGGTGAATGTAAGTCTTGCACTTGGCATAGGACTAACCCCCTGCAACAGCACAGACTGGATGCCAGCTGGCTCAGCAGAAACTCCCCTGTGGTTCCCGGTGGACAAGATGAATGCAAGTCAGTGGAGATAAAGGTTAACTACAACCCGGGCTGCATTAGCGAGATTATAGCCGGCAGATCAAGGAAAGTGATTGTTTCTGCATACTGAGTACTCATGAGGGTACACCTGCAGCAGTGTGCAGCTTTGGAAGCCCCAGTACAAGACAGATCCTGACAAATCAAAGCAAGCCCAGACAAGGAACTCCCAGATGGTCAGGGACCTGGAGTGTACCATGTATGAGAAGTCCCTAAAGGAGCCAGGTTTCTTCAATCTGGAGAAAATAAAGACTGAATCTAACTGCAGTCTGCCACAGGCTGAGCGGGGTGCTATAATGAAACCAGATTCTTCTCAGAGGCACACAGCAGAAGAACAAGAAACAAAGGACATGAGCTGCAGCCATGAAAACTCTTGCTGGATAAAGAAAAATAATTTCACAATGCAGGTGACAGCCTAAGAAGAGGGACTGAGAGGCTGTGGAATCTCCATCCTTGGAAGTTTTCAAAACTCAGGTGAGCCCTCCTATGAGCAGAAAGCTGGACTAATTGGCCTCCAGTGGTCTTCTCCAACATAAATTATTTTGCGATTCCATCAGTATAAAACCAGCATGAATTAGTTCTCTTTAACCTTACCCCTGTTTTAAGCCAATATAATGTTTGCTGCCAACAGTAAGGTTACTCTGGATTTGAATATACATTAGAAGAACCAAATTGTGGCCTGCTTCCAGAGGAATGAGCCTCTATACATCTGTAGGAAAGAATGGGGAAAAAATTCCAGAACAATCTGTGGTCCTCATTAGACAAATTTACTCCTGAGGTTGCAGAACATATCAATTATAAAGAGAGAAAGACAGTTCTGCACAACTAGAAAACATCAGAATCTCCTCCTCCTCTCTTGATATACAAAGCAGACCCACCACAACTAGACACTGAGCTTCCTTCTCCCAAAAGATTTTTTGGGAGAAGTTTTTGACACAGTCCTCACTTTAGCAGTCAGCATCTGCATAGCTGTGTGATATTTCCAAGTCAAACACTGCTTCTCATTTAAATGGATAACAAGTAATGCCACAGATTCTTGAAGCCAAATAAAAGACAAAGGCTAACTTAAATTGTAGGCTTCTGATTCATCAACTTAGAAACATATCTAAATACAAACAAAGGAACTGCTTAATTAAAATGGATGGGGGGTGAGTTGTGTTTGTACAAAAATTATGATGGAACAGCTGGAATGGCTTCTGCCCTCAGCTGTTCACCTCACCTTTCTTCCAGAGGCTGTGGGCACTGCAGGAGTGGCTGTAGGCATGTGGGGTCCCTCCTGAGCACTGTGGCTCGCAGCCTCTCTGAACTGTGGCCAGCAGCAACCTCTGGGAGAAAAGCCGAGCAGACAGCTGACAGCAGGAACCAGCGTCCCAGATAAATTCTTAGAAAAATAGGTCAGAGCCTTCACCAGCACACAAGCAGAACCACAGTCTCAGCAATAATCTACGTATACAATGTATGTCTCAAATAGTTCAATAAAATACCCTGAAAATTGGAAAACAGAAGTTAATTATCTTATCCATCCAAATGTATTTTCTGCTTATTGAAAAACAAAAAGCAATGGCTACCAGTTCAATTCTTGGAAAGAAACCCATTCTGTACCAAATAACTGCCTTTTTAAAAATAAATATATATGCATACAGGTATACATTTAGACACATGTATGAAGTCTGCATGTGAGATTCCTACATAGATCTGCTTTTTTCTTAAAAAACACTTGCAGTTATTGCTCTAATTGTCTCATAGAACAAATATTCCCTGTTTAAATGAGCAAATTTAGACACCAGTGGCAGCCTCACCAAGGCAACAGGGAGCTCCTTCAGGGCTGCAAACCTCCCAAAGAACCTCAGAAAGTTCTGCTAGTAAGCCTCCTTTAAGCCACACAGTAGCACAACTAGGTTAACTTACCCCCGCAATCGGTTTAAAATGACAGTAGCATGCATTGCTACAATACAACCAAGAACTGACCACAGTACAGATATTCCTTTACAGCCCCAGTCATTACACAGTACGCCAAAACCTCAATAGCTGACAGCCGGTAAGTAGGCTGCGATGCCAAAGGTAACACAAGAATGGATATGATTTTCCATGGGATCAGGCTTTTTTTTACTTCTATCTACTAATTGTCTACAAAACCCAAGAGAAACGATTAAATTTATGCAAGTTTACAGAAAGCTCCTGAAAACTTTTCAGTGCCCTTATTTACTTCAGTTCGACTTCATTTTTTGCTGCCTCTCCTTATACCAGCCCTGAAAAATTGTCAGTCATAGTTTGATAGAACAGACACAAAAATTACATTAAAAAAATTCTGAAGAGAGCTTAAATTTCCAAGGATCATTTTTTACATACTTACCTGTTGGCTCTATGCCTTCATCTTGGGTCACCTCCAGATGAGGAAGCCAGTCTCTGCAGACAGTCTGTGCATCTGGAAAGGTTCTAAAACAAAATATACCTATTAAAAAGTTATCCAGGAGTGCCAGTAGGGTCCACTACAACCAACATACAATGTATCCAAGGGAAAAGGAAAACACAACTTGCAAGCACTTAGAAATACAAAGAAGAAAAAACAGAAAGCTCAGAGCAACAAAACCCATTTTGCCTCTTTGTTGCAAACTCCTCCACAATCAGGTTAAACATGGATATGTCTGCACTCTAAGGATGGCATTCCTCTTTCATACAGTGGACTTTTGGTTTCAACATCGCGGAATATACCAGATGGAGACACTAATTTTGAATCTCAACAGAGAGGCCATGAACCATGCAAGGATGAAGAATGAATTATCCATCTTAGCCTTGATCGTACTGCCACTAATATCACAATGCCTTGTCACTGTTGATACTGTTGAAGCTCTGAGGTTAGGATTTTTTTTTGTTTTGTTTGTGCTTTTTATTTTTTTAAGGCTAGGAACAGAAAGAGATTTAGTTCCTAATAACAGAGTGTCTCAAAACATCACCAAAGCACCAAATTATCATTATCACATGGATAAAATTAACCTTTCTTGGCTTTAAATTAACCAATGTTTAAAGCACAGATTAACAGCAATTCCAGACCAGAAAATCTGTAAAGTAACAGACTGCAACAGATTATATGAGCAAAACTTCTAAACAATAAGTAAGCATTTAGAAATGACTAAATGCATAAAGCAATGCACTGCAGATTATTAATGAATAGCAGCATGCAGATTTTCTAGTTTAGCTGACTTCAGGAGAGCAAGGGGTGGGAACCAGCAGCCTTCAGGGGCCATGAACAAGTTCGGATTGCCTTCATTCCTTCTTAACAGGTACAGCAGAAGAGTCCTGAGTGCAGCTCAGGAAGTCCTTACCCTCCACAGTGGAATAAATTAACTCAAAATGTAAGTCCAAGCAATGCCCTTCCCACCTTTCAAATAAATAATAAAGAACTTCAAAAGCAGGGTTTTTAGACAGCGGTGTCGGGGAGCACACAGTAGGACCAAACAATACATCAGATATTATTTCCTATCTCATATTCACAACTAGATTTTGTAGAATACCTGTATGTGGGACACTCCTAGAATTTTACTGTTATTCACAACGAAATCATACTCCAAGAAAGCCTTAACCAAGCTGGCTCCCTTTCACAAGAGTTTAGCAGATCTGGTAACTATTCACCCATCGGCAGTGACAACCACAGTCCATCTGCCCCCTTGCCACTACCACGCAGCAGATCTCCGTGTCCCCGAGCAGAGGAGCCGGTCACAAAAGCAACTGCAGGAGAACGAGGAGCCATCGCCCACCTTGCCTGCGAGGACCTTCCTCTCTCGTTAACAGCGTCACAGGACACAACATGGCAGCGCCTGCCCGGTAAGCAGTAGTCAGGCACTGGAAACAGTCACGGGCTTGGAGAAGGTGGATGTTGTTGAGGAACTGAGTAATTTAAATATAGAAGGGATTATATTGCATGTTGAAATATAAACCTGTGTTTGATGTATGGGAAAATGGTGACTTCATGAAGTGGGATTGCAAGGACAGACTGACAGACCAGGAAGACTTATTTGGGAATAAAAATAGACCATATAAATAACTGAAAAACATGTGTTTGGCTTACATCTCAAAACACTTGACAGTTCTTGAATTTTTTTCCTATTTTAAAGAAAAACTACATTTGATATTTAAAAATCCAGTGCAATCTTTTCCTTTAAGTATCTTTTGAATACTAAAGCTTTTCAAATTTTTATTCTTTTACAAAGCAAATAAAACCAAGTCTTAGCCAAAAGATAACCAAACATTACTCTTGGCAAAAACGAATAGCAAAAAAGCCCTCAGAAGAAAACAATCTCATTAGCAATATATCAGAAAAGCCTCCTTTGAGGCTGCTCCAAAAACTTTTAATGATCATCATTAATGACTTTTCCCGGATAAAAATCTCTTTAGCTTGCTTTATTCTCATCCCACTGTTATAGGATACTCGTTCAGTTTAAATTATGTTCCCTTAATAGAAAAATAATCAGCCTACAAGTCTGAACTTCTGGACTTGCTCTGGTAATGCTTCAACATGCAACCATTGTATGAGGAGCTCTACGCACCTAATATCTCAGGAGTGTTGATGCCACACGCAAAGCAGTTGATACCTGCCTCTATGGATCAAGTAGCCAATTTGAAAGTTGGATTTTTTTGCCCTGAAAATACAATTAAGAAATTTCCTCTTCCACCAACAATTTATATGCACATTCAGAACCAACCTTTCCGAATGAAAAATCATGTTTTTAATGTTGTTACTTTTAGCTTCTGTTAGGAGTCATTCCTCTAAAAAAGAAGTAAAGATCCAAGAACGGTTACATTATCTAGAATTGTTCAAGTAAGACTGAATCAAGAAGAATTCAGTGGGACTGCCTGATCAGGAGCTTACCAAGCATACTGCAGCAAGGAGAAAACACTGCAGAACTACAATTTGGTGGTGAGATGCCCCAGCAAAACCAAAATGCTTTGGAAATCTGAACTTTGGCTGTTAAATTTGTTGATAAGGCTGCAATTCTGCATAAATTATTTAACGTTATTGGTGCAAGGACAGCATGTTCCAAAATCCAACTACCAGTTTAAAACTGGGTTTTCTACATCCAATTTCTGAGTTAAGTGAAAAAAGTTTATGATTCCAAAAGGTAATCCATAATATGTAAAAACCTCTACAAAGCACACACAGAGGATTTAACAGTAGAGGTCACTTTAGCAAGCCAATTAAAACAACCTGAGTGCACGTAGCACAACGTTGACCAGCTACAACTAAACAAAGCATACTTCTGTATAACTCCATTAGCAGGAGTGGGTTTGGAATGACAGTATTTCCTGATACAATTTGGGATTTAATTTCAAGCTACTATTCTATCCTTGGATCGATGGCCTCACCTGCTGCCTGCATTCAATGCACACAGACCCCCACCCCACCCCACCCCACCGGAGGGACAGCATGCTTAGGCCAACTGCCTTATCCAGAGGTTTGAGGCAAACCCTAATGGAGCACAACATGAGTCCAGCGACCCCCACTCCTCTGTGCCAGTCAGATGTTACAGCATGCTGAGGCTGCTCTCACCCATCAGGCCAACAACCTGAAACAAAAGAATTTGAATATTCTCTATATTGGATTAACAAAGGGAAGGTTTCCTTTCCTTCCTTGTTTCCAAGATTGTAGTGAGCTCTAGTGAGATTAATCTTTGCAAACCAGTGGCAGTAACGCATGTGCAACTGGTATTATAATAGTAAAATAGTGACTGATGTAACTGACAGTCCTTGCTCCTGGTGATGAACCACCAGAAGCAAAGCATCCAATCTGAACTTGCTAGCACAGCAATTTCTTTATTTTCTTTCTTTAACTAAGTGTATTGAAATTGAAAATATTTTTTTTAACTAAGTGTATTGGGTGGAAACCAATGAATACAGTACAACTTCTTATCGTAACTACAGAAACAAAATGTAACAGCTAAATCTCTCCACTTTTATCACTATGAAATGGTAGTGCTTTTTTGCTGAAGTTAAACATTACAAAAGCTGTTTTTTCTGTTACCATCATGATACGAGTGTCTGACTAACAGCACTACTTGCTGTGATACTAATGTCCGTAATTTTTTAGTTTTAAGGGACTTTGGAATTGGCCTTTTCCTTCCATAGGCTCTATGCTTCCTTCTCCGGTAACGCATATTCTAGGCCAAATATAGTCAGATATCTGCTGTCCCCTAAATTCTCTCCTCTTAGTAAAATCTTGTGAAAATACAAAGAATAAAACTGACAAGAATCTATGAAGCCAGTGTTTAATATGATAATGTACCGATGATTTCTACGGAGAATGTGTTTTACAGAAAAACTCACAGAATACAGATTGTCCTGTATAATTAGGTTAGAATATTTTCTCTCAAATTTAAAAACTATGAACTTTATGTCGTAGGGTTCATTATATTTTGGCCTCAGTTCTGCAGAGTGATTTCTAAGATCACAAGTTGCACCAATAGAATATGAACACTGTTCATGAGATTTAAGGGGAAGCTATTCATTAAACAGATCATGTATAGCAGCAAATAAAAAAAGATAAATGTTCTTTTTTTTGTATTACTGTTTCTTATCACTAGCACTCAACTCATGTAGCTTTGTCAATGTTAGTTTTCACCAGTTGCCTCTCTACAGGGTTTATTAGAATTTTAGAAAATAAACTAGTTTTATGTATGGGAAATGTTCACTGTTGAAGATACTGTATTCATAATATGTATTATCAGATAAATTGAGATTAATATGATGCCTAATTTTAGAAGAACAATACATTCAAGGTGCAAAACCATAGGGCTATACTCAACCATGTTACTGCAGTTTGTGTCTGCTTAACTTCCAGAGCTTTATTATAAACTATTGCATGATTTTTGTTCTTTCATTACTTAAAAATAAATTATCCTGCAGATTTTCTACAACAAAGAACGTAGCCGTTAATGAGGAAATGCTCAGTTACAGTGTCTGCTGAGTACATACAATTTCTGTCACTTACATGCTTTTTCCAAAAAGCACTCCATTCATCCTCTCCCAGGAATCTCTCATAGCACTGCTTCCCAGCTCATGGCTCGCAGGAAGGCTCACTTGTGTTTGTCCATACTGTGATGATCCAAAGCAGGGCAGCTCCTTCATCTGCTTCACTATTCCTCTGAGCATATCACTTACAAGCTCCCTCAACAGGCTACTTTCAAGTGGCAGTAAGCACGTTACTACCTATTTCTTACAACACAGTCTCCACCTTATAATTAAACTCTTTTCTCTGCCTGCCTTGCCCAAAGAAATGCTTTGTAGCGGGCAGGTGTTTATCTTAGGGAGCAAGGTGTACAAATCCCCATTTGCACAAGTGCTTTTTTCTCAAACACTTCTGTTGAATTGGCTTTCCCAACTATTAAATATTAATCCTATTTAATATACAAAAAATAGGCCAAACTGGAAAATATAGATTTTTTCCAAGGCAGGACTTTTTCATAAACTTTGTTTTAATCTCTCACTGCTGGCTTCTCCTGAGAATGACTTGGTGAATTTCATCTCTAAACTCCCTACAGCTTGGCTGTTTCATTATTTAAGTAATTCATAATAAAGCAGACCAAAAAAGACTCCTTCCTCCAATCAGTGTGCATCTTTTGCTGCTTCATTCTTTGTGACAAGCGTCCTAAATATATATCTCTGTCCTAACAATGGGAAATTATGGGGTTTTCCTAAGTTTTTGTTACATGATCTCCAGTACAACTCACCTATATACATTCCACCAGCCTTAATCTACTTTAGAGCTGCTTTTGGTAGTATGTTTTGGGGTTACATCTGCACATTCCAAAGTACTTTTCATTGGGTGTTAGGCATTTTCAACAGCTCACTGGGGCATTTGAATTAAAGATGGAATCATTAAGTAATCATCTGACAATTCTTCTGGCAGCAAAAAGCAATGGCTTAAATTACTTATGGGTACCTCTGAAAACTGTAATGATTCTGGCACTTTGCCTAGAAACTTCAGAAACTCAGCATCTTCATCTGGATCCCATTCAATCATGAGTAATCCTTTCCCGATTCCCCAGGCATCCTGCAAGTGCTGAATGCAATATTTTGAAACAGCTCTGGGGAGAGGTTGTAGGAGGGAGCGCAAGACAATTTAGTATCACAGATCTGTCCTAAAGCTCTAGACAAAGACAGTAAAATCACTCTGACTTAAATCAACATAGCAACACAGTACCACAGCTTTGATAGCTCAGCAGCTAAATAGACACCTGCCACCAGCACATAAAAACCAACTATCAAATACTGCACCTCCGGACTCTGAGAAGCTGTGACATGTTACTCCAGACATTTTGATGATGTTTTCTTCTTTTCTACAGCATAAGGAAAAAACCCCATAGTAATGACACACAACACTAGGTTCTTTAAACCCTAATTTGGTATTACAGGTAAAATTCTTCCTATATTAAGGAGCAAAGCAAAGAGTCACAAGAAGTCCTTACGGTCCCTTATAGGGACATTGCTGTCTATTATGACTGGTTGTCTTATTTACTAATTACTCCTCTATTCAAATTAGGGCAATATTATAACACACTCCTTATTAGTTCTATTTCAAAATTCCCTTTGTCCTCGAAGAACAGGTTAGATGTAGGTTTTAATTGGTTTTCATGCCCTCGTGAGACTTAAAAAGGGGGCCACATACCAGCCCAGATATGTTCCTACTCTTGCAAAAAGGGCCAGCTGATTTGACAAGCAGTTTGCTTTTCAGCGCACAAGAAACTAGTCTTTCTCAAATTTCATATAACATCTTCCCACACAAAGTTATATTTAAAA
Source organism: Falco rusticolus (assembly GCF_015220075.1). Lineage (NCBI taxonomy): Eukaryota > Metazoa > Chordata > Aves > Falconiformes > Falconidae > Falco > Falco rusticolus. Next base: position 22,970,301 of record NC_051193.1, read on the forward strand.
GCAAGACAAATGCTTAATAAAGAACAAAGTACTAAGGATAAATGTAACAGCTGAGACCTATTTAGCCATATAACATAGTTGGCACACACCTTCCAGTAAAACCTCTCTCTTTACTTGCAAAAAATAAAGTTGTTGGTTTTTTTCTTTTGTTAGGTTTAAATAGCCTCAAAAATCAGGCCATGTATTTTGGTGAGCAGACCAGTTTTACAGATAGCTGAGAACTATGTGGGTGAATGGGGAGGAATGAACTATGTGCTGGGTTAACGATTGGACTTGGTGACCTTAAAGGTCTTTTCCAACCTAAATGATTCTATGAAGCTCTGTATTCAGCCTTGCCTCCCACAAAGGCTCTATTGAGCACTTGAGACTGTGCTACAACCCTTCACTGACCTTGGTGTAGATTTTCTGTGTTCTTCCCTGCACAGCAAAGAGCCAGACCTGAAGCTGAAATCTTCGAGTAGCTGCCTCTCTATGGCTGTGTGCAGGGAGTGCAGCAAAGTCAGGTCACACTGCACTCATTATTTCATCTCTTCCTCATTTTTTAGGCCACACTGATTGAATTTCAGCCCTATAAAAAGTCTTTTCTTCCTCTTTCTATTTTGCTAGGATTATATTTTCTTTGTCTAGTCCTTTCTACTTGGAATCCTACTTGCAGCACACAAAAAAGGCACATAGTTTGTTACCTAACTTCAAACCACACCAGGTAAACACTATTTAACAGGACAACATGCACTGACTTCTTCAAAAAAACTAACAAAGAAGCATTTATGTCAAGAACTTTGAATGCATCAAAAGTATTTGGAGTTCTAGAGCCTGTGATATTCTTTCACTAGAAATTCAGAAACAAACCAAATACTAAACATGTTTCTAATACAGGAAGCTTAATTCTCCTTTTGCAGTGGGTGCAAACCACTATATGTATTTTTTAATATCTCTTTTAGCTTTTTTTTTAAATAAAGAAAACATGGAAACTTTTTTTTCTTTCTTTTTTTTTTTTTCCTTAAGCATGTCACAAATAGAAGTATGCATGGACTAAAACAGAGGCATTATTACTAATGTAGCAAAAACCTAACTTTCATGAGTCAGTGTGTACATATACCTATACCCATCAATAGTCAAATACTGCTTCATGATCTGTGGACAGATTTAAAAAAAAATACAATTCTAGTATTAACTGCATTAGGACTCCACGAACAATAACAAAACATTCAAGATTTCTTAAACTTTTTTCTTTTCTAAAAATTTTAAGTCTACAGTTTGCTCCTAATGACGCTTATCCAGGATTACAAAGCCCAGAACAGAAGAAACCATTATGATAAAAATGATCCCAACCTACCATTTACCTGAAAGTGTTGAGCAAATCTTCAAGTCACATAACATCTAAGCTGTTATCTAAACAAATGTGAAGTTATATTTAACTTAAGAGAAACGTTAACCTGATACAGTAGCTCCGCCTCTGGGAATGGGTAATTATTACTCAGCAATACTGACAAACTTAGATTAATTAGAAGTGAAAATATTTCCTATGAGATGTGGTGTTGTATTCTTAAAACAGGTACTTCCAAAAACTCTAGAGATGGGGACCTTTCTTTAACAGAAGATGCCATTCCAACGACAGAGTAACAGGGAAAAGCTAATATTTTTCCCTTTCATGCTGCCTAGGACAGCAAGAAAACAGCAGCCAGGAGGGTTATCTTACCTGTAAAAAAGGTAATATAAACCCTAAACCAAACTCTTCTAAAATTCAGTTCCCCACTCCCCTCTCTAAGATATGGATTACCTGGTTAAGTTCTGTTACCTTTGATGGGAAGAAGATGCTCAATCACAAAGGCCAATTATTATCTAAGGATTATTCCCCCAAATTCAGAAGGGAAGAGAGACCTACTTCCACAGCTGCAGCTAGGGCATTCTGGAAGGTCCATTCAAAGTCGATTCTGTGTTGTAGGACATACAGAGTTACCGCTACTGAACTTCTAGAGTCTTAGTGCAGCTCTTACCATCAGAGACACAGGCAGCGATGGCACAGGAACATCAACTGGCTTAGTGTTTTCTTGACTGTCTGAACTTTGCTATTTTCTAGTATTTGAGAACGCCTGTAATCTCACTGCATGGTTGAAAATCCATTAATCATTTAACAGACCGAAGCATAAGAGCCTAGTAGCTTACCAGTATTTTCAGCTAGCCTTCCATATTTTTGCTAAGCTATGAGTTGCTGACTCACAGATGCTAAACATACCTCTTGTCAGAACTGCTACACATGAACCGCTGAGCCCAATTCTTGGCTAAGAGCCTCTGTGCTACCAAACGAATACTATACAACTAGATCTATGCAAACAGGATACAAGCAACATCGTCCATACGGAACTACTGTTAGGTCTAATGACAACCTAGAAGTTAGCATAGGAGAATAAATCCATTTAGAACCTTCAGTACAATTTTCTCTCATTCTAGCCTGAAAAGATACACCTTAGTCTGCACTGGATAGCAGAGACATCATTAGGTAGACAAGGTTCTTGTGGATCTGTGTGGTAGTAGAAGACAAACTTCTGTTGTGAAAAATATCAATTTGTTAAAATAAATACTCAAGCTACTTTACCCATTTTCAGAGCTTTCTGAAATATTCATTGCATTTTCATCTTGTGATTTTTTCGTAAGAGTCTCTCCACTGCTAGGCATGCTGACAAACCCGCTAAAGCTGGTCACAAAAATGCTGAAGGACTGTGTGGGTCAGGCAAAAATAAGCTACTTGGACAACTGAAGAAACCAACAGTAACCGGTTATTTGTTAAAAAAACCCAACACGTAACACAAGAGGAGGAGACTACAGCTACAAAAGCTATTTCTTTCCGATTTTAACATGCTTGAAATGTCGCAGTGCCTGTGAGCTGCTTACTGTTAAACTTTCCTTTTAATTCAGTTTTCTTTAATTATCCATGAGAAGAATTTTAATGAGTCTACAATGCTTTAAGATGCAAATCTTCTCTTTTGCCAAGATTTTGAACGAATTTGTTCACAGAAGTTCAAGCAATTCTAATTTCATTAACTTTAGTTTCAAAAAAGCGCATTCAATGAAGTTATTTCCTTAAACAAAACACAGATTAATTGCATTAGGAAATGCCTTCAAGCCGGTTATACCTATGAAACCCAGCGCTGCAACAGCCAGGCAGTTCCTGCAGCATCGCAACTACACCAGCACTTCATCAGCTTCACCCAACCAAGCCTGTCATATCCTGTAGAAGTTCCTACACCTGACTAAACAAATAACTTTCCAGGACATAAGAAAGCCTAGTTTAGCTACCTTGGCTACCTACTAAACAAAAAAGATCCAGAGAATGGCTCAAGCCACGCACTGTGAGCACCTTCCCTGGGAGGGTTTTGCTCCGTGCTAACTGGCATTTCCCTAAGCCAGGGGCTAACCCGGGCCAGGGGCTGTTCCTGGGAGACGATGTTGATGACCACCCTGTCTGGAGGAGGGAGAGAGGGATGTAAGCTGTGCCACGCCGCTGGCATTCAGAGCCAGAGAACACAATCTAGAATGTTTTATTTAGTGGTACAAAGACAGCCACAGCCATTAGGAAAATGTGAGACAAGTCAACATCTAACTTTACAGAAAGATGTGGATTTTATTCCAGAGCATCTTGCACCATATCGAAACACCTAATTGTAGATAACACAATTTGAAATGAAAAGAGAGCAAGCTTCACAGTGGGATTCTGAGGAGTCTATTCTCACACCAGAAACTTGCTTTGAAAATACCTGAACACAGAACAGGGGATATTTCAATAGTAAACAAGTGGAAATAGTAAACATATTTGTCAGGATTGATTTAGTTCCTTCATTTTGGGATAATCCTCTAAATTCCAACTTTGTTCCAATGATTCTTTGCAGAAAGCCACTAGATATCTTCCCTAGGCTTGCAACTAGTTTTCCAGAAATATCATAAAGATGAAAAGAATTAAACTCTGCTGCAAGAAATCTTACTAGTGCTTTTTTTTTTCTGGTCATCTAAAATCTTTTACATGCTATGTTATATGAAAGAATACAATCAGGCAACCACTAATTACCTTGTTGAGCTGCATCTTGGGTGTTGAGTGGCTAGGTAACAGGCTGGTCTCATGGATGGAAAACAGCTTGTTAATTCTCTAAAACCTGTACTTTCAGCAAATAAATAGAAAACCTCAAACATACATCTCTTCTATAAATACAGTTTAGAAAGGATTTTTTTATATATCAACTTCCTTAAATTGACAGTTAGAAAATTATTTTGACGCAATTGAGGATCCTCGCCTCAATCACTCGCCTAGTAACAAAAGTGGCTGCAGGGCAGCCAGGCTGTGAAGCAAGGGGGATGTATCTGGGGGGACTGGTAGAGAAGAGTTGCTTTTGGACTGTGTATTGTTTGACTATAATAGGAAACTCACATAACTGAGATAATTGCAGGAATCTTACCATGTGTCAGCTACAAATATTCCTGTCATTTTAACAATAGGCTTACGAATATCATGCTGTAAGAAACAGCTCTACATGGAATTTGCCTTTGTAGTTGTGGTCCAACATTTCTAGGGACTCTTCAAATTTCAAGTAATAAATCTTAACAAATGAGGCTGGAAATTTACGTAGGGTTCAGTAAGGAATGACCTTCACCTTCAAATGATTTTTACATGCTGCAGATCACATGATGCTGTATTGTCCTTTTCCTTATGCCTGTATTTACCTGCATGCAACTTGAACAAGACTGCACAAGATTCAGCCTGAATCTTTGCAGCGGGATGAGCTGCTTTTTCCAGCTACAGGTTAAGATTTCTGGACATTGACAGGCTCACAAAGCTATTAAGGAAAGTAAGAGGCAACTAAAGCGCACATGCTGCTCATGTCCTTTGCTCTACAGTTATGATTGGTATCCTTCAGGATTTAGTGACTGATACTGAAGAGCTGAAGACACTGTCACTACAAACTCGCGCTGTCACAAGATCCAACACAGAAATATTACAGAGGCCAAAACAAAGCCACGTTGTTACTAAGGTCAGTAACCAACTGAACTGTGATGCATAGCCAGCCTCGGCGTGGCTGTGGTGCATGGCACCCTTCGTGCCGGGGACAGAACCTTTCAGGTTCAATTCAGAACGCCACTATGGCAATAGACCACTGCCTGTAGCTGTGTACTCCCCCATCTCTTTACTTGCAAGGGAAGAATGTTTGTATTTCACAAAAAAACTTGTATTTATTTAAAACAAATGGAGGAGTATACTAATTCTGGATGCTCCTTTCTGTTCATCCCAATTAGTTTAGAGCAGGTTGTTGATTCATGTAATAAAATAACATGTGATTGGCCACCTTTTTTTGTTGTTTTGTTTTGTTTTAAATCACATAACTGGTTACAAACATCTTGGTGTAAAACAATGCTTTTTGGTACAAGCATAACATTGAACTGGTAGTCCTATTATTATTCCAGACCTCCAGCACCAAGTCTAAAACAAAAAAACAACTCACCCCACAACTACCACCAGCAAAGCATCTAATAAATTTTACAGTTTCTATTTCAAAGGCTCTGTTACATGGCACCCATGTACTTTAAATTAATTACTTTAAAATAAATTACTTTAAAGTGCAATAAATTGGAACAAATGTTACATGGCATGTAATCTTTTCTTCATTATTTCAAATCAGTCTTCTTAAAGCCTGGTAGTTTTTTGGCTTGCTACTAATTGCAGCCCTCCGTCAGCTGTGCTTCTGAATGGCTGCTAACTGCATTCGCTGTGACTATATATACACACACAATACATTCATATTCCTCCCCCCCTCCCCGTTTCTCATAATTAAAGATTTAATTTTGGCCTGTAAACCATTTTAGCTAAAATAAAAACATGATCGATTCCACAGTGACTCTTAAACAAGAGTAGGTTTCAGGGTTTAAGCGAAATTCTAAATCCAAACATTACTATTGCTAAGCTGCCATTAAGCCTTGGCAACAAATAAGTCTCAAAGCATACCTTAAAGGTCAGGAAATTTACGCTAGCTTGGGCCAAGGAGCAGATTCCATAATGAAAAGCCCCAGGCGAGCAACAGCTCACATACACTTTTAATACTAATTCATTTCTAATGAAGGAATTCAGATTAGAAAAAGGGTAACTTTTACACCCTAACTGTGGCTCCCCATACTTGCAGAACTGAAGAGAATTTATCCATACTCAAATCAGCATCTCCATCAGGTGAAGCAGTTATCCCACACAATGCTTTGCTATCCACAAGCATAAACAGCTGCATGATTTCATGAAATTTCCAGTAGTGATCTCTCTGTAAAAATGTTTTCTCTCATTGACCATGCCACAGCAAGATGAAATTTCATGCTGCTTTCTGCTTTCTAGGGAAATGTTTCACAGTAACATAGTGGAAAAACACAGACTGGTTTGTGCAAAGTTTCTGGAATCTGAGTGGCAACAACAAAAGCACCTTAGATTTGACTCTAACCACCAGTTCGGACGGATTAAGAAAGACAATCATAAGCAAGTGGGAAAAAAACCAGAGCAGCTGCAAATACACATCTGGAGAAAGAAGCAGCAGTTTCTGAGCAAGTGGAGAGCGGCAGAACATCCTGTCAGGTCAAGACAACAGTTTGTCTGAGGACAGGCACATCTAGAAACAGTTTTGCTGCTTCTTTCTGAGGAAAAGATCAGTTTAGACTCAAAGGAAGTAGCTTGCATTTTCATGCTTACCTGTAGGTGTTCATTTATCCCATCATATTTGCAGTCACATTTTCTGCAGGTCCCAAACACAGAGATGCCCAGCTATTAACCAACCAAAACTACCATGAACACAGGTCTCTCTTACTCCTTCTCTATTACTAGCAATAAAAATTAATTACTACAGATAGTTGCATTTTAATTAAGACTTGCCTCAGAAAACTATTCTAAAGGTCCTAGTCACTGACTGTACGTTGCCCTAAACCAGCTCGAAACAACGCCATCATTTAACTTCTCTTGCACATACACATCTTTTACTTTCTATCACAGGCAAAAAGGTTTTCCTAAGAGCTTGTTTCTGTACCAAACATTCCTTTTCAGACATGAACTATAAGGAAAAAGCTCCAGTACCATTAAAGGCCTGCTACATGAAACTGTCATACTTTAAATAGCCTTGTTTAAAGTATATTTTAAATAAGACAAAAAAAATCATAGGTTAAAAATATTATTTAAATTTCCTAACAGCTTTCTAGAAATCATGGCACCTGCTCAGGTTTGCATACTGAAGGAATCCAGCTCAACACCATGGGAAGCCTGTTGTGATTCTGATTTCACCTTCCAGAGGGGTTCCTGAAGCTCTTTATGCAAATTTAGTGTGACTGAAAACAGGCACAAGTTTCAACCCCTCGGATTCCCAATTTTTTTTAGGGTGTTTGTAATGAAAGTTATTCTTGGAACTTCACTTCTTTAAAAAAAATAATAAATTGAGAGTGCTGCAAGAAATGGCAGCTGCAATTTAGCAGATTGTACTCGTACCTGTGTAGCGGGATGCTGCTTCCAGTTGTTCAGAAGTCATGATTAATGAGAAATGGTAATATGGCCAGATAAAAGACAGAAGTGCAAACAAGGAGCTTCTATGAGTATCTGTAATGGGTTTGTTTGACAAGGGGTTGCTAGCAGGGGGCTACAGGCATGTAGAAGCTGTTAGATGTTTCCCCCACACCCAATGGAGCCAATGCCAGCTGGCTCCAAGACGAACCCACTGCTGGCCAAGGCCGAGCCCAGGAGCGAAGGTGGTAGCGCTGCTAGGATAATGTATTTAAGAAGGGGGGAGGAAAAAAATATCTGTGCAATAATCGCAGTGGAAGAGAGGGGTGAGACAGGGTGAGAGCAGCAGCCCTGCAGCCCGCGGGCCAGCGCAGCAGGGGCAGGCGGTGCTCCAGGCACAGAGCGGGGATGCCCCGGCAGCCCGCGGTGAAGGCCATGGTGAGGCAGGCTGTGCCCCCAGCCCGGGGGGTAACGGGGGAAGCAGATCCCCCCCAGCCCGGGGAGCGCCCCACGCCGGAGCAGGGGGTGCCCCAAGGGGGCTGGGACCTGAGGGAAGCCCATGGTGAAGCAGGTTTGCTGGCAGGACTTGTGACCCTGTGGGAACCCACGCTGGAGCAGCATGTAAAGAACTGCAGCCCGTGGGAAGGACTTACATTGGAGAAGTTCATGGAGGACTGTCTCCCACAGGAGGGACCCCAGATTGGAGCAGCAGGAGAACATGAGGAGGAAAGAGCAGCAGAAACATGTGATGAACTGACTGTAACCCCCATTTCGTGTTCCCCTGCACCGCTCAGGGCGAGAAGCAGAGAAATTGGGAATCAAGTGGAGCCCAGGAAGAAGGGAGGGGTTGGGGGAAGGTGGTTTTAAGTAGTTCTCATTATCCTACTCTGATTTGAATGGTAATAAATTAAACTAATTTCCCCAAGTCGAGTCAGTTTTGCCCATGACAGTACTTCGTGAACGATCTCTCCCTGTCCCTATCTCGATCCACAAGCCTTTCATTATATTTTCTCTCCCCTGTCCAGTCAAGGAGGGGAGTGACAGTGGCATGGTGGGCACCTGATGTCCAGCCAGGGTCAAGCCACTATTGCATTTCATACAGCAGAGATTAAAAGATAAATGCATAATTCCTGCAGCATATGAACATGAAACATGCTGTATGCTCTCAGGACCAGGAGGGAGGCAGCCTTTTGACTCCTGTTTTGTGCTAACAGTGGGAATACCTATATCAGACTCAAAGGCAGACTCCTCCAGTGGTTAAATAAAATAGGCAGTAGGATCTAATTATTTCCCACTCCCAGTCCTGCCTACTTGCTGAGAAGGGAAATTCTCTGCTTGTTTTCCTGTGTACACCCACAGAGACATTTGATCCTGTGCAAGCAAAAAGTGACAAGGTGATTCACAGTATGTGCAGCAGAAGGAAAAGGAAGAGAAGAAAATAGTAAAAGAGATCACCTGTTCATGTGAGAAATGGGTAAGCAACTGCTGGTCAGGAACAACTACAGACTTAAGGAGGCAAGGTGTGTAGCGAAAGAAACAGAATTTAGCATGTACACACTTGATGACCAGGTTGGTTGAGTAAAGACACCACCACTGCCATTGCTAAGAAACATGCATATACATATGTCTAAAGGCTGTATTACTTTTATTACTATGTCAAATTAGATGAGTATAAATCAGCTGCTGAGGATTCCTACTCTGTTCCACAAATACAGGATGGATAAATCAGAAATGTTTTGCTTCGTACAGCTGGAGAAGAACAGTATTCCCATCGGCTATCATGATGACTGCAGTTCTCGGACTAGACCAATGCAGGAGATACAGATGATGTGAATAACGCCGATGGACTGGTATCTCTCCTACTTTTCTAATCCAAAGCACCAGCCCTTACTACTTTTCCCACTAATTCTTTGAATAAATAAGGAATTTGTTTGTATGAAATGGAAGAAAAGATGGAGAAAACAAATACTGAGTATTAGAGATAAAGTAAATATAACCCGATAGCTCCCTCTAACAAAATGAAAGAAAAGCAAACAAAGCAGGAGGCTCAACCCTCTTAAGCAAAGATCCATGCCAGTGAAGTTTTTGGCTGTTACTACTAGTAACAGTTGTTACTAGTAAGAAACCACCCACCAGCCTGAGCTCAAATATCTACATACCTACACGAGGGTTTCTACTCACAGAAATTATATGCTGTCTCCTTACAACATACTATAAATTGATATTTAAAAATAAATTCTCAGCAAAATTCCTTATGTTGCTCTGAAAGCCTCTCATCTGCTGAAGCATTCAGCTACTGCAAAGCTGTTACCAGATTTATAATTTCTTCTTAAATAGGAGTACCATCTTCAGGACTGTAAGATCATATCTAATTTATCTTTTAAGGTGAAGACTATTACTAGAATAAATGGCTTCTTTCTTTTTTTAAAAAAAGAGGCATATAGTTCTCAGCCTAGAAGGAAAAAAAAAAAAAGAACTTTACAGAGTAAGTTACTATAGTTATTTTAGAAAGTAATTTCTGTATTTACTTGTGAATGTAATTTCACAATTGCAAAACAAATATACATGTTCAGCTGCTGATAATTATGCTTAGAAAAAATAGTAGTTACTAACACCGATTTCTTTCTTGTGGCTTTGAACTGTTCCCTTCACTGATGTTTTGTGCTATTTTTCTGTAATCAGCTCCCCCTCCTTTAGTAAGTCGACATGCTTGATGTAAGCAGAAGTACACAAAGAACAGATAGCACTATTTCAATCTTCTAATATTATTTACGTTAAATAAGTGGGAAGTTCATTATAATGACACTTGAACTTTAAATCCCAACAATATTTCATTCAAAACCCACACAGCTTTCCTGTTTGTCCCTTTTCTCCTGTTGGGCAATGCAGCCCAGCTCTTTTCTTCAGTCATCCTAACTTTTTGCTAGTACAGTGGCTGATGGAACACTGCAGCCTTGGGGTTATCACAACCACAGGAGACACTGCTTTGTAGAAGTGTTTCCAATAATAAAAAAAAAAAGTTTCCTGAACTAAAAAAAAAGCTCATAAGCATTTCTGCTCGAGTTTGAACAAAATCCGTTCTTAGGTCATACAGATTTTCTGTATTTCCACTTGTGATTTTCAGTATTAACCGGCCATCTTCTATAACAATATGCTTTCAGCCAGCTCCCACGCCAGCACCAGGGTTCTTTTTTCACCTGAGCAGTAAATAATTTATGGAGACCTTTGGTTGCCTGGAGAAAAGACGCAAGCCACCCAGCCTTCCCGCCGCGGCAGTGAGGGAAGGGGACACGGCAGGCAGCGGGCGCTGGGGCACCGCTGGTTGAATCGCTGCAAATCGCCCAGACACCGGGGGACGAGGCGCCAGAGGCCGCACCCCCAGCTGAGGGGCCGCCGGCTGCCGCCGCACTACGGCCCGCGGCTCCCGGCGGTGCCCCGCGGGGAGCGGCGGTGCCCGGCGGCCCCTGGCCAGGCCTCTCCCCCGCAGGGAGGCGGGAGCCGCCTCAGACGGGGCCCCGCCCCCCCCATCCCTCAGCGGCTCTCGCGGCGGCTGGCGGGAGCGCCCCGGCTCCTCCCCTGTACGTACCGGCGGTGACGTCACGCGCGGCAATTCTAGACCGTTCCAGGGCCGTGACGTAGGGCGGCGTCATTCCAGAAGATTCGGCCGGTGCCCATATAAAACCCGCGGAAGAGGCGGGGCGAGAGCGATCGGCGAGCGAGGTGGTGGGAGCGGCGTATCTGTGGCGGTGAGCGCGGCCCGCCGGGCCTGGGGGTGGCCTGCGGCGGGGCTGGGCGGCCCGGGCGGCGGGGCTGGGCACGAACGCGCGGTAACGCGGCCGCCTCTCCCGCAGGCACCATGGTGAAGGAGACGGAGTACTACGACATCCTGCAGGTGAAGCCCAATGCTTCCTCCGAGGAGATCAAGCGCGCCTACCGCAAGCTGGCGCTGAAGTACCACCCCGACAAGAACCCCAGCGAGGGCGAGCGGGTACGCGGGGGCCGGGACCGGGCCGGTGGGCCGCCCGCCGTGAGGCGGCAGCGCTGCCTTGCGCGGGGCCGGGACCGGGGCCTGCTCGCACCGGCCGGGCGGCTGCCGGGGTGCGGGGCGCCGCGGGCCTGGCGGGCGGGGAGCGCGCCCTCCGCCCGGCCTTAAAGCGCGGCCTCGCCTGAGGGGGGCGCGTAATGGCTGACCCGCAGCGGGGCGCGGGCGCGCCGAGGCCCCCTCCTCCAGCCGCCGTAGGAGACACCTGAAGCTGGCAGCAGGCCCGGCCGCGGCGGGAGGGCGCGCCGAGGCCCCTCTTTGGGCCGCGGTTCCTCCCGGTCTCCCCGGAGCTGCCAAAGGGAGCTCGCTCTTAGAGAGATGCTGGTTAAAGGAGGTAAATCTGACAGGATTTCCAGTGCCCTAATGGCCGTCGGGCTGTCAGATATGGCGGGTCCAGCTGCCAGCACTACTGTGCGCGCTGGGTGCTACTGGATGGATCTGTGTTTCCGAACAGGATGGGTTTCCTTCAGAGAAAACGGTAATGCAGGTACACGAGGTAACTGTCCAGAGGAAGCCATTGGGCTGCACATGGGTAGACTGTTTACAACAGAACCGTTTCACGTGTTCTAGCAGAGGCCCACTCAATTCGTTTGCCTAGGAGGCTAAGTCAGCACTGCAACTGGAGAAACACTGAATACTTAAGTGATACTTAAAAGTTGTTCTGATAATACCTTAAATAAATATGGAACTTCTATTCCCATGTTATCTAGTACACTAATTCGCAAAACTCAGGCTACTTAAATAGTAGTATAGTCAAAGGTTAACCTTTTCTGCTTTTATTTTTGGCCTGCTTTTTTTATGTACAGCACTGGTAATAAGTGTACATATACACTTCATGTACACACACCTGGTCATAAGTGAATAATGTTTAAAATGAAGTAGTCGTTTCAGCAACAGCAAACTGTTTAAAAATTGACTTAGTCATCTTAGTAATAGGAAATTCTTGATGGCTATTTAAAAAAATAATCCCTTAATTTTCATGATGTGGATATTTTGATGTGTATTTAAGTCCTTGTATTCATGATCAGTAAGCAACACTAGTCTGGTCACTTACATGTCTGTTCAGTTCTAGCTGGATGTAGCAGCTCAGCAGGCATGAAGGATCCCTGTGTAGCTCTAGAATGACTAGCACTGCTGTGGCCATTGAGTATCTGGGGACCCACAAGGCTTTGGTGATAGTATCCTATCCCTTTCTAAATGGATTTGTTAGAGGTATATGAAGTTTGCAACCACAATCATCAAAGCACAGCTTTCATATGCTTGTAAGTTCAATGTGATTCTGAATTAAGCCCACTTGTAACATGGGAGGAGGGAGGAGAGGGAGAAAAGGGGTGGTTTTCCTGGACGAAAGTGTACTATTATAGTCTATGACACATTTGTTTAGGAAGGTTCCTCCTGGAAAAAGAACAGTGCCACAAGAGAGTGCTACAGTGGTGCAATATGAAGATGGAGTTGCATATAAGAGGGTTACTTTTCCTCTTGGTCGTAGTTGTTCAGAGCTTCTTTTTTCTTTTTAGTTTAAACTCATATCCCAGGCATATGAAGTTCTGTCGGACCCAAAGAAAAGGGACCTCTATGACCAGGGTGGGGAGCAGGCTATTAAAGAAGGAGGCCTGAGTGGCGGCAGCTTTTCTTCACCCATGGACATCTTTGACATGTTCTTTGGTGGTGGAGGCCGAATGAATAGAGAGAGAAGAGGTACACAGTTCTAAACAAGTTCTAGAAACTCTAACCATGCACTTAAGCATAAAACAACTGTGCTATGGTACTGCTGTTCTGCTAAGTGCACATAGTGTGGATATTACTCATTGCAACCATAGATCAAGTAAACTGGGTTGACTGGGTTGTTGTTCGTTTAGTTACTCTAGCATTAAGATTCTAATAAAGTAGATAACATGATGCAGCCATAGCAATCTTTCTGATGAGTTCTGTTTAATTTTCATTAAAGTGGGTGTGGGTAATCTGTAGGGGAGGGGGAAACTTCGGCAGGTTGGAGCAGTTGAATTAGACCTGTTTTAAGTACCTTTTTTCCAGATCTGTGCCTCACTTGCTCGTATGCTTTGGGCAAATTGCTTCAAAGGACACCATCAACTTAAAACTTAAGCAGTGTTTAATCTCATGAAAATATTTGGGAGAAATTATGTCAAACTGAGAATGGAGTGCTGCCAAAAGCACAGTATGCTTTTTGTCTTGTCCCATGCCCCTCTTCAATGCTTGAAGGAGCAAGCAGTAACTTGCTGTAAAATCTTTGAAGTCATGCTATGAAGTGGCATGGAAATTTATAGGTAGGCATAATAGCAACTTCGAAAGCTGGTAGTGTCCTTGCATCTTGCTGTTTCAGTTAAGCTTACACAATTAGAGGTAGGAGCAGGGATAGGGTGGCTTTGATGCTTTGCTTAATTGCAGCTAAACCTTGTTCTGACATACGTACTTGAGTGCAGCTCAGTGGAAGTTGATGGAACTGCACATGTTTTTAAGGGAGCTGAACTGTGCTCAGTTTGGAATTAACTTTACATTTCTTCAGTGAGACTGCATGTATGAACATGAGTAGAAGCCTTTAAATAAACACTTTTCCTTACAACAGCTGAACCGGAATTAATCCTATCTTTTTTTTTTTTTTAAAAGGCAAAAACGTTGTACACCAGTTAGGTGTATCACTTGAAGATTTATATAATGGTATTACAAGGAAACTGGCACTGCAAAAGAATGTTATTTGTGGCAAGTGTGAAGGTAAAAAAATACCCTAATGGTTCCAAACCCCTCTTACTCCATGGTTTTTATTTTTTTAATATTGAGGGAGGGACTGGGAATTAAGTGTATGTTTTCTTATTCGTATGTTTTTCTCCTTCCTGCGCCTGAAAGTCTGCCAGGGTATTTAGTTCTTACTTAAAGTTATCCAGGAATAAGGCTTTCTTAAACACAGTGTAATAATTGTTCTAGTGGCAGACTTAAACTCACTGCAAATCATAGTTAAGAACACCTAAACTAAAAGTGTCTTGATCCAGAACTTTTTAAAGTTCAATGAAACAGCCTTTTACTAAAATCGCTCTGGGTAGAAGTCTAACTTGTATTAAGCAACTCATTTTACTGCTATTAAGTATCCATAATGACTGGTCCTCTTTGAGATAAATCCTAATGAGGTCTTGTATCTTGATACTCAATTAAATATTCAGCAAGTGGATTCTTTCCAAAGTACTAATGGAATGTCTAGGTCTTGAAGTCAGTATTCTGATAGATTCTTGAAAACCAAGATGTATTGGGAGGTGGGGCAGAGGCTGATAAAGTGGTATATAGAAAGCTCGCCTTTCTTCTGCTTGTAGAAATTTCTAACTTACGGAGCATGCTTCATGAAGGAAACTAAACTCCAGTTAACATTGGAAATAAATCACTAAACTACTCTTAAGTTGTCCTAAAGGTACTCTTGAAGCCACTGAGTTCCAGCCTGACTGGAGTTAACTTTTCCCTTTTTGAGACTGAGATCAGATTTAACTTTTTTTCCAAAGGTTATGGCGGAAAGAGAGGGGCAATAGAAAAGTGCCCTGTGTGTAAAGGAAGAGGAATGCAAGTTATAGTTCAGCAAATTGGACCTGGTATGGTACAGCAAATCCAAACTGTGTGTCCAGAATGCAAAGGCCAAGGTGAAAGAATAAATCCGAAGGACAGGTGTGACAACTGCAATGGCTGTAAGGTTGTAAGAGAGAAAAAGATCATAGAAGTTCATGTTGATAAGGGTAAGAACCCTGTATTTCTTTTATGTCCCTGATCATTGCCTACAATTCTGCAGAGAATAAATGGGTTTCTTCTCTCCAGGTATGAAAGACGGTCAGAAGATAGTATTTCATGGAGAAGGTGACCAGGAGCCTGATCTGGAGCCTGGTGATGTTATAATTGTGCTTGATCAAAAGGATCACAGTGTCTTTCAGAGACGAGGGCATGACTTAATCACAAAAATGAGAATTCAACTCTCAGAGGCGTTATGTGGTTTCAGAAAGACCATTGAAACTCTGGATAACAGAGTTCTTGTTATAACATCTAGGCCAGGTAGGTCTTAAGAATTGTGATGCTACGTAAACTGCTCGCATGTTCCAGCGTGCCTGGACTGGGTTTTTTGGGGGGTTGGGTGTGTGTTTTTTGGGTTTTTAACAAGTTGATGCAGTAGATGGAAACAGTTGTTTAGTTTAGTTGGCTCTTTGTTCTTGCCACTGCTTCTAAAGCATTACATGCAGAATTACAGCTAAAGCTGTCAAATGCCTCTTAATGAACTTCACCCTCGGTTGGTGATAGCCAGGAAAATACTCAAGAGGCCAGAAACTTAAACTCTGTTAGATTCTGTTAATTCAGCCTGAAAGCTGGGCTAAGAGCAGCTGAATCTTACAGTAGAGCAAATAGTCTAAATGGCCTTACTTCTGTGTAGCTTGGTTGCAGTGCTTCCCAGTCCGCAGCCTTTTCTAGGGGTTGCATAGTAGTGTCCCTCAGATGCTGTGGGAACGCTGCTGGTGTACAGCCCAGCTTTTCATGGTTGTGCAACGTCTGTTCACACAAGCTTACTTCCTGCTCTTACCTCCATGTAGGTGAAGTGATAAAACATGGTGACCTAAAGTGTATCTACAACGAAGGAATGCCTGTCTACAAATCTCCAATGGACAAAGGCAGCTTAATTATACAATTTTTGGTAAGTTGACTGCTTTTCTCTGTAGCAAAGATACGTGTTGGCAGGAATAACTGTTCATTAAAAAAATACATTAAATTGTAGGTCCAGTTCCCAGAGCACTACTGGCTCCCAAGGGAGAAACTGTGTCTGCTGGAGGCTCTGCTCCCTCCACGAGAAGATGTCATGATCACAGATGAGATGGATCAGGTAGACCTTGAAGACTTTGATCCAAGTGAGCAAACCTACCGCAACAGTGGGGGAGAAGCATATGAAGAAGATGAGGAGGGTCCAAGAACAGGAGTACAATGTCAGACATCTTAAAGCAAGGTGGAATGGATGTCATCTCAAATGTAAATTTTCACAATGAAAACTGCATGGCTGTAATAGCCACTGCTTGTGGGTTTTGTGTTCAGCAAATTGAGTTGCTGCGCTGTCAGTATCACCTTTTTGTAACTAATTTATATTGTGTTCTTGTAGTCTTTATATATAAAGCAAATGTCACACAGCTGAGAACCAACTGAGTTGGTATACATTTTCCTTTGCTGTGAAGGTTCTTGGATTTATTTCACCAATGCTATTTATATAAGACTTTGGCAATATTGATAGAGGCTAAGTGGAGTGTCTTATGTAAATACTTTCATACTGGAAAATTAATTTCATAGAATAAACCATAGTAGAAATAACTTCTAATAAATAGAACTCTTCACATTATGTCATGTTTTGCTTGTACTTCCTAAGCTACTCTACAACCCCTTTCAAGTAAATTTCTTTAAGCTCAGGCTCCTATCACCTGGATCACTCTTGGTACTGAACATCATTAGCTGTAATGCTTGTGCTTGTCTCATTTTGTGGTGTTCAAGCAATTTGCGCACCCTGCTCCCTGTGTAATGGCAGCCTTTCCTGTGTTAGTCTGTTGGTATTAAGAGTGCGTTCCTCAGCTCTGTACCATAGTGTTTATGAGGTATCCTTCTACTGTGCATAGTGTACCACACAAATGTACAGACAGGCAAATATTTGATCTTTCAGCATCTCCGGCTCTGCATTTCAGCCTTCCCTAGTATGTGGTACACTAGAGCCTTAATCAAGATGAATAAATCAAACCTGCATGCCCTGGGTATGCTGCTGCTGTCCTGTAATGTGACAAGGTACCATAGCAGAATGAGCACATTGAAGCCTTTTTTTCTTCCCCCCTTTTATCTGTTTTCTAGTAGTGTGTACAAAGTCAGGGGTGGAAAGAACTAGCACCCTTTTGTGAAATGAAACCCATGATGAATTAAGCTACATGCCACCATACAATTGCTGGAACAGGTGTTGAACTTAAGTGACCCTATTAAGCTCACTGGGGCAGCACGAAGATGAGTGCAGGCTGTCATTTCCCACACATACACCATTGCCTCAGTTGCTTTTCCTTTTGCTAAAATAAGCTGCTGTGGGACTTTGTCAACACTTCCCAGCTCCAGTCTATTTATGTATAAAGTCAGGGGAGATTAACTGAGCAGTTACTTCACCCATGACTACGTATTTCCAAAAATACCTTTTTCCAAGGATTAGACACATTACTTGCATCTGTAGCTTTTATTTTTTAAAAAGTAAAACTTGCTTTCATGCAAAATAAAATATATCTGATTTTGCAGCTCTGCATTTTGCAGTACTAAAACACGACATGGAAGGACAGTACTACAAACTTGCCACAAGAGTTAACCAAAGGGCCTGAATCAAGATATTTAAATTGGACAGTCATAAATATGGATTTCTTGGTCATCTCCAACAGATACAATTTTGGACCCACTTCCATTGTATTTCACTCCCCAAACCTGCAAAAAGCACATGGGCAAGGTTATCAATAGGGCATGGAAGAAAAAAAAAAATCTTGACAGCTGTCACAGTTGTTGACTACAACAAGCAGAAGAGGGAGGATTATTTAAGATCACCTTACTGGAGCTGGCCCACTTATGGCTTCTGCTTTAATAGCAGATGAGGTTGATGAACCAGAGGACACTGTCACATAGCCTGACATGATCTTACAGTCCACTTCTGACAATGGATTACAGATACTTGAAAAAGGCTGAAAAATCCTTGTCCCAGTTTACAAAAATAAAACCTAACATTTTCACTCTTGCACATCTCTGAAAAGAGTATGTTACGGTGCTGTCTGCAAAGAGGACAAGTGTTTTTCATGTAGACTGAGACATAATGACAGACCGAAGGATGATCCAGTTTATCCTTGGGCTAATTAAGACAGCCGCCACTTACCAGTGCAAAAGAGAAAAATTCAGGTCAGTCCTCTGGCTTAGGACAGTTACACAAGCAGTTAAGTGACCCCCCACCTCCATCGTGAGGATGGTACCAGCAAGAGTGAAGGCCACCCATGTTAACACACGCGACTGCAGAGTGGGTGGGTGCTGACAGCAGAGTGGGGGACTTGTACACCATTTGGCATTAATGCCTAAAAGCCAGCCTTCCCATGAGCTGGTACATCTGCCTTCCACAAACTTGGAAGATTACGGACAACAGTTAAAACACCACTGGAAATCCAATTCCACTTTGTTAAACCCGCCACGGCTGAAACAAAGGTTACAGTAAAAAAAGTACTATGGAAAAAAGAGCCCAAATAAAATCTGAAATAATTTGCTTTGTTACATCTTCCTCTATGGTTTGTTAAAAAATCGCATTGTTCTACTTAACACATAACATTTGGAAAGTAGATGCCTAACTTCCCTCATGGGTAACTATCACTGAGGAAAACAAAAATTAGGGTGTTACATTTGAGGAGGGAAAAGTCCGAAGTTTCAAGTGTGCTTTCAAGCATCTTTTTAGGTAATTCCATTCCTTTAAATAAGCATTCTACCCTACAGGCACATGCCATGTAAGTGACAGAAGTAAGACCGTAGACAAAAGATAAAAAATAAAGTCTGAAGAATGCTTTTGGCTACTCAGGATTGCCCTTATTTGGACTGGAAAAATTTAATTACATGGAAGAGATCAACCTACACAATTGGAGTATCAGTTCAGTTCAATATTAAGTGCCAAATAATCATGAACAACTTTTAAGATTTTCTTATAGCAGCCTGAAATTTAGCCCTGAAGCTATAGCACCAAGTTGAGGCACAAATGTGCACAATGACACAACAAGTTCGCCTGTGAGCAGTGACCCAGATAATTCAATAGCAGACATACCTGATCCTGGTGGTCGAAGAAAGTATGAACGCAGGTTCTTGTTCCAGCATCCCAAACTTTTACACTTTTATCAGATGAACTGGATGAAAAACAGTATTGGATCAATGTTTGAATTACTAAGAATAACTCTAGTGCAAAGCTTAAAAGCTCTCATACGGTAGATATAAGAAACCTTCTTCCCCCATCAAATACAGGGATGAAGTAGCAAAGAAGTGCATCTTCTGCCAGGTCCCAGTTACCTTTAAAATACATTTACTGTTTCAGTATCTGCAACATGAAAATGAGACTCCCATTTTAGCCAGAACTCTTAGCAGCAAGTTCTTTGCATAACGTGTTACATAGACTCGGTGCACCAACTGCCTGAGCTGTTCTAAGAGTTAACACTGAAGTTCAGCTAGATTAATGTTCTACCACATTAGGTTGTACTGTTTAATGCTATGGCAATTTTTCAGCTGTTTAGAATCAAATTGCCCTTCTCTTAGATGTTCTTCACTTGTAGGGAAGTATGCTGCAATGGGATGACTTACACTATGAAATCCTATTCACTACAACTGGTATCACATCACAGATTGGCTCGAGTCTTTAATTGTAACGTATGCTATCCCATTATAGATTCCATGGTAATGTGTACACGTACTTTTTTATGATCCATCTTCCTTTATAAATATAAAGTTTGTTTGCTTGGGGGTTTTTTTCCCCCCAGTAAGCATAAACAAGTTAAATTGAATACCTGGAAACAAAATGGGTATCATCAGGACAAAAGGCTACGTTTAATACCCAGGATCCGTGACCACTTAATGTGCCTGCCAAGTTCGCATGTTGCCTGTGGAAAGAACAAATTTTCAATATTTGGTTTGCAAATTCCAGGGAAAGAGCAACAGGAATATAGCTAGTGCAGTCAGGAATGGCTCAATGCAAGGTCATGGAAGGTGACTTCTGGAGATTTGTTCATCCAAGCTGAACTGGTGTTACAACAGATTTTCCATTTCAAATGGTTAACATAAAAAGAAGTCACCAAGAGTATATATACATCGGTGGTCAAAACAGTTTCCCCACGAAGAAGGCAAAGTAACACAGGTTTAGGGGAGTGAAGATCACTGAACAGTGCCTTTTCCTCCACAGGGTCTTCCAAGTTTTTGCACAGTGCAAGAGAAGTAGGTCATAAATGATTTCTTGGGTACAGAACAGATGTTTAAGATGGGTAAACATAAACATGCAGGACTGATATACAAAAAAATTAGCCTGCTGCCTACAGGGCAAATATAGGGAAAGTAATTTGAAGGCTGTCATCCACCTATGCACTTTTTATTTAAAAACTATCTCAGGGCATAGTATAAAGAAGTCACCAGAAGCTGAAGGGAATTACAGAAGCAGAGGGTTTGATATATTTTTTGCAGTATCAGCCTCTCTGAACAGTTATTTTCCTTTTAGCATGTCTTGCAAAACAACTTACACATCGTAGATTTTGATGTAGCCATCATCTGAAGCAGTTACAAGTAACTGTGAATCTGGAGAAAATGTCAGTGAACGAATAGGCATCGCGTGACCTGAAATTCAAAGTTTTATATGGCTTAGAATGTAACTATTCCTCTTACTAATGGCAGTGCTTAAGAAGCCACACCACAACACTGTTCCCTGTTAAAGCAACCTCTGAAAAGTCTTTCTCTCCATGCCTCTTGTGGGCTTCCTTGCACAACATAAAATGCAAACTGACAGTAATTCTGAACTTTGAATGTTAAGCCATGTCCACTGCAACAAAATCCACTGATCTGGATCTATTAGCTAGGATGTCATATTTTCTAATACGATTTCATATTGTTTAAGTGGTTGGGTTTTTTTATTATACAACTGCACAGACACTGCATGAACATTAAAAGCCCATTTAGCTGTTAGAAAAATGCACGTCTTCTACAACACAAAATGTTTGGCTGTTTTTTAAAACGGGAATAAAACTGATACCATAGTAAAAATCATACATGTGGCAGCATGCAATTGCCTTAGCTTCGCTCCCTTGTACCGCACTACAATACAAGAAGGAACTGCCGTTCAAGAATTTAGGTAAGCATTACTGACTGTATTTTTTGAGATAGGCATTTTATGATGAAAGCCTGAGTTCAGGGTTTGCCTCTAATATTTCAAGTGATTTAAGTTACAGCACACTAAGTAACTGAATACTATCTAATGGACAGAAACATCAATTCATTTATGCCATGGCTGTTGTATCATACTCAGATTTGGCGTTATATCCTTTAATTTTTTTGAGGAAGGAAGCCAGAACTTCAGTACTGCAAATACACAAACCATTACCTTCTAGCGTATGCAGAAGTTTTCCAGTGGCAATATCAAAAATATTGATAATGCCATCTATTGCTCCACTGGCTAAGTATTTTCCATCTGGACTCTGTAATAAAACACAAAAAAGTATGCATTTAACAACAGTATGCATTTATGCTGTGCACCTCCCTGTCATCTCTTGGCAACTTTTAACAATTATGATCTATGCAAGATACCTGGGCTCCAAAAATCCTAAAGACTTCAGTGGACTTACTCACAATATGTATATAAGCAAGAACAAGGTCTATTTTCCATATATGCAGTGGGGGAATATCATGCAGTTTATATCTGGAACTATCAAAGTATGGCTGTCATTTAGTATTACGTAGAGATAAACTGACAGGTGAAAACAAAAAATGTCTGATTTACAATGTATTACAGCAATAGCAATCTCATATAAGACATTATCAGTTGTTCTTCTTACATATGCAATGCTAAGGATGAACTTCCCTCTGGTGTCCAGTGAATATTCCTTCTTTCCAGTTTCAACACCAAAAATATTTACTTTTCCCACATGACTTCCTGTTGCAAGGTACTGGGAATCGGGTGAAAAAGCCAGGGACCAAGCATCAACTGTATTAAAAAGAAAACATCAGTTAGCTGAATACTGTTTCTATTTAGACATTCACACACACCACACACACACCCCATTTACTCTAAATACTCTAAACTCTACTATGTACTCTTAAGAAAGTGTACAAGCTCATGAAAGCTTACTTCCTTCAATGTCATTAATGGAGCATAGCTTGGGCCGTTTATTTCTAAGATTTTGGGCTGATATTTCTAAGATTTCTAAGATCTAAGAAAGATTACATTTTCTAACAAGACCCTGAGCTTATTAGACTCTCCTGTAACAATAAATTCAGAATTTAAGACGGCAATGAGTGAAGTGTAAATACTTTTCTCCTGGTACCAAACCAGTAAAAGAAAGCAAAACTAGTATGTAGCGAAGTACAGAAGATGCAGGAGAAACAGATATATGATTGTAACATAGATCAACAGGCCTTGCAACGGAATTCAAAAAGCCCTACCTTATTACAGCAGTACAACATATTTATCTGGCACAATGTAATTCACAGGGTTTTCTTTCCTATAAGCTTAATATTAACTACCTAAAACCTGCAAGATTGTTCTTAAATAAGGGACTGCCAGTGGACCAATGAAATATTTAGAGTAAGATCTTAGGCCCAGATTTCCAACTTGGAGGACATAACGTTGACCCAGAGTTCAGCTTTTCTGTGTTTTGACATGCTTACTCAGGACTGGATGTACTACATAAATAAGCATCACATATATGGCTCAAATTCAGTGCAGTGCAATGCTTACGATGAAAGTTCAGGCTTTGTAAATCAATTTGAATAAGCATTTTAATTATTTTTTAAGACATCCTTTAATCAATACATCTGTAAAAACAAGCTGGCTTCCACTCTGCTTTATGCATCTAGCAAAAAGCATATCTAAATGTATCTGAAAAAGTGTAAGTAGTGTGAAAAAATACATGTAAAATTGCCTGATACTACTTTATGCTGAGTTTATAAAAATCACAAAGATTTTTGCAGACAAATAAAGATTTTATAAAAAAGGAAAAAAACCAAACAATTTAGGGACCTCATATAGCCTAATTATACACTGTACAGTATTTACTATCCAGAGTAAGTACACTTCATATGCAGAAAAAGCTAAACACTGATATCTTACCAGGACCAGCATCTATTGACTTGATTTGTTTGCCAGTTTCTAAATCCCAAAGGCGAATATGGGCATCTAGGGAGCTGGATGCTGCAATGGAGCCTGTGTGGCTGATATCCACAGATACCACGCCCAGCTGGTGACCCTCCAAAGTCCACTGTAGATCCAATTTTTCATCATTCCTTTTGTTCAAGGGAAAGAAAAGCTTAGTTATGAATAGCTGGGGGTAATTAACCCATCTACAACCTCAGACGAAACAAACAAGACAACCCACATTTCTCCATTTTCTTCAACAAATGGGGAATCCAACTTCACCCACAAAATGTGAAAATAGCTACGCACAAATTGCTCTCTGTACTTAAGGGAAAGAACTGATACATCACTTGTTTGCCACATTTCTGCAAAGCATCATCTTAAGTTTGTAAGCAGTCCCACTGAAACATGACCATTACGCATCAATGCACCGGTACTTACACAGCAGACTGTCAATCTAGTAGCAAAGTACAAAATGCAACGACCAACATTTTCATCATCGCCACAACCAAGCTACTCATGTTACTGAAGTGAAGCACATACTTAATACTGCTTTGGCTAAGAGAACAATTTCTTCGCAAAAGCATACTTCAGTGTCACTTGTATAAGGGTTATGAGGATTTTTTTCAAACAGTAAGATGTCACTTCTTCTTTTACTCTGTTCTCATTATTCCTTTCACAGTACACATGCTCCCAATGCATTGTTTCATAAAAAGCTGCACATTCTAATTCTTGGGTTTAGAAATACAAGTTGTACTACTCTCTGGCAGACAATGTGTAAAATTTGGCTTGCATTTTCAGAAAGGCTTGCACTCTTTTAATAAAATTAAATAAATGTAATTGAATTAAAGCACATCAGAATGCTACCACTCCAAGAGAAAGCATGCACCAAATGAAGATAAGCTTACTCAAGAGATGTGCCAGGCTACCCCTTCCCTGATACAACTTCTAATTTCCCTGCAGATTGTGGAAATTCAAGACTGCTGTATCTCCATAGTGACTACTTCCAAGGCTTAGAACTGGTTAATACGGTGCACTTACCACTTCCAGACCTTCACTAGATCATCCAAAGAACCAGAGATCACTGTTTCAGAGCCATCTTTTTTATTTTTTCCCCAGGCAACTGACCAAATGGCATCATCGTGAGCTACAAGAGAATATAAACATAGAAATTAAAAACAAAGTGGTTTCTTTTGATGGAAGACAACTACCAGTTTTGGTCATGCTAAAATTCCTGCTTGTGATGTTGGCAATAGACCCCTGACTCTTCAGGTCTATCAGTGCTCCAAGAGTCTCCTCACCGCTGTCATTGTGCTGTATTTTGTTCACCAAGGTCACTGTTGAAAAAACTGCATAGCTATTTCGGAGTTACTCTCATTTATACTTCATATAAGCACAATCCAAGTCATCTCACAAGTATATCCGCCATTACCGACTTTACATCATCCAAGAAGGCCAGTATTATTTAATACATGTCAGTGTTTTCTCACCTTGCTCTTGCTTGAAGAGAATACCGTACTAGAAAGAAAAAATAATTAATATTACATACGAGCAACCTAAAAAATAATTATCAAGCTAGCGATTAGTTTAATTAACGCTGTTTTTATTTACCTGTGTGGTCATGTCTTTACGGGAGCGGTCTTAGCAGGAACGCTCTGGAAAGAGAAAACCCATTAGGCTCAGCAGTAAGGCCCTGCCTCACGGACGGGCTCCGCAGCGGGGCCTGAGGGAAGGGAAGCGCCGCGCCCAGAGGCACCAGCCGCGCAGGGGCCCGGCGCCGCCGCCTCCCCGCGGGGGCTCTCGCCCCGTCTTCGCCCTCCCGAGCCTCACCGGGCCTCCCCGCGCCGTACCGGGCCGTCCCGCACACTCAGCCCCGGGCCCACGGCCTCCGCGTCACCGCCGCACCGCGATGACGTGTCCTACCACCGAGAGCGCGGCAGGAGCGCCTCTCCCCACAGCCCTTCGCCGCCGCGGCGGGGGGCGCCTGCCTGGCGCTCTCTGCTGCCGCCGTGTGGCCGAGAGGGCGCCCTGCGGCCTCGTGGGCCCGCCGCCCTCCGTCGCCCGTGCCCCGGGGCGGCGGCCCAGCGGCCTCCGGCGCTCGCCGGCAGCAGCAGGGCCCCGGGCAGCGCCCGGCCGGGCTGTCCCTCGCCCCTTCCCGCGCCCGGGCGGCGTCAGCCTGGGGGTGCCAGCCCCGCGCCGGAGCGTGAGGGGATGGTGGCGGGATGGCGCCCGCCGTGCCCTGTCGGCCCTGCGCCGCGCCGCCCCCCTGAGGGACAGAGCCCCGGGCGGGGGCCGGGCCCCGGCTGTGCAGCAGGGACTGCCCGCGCCTGCGACAGAACCGGCAGCAGCGGCGCGGACTGTGGCGGGCGGGAAGGGCCGCGGGGAGGGGCAGCAGCGCCAGCCCCCGGGGGGCGGTGGGCTCGGGCCGGGCGGCCACGCCGTGCTGGGCCATGCCGTGCCGTGCGGGGTCATGCCGTGCCGGGCCACGCCGTGCTGGGCCACGCCGTGCCGGGCCATGCCAGGCCGTGCCGTGCCGGGTCATGCCATGCCGTGCCGTGCCGTGCCAGCAGCTGCTCCCGGCACAGGCCGTGCCGTGCCCACTGCGGCTGTGGCGCCCCAGCCGTGCCCGGTGTGGCGGCAGCGCGGCGGTGGCTCTCCGAGTCATCTGCCCCTGAAAAACCAACCCAGGTGCGACTGCTGGGGAAACTGGAGGTGTTTTCATGTTGCTGCCTCTGCTTGAGTTAGGGGCGGGGGGGGGGGGGAAATGCCAGAATTAAAGTTCAGGAGAGTGAGTGAGATTCCCTGTGGCTTAAAATTACCGGCAAAGGATCCGCGGCCTTCCGCGGCCGGAATCGGTCCGATGTGGGCACAGAGCTCTTGGCGATCAGCGGCGCTTGCAGCTTGCCTGAGTAAGCACGGTAACCGCCAAACCAGGAATTCCCAGTGTCTTAACACAGTTCTGCAATTAAGAATGAAAATCTGGGTAAAACTCTTACACAGAATTACAGAATCCTTAGTTCTCTGATTATTTAGATTGAGCTTTCAGGGGATTTTAAGGCATACTGCTTTAATATATTGAATTTCAGAAATCTCATTTTCTTGTTACTAATCATGCCACAGTAAGCACTTTCCAAAAGTCAGAGAAATTACTCTGTTCCGATTTCTTAGCCGGATTCTCCTAATAATTCTTCCACGTAAATTTGTTCTCAAAACATAGTATTTTACCTTACATTTAAACGATCAGGATTTGGTTTCGCAATCCTGTATCGAGCGCCGCAGTACTGTAATATAATCTTTGACAGGCAAAGTGTTTCTAATCCCTCTGGGGTTTTCACGTCATGCAAAGTTCTTCTACACACCAGTATTGACTTTGTACATGGAACACCTCAGACCGGTGGCGTAAAGGTTGGTATTTTTCTCCTGCGGCGCAGAGTGAGATTGTGGGTTATTTCCTACATCCCTTATGACACAAATCTGTATTTGTTAAGGCTGAAAGCTGATTAGATGCTGCTTTGGTGCATCAGGAGGATAATCTGAAGCAAAGTGTGCCACATGTTTAATTTGTAGATAAACTGCCTCCTTGGAATGGTAACTGAGAGCGTGATTCTATGTTTGTCCTTGTTCTGGAGGACTAGCACGCTTTGTATCTATATAGATATTTCAGCCCTAATCGGAGTAATACTTTATGAGTGCATATGTATTTAAATGTCAGGTTTTTAAACAATGTTACAAGGAAAAAGCCTGATGTATGTAAAAACATTATGATCGCCCTGATATTGTGCTAACACAGAGAAGCGAATTAGGTCAAGTCTTTGAGATGCTATATAAATATTGCAGATGGCGTTTCCTGTCCCAAAGCTCAGTTGCAGAGAAATAACAGAGCAAAACACTTCGTTTCAAAAATAATAGACTGAGTGCCATTGTGGCCAGCTACGGCAATCACAATTCCGATCAGCATTCACAGTTCAGCACCTGCTCAGCCTTACACAGAAGACAAATGCCAAGTAAGCCGTGATTTATTACGGTCTTGAAGACACATGAACCTCCATAGAACAGTAAAGCTAGATAATTATCTGGGAGCTTCAGCTCTGCAGGTACACAAACACTACAGCATTCAAACGTTGTCAGACGTGTCAACTCCTCTCCCTCTCCACACTAAATAATTCACTTAATAGTCGGTTTGAGGAAAACGATCACGGTATTTAAAGTTCTGTGTGGTGTGTGCCAAGTGTGGGTAATACGTGAATATGTATTCTTGTGGTTATTAAGATGGAACGACCTTGTCAGTTCCAGACCTATGTGTAATGTAACTGTACCTGCAGAGGTTTGGATTCAATTATAGGTCCCTTTCAGGGCTGATCCGTCAATTTTGCGTTTGATTTTCCGTCTTAGGCTTCAGTGTCGGATCAGTCACAGAAGCCCGCAGGCGCTGCATAAACAAAGGGTGACTTCTCACAGAGCTTGGAGCCTGTGTGCAGATTTTTACCATCTGCCCGTTGTGGGGCAGCAGCATCAAGACAATCTCCACCTCTTCCCAGTAGCAACGAGTTGGCATTCACAATGAAACATTAATCATTCACGTCCTTCTGTGTCTGGGGACTCTGAACTGTTGTGGCAGGAGCAAAGAATCCTCTGCTTATGTTGCCTGATGTGCCTGTAGGAAACCATTAAGGGACTGCTCCTGGGAGTGAATCGGAATGGCATTCACACTGTTAGCTCATTCATTTCAGATATCTGTCCCCTCCATCAAGTTCCAGGAAGACAGTTACACACAGTACATATACCTTTGTCTTCAAAGAGTGCAAAAGCATGTATAATGCTCCCATCAGCACTGTAGTGCATTAGCGTCAGGGTAGTTGAGGCAAAAGCAAGAGCCACAGAAAATCAGATCCTAATACAGTCTGCAGTTCCACTTTTGAAGTTAGTTCAGTTGCTTGCATGCAGATTTGATAATATTTCTGCTTTGGGGTTTTTTCCCTCTGCTCACTTATTTCTTGGTTATATCTTTTTCAGCTGCAGTCCCCTTTCTTCTGTTTTCTTGGAACTTCATCTGCTTTTTCACTGATAGGTTGGTTTGTCTTTGATGGTCTCAAGCAGCTAAACTGGGATGTGGAGTCAAGTATAAAGTTTCCTGAAGCTCAGAGTTTCACATCAAGGCTTTGCTTTAAAACAATCTCTCCTCTTATTTTTCACACATCCATTGTAAAGGCAGTGCATGTTCCAGGTGACGGCACCACACGCAGCCACCGGGCTTTATAGGATACAGAGTTGGAACTGCACACACATCACTAGTCCAAGTGCTGGCCCAAGCAGGGAAATGATATAATGGAGAAGCTCTTCTTCAAGATTCTGAAACCAAGTCCAAATATTAATGACATTCTTGCCCTGTGAGTTAACGAAGGATCATTATCCCATTTCACAGATGGGTGAAATCTGAAGCAAGGTGACGAATTTAGTCAGTGGTAGCTCAAGGAGTGGAACCCTTTTCTCAACCTATTGGTATGTGCTCTAACTCAGTCTGTACCTACACATTGACATTGCTTTAAGCTTACACTTAAATATTAAATTGCTTCTCTAGCAAGAAAGCAAGCCTTTCAATGTCTTCAGTCAACAAGGAGTGAAATGTTCTTGGGACAGACAAAAACAGAAAAGAAAACCAAAACTGCCAGAGACAGAGCCAAACAGGAATGAAAATGATCGCGCTTGCAGGGAGGAATTTGTCTGTCTGGCACTGTGCATTTCCACCCCAAGCTGTCCTTGCCGGGCACTGGTCAGGGGAAAGCTCAGCCCGGAGAGACTTCCCTTCAGAATGGATGAGGTTTCTTCAGACTGCATGCAGTGGGCAGTGAGATTGGAGTGAATGAACAGCTGCTGCGAGGAAGGAAAGAAGAAAATACAACAGTTAATTAAACAAATAAATCCTAAAAGCTAGACTCCTTTTTCCATGGAAGCAACCTCATCTCCACCGTCACCTGCAGAGAAGACAGAAGTTAGATGTAATTACAGGCCTTTTAATCTCCTGCTTATGGCATTTATAGGTCAAAGGGAACCTTTCAGAGCACAGTTGTTTTGAAAGGAGTAATAAAATAAACCAAAAATAAGCAAAAAGCATTGTGCTTCATGAGAGATTTTCTAACAGTTGGTCTGTGCTTGATGATAACTGAACCCAGACATTATTCTCACCCTATCTTCTCTTTGTTCTTGTGAAAAAACTTCAGTTCTTCCTTTATTTATTTGCTGTATTTAATCAGAATTATTTTATTCTTGATTTTGTTCTCTCTTGCAGCCTCTCATTTTTTATGGGGCAAGAAGTGGGTCAGAGGGTTTCTAAGACCTCAACATGAGCCTGAAATGTTGAATGTCTATATAAAATGCAAGTAGAATAAAAGAAACATCTGGTGCTCATCTGTCAGGATTGGAATAACTCCCTTTAAAACATCATGCATGTAGTAGGGACTTGCTTTTAGAAAGCACAAAGTTGCAATCCATCCATCAAATGTAGCAATAAGACTTTTCTGTCCAGCATGATGAATGTCACATGTTTTACCAAAATTAATGTCCCTTGCTATTGTGGCTTCAGATACACATGACAGCTAGTGACCTGATGTACCGAAACTGAAGGACTTAAGCTCTATGGAAATATTTTTGGCTGTCAGTTAATAATTGTCTGTTTAGTTGTGAGCAACTAAATAAAAAACACATAATCTAAGCCACTATTTGAAATCTGATTGTGTACTTTCTACTCTGGGATCCATGCCTGATGCTGTAGAAGAAGATGCAGTAAGAAACACATGCATATTGGTAGGCTTTTCTGTGCCAAATGTCGCCCAAGTGATGTTCAATTCTCAAATGTGAATGAATGTCTGCAGTTATTACCTGTAAAAAGCAAGATACTATTCTCATAAAGCAAGAGTGTGAAAGCATCAGGGATCCCATGCACTAGAATGCTAGTTTTTCTACTTGCATCTGGGTCATGTGAATGTATGGAGGGTGGTGGCAAAGACAACAAGAGAAAGCAACTTTTTTTTCTGGTCTATGTAGATGAATGTTTGAATAGGTTGCTGGACTGGGACACAGGGAGGAAGAAAGGAGTTTCCTCCACCTGCTGCGGGACATTCTCTGCCTGACCAAGCTGCTCACAATTCACTATTGCTGGAATGAAGGCATCATGGTCTCTGGGTACATCGTGTGCTCCACTGTAAAATGTTACTAATTTTATGCTTCTTAGGGATACTATTTTTTAAAAAACAACCAATCCATTTAGCAGGTAAAATTGAGTGGGGAGCTGGAAACTGACCTGGCAATGTGGCACCTTTGGAACTTCAAGGGTCTTTTTGGTATGAAAAAGTTTTATAGGATCAAATATAGAAGACACGACACTGGCTTTTGAGAATAATTAGTAAGAAAACTCAGGAATAAAACCTTTCATTCATTGTTAGTAGATGCAAAAGTTTGTCATAATTAGCTCAGATACCCTCAGAAACCTGTAGTTATATTTAGTAAGTGTTTGTTCCTATGTATTTTTGTGTCACGGTCTGGAATATATTTACATAAATAGGCACTTAGATCTTCAGTGCCCGGTATCCATTTGCGTGGGTTGCTGGCAGGCAGCTACATGGATACACTTGGCTCAACCAGCCAATTACTTTGCCACTTATCTTCATGTCACTGCCCTGCTTTGTTATTGCAGCCTTCAATGCCACTTCTGTCTTCATCAACACTGTCTCATTCATGCTGTTTGCTTTGATGACTTTGCTGGGCAACCTCTTTCGTGTTCTTGTCTTCTTGTGAGAGAGGCTTATTCTTCTTCAGTTTGCCTGCTTGGCTCACAAACCCTTGTGAATCAAATTGACGGTATTAACCTTACACAGAGGAGCTATGCTGGAGGATAAACGCCACTGCTCTGCATGCTCTGGCTCCCATGGCAGTCAGCGGGAGGAGGACTAAGCATGGCACATCATGCAACAGTACGTCTAGCTACTTCTGGATGAGGTGCTTGAATCAGACAATGTATGTTTGTTAAATCTGTGTCAGTTGCTGGCTGTGAAAGCCCATTTTACAGTGGTGATTCAACATACCATTTCTGCACGGCAAGGGCATGTGTTCATGTCTCACGGATTTTACTAGGTCCTGAGCACATGTTCAAGTGTGTGCTGAATTGTTTCCATAAATACCTCAGATAATATGCTGTACGCTTTCCCCTGCTATTGTGAGTTCCCATCATAGGTACTTCATTCACATTTGATGTCGCACCAGTGATGGGTGTTTCATATAATGAATAAAATTCCTGACTTCTAATGAGATGATTATTTAACTAGTTTGGTCCCCCTGTGTTTAGCAATGTGTTAGTGACGTGAGCAGAAGCATGGCATGAGGAAATAACAGATTTTGTATGCGAGGTAGTCATCCTCGAGGTCTCAAGCTTTCTAAGTCAGACACAGAACCAACCAACCAAAAAACAAAAACAACAACAACAAAAAACCCACACACACACCCCCCCAAAAAAAAAGAAAAAAAGAAAAAAAAGAAAAATGCTGCCTGATTTCACTGTGACTGGCAGATTTTTGCCAACAGCACAGAACACTGTATTGGAATTTGGACACTGTGATCCCAAGGAAATCTTCAGTTCTGTGTGTTTTCCCTGACAAGAAAACTTATCCTTTGAGAACTGTAACATTTGTGTTAATTTATGAGGTGACAACTCGCACCCTGTGCTCTTGACAAGAGATTCATGAATTTTGCTGGCTTGGAAATACCATCTAAAACGCAATGTCCTTTCCAAACTGGACTTGCAAGTTCCCAAAACCATGGTAGGAAACTTCTGAGGAAAGGTTTTCTTCAGCGATGGATGCATGGAAAATACTGAGAGTGCAATGTTCCCTGTGGTGTCTTGGCCCTCAGGAGCAGACTTAGAGGTATCAAGGGTGAGGATCCCTGACGTGCTCATCATATGATGTTTGGCAGGGGTTAGTGAGTGGCTTTTGCACTGTGCAGGAGTCAGTGCCCTCTGTGTCCCTCCGAAAGAGGCCAGCTGGCTTGTGCGGCTGTGCTGCGCGGTCCTTCCATCGGTGACCCAGTTAGCTGCAGCTCTTGGTGCTCCTTGTGGCGTGGAGTTGTGTGCAACGCGTCGGTGTGCGTCTGGTCTGGGCCAGAGCTGATCCTGCATGAAAACAATTACCTGCTGACCCCCAAACTCTGACGTCGGGAATGAAGAGAGTGAGCTTTCAGGCCCTTGCCATGCGCCGTCAGGTTCCGTGCAGTGCAGTCTGTAGCTCTCATTTACTCGTCGTAGTTCATATCTTGGTTACTGGCAGGCACGTAGAGGTTTATTGTTTGAGGTACTGCAGTCACCATGAAAATGACTGGGATGCTTCAAATTTTATATGTATTATTAATATTATTAACAGTAAATATAATAATAATTAAAATAAATAAATAAAAATTAATTGCCTAAATTAATAAATAAATAATATAAATTTTTAAGATTGATATTGATAAATTAATACCATTGCTGGGTATTACTGTGATATATGGTGTCTCACAGTAATAGCATACGGGACCGGTACAAGTCCATGACTGGCAGTTTCACACACAGAAATTTTACTGCTGAGCAAGGTAGTAGCAAAAATACGTGAGTGTTGGCCAGCACAGCAATCACCGGCCTAGTGCAAACAGACAGACAGAGGTCTGGTTCTTGCCCACACGGACGCGATCTTAGAAAGCAGAGAACTGTAGTTTTGGCCCAGTAACTCAGTACTGAATAAGAGAAAGGAGAGCAGTGCTCCTGTCTGGGTTGCCATTACGAATGGGGGTCTGTGAGAGTGGATCTTTTGCGCTTCTGAACTAAGCACATACAAGTGTGCTCAGGTCCTGACCCAGCAGCATATTTAAGCATACACTAAGTGTTTTAACGCTGAAGTGAAAGTATTTTGAAGCATGATGCTTAAGTATTTTGCTGGTTCTGAGCTTTACTAACAGGAGATGAAGGTAATAAACGCTCTCTCCCAACTCCTCAGTGAAGATTGTTGCCCAAATCCTGAAGAACCAATTTTAAGGAGATGTTTTAGGCTGATGTTTTGCCAAGGTCAGTATCTCCAGTTCCTAGTTGGAGATGCTCCTAGGAGAGTCTCCAGGCATTTTGATAAAATGTGTGCAGGTTTTGGGGCCCTCTGTGAGAAAAGTCACTTTTCAATATTAAAGGTGCTCTATCAAACATCAGAAGAGAGAACGGGAAATGCAGCTTCATAGCTGGGTGGTCTATATATTGGCACATGATCCTCTGCAGCAGTTTTAGATTGTGAAAAGCAGCTTTTCCAGCACGTGTTTAGAATTGGAATAATTTACAATGTGAAGAAAAAACAAATTACAGATTTGCAGTGTAAGTATCAAGGACCAATCGTCTCCTGTTTCCAAATACTGATTCCAGGTTTCGGCTTCTGAGGAGCTGAGCAGTGCCCAGAAGGCAGCCTTTGCTGGGAGAGTAATGCACAAAAGCTAAGGGAGACTTAGTAATATGAGGTGGAATCTGATACACTTTGGAGCCTTAAGTCCTGGATAGCTAGAATCCAGTCATCCTCCTCCTGACCCTGTAAGTGGAAGAGTAGTAAACCTGGCTGGCTGTTTATCCTCAGCACAATGAACAGCTTCTTTTCCAGAGATGGGAAGTTCCTGGGTTTATTATGTGTGGTAATAGAAATATGTTGCAGCAATTGCTGATGAGGTGCTGATTTAAAGACTGTAAGTCATGGGTTTCAGTGGACAGTTTTACCTTAGAAAGACTGAATAATAGCAGAAAGATCACTGTGATGTCTTCAGTGATCAACATCTTGAATTTGAGAGCTAGGATTCCTCCAAAAGCAAGTGGACAAAATTCAGTTGTTAACAGAGTAAGTCTGTCTGTGCGGATTTTACATTGCCTAGCTCCTTAAAGAAAATACCAGCTTGCTGAGTAAACACAATCCCCTTTGCTTTGCCATCTTTGCATTGCACAAATTCTTTTTGTTGTTGCTGGTCTGGTTTGTTGGGGTTTTTTTGTACGAATTGGGTCACTTTCCAGTCTCCTTGCATTAGAGCATGGTAACAAAATCCAATGTGACAGTTCCCCAAACATTCCAATGTTTTCAAGAGGGAGGTGTAAGGCAGCAAAGAAAGGCTCTGCCCTTGAAGGAATTTAATCTCTTGGAAAACACAATCTCAGTTCCTTCCAAGCGCTTCATTGACCGACTTTTCAGCAAACTGCTGAAAACCTAATTGGACTATGTTTTGATTGGTAAAGCAGATCTGGGAGGCAGTCCATAAGGGAAGGGGAAGATGAGCAGGGAGATCTGAGATACACCCCCAGTTAGGGTGGACTGACCATCCTCTCAGGCTGATCTAACTTTCTCAGACTGCTACACTGTGCAAGGAGAAAGGAGACGGCCCCAGGCTACTGCTTCTTTCTTTACCTGCTTTTCTGTGGTGAGGTCTAGCTACTGCAAGTCGAGTAGACCTCAGCTGAGGCAAGAGGAGCCGAGCTGGGCAGTGTGGGCAGTACTGGGCTCCAGGGAACCAGAGCTCCAGCACGTTTAATGGGGGAGAGGAGGCTGGAGGGAGGGGGGAGGGTGTGCTCTCTGCTGCCCTTGGCACTGCTGCAGCTTGCTGTCCCGTGAGTGGATGCTGCTGCACACGAAGTGGCTGGGGGTCACGACTACCCCTCTTTCCAGAGTTTCTTTCATCCCTTCCTCCTCTTTTAGGTAACTGCCCAAAAAAAGAACACAAGAAATCCTAGGGTTTGCTAGATGGTCCTGCCCTAAGGCAATCCTGTCAAGACAACACATTTTTTTGACATCATGCCAAACTCCTTGCAAGAACAGCTATAACCTTTCCTCTTTGGAGTTTTTGTTTTTACCTCTGATGAACCCAAAGTCCATGACCCATGTTCTGCAACACAGACCATATACTGAATTCTGATCAGAGACATGTTTATCTCGGGATTAAGGTTTTCAGAACGTTAGTATCATTACAGTGCATTCCACTGCAAACACACATGCTCAGATAAATTAATGCTGTAGGCAGAATATTTGTGGTTTAGGTGCGTTTTTTCTTGCAGAGTTGTTATAATTAAAAGCACTGATATCAGAGGTCCAGGAATGTAAAACTGGCATCTCTTGCCATCCTATATGAGGCCTATGTGAGATAAAGGATTCATGTGGAGTGTAAATAAAGTTTGCACCAGAAGACAGTGAGCACTGCAGAAAATCAGGATGTAAACATACAGCTGAAACAGAGAAGGAAGAACAAACCTGAGGATTCGGAGTGAATCCAGAGACCCCATTCTAGTAGGTGAGTGCAGATTTCTTCTGGAGATCCCCTTCTCTGTGTAGGGGCGAATGTTTCCTTGATGCTTCTGGCTCCCCACTGTTTCAAAGGAAATGCATTCTGTGTGTAGCTGTAGTTGTTCAGTTGTACTTGGAGGTAGAACTGACCTTGTAAAATGAGTGTAAAATTAGTAACAGCATACAATTATTAAAGCATATTTGTTGAATAAATCTCTTTCTTGCCCATCTTACATTACCTCTGAGTAACGTCATTTCCTACTACAGTTACAACTGGAATCGCTGTACTTGTATCTCCCAGGTCTGTCTTTTTTCATTAAGGCCTCACAACCAGCTGAAGTTCAATCTAGCCAAAAAGAGCTCCTTATCTTCCCTATACCCTGACTCCCTCCTTCCTTTCTGCCTTAAGTCCATTTCTCTGTGTTTCCCAGTCGCTGAGGAAACCATAATCATTCACTGTATTTCTCAGGTCTGTTTCTCAGACTTGGGCTTCACATTGGACTTGCCTCTTTTCTATGTTATTATAAGTCCGTCTCTAAGGCTTGTAGAGTCTTTCTCCGTAATAGCTCTGTGGTTATAACAGCCACAGGGCTAAGCCTTCATCCTGGGACTTGAGTCTCTGCTGCTGTAATATTCCTTTCTCTGTCTTGATGCTTTGGATTGCTTTATCCAGAATGATTTTGCTATAACCATTCTGATTCATCTGTGCAGACTCACTTGTTCTTGTATCTTTATCACACTAAGCATAAGCTACTTGTCTTTGCTCTCAAGACCATTTGTAGCTACGAACCGTGGCCCTTTTATCGTCTGTCACTCGGTGTAACAGGTTCTGCAACGATCATGGTAACAACAGTCATGGGATGGAGTCTGCTTCTCTTTTTCACATGCAACAGTATATTACTCCTGGAGTAGCCTCTTTGGTTTCAATCGGCGTACTTGAGAGATTGCATACAACCCATTCTGAGCAAGGTTAGGAAAATCTGCTCTGAATTATTATTATGTAATAAACAACGTCCAGATGAAATAATTGGATTGATTTCAAAATCGGTATCCTTTGAAATAGTAAAGTAACAAGAACAGATGTATCGTCATGTTAACATGCATTACAAATGGAGTAAATAGATGCCTGAGCCGGAATGCCCTGACTGTTGTAACATCCATCAGCTCATGTTTTATAATAACAGGGGTAAGGAAACCATGAATAATTAGCATAATAAAATAAAATTATATACAATGAGAACTATAATACTGCACCATTAGCTAGTTTAGAAAGCTTTCAGAGACAGATATAGATAGACTTAAAATTGCACTGGTGAACAATAAGCTGATATATTAATCTTTGATATCCCTGTGCCCAGGGCTACCCTCTTTGCAGTCAACCTCTTTGCAGTCAATAGTAGCCAGTCTTGGTAATGATGAAACTGTTTAAAAATGAGCATTAATGGAGACTTAGTTAAGCATCATCAAGTAAACTAGAAGTAGCTCTTGCGGCCACAGGGAATCACGCAATCATTGAGAGATGATTGGATTTAACAGTTTTGCTGAACAAAACAGCTCCTTTCAAATCCAAGATGCAGACTTTCCTAGAACAGCAGTTGGAATTCTTTGCTGTTTGGTTTGTTTATTTGTATAGTGGGTAAAGATCTGTTTCTGTGTATATTATGCTTTATCAGAAAGGTAACACTACCTACTTTGGAGTAGATAATAACTAAAAACTTGGTGACTACTAACGTTTATTTTTTAAATGGTGTAGGGTGAAAAGCAATGGTTTATGCAGACTCCATGATGTAAAAAATACATCTTAAACTCTGAAAGTGGCACAAATAAGTCATTAGCTGCTTTCTTTATAATTTCCGTTTGAATATATTCCCCCATTTTCAATTGCATTAAGAGTTCAGTTACGAGTACCTTTCTAAGCTGGTGGGAAAATGCTCTTTGTATGTGAATGTGACATGCATTTAATGAAAGGGATAGCAAATTGCTCAATTTTTATAATGTTCCAGATAAAATACTGCCTTCTTATAAAAGCTTGCTTAACAGTGAAATCAGTCTCATAGGTAAAGTATTATCATTCTAGCTGCAGGATTGCACCATTCGGTGTAGGGAAAAATGGTGAGGAGGTGCTGTATACAAAAGTGTACGTATGTGAAAGACATTAATTTGGGTTTTGGCAGGTGAAGTTCATAGAGATCAGTACAGTGACATCCATTCTGGTAGGAGTTAATCTTCGCAGGACAGATCCAAGTGGAGGAAAACTAATGGTTTCCTAAAGCAGCAGACCATATTAGCATTTGCAGCGGCAGTCTGTACGCCTGCCACATTGCCCCGCAGTGCTTTATACCACAGGGGTTCCTCTAGAAGCGTGCAAGTACAGCACTCTCGTCTTTGTTTTCTATTCGTGCCTGACCCAGAGGCGTATTCTGTCAATGTGCTTTCCTGTGAGGACAGGGATAGAACAAGGATTTTTAAAACGTGATTTCCACATTTTTTTTCCTTACTGAATTCCAATTCTGGCATCTCACTTAAAAGTGTGACTTTGCTTTCATGCTGTCACTGTAAATATGTGCTGTGAGAGTGAGATACAGCAGGCAGAAAATCTAATCAATTTAAAGCAATGCGTTTAGAACAGAAATAGGTGCTGCATGGAGTCTTACTGTAGGTCTGTGGCTTTGCTACCACTTCTAATTTTTTAAATGCTTTACTCTATACTGTTTATTTGGTAAAGATATGAACAACTAAATGCTGTGACCCTGCTACCGCATGCCCATGGATTGCCACAGTGACCATGCACAGTCCTGGTTAAGATTCACTAGATTTCCCTCTCATCTCCAAATTGAAACTAACCCCATAGGGCAGAGCTGGATCCAGAGGGAACTGGAAGAAAACATCAGGATTTACTGGGCCTTACATTTCACAGGGTAAAGAATCTGAAAATAATATCAGAAGAAATTTTTTCTCCAATTCTTTACATTTACAGGAATTTGTAGGACAATTACAGACAGATATGATTTGTTTCCTTAATTTGTGGCACCTTAAATTACATCAGTTTTATGTAAAAATAATATTAAGATACATGGTATTATCTACAGTACTATTCTTTCAAATTGCAGGCTAAGGGAAGTGATTTTTCTTTGTATTCTTCTGATAAACTTCCAAATATACATTCTTTCTTTTTGTACACGTACAAATGAAACAGCCTGGGGGAGATGCCAAGAACTTAAAAACTGTTCCAGTGTGTTGGCTTGTACGCTTGATGGCTTTGTAAAGTAAATGTTTCTAATACTCCTGTTGTCTTTCTGCACATGCATACAGTGCTACCCTAATATTCTCATCTGCTACAACATTACATGGTGTCTAGAGATCACAAAGAGTCACTCGAGCAGAGCTACTGCAAAACAAGCAGAGATATCATGAATAAATGACCTTCTCTTTTCTACTGCTGTCAGTGCCCAAGGCCAGGAAATGAAAGGTTTTAATCTGTTCTGAAAGCGGAGTGTTGATGTGCTGCTGTTGGGCTGTGACAAGCAGCAGTAAACAGTCTAGTCACAATAGTCAGGACTGTCATGCACTTCATCAGTGCTGTACGAGCTCTAGCTGGCCTTACAGACTATTTACATTCCACTTTTGATACACATTTAGAATTGGGAGACCATGGTGCAGATCTTTTTTTTCCAGCTCATTAATGGGTTTATTGGGAAGAGCTAAGGTCTGTGCTAGGAAAATCAAGTTACAAATCCTGCAAGGTACTAAGGGCTTTTAATTCTTGCTTCAGGAAGCATATGGCAGTACTGCTTCAGCTGGAGTCCCACACAGGTAGTCAGCTGTCTGTTTGTCTTTCCAGTCTGTCACTTATCCTTTCTGCTCCTGTCTCACTTTTCATTGCCGTTGTGAGTCTGTTTCATATTTAGCACGGTGGCCCACCTACTCTTCTTGTCGGATGTAATTAATGTCACAGCATCCACAGGAAGGAATGACATTTGAGAGCTGGCTGCACAGACTGGTTCCCTCAGCAGGATCATACAGTATGACTAGTCAAATACTTCACCTTTTTTTTTTGCCTAGCCTTTTCCAAAGTTGGGAGCTCTGTCTGAAACGTGTGCCAGCTGAACTGGCCACGCAAATCATGTCAGATGCGTGAGATAATGGCTTAAGCCAGCAGTACGTTACATGTATTTATGGGCTTTCTTCCTGCCCAAAGTGAGTAGTGGTGTGACATGCTCTGTACAGTCAGTGTCACACCACTTGCTGCATGTGAGCATGGTACAACTAAGCCTTTAGAACCGTCAGATAAAAGAGAGTTGGAAACCTTTAGCCAGCAGCAAACTGTGCTGTCACAGGCATTAGACTAAAGAACCCGGGAAGAGCATTAGAGATTGCTGTGGAAGTGTGTCCTGCCTAATCACAGCCACAGGCAGCGTCTT
The DNA here is from genome assembly GCF_015220075.1 of Falco rusticolus. NCBI lineage: Eukaryota > Metazoa > Chordata > Aves > Falconiformes > Falconidae > Falco > Falco rusticolus. Next base: position 23,010,469 of record NC_051193.1, read on the forward strand.
TCTGAAGCAGGAAATAAATCATCGGAATGAAGGTCTGATTTAGCAGCAGAAAGTCAGGAGGCATTTATATGCTGTTTACCCTAAAAGGGATGGTGAACCTCGCTTTTTGCGTCTATAATTGTTCTAACGAGTTAATGTAAATGTTTCATTATTAAGTCCATGGTGCTTAGCCCATTTTGCAAAGGCAAATATTGTTTCTGGAACTGGGATATCTCAAAATCATAAGCAGTAAAGTGGTGTTCTTTTGCAGAGAGGTTTCCTGGTGTCACTTGAGAAGACCAGCAAACCTCTCACACAAATAAGAGCGGAAAAAGACAATTGTAGCTGGTGTCACAATCCGTCCTTGTGTGCCTTGTCAGGAGAGCACCGTTCCCTTGTGACCGAACCAGTGCTGAATCCTGCCCACCAGCTCTTAGTTCCCTCCCTTGTCAGCGCTCGTGCCCCTCGGGTTTCACCCACCCGTATGGCTCCTGCATCTGGGCCTGCAGGCGAAGGTGTTTGGTGGCCCATAGGCTGATTGCCTAAGCATCGCGCCAGCTGTGCCACAGCTGCTACACCTGTGCCACAGCCTACTGAAATCCACAGCATATCAAGTCCTGAACAGACACTGAGTTTGAATTACTAGAGCACAACAAGCTCCCGAATACAGTTGAGTTGCCTTGATCTTTACCGATCTTTCCCTCCTGTTTTGGACCACAGACAGCCCAGTCATCTTTCTGCTGATAGTGGAACGTCTCTTTGTTCAGAAAAGCAGCCTCCATTACTAAACTCTCTTCCCCTCTAAGTTGGTTAGTCTGAGTCTTTTCATTACTACTACTCTAGTAGCTGATCACGGAAGTTCAGAAACAAACCACCAACAACAAAATTAGAGAGTCCATTCCAGGTCAGTGGTATTCTGGGCAGAACTCTTCCTGTTCCAGAAAGGAAGATGCATTCAGCTGAGTGGCTTTCTGTCATAGCTCATTAAGCAAAATCAAAATTAATCTGTATGCTACAATTTCTTTATTTCCAGATGTCAAAATCTTGAGTTATGTCTCTGACATATGGGCTCCATTTCTCTGTAGCAATTCTGTTTAGCCTTGTAGACTTCTTTTTAGCAGAGGTTCAGCAGCCTGGGTCCTAGATATATACATTGATCTGTTTGTGCCAAGAAAATATCATTCACGATTATTTATGAATGAAAAGATGTAGACAGAATTACATCTGTAGCATCTGGTATAATGGGGACTTTAATCTTGGCAGGGCCTTTTTAATGTAATATTAAAAAACAGTGCGTAGTTGAAAAAGATTAGCGTTGTCCGTGTTCATAGGCCTTTTTATGATTTAGGTCTGGCTGTTTACATGGAACTATTGAGTTTTTCTTCTGGGTGTAGACTTAGTATTGCTTTTAAAATGTGCTCATAATGACATTTCTGCTTTTGTAGACTGTCTGCCCAGACACAAACACTCTAAATGATAGAACAAACAATGCCGTTCTTTTTTCCTTTTTTTTTTTTTTTTATTTCTCCCCGCTTTTAAAGGGAGAATCTCTTGTATGGGTTGCAAAGCCATAGCCATCTGACGCTCTGGTGGCAAAAATTGAGTTCAAATGAGGAAAGTGCTCTTTATTCAGTGACCCAAGGCAATTAATAGTAAAAAGGAATTGTTTAGCTTTTTACTTTAAAATCTGCAGTTTGGGATTGCTGTTTAGATTTCTCAAATGGAAAGATGATAATGCTCTTTGCAAAATAAACTGATATGACATTGAAATAAAAATTTAATTACCCCTGCAGCTTCACTGTGGCCCCTTTTTCTGCCACCTCTGATCTGAAAAGTAGAGAGATTACATCAGCACAGTCAAGTTTAAAGTTCAGCAGTTGCCCTTTGATAGGGGAATACAGATCTATTGTTTGTGGGTCAGCTTTTATGAAGATGCCCTCCTGAAATGCAGTTGTAGTGTTTCACCTAGTCTTACTTGGAGAGTTGATGTCTTGAAATAACTTGACATAATATCCTGTCCTTCTCCCATGTTTTTCCTGTTAACATTATTGATGGAAGATGCTCATAGAAAACTGCTCAAGGCCGAACGCATCTGGGATGCAGATGGAAGAGCTACGTGGGGGTGCAGCGACACGAAGCTTGTTCTGCACTAGGTGGTGCTGATGGGAGAACTACAGCCTCTACTCCTCCAGCAGATTTACTGCCATCATCTTTAAAATAAGAGTTCAAAGACATTCTGAGATGTACAGAACGGATTTCTTAGATTCTTAGATTTTGAATGGGCTCTTTTGAGGAAGGGGCTCTTGAGAAAAATGAGACAAACTCCGTAGGGAGTTACTTATTTGTACTAATGGATTGTGTGAATGTAAAAATGTCTGCTGTTCCTAATGGACTGAAGCCCCTAGTAGTATGCCCCCGTATCTCTGATATCTCTGAAAAGCCAGAATTTCTGCTTTTCCAGGTCGTATTATACGAAGATCCATCAACCTGTACATCCATTCAGAACATCAAACTTTTTATGTCTTACCTAGAGAAAAGGGAAAGAATTTTCAAAAATAGGTACTTCACTCATAAGCACTTTTGGAAATCATGTGGATCCTAACCTATACATGTAGAAGCCTAAATACAACATCTTCTTTTGAGAATTTTGTTCATACTTTCCAAATTTGATTGCTTTCAGCTATTCATCTAAGCATATAGTGAGGCACGTAAAAATATTGCTGTTCATGAAAGAGCTGACTACCCTCTCCTTTTACTGACATCAGCGGGTGTTCAAATTATTATTAGTTCTGAAGGCAGAGGTTCTTTCATTTAGACACCTTATTGTATAGTTTGCTACAAATTTCAGCATCCAAGTTTGAAAATTGTGGCCATAATCACTTAGGTCCCTAGAGATGACCCCTCTAATCTTAACTGACGAGGAAGTGGCTTGAGTTATCTTGATGCTTTCCAGATAATGTTTAGACAAAGAATGTCTGCATTATTCCTTTTCAGTCTGAAATCTGCAGATCTAGTACTAGGGAGGAAGCCTGGAAAACAATGACCTCCTTGTCAAAGACTCTGGTTTCAGTTGGGAACGGTCACTTGGCCTGTTTAGTTAATAAGCCCCAGAAACCTTCTGAATTAGAAAGAGCAAAGGATGTTAGTTTAGAAGGTCAGAGGGTTAACAATGGAAGGAGCAGTTGTACTCAAGGTCATTTTCTGAGCAAAGTTTAGCAGGACAAAACAAAGATGGGAGAAGGATTGGTAGGAGTTAGGACACCTATGGCTTACATATTTCTAGACCTCATCTTCTGGTTGTATAAATTGTCATTTCTTCACTGGAACTAGTGAAATTATAGTTGTTTATATCGGTAAGGGCTAACTCCAGACCCTCAGACTTATTACTGCTTTGAAATGGGCTGATAAAAAACCTTTCAAAAACACTTGGAATTTTAAATTGAATTAACGGATGAGATCCCTATTTCCTGGTTCTAATTTATGTGGAATGCTAAGTGCTCTGTTTTGTTAGGAAAGGGAAAATGAATTTTCTTCATCTTCTTTTTGTCTGACAGATGTAGTGGAAAGCTTTTGAAGTTAGCATATACATAAAGGTCAGGGCACCAGAGTAAAACCTAGGATTGTGCAAATGGCGTGGCCCCTATAGCTTCAGGACATGGCCCTGTTGGGAGTTCAGCCCAGTCCTAAATGAGAATATATTCCTTTGAATTCACTCATTCTTCTTCTGGACATTTGGAAAAAATAGCATGGCCCTCAGTCCCTGGAGACCAAGGTCCTTTAAGAGTCTCCAATGACCATGCATCAGCTTGGTCCATCTGCCCAAATAAGCAAATCTTAATAGACCTGCGTTGTCTTCAGAGAAGAGCTGACACGGTTTGATTACTTTTATATTGACAGCTACAGCTTTATTAATGCCTTTTGTTGAAGTGAATGAGAATTGCAGAGTTCTTGAAAGCTTCTGTGAAAATCACTGATTTCTGATGTCGTGATTCCTGCGGTAGTGATTATGGGGAGTGATTATGGGTAATGCTTCCAATTTAACAACCAAACTTCAGCAGCGTCACGACCTGAAGTATCAAAGCAAGGCTGTGCGACGCGCTGAGCACTGCTCTTGCTTTCCTAGCACTGTTCAGTTATTTGTTGTGACCACACAGGGAAACTACCAGACATAGCTCAAAGGAAAAGCTGGGGTTAAAAGCTGCTTTATCAACATCTCTACCCCTTGCCTGACTCAAGTGCACATTTGGAGACATCTAATAAATACACCATAGGAGGTATTTATTTAAAAGCCTCTGATAGGGGAACGGTAACTTTGTTCCTGACTTGGACATACCTATGAAGGCTTTTTTGCCTTGGAGATAGCTTGGTTTTATTCCCTAGAGATCTATATAGACTAGTGTGTCCCAACCGTGGGAGCTCAGGAAGCTCCTTCCTCAGATCCTCAGCTCTCCTAGCACAGGCCTTGCCTTATGTTGCCCTTGAGCAAGTGCAAGTGACTTTGCTGCTTGGAGAGCTGTTCATCATCTTGTCTGAGGCAAAGGTATTGGGCCAAAGGGAAGCATCCCCAAAATTGCTTGAATCAGTCTGAATAGACTATTTCATTTAGCTTCCTTCAGTAAAGGATAAGCTGGGGAAAGAGAAAAGGAGGCTAGAGCCTGATTGACTAGTTCGTAAAAAATCTGTTTGGGTTCTCCAGGATCTTCTTCATTCAGAGAGCCATCCTTGATTCACAGATCCACAAAAAATCCATTAAAACATGCATAGAGCTCTTCACAGAGCATGACTTTCACCCCCAGGACATTCTCAACCATTATGGATTCTGAAATTCAGTAAATTCTTTTTTTTTCTTTCTGAAGCACAGTATTTTACCCAATAAAATGTAAGTTAGTATATATAAAATAAAAAATTAGCCTGGAGAGGAGGAGACTCTGGGGGGACCTTATCACTCTCTACAACTGCCTGAGAAGGGGTTGCAGGCGGTGGGGGTTGGTCTCTTCTCCCAGATAAGAAGCGACAGAACAAGGGGAAATGGCCTCACGCTACGCCAGGGGAGGGATAGGTTGGATATTAGGAAAAAATTCTTCACTGAAAGGGCGGCCAAGCATCGGAACAGGCTGCCCAGGGAGGTGGTGGGATCACCATCCTTGGGGGTGTTTTAAAAATGGGTAGATGCGGCGCTTAGGGACAAGGTTTAGATGGACTTGTCAGTCCTGGGTTAATGGTTGGACTTGATAACCTCAGAGGTGTTTTCCAACCTAAATGGTTCTATGATTCTCTGATTCTATTCTATAAAGCTCCGTTTAATCATCTGAATAGATTTTTTTCATACAAGGCTGTATTTAAAACTTGGCAGATGGTTCATGTTGCTTCAAAACTGTTATTTTCTGCCATTTTGCTTTATCTGAACTGAAGGGGCTTGGGGGTTGGTAACTCCCTTCCAGCTGCCAAGCCACAGGAGGAACCCAAGTTTTGGGAGGCAGGAATTGTTCAAGGCAGCTGGTGGTAGCTGGATGGTTTGGACAGAAGGTGATGTCACTTATGTTCCTAACACTCTCAGTCAATGCTCAAAGTCTGTGCACGTACATGAAAAGGTCCAACTACTAAAAATCTGTATCGGATGTTGGTTATTCAATATGACCCTTCTGCATAACGATTTAGCAGTTTGTAAGTGGTTTTCCAAAGCAGTGATCTAAACTAATTTATATTACAGATAGAATATTAGTCTGAGACTCAGTGGTCTTGATTTTCCTCTCCACTGATATTTGTGGGTTTATTCTGGTACTGGCCCAGGAAAACACACCCATGAGCACCTCTAAAACACAGTTCATAGTTATTGTGTTACTAACATTGCTCATAGGCACTGCCGGATCAGGATCAAATTGCTCAGCAGTCTGCAGAATTAATGCCCAAGTGAAAAGCCAATCAAACTCCCTTTGTTTTCAGAGTAAGAGCAGCAAATTTTACTTTGGTTAAGAAGACAATTCTCAACTTTATTGTATTCTTGTAGCAGTTCAGAAAAGAAGATAGAAAGAGCAGGTGGCCAGCCTAAAGCCTGACAGCGGAAGCGAACACAGATCAATTAGTTCCCCTTGAAAGGTTATGCTGTAGGGAAGGAATTAAGATGATAATATTTATTTTTCTTCAGGAACATAAAACTGGCAAACACTTTCCTATCTCCCTCTAACAATCCAAGAATTCATTTACTTTCCTATTAGTTAGGTCTCAAAACCCAAAAGGATAACTTGGGACTGGAAATCCCTCTAGCGTTTTAGCTTGGGAATAGTGGGCATTCTTTCAGCTTAATGAGAGTGCAGTAGAAGATACGGGGCAACACTGCAGAAATGCTGGTTACTCTGCGTATATTCATATTACGTTTCAACTATTGTCATGCTAGAGGCCCATTGTAAATTAATTTGGCAGATAAATTTACAATGGCAGTTTGCCTTTCAGTTGTATAATTTATTCATGTCAGAAATAATTTATTATATCCTCCCTTAAACCAATCTTTTTTTTTTTTCTAGGGTACCACCTTAGTAAATAAAATTTATTGTTTACACTGAGCCTTGTGTGACTTAGCAGTGGTCAGTCAATAACCCCAAGGGGATAGTTTTGGTCACATTACTGGTCACTTATTTGGATGGATGATGGAGTGCCCCGGTCCCATCTGCACATATATTACTCTCTTTTGTCTTAGGAGCACTGTTGGAGAGATTAATTAGGTCCATCTGCAAGGAAGGACCAGCCTTAGGGGATTCAGGTAAATAAAATAAATGCCAAGGGGAAAAAATGCTGAGGGGGATGTTTTGAAAATCAAACTGTTTTCCATAACATTAATGGGGAAATTACATACAGAAGGAGACTAAAAGAAAAGTAAAACTGCCTTTTGGTCTGGGTTATTTCAGTGTGACCTGATAAACATCTATTGCTGCTGTGCTAGGATAAGGATCTATGAAGAGGGTTAAAGTCCCTGGGCAATACTCTCAGCTAATATAAATCAGTATAGCTTTCTGATCTCAGTGGAGCTACCTTCACCTTATAACAGTGGAGATTTGAGCCATATCTGCCACAGCGATATTATTTCTGTCCTTCGAGTGATCCAAGACATGCATCCTAATTCACATTCTGTCTCCTCTTAATTTTTTTTATTATAACAGTGCTATATTCTTTGTGGACCTTACATCCCACCTCTGTTTTCCTTCCCTTTAAGCCTCTTTCCATGTTTTCTTCCTTATCTTTTTCTTTTCTTTCCTTTAAACTTTAAAAAGTTCAGCATGCAAATGAATCTAATAGTATTGAGCTAATTGCTATGATCACAGCTTGTAAAATAGAAACGTAGCTCTCACTGACTTTTATATCTTATTATTATATGCATAATTAATTGGTGTAACTAGTACAAAAGCCATGTGAAATTTGTTGCCCTTTAAGTTACATCTCACTCTGTTGCCTTATCTGCAATGGGATTACAATCCACAATATTTTCATAAAACACAAAATGGAAAAACAAAAAGACCGTTTTTCTCCCTGAGCTTTCACTGTTTTAAGGGACTGGAATATGAGTTGTTTTGCTTTTAAACTTGTGATGGAGTGGTTCCTTATGAGTTTGGAGTTTAGCTCCTGCTGACTTTTAAATTAATTAGTAAAGTCAGAGAAACATGAGTGCATATTTTTGAGATAGAGAGGAGAAACATGAATGATTTAAAAGGAAAGGGAAGAAGCTTACAGAAAGGATGCAAAGAAAAATGTAACTCAATGGGCAAGGGAGGAAGAGCTGTTGGTGATCAGCTCAGCTGCTGTGTCTGCATGAAGAACCCCTGGTGACAGGGAAGGTCCTGGCTCTGGAAACGCACGTGCCTGTCTCCAGCCGGTGCTGGCAGCAGGGGCCACACAGGCTCGGAGAGACAATTCCTTCTGTGGTTGAACTTCGGGGTCTGATCGTAACCGGTTGGTGAGGCCACAGTATGCCATGGATGAAGGGAATGCCTCAGCGTGTGAGTAAGGTGTGGATGAGTACACACCGCCAGGGCCAGGCAGACACCCCTGAGCGTATCTGGGGGTTCACAAACTGTACAGTAGAGGTGGATCGGTACCTCATGGTCATTAGACAAGATTATCATGTAAATAAAAATGTAACTGATGTCTATGGAATCAGGATGAATAGCTCAACATACTGCCCCTGCAGAAGAGACCCTTTATTGCCCAAAGGCCCTTGCTCCTTCTAGCTTGATGCACTTTCTAGATGAAGGGTGTTCTGAGGGCTCTCTCCTGGTCTTGATAAAATTGGTCAATGGCCATAGTCCAGCACCCAGAAAACAAGTCCTGCATCTTAGCAACACTCTCACAGCCAACATGTGCTGGAATAGTTCTTGTTCGTATTGGTGGTGCAGCAAAGGAAAGAAGAGTTGTGGAACTTAAATGGTCCTTTAAAGAATAAATTGTTCCCCCTTAAAATCTTCTGGGCCAATTTATTTTCTCAGGCAGAGATCGGTGGTTCCTATCTCTTTTATGCTGCACAAACTTATTCTCAGAGGTAGCTAAAGACTTTGTCCTGCAAAGCGTGCGCCGTATCACTTCCACGAGGCTCGCTGCACATGTTCTGCAAGATTCTGGAAGCAGGCCTGGGTCATGTAGTGTGCCATCAGCTGCGCAAATAGGAAGTTGAAACTGAGGGACTGAGCAGCGTTTTTCTTCAGTTTCATAGCAATACACAGACCTGGTAGGGGTTTCTTGGGCCTGCAGCCTTCTCTTTGTAAGGCTTGACCCTACCTGCAATAGGGAAGCGATTTGTGTCTCTGCGTTTTTTTTCCCCAAGTGTTTTGTTTGTTTGTTTGTTTGTTTGTTTTAGAGTTTTTTTGAGGCTATTGGAAATCTTTAAACAAAGTATTTCAGATGGGGACCAATTATTTTGTCATTTAGTAAAAACTGGAAAATGCTTTGTGCTCTGGTTCCTTGGTTTGGGTTTTTTTTAGAGAAACCCTGTTATTAAAAACAGATATCCCTCACTGAAATTTTCATTTCCTGGGAAAAAAACCCACATTTTCCATCAAAATATTTCAGTTAAAGAGCTATGCCAGGTCTCCAGGGTGTCCTTCTGAAAAGACAGGGGAAAAAGAATCAGTAGAAAAAGAGTGACTATTAACAGCCAAATATTCGGTTCTGTTCTGTGGTTCTTACTCAGGTAAAACACTTCCTGGGATAAGAAATGAGAGCAAATTTCAGCATGTAGGAACTGGAGAATCCTGCCTAACACATGGCTAAATTAACTCCCAGAGCTATACATTTTCCAGGAGTGAATGCATTTTATACATACCTGAAGTAACTGACTTGCTGGTTTTACAGAGTGAGCCTAAGAAGTGAAGAACGGTTGTGAATGTACCATGAAGCTGGCTCAGCAAAGGTTTTCCTACAATTAAAATACATCTGGCTCTGTTCTGAGTGGGAAGTCACAGACCCCTGAATGTTTTGAGTATTTCCTTATGCACAACAGCAGAAAAACACCACATGCCGTAACCCATCAGATTCTGTTCCCCTTAATTGTGTGGATAAATCAGCAGCAATAAGGAATCTTAATTTAGAATCTTTGACCTGACACAGGGATTCAATGCAAAGATGATGGAAACGGTCGTGGGAAGCGCGGGAGGCACAGCGCGGCACTCTGATCTTTAGCACACTGGTGTTAATTTTGAGAAGCGTGAGACAGCTCGATGTGTTGCTCCAGAAAGGCTGGTGACCGCGGAGGGCACTGCTCCTCCCGGTGCCACCGGAGTACGGGCCGGTCCTGCAGCCCTGCCCGCCGGCTGCCGGGGGGGGCACAGCGCGGTCAGACCGCGGGGGTGCCATGGCTTCGGCCCTCGCCCCTCGCCAGGGGCAGGCGTGGGGGCTGCACCCCGCCACCCCGGGCAGGGCCCGCGCCCCGGCACCGCCGCGGCCGGCGGTCCCCCGGTGGCAGCGCTGGGCCCGGCTCGGGGCGGGGGTGCCCGGTGCTCCCGTGAGGGGTCCAGCCCGGCGCCCGGGCGGGCTGCGCCCACTGGGATGGCCCGTGGGATCGCCGCCCCTTCCCTGCCCGCTTCTGCGGCCTTTCATCGAGCCCTCGGGGCGCACCGCGGCTGCGGGACAAGCGACAGCCGGGCCCCCGTGCGGGGCAGCCCGCAGGCAGCTGGCAGGCGGCACGGCGGGAGGGCAGGGCGTGATGGATGGGGCCGGGGGCGGCCGGCGGGGCGGCGGCGGGGAGGGGGCGGCCGGCTGGCGGCGCCGGCCCCGGGGGAAGGGGTGGGGGGCGGGGGGTGTGACCCGCGCTGCAGCCGCCGCCGCGGCCCGCCCCGCTCACACGGTGCCCGAGCCGCCGAGCGAGCAGCAGCGCCGCGTCCCCGCCGCCGCCCCGCCATGCCCAACTTCGCCGGCACCTGGAAGATGAGGAGCAGCGAGAATTTCGACGAGCTCCTCAAGGCGCTGGGTGAGGCAGGGGGAGCCCGGCAGCGGGGCGGACGGCGGGCTGCGGCCGGGGCCGCGCTCCGGTGCCCGGTGCCGGCGGGGAGCCGGGGGCGCGGCGGGGCCAGACCGAGCCTCATCTGCCCGGTTCGGGGGCTGCGCCGGGCCGGCGGCTCCTGCCGCGCTGTGCGGGGGCGCCTCCGGGACCCGCGGGGCCGCGCTGCCGTCCGGGGCGGGCGGGCTGCGGGGCCGGGCTGCGCGCCGAGCCCTGGGGCCGCGCTGTCGCTGCGGGCGGCGCCGGGGCTGGGCCGGGCACGGCTCCTGCAGCTCCGCTTCCCCCGGCTCCCCCAGGTGTCAACGCCATGCTGAGGAAGGTGGCGGTGGCGGCCGCCTCCAAGCCGCACGTGGAGATCCGCCAGGACGGGGACCAGTTCTACATCAAGACCTCCACCACCGTCCGCACCACCGAGATCAACTTCAAGATCGGGGAGAGCTTCGAGGAGGAGACGGTGGACGGGCGAAAGTGCAGGGTAGGAGGAGAGCGGGACGGGGGGATGTTGGGCGGGCGGGTGTTTTTCAGGTGGGACAAACGCACCTGCTGGCGGCGTCCCCAGGGCGCGGCACCGCAGCCCCCCACCCCCTTCCCCCAGCAGCGCTCGGGGGGCTCTGGGTGCTCCCCGCGCCTCGTCCCTCGGCTGGCAGCGCCGTTCTCCCCCGTGCGCGGCAGAGCCGCGGGCGCGGAGCGGGCCGGTGCCCGGGTCCCCGTTGCGGGGCAGAGCCGCGGGCGCGGAGCGGAGCGGGCCGGTACCCGGAGAGCGGCGGTCCCTGCTCGGCAGCTCCGGGCCGGCGGGGTGAGCGGCGCGTTCTGCTCCCCGCTCCCCCGCAGCCCTCCGTGCGGCCCGAGCTCTGCCCAGCCGGTCCCTGACGGGTACGCGGGGAACGGTGGAGCAAGAGAGACCTCAAGAGTCAGAATCTGGTGCACAGACCTGACATAACTTTTGTCCTGAACTGAACCAGCCGAGTTCGCAAGCGGGACCGCGGACCGGCGGTACCGGGGCTGCAGTCCTCACCCGTTCCCGCACAGGTGCGTGCCTCCGGTTTGCTGTCAGGTGAGTGTTTAGCAGCGAGAGGCAGCCCTGCAGCCGGTGTTGCAGCAGCCATGATGACACACACCCCCACCCCCCACCCACCCCCGCAGCAGCAGTGCCCCGGCGGCGCTCCCCGAGCGTGGGGGCTTGAGCCCAGCGCGCCCCTGCGTCCCCCCGGCGTGACCGCTCGGGGGCTGCGGGGCGGCCCCGCTGTGGGGTCCGGCCGTCGGAGGGCTGGGCGGTGACCGTGGCTGTCCTTCGCAAAAAAGGTATCGAAGGCGTGGGTGGGTTAGTTATCCTGTCCTCGGGCACTCTCACATTGTCAGGGAAGTATAGGAAACACTTCTAAAAGAAGTATGAATAAAGACTTTCAGAATGTAGTCCCAAATAAGAATACAGTTTTAGAAGTACCCTGTGATTGGTGAAACATTCGACTTTCCCAAATACGATCTCTGCTAGATCGTGGGCTGGCTCCTGAAACCCTTTGCGCCACTTAAAATTCCGAACTTACTGTCTCCAGCGCAACTGCTGTAAATTTAAATTTATGCAAAAGGGAGGCAGATTCTGGGCATCAGGGACCATGTAGGACATCCACTTGATCTCTAGGACGAGTTACCATATATTTAACAGTTTGTTCAGGAAATGTTGCCGGCTTTGCTAATTTATCTTGTTCGGCAAAAGTAGTGTTTTAGTGTCTTCATGCATAATGCATATACAATAAATGTGACCTGCTTTCTAGAGCAGGATTTATCACTGCAGATGGAAAAACAATAATTATGGCTGTAAGCTATGAAAGTTGGAAAAATCTGAAAGAAATGTGTTTTGTGAAGTAGTAAATTTTTTCCATGTGTTGTGAAATTATTTATAGTCCACTCTCAGGAGTAAGTCGTACTGCTGTGTGTATATAACCAAAATGTGGCCACAGAGCAGAAACTGACAGATAATAAAATAATACTTCAGGATGTAATTCACAATATCTGGCAAAATTGCTGACTGGTGATAGATTTTGATACACTTTACGGGGTGGAGGGTTTTGTTCTGCCAACTAACTTGATCCATTGTTCATACAGACAAAGAGGGAGTCCTATGTAGTCATACTGCAAGGCATAGCTTCTATAACTGCTGTTTGTGAAGGGTTGTTGGCTTAAAAAACCTATTGTTTTGAAAAAAATACTTAAACAGCTAATTTTAAATCAAAGTAAAGGCTTTTTTCCTTCAAAAGTCTGGGAATTGTTAACTTGAACTTATGCATACATATGCACACACATGTATGTGTATATGTATATGTTCACAAACTAACATTACTTGCACATTCATTACAGGGCATCCTTCTGCACAGCTGTTCCATTGCACTGTAGAATAATAGTTCAGTGCTAGAATGAAAAGCAGCAGAGTCAGGGCTTGCTTGTTTGTGAAAGCTAAACAAAATCCTATGTTTTTCTTCTTTTTCTTTTTCAGTGGTTTCGTAGTCATTATTGAAATGCTTTGAAAAATGCCTAAGGGTATTTCAATCTCCAGGCTCACAACCGTAAAAAAAGTAATACTGCAAACACTAGGATTGTAACAAAGTTTCTTTAATTTAGTTGTGATTTATTCTAGTTTGTTAGCACAGTAAGTGTTTAACATACAGTTAACATGGCACAGTGCCATATAGCATGAAAGGTTATAAGTGACAAGTACTGTGTTATTTATGATGACGACACGATACTTAAGGTTCTTTATGCTTTTACACTAAGGGGATTCTGTAGTGATAAATAACATGTCAGATCAAACCACATGTGTGCAAAGATGCTTGGGAATGTAGACACTGCATTATCACGTGGTTCTAAATTACACTTTTCAGCATCAAGCATTTTATGAAAACTGGGTGGCTTTTTAATTTGGCAACAGATGTGGATTTACACTGAAAAGACACATTTACAATTACTTTTTGATTAATATATGCCTGTTTCCAAAATGGCCCCTCAACACCTTAATTTTGATTTCACCACTTTCCACTGATACCTTTTTCTTTTTGCCTTTATCTGTGTGTTGCTCCTTTGCTGCAGCAATTATTCTCACTGCTGCTCATTGTTGTCTCTGCTTCATGCTGCTGGGGAATATAATTAATGTTATTCCTAATGGTTTTCTTGCCTGCAGAGTTTGGCCACTTGGGAGAATGAAAACAAGATCTATTGCAAACAAACTCTTATTGAGGGAGATGGCCCCAAAACATACTGGACTCGAGAGCTAGCTAATGATGAGCTGATTTTGGTAAGAAACTTGAACCCACCCAATACATGCACCATATTAACAGTTTTACCATGTAGCATGACTTACTATTTTTCCTTACTGAAATCCATCTGGAAAACTACCATTTTCATAATCCTCTGCAGTACAATTCATACATCACTTTTTTTCCTTTCTTTTAAAATGTTTGTTGTTGTGGGGTTGTTTTTTTAAGAACAAATGAAGATCTATGCCAGCTGTCACATTTTATTGCTATAACTTTTGCTGTACTCCTACTGGTAGAATAATCACAAGTGGGCCACTTCTGCTCTGTAAATTCATACCACCACCGAAGAATTCGTGTGATTTATTGCAGATCTTCTCTGGTGAAAGTGAGATCAAGGCATTTTGACCTTATTTCTGGAGAACCTTCTCTTTTAGTCATGTGCATAATAAGTTGCTTCTTATCCACAATCACACGCTGTATAGCAGGAAAGATGTGGCATGTTGTTAGCATACTCTAATCTCATTCTGTTCATGAACATGTAATTCCTTCCCCATCTCTGCCACCTTCCCCAATTCCTCGATCAGATCTGAACCAGTTCAGAATTGCCTTGAGTTTCTCCGCAATACGCCGGTTTTCACATGTGCAGTCAGCCAACACCCCCAGTCCGGCGTGACCCTCCTATGGCAGCAGGGTCGCAGCAGGCGCGCTGGGCAGCACCTCTGCAACTGCCTTGCCATGTGTGCTGCGAATCGTGGGGGGTTGGCGAGTTATATTGAACTCAGTCTGTTACAGCTGAGTTCTCTTCACTGAATCTTTCCTCAGTAGTCACTCTACATTAATGAAACGATATTCAAAACTGGATAGAGACACACTTTCTCCGGGTTACAAGTCGCACAGTTCAGCTTGAGTTCAGAATCATTTTATTGTACATGTTCTTACTGGCGAATTCCGGATAAATAGTTGATTTGACTGTTACACCTCATCAGTTTGGACATGGAAGACAGGCTGCTGGAGTGACGGGTAAGAAAACATCAAAGCAGGGAGATTTTATTTCAGACTCTCACATGAACTAAACCTCTGCACTTTAAAAAACAAACACCCTCCCCGGTGTTTCTGTAAAGCAGTTGAAACTCTGTTTTTAAGATTGCATCTGAAACAAAAACAGGACCCAAACCTAACCAAGTGTAAACAAAAGGCTTTTAAAGTGTTAATATTATTCCAGACATCTTGGAACAGTTCACCCACCCCTTATGAGGAGGTGTATGCTGTTAGTGAAATCACACTGACTTCTATTGAATGAATACTCCAATTCTGGATAATTTCTTTTGACTCAACCACTGGAATTCCTTATATTATCAAAAAACTCTGGGAGGCAAAGTACTTTGATCTCTGCTTCACATCTTTATGTATAATGCAGTGGACAAAATACATTCACAATGATAATTGTTCCAGCTTTCTAACAATCCATTTCTGTAGCTTATTATTTAAGCAACAAACTAATGAGGCAGCTGTTAAATGAAGAGAACTGCTCCAGGGAAAGCAGGAAAGCCAGTCATAATACAATTGCCTCCTGCAATCAACAATGTGAACTTGCCCTGCTGGGGAAGGAGAATGAAGTTGGTTAAGAAACCAGAGTGGTTCAAAGATTATAAAGCTATCTAACCTTTTTTCTTGTATAATGCAGTCTGTTGAGATTATCTGAATTAATTATTTTTCAAACTAGGGTATAAATTAGAAAAACTTCCTTCTTATTAAAATATTTCCATTTGTAGGAACTCAATCACAACTTTTGATAAGTTGTTTTGCTGGTTGATTTCCTTTCCATTAAAAGTACACGTTATTTCTAATCTGTACATGTCTGGATTCAACTTCCATGATTACATATTGCGTATAAAAGAACCTAAATAATATGCCTGAAGTTACTGCAAATACTTGTCTTAACAGCACTGATCAAGCTGCCTCTTGGAAGGAAGAACCTTCTTGTTGTTAAGCTAAACCACTGGGAGACCTTGAGCCCTTCAGTATAAAGCAAGCTTTCCTGGAATTGTTCTTCCAGTGCTTCCATAAGCTCCAATTTATCAGTATCCTTTGTAAACTATGAACATCGGAACCACACGTAACTGTGTTGCTAGCAACCGCACTAGCACCTGACGTAGTGGTGACTTCATCTCCCTACTCTTACCTGAAATTATTCTGCTTTATATCCAAAGACTCTGGGAACTCATGCTCAGCTGATCACGATCCCAAGTAATCTTCCTGGTTTCGGATTCCCCCAACTGATCCCCTTCCCCTCTCCTCCAAGCTGGGACTGTGTTCGTCGGTAAACTAAAATGTACCATTTTACCGTGGCCATGATGAAAACAGTAGTGTTTGCTTCTACATGGTCCAGAGCATTGTCTCTGCCCGTCACTATTTAATACGATGTGCAGTTCCGTTCTCCTGCCTCCTTCTGGAGTGTAGTGGCCTCTTTTGCTTTATTAAACGGTAGGACATGACTTGGTCCTCAGGACAAAGATTTTCAAGCCCCTCGTGACACTTGAAGGGACTGAATGTACTAAATCTTTTAAATACATGGGTCAAGGTGTTCAGAATCTTCTGACACCCTGATGCTCAGCAATGACGCGTTTCTAGGAGTAACAGTGGTGAGTGTGAGGGGTCTGGTCCTTCAGAGAAATTGAGATGGCCAAAGCTAACTCTTCTGGGAGGCAGCAAAGGGTTCTGCTGTTTGGAGGAAGGCAGAAGAGGGTAAGGGAAGTGACATTTTCTTGTCTGTGGCCCCTAATTTTAGAATGCTAGAATATTCCATCCAGACTATTATTTGGGTTTAGAAGCTAAACTACCTGGAGGGACTGGCTGAGGTGTGCTCCTCAGCTGTAACGGGGAGCACAGTAAGGATAGCAGCTCTTTGTAAGGAGACCCTGTGATCCTATTTGATCCCATCATCGATTGCGTGTGGGGTTTTCATCCCACCAGTGAAGAAAGATTCAATTTAAGATAAAGTAATCTATTAATAAATACAATATTCATCTTAGATTATTGTAAAATATTTTATCTTATGCTTGGAAATTTTCCTTGGATCTGAGTCTGCAAACCCCTGCTTACATCTTACTTCTTCAAACCTAGGATCACAGTAAGAAGGGATCTTTCTTTGTCTTCTTTCTTTCTTCTTCCATTCCCCCAGCTTTTTTAGGGTTCTCTAGGGCCTGAGATTCATTCTCATTCAGTCTTGCTGCCCATACCACTTCAAACATTCAGCAGTTCCCATCTTCACACTTCTCAAACCTCCCTCCCTACCTGAGAAATACTTTGTGTTCCTTTGCTCTTTCTGATGTGCTCCGGTAAGCCCTCCTCATTTCCATTCTGGCAGAGCACCTTAAATAAGGAGAAGGAAACCACATTCTTGTGAAGTCCTAGATGTCTGCAGCTGGGAAGCTGTCTTTATGGGGCAGAGCCTGCGACGTAGCAGTTTAGGAACTCTGTAAGGCTGGTACTTAATTCTCACAGTCTCTGCGCCTGTTTCTCTATCCAAAGAAATCTTCCAAGATGCCTTGAGTCTCCTGCTCAGCTATTACATGCATTTGCAGAAGAAATCAGGAAAACTCATACCCTGTTCAGAAAAACTTGCAAGAAGGAATCTAAACTGTGTTAGACTGAGGCATGAATAGAAAAAAGGCTTGGGGCAACAGGCAGGGGGTAAGGAATGAGTTTTACTCTCCTAATACTGGCTGCATAAATGTTGGAGCTTTGCCACATCATTTTAATCTAATATGCTACGTCGCTTAAGGGGTCCATTTGATTATGACATTTTCCTAGTGGAAGGATGTATTTTTCTCCCCAACACAGCACATTAAATAAATGCATTTATTATCACATATAATAATAATTTTAAAAATCAGTGTTGAATTGTCATGACTACCACAGAGCTAAAATAGAAACCATATTACTGTGTAATTATCAATCTTTCTTGCATCCTGGCAGAAGTATTCCTTATGTTCTTCAAAGATATTCCCTTGGAGCAATATGTGGTCTTCCATGTCACATCACATCCTCTGGTACACAGATGCTGGGAGTAAACTAGTTAGCAACGGTTTCCTTTACCTTCAGGTACCAGTTAAGTTTGCCTTTAATTCTCCTTGGCTCCTTGCAGCATGGAGAATGAGATTACCCTTATCAGTAGCATGAGTAATATTTGGCTCATACAATGGCAGAGGTAGGTTTAAAGTCTTGTTAGAAAAAGTCCTTTCAGCTGCATAAAGGAAGAAGGATCAAGCTCTGCTTTATAAAAAAAGGTGCTGTGAACGCGTTAGAACATTGCAACTACTTCCATCCGTGCTGTTTATATTAATCCCATCAGAAGCACTTGCTGGGATTTCAGTGCTGCATTTTAGAAGTGCTGAACAATACAGATAAAAAATTTTACAGGGAATATGCGAGCAAGGGAGGGTGAAAATGACAGTTCCCCATCAAAGTCCACATTTGTTTGTCTTGGTTGTATCTTTAGATTGTATTACATTGTACTTTAAGACTGTAACCACAGAGAATCAGAGTATCTGTATTTACAACTCCACATTCATAAATTATACTTGGATTAGCACTTGAGCAATTAAGATCAGAATATAACATAAAAATATTTATTTCCTTGTCTAAAAATTAAGATCTGGGATAAAGTCTATTCTAACACTCTTTCTCTTTTCTTTTATACTCTATCTTTTTGCTGTGGCTGTGTGTTTTTGTCAGGGACATTAATGAGCTATCAATCACTTGTGTAAGTCAGAAGAACAAAAGGTTGGCTCTTTACAAAGTTAAAGGATGCTTCTTCCAAATGTTAGCTATTCAAATGAGAAACATTTATATTCAGACTTTATCTGCATTACTGCTTTCATGGCTGCTCATGCCTCTATATATTTTAGTTTAATCTGTAACACAGAAACATTTTGAAGTGGGTGATTACTGAAGAGGGGCTTTAAAAACAGCCTCAAACCGCATTTTACACAGTTCACGTATCACACAGGGGTTCTCAGAATCAATTATAGCAAGGGTCAAAGATCAGAACATTAGGGGGGTTTCAAGCATGGTTTCTATTCTACATTCCCTCCCCAGAAAAATTATGCCATAGTTGATTAAAACTGGTGAGCTGTGGAGCCTAGATGAGCGAGTGAACATTTTTTAAATAATATTGCTGGCTTCTAAAATTAAACATAGTAGGTAAGACGGGTCAGTGCAGATTTGACAGGATACTTTGCAGCCGAATGCTGAGATTTGTGATGTGCCTAAGCCTGGTATCAAGCAAGGTTAGGCTACCTAAGTGTTTAACTTTTCTATAGCTTTTGGAGAGTGATCTTAAGTAAAATCAGTTATCAAAAGGAGGGTCTACTCTTACTGAGGTCAGTGGGTTTTTTTGCTGCTGACCTCATTAAAGCAGTCTTGATAAAAGTTCAGAAGCTTATAATAATAACACATACGTATGTGTTGCATGGACCTAATGCTTTAATTTACTATTTGCCATGAGCAGAGTTACAAGGGGGCTTAGGTATCTGCAGTCTCTGCTCACTAGTACAGCCTAGTCTGGGTCACATCCCAAACATACAAGCAGAGAAAGATTCATAGAATCATTTAGGTTGGGAAAGACCTTTACGATCATCAAGTCCAACCATTAACCCAAGACTCCCAAGCCTTTCACTGACCCATGTCCCTAAGCGTTTTTAAACACCCCCAAGGATGGTGATCCCACCACCTCCCTGGGCAGCCTGTTCCGATGCTTGGCCGCCCTTTCAGTGAAGAAATTTTTCCTAATATCCAACCTATCCCTCCCCTGGTGTAGCGTGAGGCCATTTCCTCTTGTCCTGTCACTTCTTATCTGGGAGAAGAGACCAACCCCCACCGCCTGCAACCCCTTCTCAGGCAGTTGTAGAGAGTGATAAGGTCCCCCCAGAGTCTCCTCCTCTCCAGGCTAAAAACCCCCGGTTTCCTCAGCTGCTCTTCTTAAGACTAGTGCTCCAAGAAGCCAAAGCCATTTGCATCTTTATATATATATATTTTTATATTTATGTATATAGCCTTTTACAGTATCAGTTGTAGCTCAGATGTTTGCTGTGTACTGGCTTTCAAGACTACCTTTGTCTCACGTTCTTACCTCTGTCATTCACGCATTGCATGGCTCGGAGGAAACTCTGTAATATAGCAGTATGCAAACACAAGTGCCAATGTTTAACTACCTTGGTAAATGACCTGATTTTGCATGGTCCTGTGATTCACATCCTGCAGAAAGGGAGGTTGTATTTTGGGTGATTTGCTATTAACGTCCAAGTGTGAAGGTCAGGGCTGCACCTTCTCTGACCGTAATGATCAACCTCTTTCATGGAACATCACAGGAGTCAGGAGTAGAACAGAAATACGCAGTATGCCTTTACTGGAAAGATTTATATCTTTATTCTGGATAACATGGAAGTATGCATGTGGACAAAGCCTTCCCTGAGGATTCATTTAAGTAATCTCCTCTCTTCTCCATTTGTTTGCCGATGTGTTCTGTCTTCCCTTTGTAAGTTGCCTCTGCAGGCTGGTCAGTCACAAGCAGGTTAACGGGATTTTTGCATACACTGGCAGAAGTGGTCTTTCCCAGGTGATTGTTTCAATGACAGTCTTCCTAATTATACTGTGTGCTCCATTTATCACAAAGGCTTCTTGGCAAATGTTTATAAAGAAGGCCTTCAAAAAGCAGATTTACTCATACAGTAATATATTACTGCCCTGTAATTCTCTTTCAATCTCTAATGATGCCAGTGGCCATCAGATTCAGAGTGAACATGTTAGAGGTCAATTGTTGGATTACCCACTGTGCGGGGCTTTGTTTGCAATGTGCTTTTGGACTCAACTATAGATTATGACAAGCTAAGTGAAGAAAACAATTCTGTCATTTGCAGCCATTGCACATTTAAAATCCTGGTTTAGATTTAGACAGAAGCCTTGCATTGCAGCGTTTTGTAAGAGAAGTGGGACCTTTGCAAGCTAATGAAAATCCTGCATCTTCTCATCAGATTTGAATTGCAGTTTGGTAGCGTTGCACTTTTTTTTTAGTTGCTTTGGTGAAACTTCACCACCAAATAGCCAGGATTGCTTGCTCTCTTTCTTTTTATTAGGAAGTTCTTCTCCTTTGGGTCACGGAAATCTTTAAAGTCCGTTTGTTCTGATAGGAACTGTCACTAGAATTGGAACCACAGACCAAACTGCTTTATCCTACCCCTGAATACAAGGATTTGAGTGTGAAGGGCAGAGGAGTAACCACCTTTTGATGTGGATCTTCCCCTGAGCTTGGGCCCAGCTGTACATAGTAGATGTTTCTGTGAGAAACCACGAGGAAAGGAAGACAGCAAGTCTGAACATGTTCCTTTTTGCTTTGTTTAGCAACATTTAATGGAATTTTATCAACAGTAGTAAGTTACAATAAGATAAAGAAATGCCTTTTACCTTAGTCTACCCTTAAACCACATGCATAACCATGACAATCAAAGCCATTTATTTATGTGCTTCAGTATGGAATTAGGTTGCTAATCATCTGAATGGGTGTAAGGTATAAAATCTAAGTGCTAAAAAATGCAGCTTATTCTTGAAACAGGTCAGAAGCCACAGAACCTAAGCTGGGCCTTCAAGGAAAGGATGCCTGGCTCTTTGAGAAGTGCCCAGCGGCTGCATGGTACTCCAGAGTAATTGCAATTGGGCTTTGCATTCCTTTTATCTTGTTATGATCTAGATTGAAAGATTGTGTTAAATTATAGTGGTTTTTCAGACTGTGAGACTGGCGTGTTGCAGAGGATGACAATCCTTGTGTATAGCAAGGTTTGGGGGAAGGAGTTTGTCTCTTACTTTCCCCGAAAGAAGACGCTTAAACATTCTAGGAGCTTACGAGAGCTTTAGCAAAGGGCTGCTGCAGCCTTTCTGGTTGAGCTGGTGGTGTGGTACCCGCTCACGTCCTGGGATGCAGCTCCAGGTGTCAGACCGGGGCCCTGTCAGCTCCTGAAGAAACTGTACAAAGATGGGTTCATTACTATTGGTGATTTGTGTTGAAATATCAGTGGGGGACCCAAACTTCGCCATGCTTAGCAGTGCCTGAACATGCCACAGGAAGCCAGTCACTGTCGCAGTGACCTTCCAGTCCCCACAGACAACCTCAAGCCCTGGATGGCCTTGACTCTGACTTGCTTTCTCTGGCGAGGCTCCTGCCAAAATAATTTCACCTTTGTGTATAATTTTGGAAATGCCAAAGGAAGCCGTAGTAAGGGTACTTACAGCTGGTGCTGTGAGCAAGAAACTATCTGCATCCTTTAACATTACATTTTCATGTATAGCTAAAAATTTATATAAAGATCAATATGATAAGCTTTTTATATGCATAAACCCAAAGTCTGTACCTCCAGAATACTAACAAATTTTTCTCCTTGGTAAAGTGAACAAATTATAAGCCAGAGTCAGTTTTAAAGCCAAGTCCTTTCAAAGAGGTGTTGGCCAAAACAGGTGTAGAAATCATTAAAACAAATAAAGTCCAGCTGAATTTTCCTGACACACTGGGGTAGGTCTTGATTATATTTTTCAGTGAGACCTTGGCAGTTCTTACAGCCCAGCATCCCACCTTGCAGCTCAGTGGTGGTGAGCTCAGAACTGTCTGTCAGTGTAGCTGAACGTGAGGTTTTTCGCAGTCAGTATTTCCTTGCTCTTGCAGCCATTATTTCCTTCATGTTTAATTGCTTGCTTAGATTTTAGCCTGCCAGACCTGCCACTACAGACACGTGCTTGGGGGTTAGGTCACTTTCTCAGGTCGCTGCCACAATTCTGTCCCGCATGCGTGTCCTGATGCTCTGTACTGCCGTACTGCTCTGGTGGAGTTACCTTTAAGTGCAGAACGACAGTGATTTAAAAAACACGGGCTGTCAGATGCAGATCTGAAACTGTTTCAGTCGGTGGTGTAACATCATGTAACACCAGCTCTGAAGTCTCTGGAAAATGAAGGTGCACTGAGGTACGGAACCTGGTATAGGAAATGAGGTTTAAGTGATGTGGAAGGAGTGATCTCCACCACATTTTTCGGCGTTATGTGTCCTCATTTCCAACCCTTATCAAAGTTAATGAATTCACTGCTTAAGGTCACAGTATCCTCAAAGAAGGTTGCGATTGACACTGCCCACCGTACAGCCCGGGAGGTTTCGGTATCCCAGCAAGGTGTGTCAGCATCTTGCAGCAGCGTTATGTTTACAGGCTGGGTGTACCTTCTCCAGATCTTCAGCATTGCTCCTTTGGCTTCGTTTGAACTCCTGTGATTTATACCTGCGGATACCAAAGAATACCTTTTGAACATGCCATCTGAATTCCACCCTCAGCATTTCCAGTTCAAAGTGCTGCAACTGTTTCTAAATATAACAGTACATTCCAAATTCTCTTTCTTTTCTCATGTTTATTTTAAATGCATGCCAAGAAACTACAGAGAAAGGGAATTTCTGTGTCATTTATCATTCTAACAAAATTCATCTTGCCTTGGAAAAAAGGTCACTTACATTGCACTCCTCTTCCAAAATGACTCCTTTCTTTACTCTTGGCTGTCAAAAGGCATAAGAAAATGTATTTCTGCTGTAGAACTAGCTGCTATAGCAAAAATAACAAAAAAATATCTTAAATATTTGCTGATTCCATCTCTTCTGATTGATTTCTGTTTCTTTTCCAGACCTTTGGTGCTGATGATGTTGTGTGCACAAGAATTTATGTAAGAGAGTAAAACCATCAATTTACTTGTCATCTGGGATGAAGTGGAGAACTGTGAAAAATCCCCAGTATAATGAGTATCTGTGTGTGCTGTTACTAATGCCAATGCCGTGTTGTATGTGACCGTGTGTGTTGTATCTGAACCCATATCCTCCCTTGTGTATTTTGATTTCACTTTTCATCGCAGACACTGTTCCTTCCTACTTTTATGCCATCATTTTCCATGTCTGCTTTGTATTTTGTAGTTGTCCCTTGCTATGGTTTCGTCAATTATTAAACTTATTGGGCATAACTCACAGCCGTTTTGGGGTGTTTTTAACAGAAAACCCAGCAGTGCTTTGGTTAGATTGAAACAGTTTGTATGCTGTGGACGTCAGAGCGGTGTCGTGCTGCTGTTAGCTGGTGTGGTGCTGCCGAGGGACCCTCCTGTGGGAGGGCAAGTGACTGGCAAGGGTTGGCACAGGGCGCTCTCAGAGCCAGGACTCTGCTTCTCTCCTTCTTGCTGTCCTGTCTCCTTGGCAGAGTTGTTGAGGAGTAATTCCTGTGTCCTGTGGTTACTGGGACTGTGATTCAGTAGAACCAGGCGAGATCTTTACCCTCTTCCCTGCTGCATCCCTGAAGAATGCCCAGACTGTCCCTGCTGGGGCACTCATTATCCAAGCAGAAAACCCAGCTGTATCTACAGGACAAATAACACTGCGATCATGACTAATACTTACTGTCATCACACCCAAGCACCTCAGGTCAGCAGAGTCAGCAGAATCTGACAGATTTCACTTGTCTTGGGCCGTGAAAGGTAACGCTGCGGAAAGCTGCCGTTCGCCTACCTCCTCACCCGCGACAGAGACCTACCGATGGCTGCACTCCCCCTCAGCGTTACAGCTCTCGGGTTTGGTGCCTCAATATTTCATTCTTTGAACAACCAAGTATTTCACAAACCAGGGCCATAGTTCAAGAATGAAAGAAACACCCAATTTAATGTATTTGTTCTGGCTCAAGAGTTCTGGCCACAGCACTATCAAGTATTAGATTCAAGCTGAACAGACATTACTCTAATGAACCAGAAACTCTTCTGTTGTTCAGCCCTGGAAATACCTGGAGACTGAGACTAGGAGCACTACTTATTTCAGTGCCATAGCCAAGCTTATCTGTTCAGCTTTGCAAGAATAATTTATCTGCTTCATGTCACCTAGTCATAGAGGATTTTTAAGAGGTTCAGAATAAGCAGAGCATGTGCCCTGTTCGCTGGACTGTGCTCAGTATTCAGAATGGGAACACGGGTCCGAATCTTGATCGTCTTGGGATATCCGTGGGAAACAAATTGCTTTGTCTCTTTGTCACTCACATAGCTATGCAGAGGAATCCCCTTTGGTAGGATTGTCAGATTGCCATGGAGAACTCAGCCTCCTGTTCTATATATTGCAGAGTGAGCTATAGCAGTGCAACAGGAGAGAACGTAGGATGTTTTCTGTTTCTGCTCTGACAGGTCACACTTTCTTTTTCTGCCATCAGCACTCAAGATACAATATTGCAACTGAAAAGGGGGATCTTTTCTTCCACACTCTATCCTTAAGCCAAACCCTGCTTCCAAGACTTTGGTTCAGTTGGTACCAATTAAATACAGTGCACGTTAGCTCACATGAAGCGTGGACTGAAATCAGTTAATTGTGGTTTGGATGCAGCTGAAGCTACCTCTCGGTAAGAATTAAACCATGAGGGGGAATGACAGTCATCTATCTTTATTTTCTGTCTTCTTTTAAGATTGAAATTAAAATAGTTGGGTGGTTTTCTCCAAACAAATTCAATTTCAGGAGTATCTGGACCTGCTTGTGCAATCAGCTGTGCCAAAGGGACTCCATAACAAGTGCCAGGCTTGAGCTAGCTCAAAGCTTCTCTGTGGTGCCGACAAAACTGTCTTGCCACATCAAGGCTGAGGAGTGAATCGCACTGCGCTGCAGGACGTGCTGGCACATGCTGCGTCCTGCAGCAACAGGAGCCCACCAGCACTGCGAGTGCTTTGCCTCCCAGAAAGTGGGTGGTGGGTGTGGGGGGCTGGGACAGGCTGATGAGGCAGGCAGTATGGCCAAGGCCAGTAGGTAGTAGGGCTGTTTTGCCATTCCAGAAAAATGCTACTCTTAGCAATGACCTTTTCTGCCTGTGTCTAAAGCAGCCCTGATGGACGGTTTGCGAGCTCGGCGAGGTGTGGGTACGAATGAACCTTGCGTTGCCTGAAGCGAGTGCATTTAATGGGAGCAGTGATCGCTGTGTTCCGTTTCTGGGAAAGCTCATGCTAAGCTGTTGTGCTGCTCCAGCAAATATCCTTCAGAAAGCTTTCCCCTTAACTCAAAAATACCAAGTCAAGTTTCCATCCAGTTGGCAACTACTATCCAAGTAGTAAAGTGTGAGCTGTGTGACTGGGTTGTAGAGGTTGTGATTAAAAACAGGCTCTTGAGATATGAACTACCCTGCATAACTGGGAACGTTCTTCTTCCAGGACTGAAACTGTTCCCCTAAGCTTCATTTGCAGTCTGGCACAGCAGAAGTTCCTTTCTGTAGTAATTTCAGCATGGAAGCTTCACCACTTGATTGACTTCCATGGACTTACATTAGAGTTACTGGTGCATGGGTAAATTCTTACGGAGACTAGAATCGGTCCAGGGTGTTAGTTTTATGGCTCATTGTTGAAACAGTGCAAAGGCCAAATTGCATTTTGTGAGTCCTCCTGGATTTAAAAGCTCTAGGCACACAAGGATTTAGAGTGATTTTACTGGCTAAAAGCCTTGCAGTTCTCTTCTGCCTTTCTTTTCTTTGCTGAGATTAAGCTCCTGGGGGAACACAGAAGTTGAGCAATGCCAGGGTGGCCATCAGAGACAGTTTTGTCCACTTTCTGTGTGAGAAACCATGAATTCACTCTCCCTAGATGACGTGATGGAAGCAAGGTTACTGTAGCTGGCATCCACAAAAACTTGGTCTCACTGTGTCCAAGTGTTAAACAGTTGCTTGGTGGAACAGGATCCCGAGAGCTTCAGGCAGCCACTCTGCACGTAGCAGGGAGGGGTGTTTGCAGGCAAAAGTGCCAGGACAGCGGAGAGCCTAAGGGCTACCCAAATGGTTTGTGGGTTCCTTGATAGCTTGTGGGTGTTTGAAAAGGGCCCTGAGGATTTTATGGGTCGTGCCTTCCAGATTCAAAGGAAAGACAGACTCCCTGCATCACTGGGTCTTGTAATCTGGCCTGTGGTGGGATGTGGGCTGGGGGCTGGGACAGCCCAGCTGGCAGCTCTGTGTATCGGGGAGCAAGCCGGAGCTCCCTTCCCCTCACACCGCTCTGTTCTAGGCAGCACTTGCCACTTGACCTGGTAGCACTCAGTGGTGACGAGCATAGGATGGTGACAAACAGCTCACCTGCGTCTGGATGGCAGCCGGTGGACCCCTGTGCATGTAACAACCCGCTGGTGTCTGCTGGCTTGCCAGTCTCCCTGCCCAAGAAGCTGGATTTCTGGGGTCTGCCAGTGCTCAGTGGTGATGGCCAAATGACTTTCAGGCTTTGTTGCTAAGATCTTTCTGACCATATGAGTGAATGTGTCAGGGAACCCTTCCCAGTGAGTTTATCACATACCACTGTTTATGTTTGAGAGCATTTCTCCACACAAGGCCAGCAGAATACAGATAGCTAAGAAGGTGAGAACTCTTCCTCCCTGAAATCCAAAGGCTTTGCCTTGCAGCTGCCTGAACGGTCCTGCTGGTTGAATGGATAGAGTACAAGTGAGTATTCAGTTGCCTCAGCATTAGGTATCTACAACTATTTTAGTGTCCTGTGTATGCCAGCACAAAGCTGGCATATAACACAGGCTCTGCATGAGATCTGTGCCTTTTTTTTGGAAAGGCAGCAGCAGACCTGAGTCAAAGCCTGAGGGCATCGCCCACAGATAGCTGTGGTTAGGGACTGACTCCCCACAACGCCTGCAGTGCTGTGCGCTGCATTGACCATGCTGATAACTAACAGCCACAGCAAGGCAAAGAAAGGGCTCTACAGATATCTGCAGCAGCTTGGCACGTGTGTAACATTTCACAAAAAAACCCACTTCCCCACATGAGTGGAACACTAGGACACAGCAGCCATATTCTCTGCCCTAAGGCAAGAAGAGTTCATTTTAGGATTTTCTTTTGATTTTCCATACTTCTGCTTTTATAAAACATTTCTTGTTTTTCTCTTCTCCAGGAAAAATAAACATCTTAACTAGTAAACAGATCAGGCAGTGAAGCTGAATTCAAAATAATCCACCCTGGGAAACCCAAAATATGAAAAAAAAAAAGTAATATCTCAGCCAGAAATGTGATATTGCATTGAATTGTTCAGTTCACACGTATTTGTACCACCAGCTACTATTGTGTAGGAACAGAGCTGTCCCAGCGCATGCCCTGTGCCCTGGAGAGCTACTGCTGCTTTGGCTCAAGTGATCACTTTTTGCACTCTGAGTGCAAAGAGATCTGTTTCTGCTGACGGGAAGCTCCAAATCCCACATGGCTGCAGAATCCAGAGTCTTTGAATCCTGTTAAAACATGTGCTGTCTGAATACTGCCATGTCAGAAGTGTAACAACCTGAGGTGTTCCCTTTGATACTACAGATGGCTGGCTGGCTGGCTAAGGATGGTGGTGGGGAAAAATGCTGTTATTAATAATGGAGGAATAGGTGGGAATAGATGTCAGAGTGCTTTCTGCTAATTTCTTCATTTTCAGCATTCCCCACATTGCGCCCCAGAACATAAGGCCAGCTTTGATCGCAATCAAGAAAACCCCAGGATTCTCGAAATTTCAGTTCACTTTTAACTTGACTCTTGCTGCACGCTGCTGAATCAGAGGAAAGTTCTGAAACCAGGGATTTTGTCTTATATCTCATTCTGTTTCCACCCGAGGGCCTGTCAGTGATGCTCCGCCAGCACGATCCGTGGCAGGCACTCAGGGTTTTTGCCATGTTCTCAGAGAGGAATCTGGCAGCTAATCTGTTTTACAAGCTTGAGCATGATTTGCTGTTAGAATGTGCTCTATGGACTTTGCAGCTAGAGAGGGAAGTGGTGAGGCTTGAAACGATTCCTGCAGCAGGCAGTGCTGCAGCCTTCTGCGATACTGCTGCCTCCTGCACAAATCAGCTGCTTACTGGGGGAGGCAGTTCAGTGGCTCAAGCAGAAAGGGGGTGACAGTCTAGGTCACTGGCTGAACTACAAATTTCTTAAAAGCCCTGCAGACATGTATCTCAATGTTAATCTTTACAAGATGTTCATGTAAAGCTGGTAGACTGATTCCATCATAGGTCTGATGAGTTCCCAGAAAGTTTTCAAAGGGCTGAAGCTTTCATCTCCAAGTAGCTGCCTGCTGGGAGATAAAGGTGCAATTGGAAATCAAGTGATCTTACAGAAACTGCAGATAGGAACAGCTATAGTAGGTCAGTACAAAGGTCCTCTTTCCTCCTGTATCCTGTGCCTAAGACTCTTCCCTGAGATCCCTGTGAACCTGCATATCTCTTTAGCAGGCTGAAGAACACACAGCTAGTATGCCGCCAAATCACACCTTGGAAATACCTCTGTGTGCTTGTGTCCCATTCACTCTAATTTCCTTGCTGCTGTGTTCCACATGCACAAAAATATGGCAGCACTTCTTTACTCCCATCAAAGAGACCAAGAGACCCGTCACTTTTAAAATGCATTGAGAATTTTTGGTGTCTCAGGTTGGGCTGAGACAGACAGCATCACTGAAATTCACAGCAGTTTTGATGGCCAAGGACTTAGGGGTTCTACCGACTGTGAGTAAAATGAAGAGTTTGCTATCCTTTTGTGTTTAGCTTCCATTCTGCGCTGTGACACAAACCCAGAAAATACACCCACGAGATGGGCGTTTATCTTAGCACCTCTGGAGAAAGATCAGTGATTTAAAACAATCTTGATAGAAAGCAGTGTTATCATTGTGACTCGGAGAGACTTTCTGACCGCCAGCTATTGCCCATGTCAGTGCTGAGATTCTGATGCCATTAAGAGGCTGCTGATTGCTGAAGCTATTTCTTTCCATTTCTCTTGCAGTTGGGAGATTTTTAAAATGTTCCATATGTGGAAGTTTATGTAAAATTGACATTGTGCCATAACGATGCATAGTGAGCCTGGAACATCTAAATAACGATATTAATTTGCATATGATCCTCCATAGAGTGTGCCAGGACATCAGCAATGGCTGCAGTGAGAAGTCTGTGTCTCAAGTAAGCACCTAATAACTCTTTCTGCAGGAGTTTTTAACACTGAGCTTATGCAGTCTGTGACAAGGCTAGAGACTGAGAACATATTGCAGTTATTACAGAGCTTGAAGTCCAAGTTCCTTTTAAGGCACTTCACCAGCAATGTGTTTTAATCAGAAGTCTTTTAGTGAAGTAAATTGGAATCATCTGGACCTGACTGGCACCATGTTCTCTCAAGTGTGATTTATTTCCTAATTCCTTTAATGAACTTGATATCAATACTTTGTAATGAACATGAAGAACAAACAGTGAGGGTCTCTAACACTTTCCATTGGCACAGGTTAGGCAGAAATGTTGCGGTCGTTGCCTTTGCTGCAGCAACAAAGAGAACCTTCAAAACAGGGCACAGGGCAGCTATGGGAAGGGTCAGAATGCTGTAGAAGGACCATTTTCAGGGACAGAGCTTTCCTCCTTGCTATTGTTCAAGAAACAGGAGAATGAATTAATCCACTGGTTTATCGCTGACATTTCATCCTGCTGGAAAAATATCTCTGAAGATACTGCAGGACTTGGGTTGGGGCGCATCTTGCAATGTTTCTCCCAACCCTGTATCCAGAGTCCCAAGTAGCACAGACACAAAATTACATTTTCAATAAAGGGAGGAAGGAGGCAAGAAAGGTGTAGTGTGTGTTTGTCTGTGTGTGAAACTGCCACCATGTCAGAACACCTAGTTCTCACGCGGCTCTAGTACTAACAGCTAAAGATCAACACAGTGCTCGCTTGCCTTTCAGAAAGTGACCAATTTTGCTCAAAAGTTACTCACTTCTATCTGACTGAAAGATAGACAGATGGCACGGCTGAAGGGCCTTGCTCCAGTCTCGGGAAACCAGGGTAAAATACCGTGAGAGTGTACAGATGACACAGTTTGAGTGACGGAAGGGGACACTGTCTCCTCCTGCAGGTATGGTGAACCCTGCTGTGAAATGTACCGTTCCGTTATTTTCCCAAAAGATTTCTGATTTTACTGTGCAGATTGACACTGTGGCACACAAGATTTTCCGTACAAAACTCAAACAGCTCTTTCCCCTCTCACCATGGATAGTATTCTGTGTGTTATGTCAGCGGGGAACACTCTGCGTTGTAGATAGAAGTTAAAAAAATCTCAAATACAACACTTGGAACCATAGAAGGATCTCAGAATAAAGCCCTGAATCTGTTCCAAGGTAGGGAGGAGGAGAGAAAGGGAATTTATAACTTTTCCTACCATTTTTTTTCTTCTTTATTTTGGCTGAGAAACAGAATTTAAGGAAGAGTTTGAATATTCTGCCATAATTAAAAGCGTGGGAAGAGCGTCTTTGTATGCTTTTTAACTCATGTGAATTTGAACAAATTGCTGTGTAGCTCCCTAAACTGTTTGACACTTGCTCTTGTTAGGGCAAACTTTGGTTACATCTACTTTTGACCCTGATATCTTGTGAAAGAGTAAGTTGCTCTCTACTAAGTTTAAACAATTGCATGCACTAAATGCTTGTAGTAAGTGCAGTGGCCTGTTAAATTTAGCTTGAATTTATTCAGGAATATGTTAATTTTATGAATACTTTTGAGTAAGTAATTATCATTTTGCCTGAAGCCTGTCATTTGGATGCTGCAATAATTAGGGTGCCTGTTAGTCAGGCTTTAACATCTAATAACACAAAGCAAATAACAGAAGGAAATTGCTGGGTGAGGAGGAAAAGTTTGTGCCTTG
Source organism: Falco rusticolus (assembly GCF_015220075.1). Lineage (NCBI taxonomy): Eukaryota > Metazoa > Chordata > Aves > Falconiformes > Falconidae > Falco > Falco rusticolus. Next base: position 23,041,891 of record NC_051193.1, read on the forward strand.
AAGATGAAGATATTGGGACAAGAATTTAAAAGATGTGTCTCTATAAGAAAGACAGGAGTTAGATAGGTTTTTGGAGCTGATTCAACAGTGACAGTGTCGCAGAGTCGCTCTCACAGATAGCTGCCGTCACAGCTGGGTGGCTGGAGGCAGAAGCAGGCGGTGGCCCATGGGGATGGTTGGGGGCAGCCGCCCTTTGTATTGAGTAGGGCGTAAGAATCTGATGGCAGCGCACTGACGTGCGTCTGCTACAGGCAACAGTTCACATAAGCTGGTCGTAAACAGATGAGGTCAGTCTCAAGGAAATGAGAACCTACAAACATCCTGGTGTTCACTGGCTGGGAATGGGATGAACCTCCCGCTTAGTTACCTGGTTCTGGGAGGTCTATAATCATTCTTTACACTGCAGTCTGGGCAGCAATTTTTAGGTCATTCCTATGAAATCCTATTATTGCCTTGCACGGATTTCACTACCATAGCTGCCTACAAATATGTAAAGGTGTTTTTTAAAATAAATTCCTGGCTCTGTAGTTGGGGCATATGCTCCCAGCGGAGTCCAGTGAGTCTCTGCACTGTCCAGAGTTTAGTACAGCTGCACAGAAGATGGAAGGACCTAGCTGGCTTTGGAGGGGTGTCCATGGAAATAAAATGTGAGACCTATGCCTCACACAAATGTGAGATGTCATGGAGCCACAGGGTAGAGAATGCTACGCACGGAGCCAGTGCCAGCCAGCAGGCAAAGCCAGCTTGCCTTTGGCCAAGGAAGCAGCTGCTGCTCCTGCTCCTCCTCTGCACCTGCTTGGCCACAGTCAGGACGTGCCTTCCTGGGTGTGCCTGGGAACAGGAGCAGGAATGTAGGAAAAGACAGGCAGGCGAATGGTCAGGGAGTGCAGCCATGATTCACCGAAATGGAAGATGTTTGTTTGGGACACACTTTTATCCTTTGAAAACAGATGCAAGACTATCCTTATATTGGAGGATGCCCTTTCACACAGCGCTTTCATTCCACCTAGTTAAGGCCTCAGTCCTGCAGACAGTGTGTTGGACGTTGCTCACTTGAAAGCAATATGGTTACTTGCTCAAAGGCTGCATAGCATGTGTTGTCCATGCACAGACACACTTCTGCACTGGGAGATCTTGGTGCAAGGCTGCTGAAGGAAACTGCTGGTGTGGGCAGAAGGAATGTCTTTTAAGGTTCATCTGTAAAATGCCAGCTGCATTGCTGACTTTAAAAATAGCAACAGTGCCTTTTGTATACATGACTTTAAGGGCATAATTTGTCTTATATTGGTACAATAACTACTGTCTTCTCATGCTTAGCATTGCAAGAATAGCCAGAAGGCATTCAGTCTGCATGAAGTCTGCACCAGAGATGTTGTATTCTCCATAACCAGTGGTAAAGTCCTCTATTGTTTCTGGAAATCTTTGTAGCTTGAATGCATTATTCAGCTGTCTCATCATCTGTGTGCGTGATAAACTGGGTGCTTTTGACTATTGTATTATAAAACCGGGGCTATGAAAATTAAATGGCCTTTTATTTTATTAGGGCAACAAAGTGATTTATGAAAAGACACATCCATTGCCCTGCTGGGAAGTTCGTATGTGCTTTAAGCCCCAGAGCTGACTGTGGGCTGAGACCGTGCCTTTGCTGGAGTTAGGCACCATTTCTGTTACTGCGGTGCACAGGAGGACTGGGCTGCTCTGCGGCCCCATACTGCACGGTGCCAGGTGCTGCACAAAGACGGTCTGAGGACCTCCCAAGCTTCAGTCTCTGCAAATGCCCTGGAACAACAGTCCTGCGGATGGAAAGACACGTTCCTCTTCCTCACGGGGTTCAAATGCTCCACACGCAGGCTGTCATCTCTTGTATTTCAGTGGGGAGCTGGAGGGACAGGAGGAGGATTAGAGCAGCACAGAAATCATTCATGTAGCCTGGCTTCAGCACCTCCCCTCTCAGCTGTCTCTCCAGCGAAGCCTTCCTCCAGAGCCACGCCATTTTCACTTCACTGCGTCCTTGGCTCAGTCTGGGCCTCGGAAACACTGCCCCATCTGTCGTGGGGGGTGCGTGTGTGACTCGGGACAACCCTCACTCCCATGAAATGAAGCTGTGCTCAGCTTTAGTCTGGAGTTACAGCTGGGTGCATCCAGCTTGGTTTGGGCAGCCACGATAACTGGCTGAGGACACTTGGCTTCATCTGGTGAAAGGTAAATGACTGAAAGGATGAACACAGGACTTTTTAATTGCCAGGCCACTTGAATCAATAGGGAACTCTGCATGCTACTACGTGTGGTCTCCATGGACCCCATATGAAAGATGAAGGCAGCTGTGACCTCGCTTCACCACCCTTGCCTCAATCAATAGCTACCAGCTTTTAAAGTCCCAAAAGGTGTGATTAAGCCTCTGCTGCATGAAGTTAGCATTTCCTAGCATACAGCCCATTGTCCTGACTGAAAGGACCTAAAAGCCCTTATTCTGTGAGGGTTAATGACCAGATGTCCCTGGAAGGAAGCCCATCAGCCCTGGCCCTCAGTGCCAGGAATTACTGCAGCTGATTTCATTCCCCTTTACATCCATGTCTTAGCTTCAGTGAGCAGCATGGAGCACTCCACTTGAGTAAATGACTGTATGTGCACAAGAATAATGCCAGTGATGTCCTGGGAGGGGGGTGGAAAGAAAGAGTTGTGTTTTTCGTTACTGTGATGCGGAGGATGCTCTTAGTCTATGAGAGGAAGCATCAGAGGGATGCCAACTCAAACCTTTCCATACCTGGGAGTACGATGCTGCATGTTTCAAATCCATATACCCAGCACTTTCTCTGGGGCAGTCCCTCTTAGGGAGTAAGTGCTTGTGTAAATGTGATAGTGCCAGAGAGGTTTAAATCAGACTGTCCCCTTGTAATAGCAAGACTTTAATAACATGGGAATAGGACAATTGCATTGTCCGTGTGAAAAACAGTAAGGGCAGGTTTATGCAACAGCAGATGCTTCAGCACCTTTAACAGGAAGGGAATGGGCAGTATAGTTCGGAGAAATAAATGAACAAAGCAGAAGTCGCCTCATATACGATGTAAGTTGCACATTTAGCAGTGCTAATATTGATACATCATTCTCTAAGGGCCATTTCAGTGTCACCATTTTCATGCAGAAATCCAATGGTACATACATCAATTTAAAAGGGTTCTTTGAGCAGCTGGCTTTCTTACTTGCATTTTTCTTTTGCTCTGTCTCATTATTGATCCCAGAGCTCAAGGGGCTGTGAGGAAGTCTCACTCCAAGGAAAACGCTAATACTGGTATCTTGCTCTCCACATGGTGTATTATTGACTGTATGTTACTCCACTCAGGCAGCACAATTGGACAGGGAATTTGGTTAGCACAGTATAACCAGCGTATGTGGTAATTACTAGGGTGTCATTATCAGTCTTACAACGTGTTTTTGCAGTTGTTAATTAAGGCTTTTATTTTACTTTGTACGTTAAAATTTTGAAATACCTGTGAACAGTGTTGATAAATCTCTAGTCCCTATAGCCGGCAGCAGCTTTGCTTTTGGAGAAAGAAAAGCCACGTAAGTCGTCTTTCCATAGGTTGTGCCTTGCCGATGAAGCTGTGTGTAAGGACAGGTCATTAAGGTTTTGCTGCTCAAGGATGGAGGCAGAAATAAATTTATGCACGCACAGAGTATGGAGCACATATGAATCCAGTCACGATGCAGTCGGAGTGCGAGATTAGTTTCCTTTGAAATGCCATCAGAAAGCATTTGTTCACAATCTAGGTCACAGCAACAAAGGCTAGGGGAGGGATTGACTGAAGGCAAAAGGAGTGAAGCTGAAATTACCTATGTTCAACAGCTGTCTAAGCCAGATGTTTGCAGTGTTAAATATTCTGTGGGAACAGAGGTCTGTACCCATGTAGACTCTGCAGTAGGAAGAAACTGAATTGTACATTTAAGTCCACACAATGACCTTGTAACTGTCTAACTTGTGCTGTTGCTAAAAATTTCTCCTTCTCTTCATGCTAATAGCATGCTTATTTTCACAGCTAGCTCACACTGGTTTTTTCTACTGCTTCACTTCCATCGCTGAATAAAATAATTGTTCTTTGGGCTCAGTACCATGAACCAAACATTGATACAGATTAAGATAACTGGCGGATGAAGGGAACAGAAAATCCAGCTAGACTCATTTAGCATAAACAAATATTTTGAGGTGCATTGCTCAGGCAGTGATTAGTTTGCCAGCTGTAGGCAGAGTTACAGAGGAAATTAAAAAGATGGAGTCTGCTGAAAACTGCAGAGGGAAAGAAACTACACCAGGGTATACTGATTCATAATGCAGCAGGGAAAGAGTGGGGTTTAGGCTAAGATCTGCTGGATTTGAAGATTCTTGCCTCTTTGAGAGTCAGTCCATCTGTGAGGCGCTTTCTGTATTGTCACGCCAGCAGTGGAGCAGCAACTTTTTTTATTTTTTTAACAGGCAGGAGAAAGAGGGAAAGTCCTGCATAAAACCCGAGCTCTCGTAAGAGGAAAATACTGCACATACCTTTTCAAAATCCTTTGGGATGCAGCTGCAGATAATGAAGACAAATGATTCCTTCAACATAAAGGTGATAATGGAAACAAGCTATGCCTAGAATTCACCTCAGCTTTAGATTCTGATGGCAATAATGCATAATGGAGACTATCAATGCAGTACAAGGCAGAAACAGATAAAAGCTAGAGGAATGATGAGTTATTTAAAATCTCACAATGAAGTGTACAAAAGAATCTGAGGCAGGAAATCATTGCTGAGATCATGGAAACATGAACAGTACATGCTGAATAACAGAACACTATGGCCTCGCTGTCTTTACTTGCAGATAGTACAAGTAGCATCTCTAGTGCCCTCTCCAAAATGAGATATCTCAGAACACAGCGCTAAGCAGAAAATGCTCAGAATGTTTTCAGGAATACATTTCTTTCTATCAAGAAACATCAAACAATCAGGCCCCAAACCTCTCCTGTCAGCGGTGGAACATTAGCCAGGAAAATTCAGTAGGTTTAGGGTAGGATTTCTACTGAAAAAATGCAACCACGTATAGAAAACATCCCAGTAATTTTGGCACTCAACGGTATTACAAGAGATATGAGAAAGCTAGTTCCAAGTCCCTCTTCATGTTTCAGATGATGCTGTGAGCTTCAGACTGGTGATATGGAAGATGCCTGTTTATGGTAAGAGCTTTTTGGCAGCCTGAAGCTTCTCCTAATCCCTGGAAATGATGAAAAGATCTGAGAGAAAGAAATCTGAACTATATGCACTTCTAAAACAGGATACTAGTCACCTTATCACTGCACACAATGCTATCTGACAGTGCAGTAAGGCTGGAGTGTCCTTCTGTGTCACTTCCTCTGATTTTGAAGAAAAATTTGGATTATATAAATTAAATTACATGGAACAGAAAATACCATATTTTGAGCTGGAAGTTCTGAAGAGAGAACTGAGAAGGTTCAAGGATGGGATGAAACAGATGGGGGAGCAGAAAGCCTGGTGTGTTTCTGCCAAACTCATCTCAGGATTCCCGGATAACACGGGCACTGCCTGAGCCCGTGTGGGCCTGGCGCAGCAGGGCAGGCCTGCTGTGCGCACAGCAAGTGTGATGTTGTCACTGAGGTCTGCTCAGAGCAAGGCTGTAAGTGACACGCACGCTGTTGGAATAGCTGTACTTACAGATCAGTGCTGGAAGTACAGCTGGCAGCCTGTATTAATAAGGTTTAATCTGTTATCCAAGGAAACCGTACACATATCACGGGACCCTGTGACCTCCCAGCGGGAGACTGACTACTAACTTCACTGGGACGGTTTAGAAATGATCATGTAGCCAGCCCTTCAGGGCCTCTCCGCTACCAATTTATTATCTCATATGCTTTTGAGACTGTATCTCACACCTGCCCTTGAAACCTCAGCCTGCTCCTTTTCAGACTTGCTCTTGTAGCTCTCTGAGACTGCCACACATTTATAAAAATGCCCAGAGCCACGATATTATCCCTCCTCAGGAAACCCAGCTGCGGCAAGGAGTCCCTGACAGACAGGACAGTGGTGTGTAGCAGATGGGCTGTGCCATGGCTCCTGATGCTCCTGGTACTCGGGGCTTCCCCAGCTGCCTGTCGCCTCTCAGGTGCTAGAGTTTTTACAGCAGGAGCCGCCTCTGTTACACATGCACAGTCCATGTTACAGTGGGGCCTCTGATTGCAGGCAGCAGTATATTACTTCTAAACAGAAAAATACCACTATGAAGAGAACAAAGACTTTCAACTGAGATGAGCCTGGGCGGCAGGTATCAAAGGGCTTTATGGCTCTTCTGGAGGCACTTCAGTCCAGTTGGATTAAAATCAGCACAGCTGTTCCCCAACTGGTTTTAAAAATGCTTCCAGCAAATGCCACTTCCTGCTGTTGCTGTTCTTCTGGAGGCTACACCACACTGCTCAGCTTAGCTCAGGGACTTGCTCTTCCACTTCCTCCTCCTCCTCCTCCTCCCCTGTATGTTCACTTCAGGTCTACCTGTCTCCACCCCAAGTGCATGCTCTCTGCACTTCCCAGCAACAACCTTCAGCACAAAGCTGCTGAGAAGAGCATGGTAAGGGGTTACCAGTAAGCAAATGAAATTGCACACGCAAACAAGCGAAGCTGTGAGTATGGGAGATGCCAAGCTCCTCTTGCTCCACTCTCCCCACTACACGGCTCAGGCACCAGGAGCGTATAGCTCTAGCTGGTTCTTCCTGCGCTGATGGGACAAGGAGAGCGCTGCTGTAGCCAGGTGACCCCTCATCTGCCTTGGGGCTGCAAGGCAAGGGGCAGCAGGACAGCTGTCTCCTTGGACAGGCCATGTGGAGGTGAAACGTTCAGGTGGTGAGGACTGCACAACCAGCAACAACAATTAATTGCTTCTATCTCTGCTGTGGCTGACGGGGTGCAGAAACCTCTGGTAGCAATGCAGGGATGAAGAAGGGCTGGAAGCCTCAGGTCTGTAACTGCACTTGGAAGTGAGCAATAGCGTGTACATTTAAACGATGACAGTTGAGAGTGCCTGTACTGAAGAAGCCAGGACAGCAAGACCAGAGCAGCTCCTCTTCTGCTAAAGAGCAGCAGATGGGTGACCCTGGTGGGAAGCTGAACAGCGGAGGGACGGAAGCGTGGTTCAGAGTTTGTCTAAGCTCCTCTGATTGCTCTCCAATGCACTGCGTCGAGTGAGACTCTTACTGTGCTCTAGCCTGGGTTTCACTTCATCCCTAGGATGCAGATGCCATCTGCAGGAGCTGCTCGATCTGATCTCCTGCAAGCTACAATAGCTGTGGAAGGAAGATTTAATTCTAGTGGTTGAAGAGGTGTCAGAAAAGACTCTGCCTGTGCCCCTGCCTGCGTCCCGAGAAGGCAGTACAATTCTTTTTTGTGGAAAGAGCTGCAATGGGGGGTGGCAGCCAAACTGCATCTCAGCTAGGGCCCGGGGGTGGGGGACACCGGTTGCCTCAGGCACCCCCCCTATTTTAGGTTGTAGATTGAAGGTCTCTCTCTGTAGAGCTTCCCACCTCCAGCAAAAGTGTGTTTGACAGTATTTAGCCAGAAAGACTGGAATTGTCAGCTCCCACAGCTGCCATCTTCCCCAACATGCCTCTTGGGTTCTCCTAAATACACAGGTCTCTGGGATTTTTACCTAGTCCTGACCTGAGGACCATTTTCTAAGACAGACGATACGGTGTTCTCCTCTCAGACTGTTACTGGTTTCTAAGGAGGATGGGTATGGTTTTGAATGGTCATGAGCTTCTTGAGGTGGGTTTTGTCTTGCTAAAAGCCTCATTCAGTGCAGTACATTAAGAAGTCCTGAGCACACCCCCAACATCTCTCTCTGTCCTTTGGGTCACAGTGCAGGTAATGAAAAATCAAGACTGAGCTGAAAACAGAACTTACTGTGAGCCAGGTCCCAACTCACCAGAAAACAAAATGCAGAAAGTGGCTTGTCCTACTGTGGAGGTTTCCACGGATGACTGAAGATTGTCACGTGTGGATAAGCTGTCATCATATTAGAAGCATTTAATAGCAATCAGCCATTAAAAAGAGCTTTAATACCATCCGTACTTCCCTTGCGCTAGGGAATTACAGTGTCTGGTGCTGAAGGTGTAACTTTATGATCCTTCTTCCCAATTGTTTCACTAAATCTCCCAAATTTCTTTCTTGTGGATGTATGGGATGTGTTGCCTCCTGCCATCCCTCTCTAAAGGGATGGAGCTCTGGGCTCTCTGCAGTTCTGATGTGCCCAGCAGTGGTGCCCTGCTCGCTTTGTTCCCTCCAGATGCGAGAAATACACATTGCAGTACTTGCCAAGTTAAGCATTCTCCTGCAGTGAGTGAGGAAAGCAAGCAATTTGGCTCCCCAGAGTGGGTGTGAGCTGATGGCAGGTGAGCTCTACCTTCCTGGGAGGGAAAACACTTGTTCCCGGAGACCTAGGGGTGAAAGTTTGGCCAGCAGTGCCTGGGCTTGCAAAACATCTTGAGGTAAGAAAGCTGAACTGTGCCTCCCCCCTCAGCTTCCAGCACTGTTTAGGAGAGAAGGCAACAGATGCCATCCATTTAAAACAAGCATGTCAGTAACAACCATAGCCTGAACCAAAACAGATGTCATCTCTATGGCTGTTAAGCCTGATATTTCACAGACTACCATAAGTGCTGGACAGTGTAGCTTGAGGTTCTCCAGTTACTTGTTGTACTTCCTGAAATGAAGACCTCATGCTCACAATTCAGGATCCAGTTAATCTGCCATCAGCACAAAATAGTCCTTCTTCTTCCTGACATCTCTGGGAAAAGACTTTGCATACAATGAGACTCTGCTGAGTAACTCAGAAAGGCAATTTTTCAAGCTCCCTGATCATACAGGAGGACCAGTAGTAGTGCAACCAGAAAATAGGTGCCTGCTTTCACAATAGTAAAAGTTCACCATCCTATTCTTTCATTACATGATCTGTTTGGAAGTAAGCATGTTTACTCTGCTGAATTTCCCTTTTGGTACTAATAAACTCTTCCCAGCAAGGCTGTTCTCCCAAACACAGTTTGTGCAGGATCCCATTTACTAGCACTTCTATCACAAGTAAAAATCATCTCAAACACCTCTTTTCTTCATCTTGAAAAGTGAAAGGTACTGAGGCCCAGAAATAAGTTTTGCAAAGCAGCTTCCATGATACTTGAGCCTCTCCTTATACCCAGCCTGACCTTTAGAACAGTTCATGTGCTACCTCTAGACATTTACGAGACAGCGTTATCATCTGATTTACCGAGAGTCTGCTGAATGCTTGGGAGGGTCTTTTGGCAGGGTTTTAGAGTTCTGTACATCTGTCTAAACAGCAGCTCTTGCAAGAGAGTAAAACTGACTTTTTGACTTCCTGAGTGCCAGCATTTTAGAGGAAAAATTATCACAGCAATTGCTATTGGTGAATCAAGTAATAAATATCCATCTGAGGTAATTAATATTCCAGGGGTGAGAAATCTAGGGGGTGTGATTTCCCAGTGGAGCCCTAGCAAGGGTAAGAAACTTGACTTTCAATGTCTTTTGTGCCACTGGCTCATGCAGCACAGACTCATTGCCATACAGCTAGTGTTAGGAATAAATGCTTTCTTCTCTGGCAGTTATAAATCTAATTATTTTGATATTAGAGATTTTTTGTAGTGATTATAAGAAATATATAATCAAAAGTGAAGCTTAATTTCATATTCTTGAAGGTGACATGGTGACACTGAGGATACTGTTTAGAAAAGAAATATTACAAAAGCAAAGATTGTATCTCAAACCATGTGGTACCAAAACTAATTAATCAGTCATGTTCTTACTGAAATATCCAGCCTGCCACGTTCTTGGTTTACAGCTCACCTAGTTCCTGTGGCTTTGCTGCTGTGGCACAAGACATAGGGGAATGTGACTGTTTGGGTTTTTTCTTACAAAGCATCCAATGTGAATACAAACCTCTTTTTCTGTTTCGCACTAAAAACGCCAATGTCAAAATGTCTTTGTGATCTTTTTAATTAGCTGCCCCAACTAGCTCCGACTTTGACATAATCTATGCATAAATTACTACATGTCTAACCCATATCTGTAGATTCATTTGCAGATCTTAGACTTAATTGATTGGACTGACCTATACTTCTTAATAAACATTTTACAGAGGTTTCTTACGTTTTCATTCTTAATCCCCTAAACTCACTCATGTGGAAAAAACCCAACCCTTCAGTTGCTGTGTTATTTGTTTCACCTGTAGCTAGATATGAAAACTAGGTTTTACTCTCCTCCTCTGAAGATCTCTCACTGCCCTTAGGGGAACTGTGTAAGTTTTACTGCATTTGTGCTCTAAATGCAACTGTCCTATCGAAGTGTGTGTGTAGCCAGGAGTAGAAGAGATTTCATTCAAGGGCCTGTACTTCAAATTGTAGGACCAACCTGCTTCTTGCATAGAGGAATGTATGGCATAGGTGCTGTCTGGCTGTTCCTGCTGTTGTCTTTCATCCATCTTTATAGAAAAAGGGAGGAAGACAAAAGAAAGGCACAAGCAGAAAAGCGTCTTGCATTACACTGGGTTCTCTCTGTCTTGGCATGATCCCTCTTTTATGTGACACTGCTGTGGAACATAGATCTGACAGCATTATTTAGCTCAGCTTTTTCCACAAAAAACTGTTTTCTCTGTTTGAAGGCTGAAATATGGTGAACAGCAATACTGAAATTCTCTCTATGGAGTGACTACCTCTTGCAGAAGTAGCACAAAGTAATTCCTTGAATTCACATTCTCTTCTTCACTAAGACACTCCCATTCAGCCTGCTTCTGTCAGCTCTCAATACCAAACAGCAGTACCCATCCCCGTTTTTTTTCTTCTGGATTTGACTTATTTCAAGATGTTGGATGCCCGCTGGGAAATGGAGAAAACATTCTGGAAACTGCAAAACCATCTTTCTTCCTAGACTGTTACAACTTAAAGGACTCCACGATTCTAGAAGAATCACACAGGAAAAACCATCAGGCAGAACAGTGAAGTATCCCAGGTGCTAATAAGTAAAAAGAAAGAAAATTTTCTGTAGAAATTTATATTAAAAGCCAAACATCAAATGGCCAAACATTGTGCTAAAACCAAATATATACGCAATTTGCTTTCAAAAAAATCTGTCTGATATATAGGAAGGGCACAAAAACCATTTGGTGCTAAAGGATTTATCGCGTGAACAAGAAATACTCCGTACTCCCTAAAATACCTTTTCTTGGATGTATCTGACCCACCGAAGTCAGCCTTCAGCCAGCAGTGGAAGATAACCAGAAGCCATTTTGTCACCGGCATCCTGCGGACTCAGCCCCGTGAGACTAGAGGTGTCTTTCACAAAGGAAAACAAGTGGGTCAGTGATGGTGCAGAATGTCCCTGGAGATGCATCTTATCTGAATTTGTGACGAGACAAAGCTGCCATCATTTGTCTGCCAGCACTTCATCTGCTTGTCACTGCACCTCCCAGCACTGACCCCAGAAGCCCCCGCCACAGTCCTCTGGGAGCAAATGCGTGGCCAGCATGTGTGAGGCAGCCACACGTGCCGTGGGGCAGAGGGTGAAGCTGCCCTTTGTACCATGATGTCAGTCTGCAGCCCTAGCTGCTTGTCGGGGCTCTGCAATGAAAAATGACCACGCTGGTCCAGCAAGGGTAAAAGGGATTAACAAGATGCCAGGTGTAAATAATCTACACGAAGCAACAGACCACTTTGGGCATACTGAACATACTTTACACAACTGAACTGGGGGAGCTCCTCTAGACACGTCTCAGCCATGTCCTCCAGCATATTCCTTCCCACCAGCCTAGCTACTTCTGCCTGTGGTCTCTCCAAGGCATGCCAGATGCCATCACAATCAGCAACAGGGAGAAAAATGCCAGGATTATGGTTGCTCGTGCAGTTTGGAGGGTAACTTCTGCAACCAGCATACCAAGCCATTCTGTCACAGTTCAGCAAAGCAATGGCAGTTGCAGCCAAATTGGTCAATTAAAGGCTGGTAATCTTTGCTGCCTGAGCCCGCTGATGAGTTCTGGTTGTGTTGGTGCCTAAACCCTTGATATTATCTATAGATTATAGCTTGAAGAATCTAGCATCGCTGGGCTTGGCCACCACTGCCAGCTTGACCTCACTACTGCCACCGTTGCACTTAAGATCAAGTTAAAAATAAAATTCCATCATCCAGCTAAGATCAATATTTAAAAGGATGACGAAAAACACGAAAAGAGAAATCCTCCCAAAAGAATCGGCGACCAAGACCTGAGCCTCGTTAAGCGCAGTGCTGTGACAGAAGGCCGACAAGAAGCCCTTCCACTGTTCCCAGTGTGGGCTGCGGTCACATAAAGGCTCTGCGTCAGGGATCGGCGCACGGGGTGTTCATGCTGTGCCCCGGGAAGGGTGGCTAGGGCTCCGTTACCCACCGATGCCACAGCGCCGGCCCGGAGTGCAGCCCCTCAGGGCGACTCCGCCCCCGCCGCCTTCGTCACCAGCCTTCGCAAGTATCGCGAGAATCGGCGACTGCCCTCTGCCGGCAGCTTCCGCCCTCTCCCCAAAGCCTCGCGAGAGCTCATGCCCTTTCCTCCGCTGTGCCGCGGCGGGAGGCCCGGGCGGGGCGGCTCCTACTCTCGCGAGACTGCGCCCGACGCCCTGCGGCGCCGGGCGCAGTCTCGCGAGAGTTGGGGTCGCCCCGCCCGGGCAAGCTCCCCCCGGCCCCCCGCTCCCCTCCCCGCAGAGCTAATATGGTCGCCAGCGATGGACCCTGTCAGGCCAGGTCAGTGGGAGCGGGCCCGCCGCCGTGCGCGGGGCTGCCTCCGCCCTCAGGACGTGCCGCTGCCCGCCTCGGCGGGACCACCGCGGCCCCGGGCCGGCGCTTCGTCCCCTCCGCCGCGGCACGGCGGCGGAGCGGGCACGGCGCTGAGGCGGCGCGCGGCGGCCCCCCGCTCCCGCCGCGGCCCTTTGTGTGGGGGCGCTGCCCCGGGGCCGCGACTGGCGGCGGGCGCCCACCCCCCCCCACCCCCGCCCTCGACCGCCCTTGGGGCACCCGCCGCCCCCCGGCCGGACCCGTTACCGCCCCCGGCGGCGGCCGCCCCCGCCGCGGGAGGCGCTTTGTTCTCGGCGGCGGGGCCAGCCCGTCTCGCCGGGCCTCCCGTTATTTCTGACGACCATTTTTGTCCCTCGTCGGGCTCCCTCCGCCGCAAACGCTGCGGCGGGGGAGGGGTCCGCTGCGCGCCCGGGGGGCTGCGGGCGGTGCTCGCCGTGCTGGGGGGCTGTGTAACCGCTCGGGTGTGCGAGGGGCGCAGGTTCGCTGGGTTGGCGGTGGTGCCGCCGGTGCTGTGCCAGGAAAGTGTAGCTGTAGTATGTTAAGATCAAAGCAAACGGCAGACAAAGGGTAAGCGTTGTGCTGCAGAGCCAGCGTTTGGTGTTTGCACTCGGCGATGGCGGAGCCGACACCGGTCTCCCCGCTGCCTGTCATCTGTATCCCTTAAACTTCTAACGATCTGCAGTTCTTTAGGCCTGAAGGGGGTATATCACTGGCACTGCCCCTTCAGTTTGCTGGCAACTGAATTAAAACGTTCTCTTTGTAAAATGCAGCTTCTCTTCTGAAGAAGCTTGTTATTTTCTCTGCCTAATAGCTGTTATGAGGTTTGGTTTTGTCTCTTGCTTCTCATTAGCCTGGCACTTAATGCTTTGTGTTTTCTACTATATTAAAATCTGTATCTCTTATCTGAGTTGGTGAGGTGCATTTATCCTGTTTTGTAGATGGTAAACTGAGACAATAAAGGTCAAACGTATTCAGGCGTGCGACTGTGCTGATTACTTGCATGACCTGTATATACCTAGCGTTACAGATACTTTCAAAATTCATCTTAGTCACACATCTACATCGTGAGGTGTCTCAATCCATTTAGAAACCTTTCCACATTGCAGTTTACTTATGGTCCTAGAGGAACATTATTTTTTGGTAAAATCAGAAGTAGGAAGCTGTTCTTACAGGTCCTCTATCAGTGCTCAAATCTTCCATTCTTTTATGGCTGTAACTTTTTTTTTTTTTTTCCCTCCCCCTTCCCCAGGAAGCCCTTACCAGCCCCTAATTGAAGCATTAGGAAACTATCCGCAAAAGAAGTTCTACAATGTCTCGAAGCTTGGAGGCACCAAGTATGGTAATGATACTTTTTAGTGGTTTTGTTGCTGCTGGATGGTACCAGCAGTAAATGTGAATATTACAAGTATTTGCATAGTACAATAAGTATTTACAGTATTACAATATTTATAAGGAAGTAAAATATTATGAGATGCAATCGTGAATATGTTCATTCTTAATATATGTTTGGAAGCATATAACTTTCCAATCTGTTATTGCTTTCTGAAGTCAATAGGGAGTGATACTTGTAGCTTTTTTTTCAGTAAGGGAGAAAGTATAGGTGTTGCTGGGGTTTTCAGCAATACTCCAAATCGGAATAATTTTTCTTTTGGAAAAAATGAAGTGGCAGAGAGCTCCTTCAAAAATATATAGCGTTTTTACTATAATTTTGAACTGCTTATTGATGTTCTAGTTTCACCTTACCCGGCAACTTCAGAGAGTGGGTAAATGTTTTACTAGAACATAGCTTCTGCTGCAGCTGCTGCAGAAAGATGAGGTTTTATGGTGTTCATACAATTGCTTAATTTCAGCATGCCATTAGTGTGGAATATAACGCCAAGTGGTATGTACCAAAAATATGTTTATGGGGTACCTGTGTCTGGTTGCCTTGTAGAAAATAAGAAGTATGTGCATATGTGATGGGGGAGCGGGATACATGCAGATAGAGAGTAATAGATCAGTGTCAGCTGGAATACACTTTACTCTTGCAGATAATCAAAACATACTTTCATTGTTCTCTCCCTTTGCTTTCACATTAAATTCCTAAAATACTTATCCGTGGTACACATTAAGGGTACTCAGGATTTATTTTTTTTTTCTTCAGTTTTCCAAGGTCTGAATTACTGCCCTATATTCACAGAATTAATGAATTCGCTAGAAAATAACCAGTAGGTGTTTCACTTTAAACCTATATTTGATAGCAGTAATTACTTCCCTGTTGTTTGAAGGGAAGAGAGAGGGGAGGTAGCGCACAGTGGCTGCTGAGACTTTTGTGCGACAGCTGTGTGCTCTTACAAATTTCTGCTACTTGTAATAATGAAGTTAACCTTTCAGGTAAGCGCGCGAGAAGGAGGTAGAATGTTTCTGGTTGTGCCTTTGTCCAGGAAGAAGCAGTAGTCTGGTAGTAACAAAACCAGTCAGTACTACAGCAGTTTTTTGAAAAGCCTCATGACAGGAGTGGAAATAAACAGAAGGTACTTCCTGCTAAGATGTGCCACACAGCTTGGAGCAGCAGCAGATATTCCTGAAGACGTTTGGAGGAGTCTAAATAGACTAGACTAAGAGCATATCTGTCTTGTAATAGAAAATTCTGTGCAGGAGTTGGAAGGCTTATATTAACTACATATTAGCAAGATACTAAATAAAATTTAGGCACAGTGTGACAGCACTGATAGCAAATCCGGCATCTGGAATTGCTCATTGCATTTGTTGCTAGAACAATTTTGGGTTTTACCTGTTTGCCCTCTGCCTTGGGGCTTCTGACTGTAATCTGACAATAAGTGTCTGTTTAAATTAATCAGATTACTAATGTAAATGTTAATTGATTTATTTGCCAATTTTCTAGGGAGAATCTGATTTTCTAGTGTTTAAAATAGTATTAAGTTATGGCGGAAACGGTAGCCAGAAAGAGCTCAGAATGATTTAGGGCAGAGGGGGCATCTGGAGATCTAGTCCAGCCCCTTGCTGGGGCTGGAGCTAACTTGGGAGAGCCTTTCATGACTGAGCTCTGCAAATCTGCAAGGGTGGAGACTCACTCCATTGCCTCTCCTGGTCTTGTGTTTAACCACCCTCCCTGTGAACCTCTTTTTCCTTGCATCCAGTCACAGTGTCCCTTCCTGCACCTTGTGACATTTTTTGTCCTTTCACTGTGCACTTCTGAGGAGTCAGGCATCACCTTCTCTGTTCATATAGGAACATAATAGTTCCTATTAGGTTGTGGATGACTACAGTTAGCTCACATAGCTTTCTCTTCTCAGGGTGAGTAAACCCAGGTCTCTTAGCTGCTCCTGTGTGTCAGGTACAGCAGCCCCATAACAGTCTTAGAAGGCCCTTCACCAAATGTGATCTCGTTTCTTGAGATTTCCTGTATCCTGGGAGGCCCAAAACCACACACAGTATTGCAGATGTGAGCCTGCCTGGTGCCTAATAGAAGTAATCACTTCTCCAGAGCTGCTGGCTGCCAAGCAACCCGTTGGACGTTAGATTTATCACTGCAAGGATGCACTGTGTATTATTTGAAATCCAAGCAAAACCATCTTCTGGTAACTTGGCTTTTAAGTAATGTGAGTGGTGGCATTGCAGCTGATTAGACTTGGTTTTGATTACTTTATTATTTTGAGTGACTTGTCTAACTAGACAATGGATAATATCTGAGAAAGGCACACGATGAGAACAGTTAGAAAATCCTATACTAATAGCTTGCAGACAAACCTCTGGATTAGTTTGAGACCACCAAATATAATTTTTTTGTTAAAGCCTGAACTTAATTGTTTCACCTTTTTCCAGCTAACTTTTTTATATTCCTTTCTGTTCTCAAAGTCGTTTGCCTGCTTGCATGGTGATGAAAATAAAGGGATTTGGGGAGAAATGCAAATTAATCTTGATTGTTTGTTTGCAGTGAATAGTGACATCTGCTTTTTTTTCTTCCTCCCACTCAATTACCATTTCCAGTTCCCTACATTTTTTTGTGGCAGAAAGCTACTCCTAGTCAATACCTTAACCAAGATCAGTAACAAACTAACTAAAGCTGTATTTAGTGAAATGTCATTCTTTATATTTTATGAAATGTGTTTAATTTTAGGGCACGCGGCAGAATAATTTCTGGTCTTCATACTACTGTTTATTAAAAAAAATAATATCTTTTTGCTTTTGGCTTGATATCTCAAGTAATGAAATGGTAAAATGTAGTTAGCAACAACAATTAGAATAGTCAAAAATATTTCTTTCATCCACTCTGATCAGTAATCCCAGCTCTAGATTCCTTGCATCTCTCCTGCCAGCACAGCATACCTTCTTAAATGTCACTGTCTTAACACAGTGCGGTCAAGCCATTGGTATCTTCCATTCAAATCCCATATGATAACTCATCTTCTGCAAAGTATATGTTATGCAACATACTGCTCCATATTGTGTAATGAAGATAAAACCCAAAGGCAGCTGGAAAAGCAGGCTCCTGTAGCTCTCATCCTTCCGATCCCTAGCAAAGTGGAATTCTTCAGAATGTGAGATTGTAGTTTTAAACAAACTATGTAAGCTGCAGGTGTCACTAATTAAATCGATTACTTTGCTTTACCCTAGATACTCTGCCTTATTCCATACGAGTGTTGTTTGAATCCAGTATCCGCAACTGTGATGGCTTCTTAGTGAAAGAAACAGATGCTATGAACATCTTAGAGTGGAAAACAAAGCAGAATAATGTTGAAGTGCCCTTCTGTCCTGCCAGAGTTGTTCTTCAAGACTTTACGTAAGTGTGTATGTGCCAAAACCACTGACACAAACTGTGTAAACTCACAGAGTTGTATGTACAAATCTTTGGCTTGAAAATAAATACCACCTAGCCTTTTGATGCTGGAGTGTTTCTCTCTCAGTAGAAACCTGTGCACTGCTTCTGTGGTCAAGTAGATTCCTCACGGTAATTTTGTGTGACACAAGGATAGGAGTTGTTCCGTAGGGTACCCTGGGTTTAGCGCAGGTTGGCGAGGCTGAAGCTGTTGGCCTACAAGGAACACTTTACAGGATAAGAGCCAAAACACAAATGGAAGTGGTGACATTTTGGTGTAGCCAGATGGCTGACAGTTCGTTGAAATATGTAGAATTCTTGCTTGAGATGACTGAAGATTAAATATTGCTTACTCCACAAGTGTAATCCAGTTGGATCCATGAATAATACATTATCTTTAAAAATAAGTCTCTTCAGATACTAACTTTCTTTGCGATTTGAGTGTGGCATAGCTAAAAGGGCAGTCCTTCAGCAATTTGCAAATATTAAATTTAAGCTGCTTTGCTGATTTGTGAACTATATA
Source organism: Falco rusticolus (assembly GCF_015220075.1). NCBI lineage: Eukaryota > Metazoa > Chordata > Aves > Falconiformes > Falconidae > Falco > Falco rusticolus. Next base: position 23,060,086 of record NC_051193.1, read on the forward strand.
TTTACTGAGTGAGATAATTAAAAAAAGGAATTGTGATACTACTAAGGAAAATTAGGTAACTCCTGCTTAGCAAGCAAAGTCAGAAGATTTGTATAGTACTGTGTTACATAAACGTTGCCCTCTCAGTTTTGTACTTCAGGTACTCTTACCTATATAAGAGCAGCAGGAACACTTGCAAAATGCTGTGAGCTTCAGAAATGACGGGCTCTAAGAAGAGTAATAATATGTGCTGAAATGTTAACATGTATAGCAGGAGCATTGTTTGCATAGCAAGATTCTGTCTTAAAGGTAATGAGTATCTAAAAATTAGTTTTGTAATAAAGTACACCATCACAATTCAGAAGCATTGCAAGATGAAAGAGAAATATGATTCTCTTCTCTGAGATGTTCCCATATTCTTGTTTGGTATGGTATCTTCAGACAAACTGTTGCTTGTTTGTTGTGAATGACTAGAGACTCCATTAGCTTTTAAAAATGTTTCAAGTTCTTTAAAACTTAGGGAATAGAGTGGTGTAGGTTTATTATGTGACACAAACTTCGGTAGATTTAGGCAAAGTTAAAAAGAAGCCTGTATGTTTTATTAAGTTGATGTCTTTATACTAGTTGATGTTATTATACTATTTTGTTTTTCCATTTGTTAGTGGAATTCCAGCAATGGTGGATTTTGCTGCCATGAGGGAAGCTGTGAGAAGCGCTGGAGGAGATCCTGTGAAAGTCAATCCTGCCTGCCCAACTGATCTCACTGTTGACCATTCTCTGCAGATTGATTTCAGCAAATGGTAACGCACCTCAGGGTTTGGAGGTTTTTTGAATGAGCCATACATTTTTGTCTGATACTGAGGTATGGATTCATTCTGGTCTTGGTACTGTCCAATGAAGTAATTTGTCATGTGTGGATCCCCAAAAGTAGACCTGATGGTATCTGAAAGGAGGCTGGATAAAAATGGGTAAAATAACACTCCTGAAGGAGAGAAGGAATGGTTGTGAGGGGTTATGGATGAAGCTGACAGCCAACCCAAATTCTGGGCAAGAGATTGCCGAAATAACTGGATCTGTCATGGTTTCCAGAAAATAATATGTCTGAAGAGAATAAGGCAGAGGGAGTTTGTAATTTTGCTTTGCCCTGGTTTTACTGTTAAACAAATCTTTTTTTTTAATGTGACTGCCTTGTCACAGCTCCAGAGAAATTGTTTGCAATACAAATACTGGACGTATGAAAGACTGTCATTTCAGCCCATAGTTTATGACTGGGTTTTGGTTGGTTGTTTTTTTGGTTTGTTTTTTTTTTTTTTTTTAATGGGCCTGGATTTTACAACAGATTAAAAAAGGCTGCATATATTTGCAGAGAGAGAAGTGTACTTGTAGGAGACTGGAAAAGTATTGGAACTGGAAAACTAACAGCGTGGTTTTCCTTTTCTGACAGGCAGTAATGTGATGAAAACAGCCTGGGGCTGCTTTTTGTTAGAAACATAATACTGCAGAACAGGAAAAAAATTCTGTTTTGTTCAGCGCTTGCTGAAGTAAATGCTAAGTAAATAATATAGCTTCTCTCCACTGTGGAGCCTTTCAGACTCACGCATAATTGTGTCAATTGCTCAAGCTTTTTGGGAATTTTAAAAGTTCATGGGGGAAAAGCCTGTGGTCAAATATATATGGGTGTATGAGTCATTTCTGTAGACCTTCCAAATCCATGCAGGATTTCAGTTTGGTTAGTATTAGGAGACTGAAGAGCAAGAAGCTAAAGATCATTTGTTGTGCTGCATATGTGTGGTTTCACTCTATGCTCCATGCATTTTTATGTCTGGAGGGACAGCTGATTGGATTGCAATTAGGCTAGCCTAAAATTATCAGAAAGACCAAGTGCTGGCCAGAGGTCTCAACATGCTGCTTTGTAATGATAAATCCAGCTTCTGTAGTTTCACTTTTGGAAAGCTTACAGGATCTCAGCAGCTGCTGGCATGTGATAAGAAACCTTTTGCTACGGGATGGTTTGTGCTGCTTTTATATAGCTTCCATCTCCTGCTGATCAGTGGCTCCTGGGTGAAGTTGGGCTTTAGATAAGGTATTCTCTGAGGCCATGCAGTATCCTGCAATTGGATAACCAAGTATCTTTCTGTGTTACTAAAGCAGAAGAAAGCAGTGGCTTTAATTACAAATCCATGATTTGGTAAATATGGAGAGGTAAAATTAAATAATTTTTCACAACAAGCTTTCTTTGCTTTCATGTGAAGACTGAATATTGTACAGAGGGCAGCATGCTATATGGACTTTATTTTTTACAAAATGTATCCCCCAACCTTTCTGTCTTTTGACTGACATTAATAGTGTATAAAATGTGTCAGTGCCTTTGAGAATTTGTTAGAAGCCTAAATAAATAGTAATGTTATGCTCCTTTCCTTGAGAAAACTGTAATCATTTGTGGATTTAACAGAACACGTACAGCACTGTCTTAAAACAAATAAACAAAAAACAACAACAACAACAAAAACCAACAAAAAACCCCATGTTCAGCAAGTCCACCACCTGGATGAGGTCTACCCGTGCCTTTGAAGTTTAAACCCCTTTAAGTTTAGGCTTTGCAACGTTTCTAGTCTGTTGTGATCAAACTGAAGGAGTCATTGGTCTGGTGTTAATCTTTCAGACAATCCAGTTCTGTTCACTTGTTACCACACTACATTAGTTAACTAAGCTTATCCAGTGGTAGTCTGCTTTGCAACAGGGTTGTAGTAAAACAACTTTTTATTTTATTTTATATATATCTAAAATAATATTTATATTTTATAATAGATTTAAAGGATTGCAAAAAATAAGGGGAAAAAAGAGCAAAATTCCTAATGTCAAAATTATTCTTCTGTTTAATGTTGCAGTGCAATACAGAATGCTCCAAATCCTGGAGGTGGTGATTCACAGAAGCCGATGGCAAAGCTTTCTCCGCTTAAGGCACAGCCTCGGAAGCTACCGTGCAGGGGTCAGACTGGCTGCAAGGGGCCGTGTAGCGCTGGAGATTCAAGTCGCAACTCAGGACAGTTCTCTGCGCAGATTGAGAACACACCTATCCTCTGTCCTTTCCACCTTCAGCCGGTGCCTGAGTATGAAAGCTTCCTTTTTTCAATTATTTGTACCCTTCTGTGTTGTTAAGTGCTGCCTATGATGATTCAGAGATGTGAATTTTTTTTCAAACATCCTTCTGTACTCGGCTTCACACGTGCCATAGACAGGTCTCAGCATCTAGAAGGTCTGATATAGCAGATTTGAATTAGTCTACAAGGGATTTATTTTTATTGCAGGAAGGGCTTTACTAAACAATGGCCAACTGTGTGACTCATGGCAGTGATTTTTAAATGAAACTTTGAGGCTTCCCTTATTTATTTACAAGGACAACAAAGCATAGGAGCAATCCTCTGTATATTACAAAGTAGACCTCCATGAATAAATCAATGAGGCATTGATTTATTTCTAAAAGTAAGTTTTATTTTTTCTGTGAGAACTTTTCAAGTTTCTGGTTCTTAGAGAAGAACTAAGAATTAATCTATACATCATCCCCCAGCTTCTGCGGAATCTCACAGTCCGTCTGTCATAGAGTTGAAATTCAATGAATTTCCTGCCTGTGTGTAATGGCCGAGGGGAACCTCATCTATCTGCCTTTTCCAGATTTTCAGTATTATTAACAGATCATTGCGTACCATTCCATCTATGACAATTATGTGTACTCATCCTCCTCTTTCAGCTGCCACCTCTTTTGTCTGGTAGACTGTTCAGATCCTTATCTTCCTGTGCCAGACAGGTGTAGAATTTAAAAGCTGATCGAATCTATATCCCGCAGTGATATGATGCTGATTGTCTTGGTAGTTTTATAGATAGGCAAATATTCCTGCTTGGTACAGGTGTAGAAATGCAGAATTAAGTGATGCTTTCAGCAATATTGATATTACTGGTTGCAAAACAGCAGCGGTTTTTATTAAGCTGTGGCGTGAGTGATGACTGTCCCTTGGAGCTCTGCAGAGCAGTGTAGCTGCTACCCTTGTGACACTGCAGAGAAGAAAGGGAAGGGTCGTGATGTAAATACACCTCTAGGAAATCGAGGACTTCCTTCCTTCCTGGTACAAAGCAAGTGTGTTCCCTTCCTTGTCCACCTTCTCAAAGGTGTTATCCCTCTTAAATTGGGGGTTATTCCTTTACAATGAGTATTGATATCCTAATAAATAACACTTATTAAGAAGAAGATGGTTCATTTTATGAGGCTGTACTGATGAGTGTGAGGAAAAAATTGTGGCTTGGAGGCAGAAAATACAGAAATGAAGGATAGTTACAATTGCCCTGGTGTTCTACTGAGTTGCTAAAGGGCTAGTACTGAACATGGGGAGGTTTTTTATGTGAACTAGTGAACATCTTGGTTCTTTATTGAATGTTGAGGTGTGCAGCCTGGAAGACTACTGATCAGGGAAAAAAATGCTTCTGTGTATTGTAGTACATGCTTGGAATAGATCTCTTAAAATGAGTATTTTTAAGATTAAATGCTTTAGGCAAACTATACCTAGAATAAACATGTTCTCAAGCACAGCACTGATGAAATCTGTTTACAAAAAGCTTGCTGCAAGGAAGAAATTATATTTATTCTAATAAACCAGTTCAAATTGTGTTGCAGGCTTAAATGAGTCTGTTAACAAACAAGCAAAACAACAACTTTTCTTCTGTAATTTGAAATGAATTCTGACAGTGCTTGTAAACTTGATATCTTCCTAGGCCTGAGACAGTACTGAAAAATCAAGAAATGGAATTTGGCAGAAATAGAGAGAGGCTTCAGTTTTTTAAGGTATGTCTGTGGGCTTTGCCTTGTGCTGTGTTTTGGTTGTTTTAAGAGCTTCCTCCATTTGTCTACCAGTGTTCAAGTTTAGATGTAATCATTTGGAAATGTCAGGCTTTTAAATCTGCGTTTAATATGGGAACAGAAAATCGGCAGATAACATGGTTTGTGACTTTGAATCTAAACATTGTTAGGCAGCAGAAGTTCTAAATCTAAATTTAGGTGTTACTTAAAGAGGATATTTTTTTTTTGTAATTCTAACTTGAAAAAGTTTACGCTGTTTGGTTCTTGTCAGTGTGAAGGTAGTGGACAAAGCACGCATTTATGAAGCATTAGTCTTTCTAATGCTTTTAATGAGCTCAGGGCCTTAGGTCACCATGAGTTTGTGGATAAAAGGTTCGTTTATCTATACGTCTGTTACGAATCTTACTGGAGTTACAAGTGTTGAGCAGAGGCCAGTGTTGAGACATTGCTGCTCTCAAAGTAGGCAGCAGCACTAGTGAACTTGGGTTTGGTGGAAGTCTTGTGTGGTGAATGCCAGCTTCTTTGTTGCTAGCCAGGGAACTGCAACACTGATATTTGATCCTCATCCACTAATTTCACATGGTTTAGGAATCCAACACAAGGATCTAAAAATCTTTTCGCATAGGTGGACTAGGAGGTTTCTTTCTGAAAGCTGCAAATTAGCTTTTACATTATTAAAGAGGGAAACTGCCAAGCTGAATCTTGTTACAAGTTTCCATGTCAGCTTTTCTCAAATCCCGCATCCTGAGTTTGCGTGTAGCAAGACACTTTTCTAAACTGCATCTTCAGTCTCATCCAGGAGTGTAAAACCTAATCTAAATTTGGCTGTAAATACAAGTGCTTAGGTTCTGTTGTCTAAATAGTGGTCTTAGCTCTGCTTGAAATCAGTGGTGTGAACTGGAGGGTAAGAGGTTTACGCAGCCCAGCTTTTGAAAGGTAGGTATGAATTATTGACTCTGCCTTCAGCAGGAACTGAACAAATGGGTTTGTGGACGATTAAGAATGTATAGGCTCCTAGGGGATCACATACCTCGGTTTGACAAATGAGCAAAAGCCACTTGCGTGAGTGGCAAGTACTGTTTCCCTGCATGTTAGTTTTATCTTTTTAGTTACGTTCTAAGCATGGAATACACCTCTGAAACAATGCACCTGGTTTGTTTTGTTTTCTCGTTTTGGAAAAATTGCAGTGGAGTTCAAAGGTTTTCAAGAATATTTCCATAATTCCACCTGAGACTGGAATGGCGCACCAAGTTAACTTGGAATATTTGTCAAGAGTTGTTTTTGAAGTTAAAGATTTCCTATATCCAGATAGCGTGGTTGGCACAGATTCTCATACAACCATGGTAAATGGCTTGGGTATCTTGGGCTGGGGTAAGTATGCTAAGAGTAACTTCATAGCACTTCAAAAGGCATACTAAAGCATTATTGAGAAATACTTTCTTCCCACTGGATATTTCTAGCTCAAGCATAACAAACTCCATCTTGAATTATTCTTCAGAATGTTTTTTTGGTCTAAAAGTAATCCCGACTAACATTTCTTTCCATCGAGAAACTGATTTCTGTAATTTAAAGGGAAAATAGCCAAAAAAGCAATTGATATTCAAGTAGGTGCTCTTTGTACATGCAGTATAACATTTGTATGAAGGTTTCTTTTCTCTTGGAAAGTTAATTTTAGATATAAAATATTTTCTGGTTGACTGGGAAGTCTAACTTCAGCAGGAGTCTTGCTTGATTTTATTTTTCACATATGAGTGTTTTAACAGAGAAGGCCTACATTTCTTGCTGTACCCTTGTTGCAGATAGTGATGTGCTTCACTCAGCAGCAGCATGTGTATCATCACGAGCCTTTAGGCTCAATAGGAAGGGTATTGTCAGATTTTAGGACCTCAGCATATTTAGTGTCTTCAATTACTTCAACTGATGAAAAGCAACCTAATATCCTCCTTCCAGGTGTCGGGGGGATTGAAACAGAAGCAGTGATGCTGGGGATGCCGGTTACTCTTACTTTGCCTGAGGTCGTTGGGTGTGAGCTGACAGGCACAGCCAGCCCGCTTGCCACATCCATAGATATTGTTCTCAGCATTACAAAGGTAAGAGTTCAGTGCCTTTCCGAACAAAGGAAAGCTTGTGGCACATTCTGCCAGTGGTGTTTGAGAACAGAAATAAATGCTGGGGGTATTTTTAGTATACCTTTAATCGTGGCACTGCAGATACAAATAATCTCTAACCATTTTTATTTAATAGTCCTCCAGAGTAGTGTGTTTTTCTTTGCCCTCTGTAGTGGTTTGTTTACAGGCCTTCTTTCACTAAAAAATAGTTTTTAAAAAAAAGTATTGTGTGCAGGTTTGGGGGCAGGGCAGAGAAGCCCCATTTTGCATTATTTTCTCCTGCTGACAGATTGTAGGTGGCTTCTCTAGCTCAGACCCTTTTCCTGGATGCCCTTTTTGTTCTGAAGCACTCCTGCCAGGCACGGCCTACCTAGGGTTGTAGCTGGTATAATGCAAGAATGTGTTTTCTGAAGACAGGATTTTGCCAGGGTGGCACAGACCGTCACTGTTGTAATAGGTGAAGAGCACCAAAGAGCTGCGATTGCTTAGAAAATACATCCTTCTTTCTGGCACGATGCCTTAAGAAGTGTGTATCTGTTCTTGCCCAGGAAATCTGGAGAGCTCAGTTGCAGCTGGAGGTGTGGTTGGTTATGTCAACTTCCAGTGTAGATTTTTAGAACCCAGTGGGGCTTGGGTGGTTTTTTGTTTTGAGATGGTTTGGGGTTTTTTGCAGACATGACCCTTTAGGGTTCAACTTTTTGTTTTAAATGTTTGTGATTTGCTAATCACAAACCATTGCAACAAACATTGCTTGCATTGTACCTCTTCCCATAATGAACGTTGTTGTGTGTTCTTTTAAACAGCATCTTAGGCAAGCTGATGTCGCTGGAAAATTTGTTGAGTTCTTTGGGAGTGGCGTTTCGCAGCTGTCTGTAGCAGACCGAACCACAATAGCAAATATGTGTCCCGAATACGGTGCTGTTCTGAGCTTTTTCCCTGTTGATAATGTGACACTGAAGCACTTAAAGCATACAGGTAAAGAGGAAATTACAGTAGATTTGTTGCAGTAGTGTTTTAGATACATGGCAGTATGTTTTTTGCTCAAAAATCTATAGTTCTTAAACAGTGACTTTGTGCAGAGCTCTGATGTGGATGTATAAAAGTCTGCTGTACGGTGACAGGCTGTGTCATGGGATGTACGTGGCTCTTATCCTGTAGAATCTCACACATCTGGGTAACAGCTACCACAGAAATTGTACCATATGTATTTACTGTTTGCTGGTTTTGTGGGATGCTTGGTACATGGTGTTGGAGTCTGAGTGATTTACCTGCTTTGTTGGCACAGTGTTAGCGTGTGGCTGGTTTCATCTCCGTGTGTCCCGTGTGTTTGAGTGAGGCTGTAGGTTTTGTGTGCACAGCACAGGCGTGGGGATACCTGACTCTCATGTGAGGTTTCTGTCCAGTCTGGTTCATTTGTCTAATACCCCATTTGCTAACATGGATTTTTCACCATCCAAAGTCCTTGTTTTTGAAAGCATATGTAAACCTTTAAAAGAAAAGTGTTAAGAAAATGCCCATATATATTTTGAAAAGCATATGCAAGGTAAGTCATCTCAAGAGGAAATTAATTCATTAACCACCTGTAGATTCCCTACAAAATCTAAAATGATGACTAGAAATAAGTGAAACCACAAAACAAATCACAATGTTTCTGATTTTTTTCACAATGATTGTTTTTTCTCTTGGAGAGCGTTGTTGCACTGTCACTTCAGGCTAAGCTAGGAGGATGTAAATTCCTTATCAAACTACTGCAGACAGAGAAAGCTGCAGGGTGACATATCATAAAAAACCCATTCACATTAGTAAGCCTTTCTAAAACTGAAACCTGTCACTTTTATTTCGAAGTTAAACATTTTTAGTTGAATAGCAAACATGTTTTGTCTGGTCAGTGCAGAGCAAACGAAACATTTTCTAACAGTAGCCAGTAATGCTGCCTGTTGTCAGCTAAGCACATGATCTGTATTAAACAAGTAATCTTAACACAGAAAAAGTTTATGAACTTTAGGAACAAACCTGTAAATTTAATTAGTTACAGCTGCTAGAGTTGGAGCAGCTTACTTTGTTCCTTGGTATAAAAAGGAAAGTTAAACTAACTTTAAAACTATTTTAATTTGTGTATCATTTGTGTCTGGCTCCTGGAGTGTGGGGGATGGAAGTGGTGTGCCTTGAAAATAGTACTTTGGATGACATGCTTATAACTGTCTTTAATTTCTGACAGTTATATGCTTTGTTTTATTTATTTTTTTGAGATGTGATTTTTCTCATGTTTGAAATAATCTCCCTAAGGTTTTGACAAGGCCAAGCTTGAGGTCATGGAAGCATATCTTAAAGCTGTGAAGTTATATAGAAATGATGAGAGTTCTTCCAGAGAACCTGAGTATTCCCAGGTATGCTTGAAATTATTTGTTTCTGAACGCTTGATTCTTGTAACAAATAACTGCTGCTGATTTAACAATTTTGGCTCCCACTGTAATTTTCATTGCTTTAATAAAAGTTGCATTTATTAACTCAGAATTTTGAGAAGCAGAGTATGCTTGCAAAATACAGAGGGGGTGGGGGAAAGAAGGGAAGTACAATAATGTTCGTGTCCACTAACAGATACCAAATTCCTGTCCATCCCGAGGGATCTGGTAAGTCTTACAGATGGTAGAAAATTTATTCCTTTGATTATTTTTTTTTATGTTTTAACGTTATCCCTAAGATGACTGCCTTTTACAGTGGGCACTCTTGAGAATGGAAGCCTAGAGGTCTAATGTCTCAGAACATTCAGATTTTCAACAAAAGTAGTCCTGGATGTCTCAAGGGCATATTCAGTGGAATGCTGGGCTAGGATTGACAATGCACACTTTTTCTCTGTTTCTTCTCTTTTTAGGTAGTGCAAATTAGTTTAAGTTCTATAATTCCATATGTCAGTGGCCCCAAGAGGTCCCAAGATAGAGTGGCTGTTAATAACATGAAGAGTGACTTCCAAGCCTGCTTAAATGAAAAGGTTTGTACAACTGATGTGCTTTTTCAAAAGGTACTTCCTGTAATCTACATTAATACATTTTATGTTACTTCATCTTTGCATACCTGCTGAGCCCTCCTTACTATACAAAGAGTTTACCCAGCAATACTCTTCTTGCTTGACAAATGTCTGAAGGGTAGTAGCTGGTAAATCATAGGTGTGTTTGTCAGGAACATGAACTTGCCAAAATTCTTAATTACCTGGTTTAGATTGCTAGGGAGGAAAACACTGAAAGTATTAAAGAGTTTGGGGAAACATTGTCTCATTTTCAGAGTTTTTTTAAGCAGCTGTGTTTTACTTAATTTCCTAAACAGAGTTACACATAAGACAATAAAACTCATCATATCTTAAAGGACATGCAGAAAGACTTCCAACACTTACAACTAATCAGTGTTTTGGGTCCTTCACTTAGCAAATGATTTTTGCTTGCGGTTTAACTGGACTTCACAGAGGAAATGTTTTTACTCTGAAGGTGATGTTTTCTGTTAGGAATATGTGTAGGTATCTAAAAATGCAGCTAAAGAGGAATGCATCTTCATTTCTAGTGTTTATCATTAAAGTTGAAGACTGGCAGCAGTATTACAACATACACACTAAAAAATTTTTTCTGTTTGTTTTAGCATTTCTGGCTTGTAACGAGCCATATAATACTGAGCAAGCAGTTGTGTGGGAAGAGAAATCATAGCTGGTTGTGGATCAGAGGGTGATTGAGGCTGAAGGGGACCTGTGGAGGATGACTGAGTGCTGAAGAGATGGGGGGGGGTGAAATGTTAATTGACCTAGTCTGCTGTTAGTTATCATCCTTTTCCAATGGAAATCTTGGGTGTGCTTCTAATTCAGAAACAAAGTATTGTAGTATTGTATAGAATGAGACATGTAAGGGATTGTTCTTCCATATATAGCAGGAAATGAGTGTGGGATCAACCATCCTTTGGCTGGCACTGTTCACAATTATTGTATAGTTAAAGCAGTTGTGAAGAAAGAAGGATGAGACCGCTGTATATATGGAGGGAGGCATCATCTGAGGCTGCTTTTAAAACCTGTTTAAGGGTTCCTAATGGGACAGCTGAGTATTATTTTAAGATGAGGGTTCACTTGGTCTTGCTGTAATATTGTACTTTCTGTACTGTAATAACTGCTAATGTGTATTTTTGTCATCTAGTCTGGTGTTAAAGGGTTTCAGATTGCGGCTGAGAAACAGAATGACATTGTACCTGTCCAGTATGAAGGAAATGAATACAAGCTATCTCACGGCTGCGTTGTCATTGCTGCGGTGATCAGCTGTACGAATAACTGTAACCCATCTGTCATGCTTGCTGCAGGTATGTTGTGGCTAGTGGCAACTAACTTGATCCTGATGGTGTTCCCGTGCTCACACAGCCTTTACCTTCACTCCCATATGTTCTCTGCAGTGACTTGACCTAGAGGTTTGAAACTGTAAACTTTTAGCCTTAAACGTATTGTCTGTTCTGGAGGCTATAGAATGAAAGTTACTGTTCAATAATACAATCTCAGAATCTGTGTCATAAAGCAGCATTAGTGATGATGATTACAAAATATAACCGTTTGGTAGTGTTCCAACAGGTAACCAGTTCTACGGCTCTTTTCAGATGGGCCCGTGTAGCAGCACAGTTGAGGCAGGAGGTGGCCTTTACCTTTGACTCCATCCTGGATGGCGGTTGCTTAACCTATAGTTAGCTGCAGGTCCTGGAAAGAAAACCCGTGTTGCTGAAGAGTGGTTCTGTGCTTCAAGACAGGAGCCACGGAGTATGTGCAGTGCCCCCGCAGCTCCAGCGGCTCTCCCAGAGCAGCTAATCCTGTCAGAGCTCGCTTTCTTTTGAGGCCCGCCATGGCCAAGGCGAGCCTCCTTTTGAGGCTGCGTGGCCTGTATCAGGAGAAGAAATGGATTTGCACTGTCAGCTAGAACATGGGGAAGATTTTTCTTCCAGAAAAGAAAGGGGGCATCTGTGTTATAGGAAGGGGGAGAAAAACCTGGATGTTTTTGTTATGAATTAAGAAATTTTGTTCGGGCAAGTAGTTGCTCTACTAATTTAATAAACTGAAGGTCTACTAATCCTCTGAGGGGGGGTTATGCTTAATTTAACTAAGGTAGCATCATGTAGATGTTACTTTAGGGGGTACACAAAACATAAGCTGTTTCTTTTATTTTGTTTTTGGTAGGACTCCTGGCCAAAAAAGCTGTTGAAGCTGGCCTCGTGGTTAAGCCCTACATAAGAACAAGTCTATCGCCTGGCAGCGGCATGGTAACACATTACCTCAGCTCAAGTGGAGTATTGCCATACCTCAGTAAGCTCGGGTAAGTTGTGACTCCTGTTTCATTAATGACTTTAAGAAAGTAGTGCACAGGGGCTTTATACAGCCTGATAAATACGGTTGCTGTTCATCTTGGCTAATTCTTAACTGACTAGATTGTCATTTTAACTGCTTGCTTGGTTGTTTTATACTTCACTTTATTCCCACTTTATGATTTATTGTATGTGTAGATCTCTGCCCCAGATTTTGTCAGTAGCGATCCACTTGATTGTGTCTTACAGGGCAGGATGCACTTGTTCATATATTTTAAAAGTGGAAGCTGGGTGTGAATTTACCAGGACGCTCTGTATTAGTCTTTTCTTAACATTGCTGTTGTGAGTTGTTTAGCATATTCTTGGCTGCTCTGTAGCAGGAACAATTAATTATGTTCATAATTCTGTACCAGTGCTTAGCTGTGCTCTGTGAGGAATGTTACCACCTTTACTTTGCCATTACTTGCGGAACTAACAACATCTTGAGATATTTTGACTTAACGTTTTTGTAAATCGATCAAGGTACCTTGTATCTCCTGGCTTGCATCAGTGAGATGCAGTGTCTGCTTTTCACTTTCTAAAATGTCTAATTGTCAGAGGAGAAAAAAAATCTTAAGTGATTTCTAATAAAAGAAAAAAATTTTGCTAACAAATTGCTTGCAATCATTTAATGTTACTTGATTGTTTTTTTCCAATGTAGGTTTGAGGTTGTCGGTTATGGGTGTTCAACCTGTGTTGGAAACACTGCTCCCCTGCCAGATGCCATCAGGAATGCGATAAAACAGGTGAAGCTCTAAGGCTTGTTGAGTACAGAAATACAGTTCTCACCCAGTGAAGTGATCAAAAAAATACAGTAACCTGTGCAAAATATACTTTATTGTTGGATTGGACTTCACATTATGTTTTTGTAATCTGCCTGTCAGAGGGAGACCATGGGAATTCATTGCTATGTAAAATAAACATAATAGTATTTGTAGCAAATGGATAAGAATTACAGGATAAACACATAGGATTGAATCTTATGGAGGATGCAACATGCAGATTTTGTATTGTAAATGAAGGAGAGTTCTGAAGAGCTGTGGGTTTGAGTGATGTTTTTTTAACCAGCAGCGTCCAAACAGCTGTAGCTGTTTCTCCTGTAAAGCAGAAGAAAAATACAAGAAATAAAAGGCAGGAGACGAGTTGGCTGAAGTGACTGGAGAACGCATCAGAGGATCAGGAGTGAAAAGGAGGAAGGGTAGTGAGAGAGAGCAGAATGCTTTTAAGTTGAAGAGTTAGAGTAAATACTTGAAGTGGAATGCTGTCTTAGTCAATAAAAAATAGCACAAGCTGTTGAAGTACCACAGAGTCATAGAAAAATATCTATGGGTCTGTCTGCCTTTCAGGGGGATATAATTGCCTGTGGAGTGTTGTCTGGAACAAAGAACTTTGAAGGACGCCTCTGCGACTGTGTCCGTGCCAACTACCTTGCTTCTCCACCACTAGTAGTTGCTTATGCTATTGCAGGCACTGTTAGAATAGACTTTGAAACTGAGCCTTTGGGTAAGTATTTCCTTACGTCTTTTCTTTCTGCGTTGGATGCATATGTACAAGAGGTTTCTTCATATGCATTTCAGCATACAAAAGCAGTATATTTGAAGAGAAAGCACAGTCATAGTTGGTGTTGCCTGTAGCTAAAGCAGAGCTTCCACCTAACTGATGAAATTCTTTACATCTGGCACCATCTCTGAAGACCTGGATACACACAGATTTGTATTCTAATGTAAATAGAAAGGCCAGTATTTTATTCTTCACGGTTACTATTCTGTTCAAAATCTTACTCAGGCACTGGTTTTAATGGCAAAAGTATTTACTTAAGAGATATTTGGCCCACCCGAAGAGAGCTTCACACAGTGGAGGAAGAGTGTGTGATATCATCCATGTTTAAAGAATTGAAAGAAAAAATGGAGGTAAGAATGGTCTTCTGTTCTATATAACTTAAAGATTGCATTTCACTGTAGCTTTATAGTGCCTTCCAGCTGAATATGATGGGTTTGTCAGTTGTTTCCATTACTGTAAAGGATGACTTAACTGAGAAGGATACTTGTATTAAATAGCGATTCTTAAGTAATATCTAATGAGGTAACTTGTAGCATATAATAGAAATGAAAAACAAAATCACCAGTAAGTCTTTGGTTTCATAATGTAAAAAGATCATAAACCAATTTCTTGGTGGTTAATTTTCCTTTGGTAGAAAGGAAACAAACGATGGAATTTACTGGAAGCGCCTGAGTCAACTTTATTTCCCTGGGATTTAAAATCTACCTATATCAGATGTCCTTCCTTCTTTGATAAACTTGTAAGTACATTGGATCTATCTGCCAGATTATACACCTTCCATTTAAGTAAAGGAATAGTTATTCCAGTAAATCTTCAATGTTTAAGTAACAAATTTGATTGTCACTGACACGTCTCGGTCTTTTAAATGTGTTTTGTATCTCTGGAATGAGTGGAGCCTGTACATTGCTGTGCCTTCACGTATTGCAGCTATGTTTTATGTCTCTAAGGATCTTGGAAGAAAAATGTTTCATTGTTGTTGTTCCCACTGCCCCTTCCCTTTTAGGCCAAAGAACCAGTTTCACCGCAACCGATTGAAAACGCCCACGTCTTGCTCTATTTGGGAGATTCTGTAACTACAGACCACATATCCCCCGCTGGAAGCATTGCAAGGAGTAGTGCCGCCGCCAAGTATCTGACCAACAAGGGGTAAGGACTTGTCATATACGGAGCAGCTCTGATTGTATCGGAGGCTGCTTCACATGCCGAGTAACTGTTCAGCGCTGTTGCTTTCCGTTACGAATGCCTGTCTGCGTAAAGTGGCGATTATAAGTGGATAATCAAAACAGCAAGTGTTACTGGTGTTTATAAGTAATCACCTGCCTTGCAATCGCAGTAATCACATTTCCCACGGTTTCTGTCTAAAGTTACAAGAGCTGAGACGTGTTCCTGATGAATTCATGCTCATAGCTGGCGTTACAGTGACGTCGGCTGCCAGATGCGTGCCAGAGCAAAAATAATGTACTAACATACAAGTCAGGTGACTGGTCCTCTGCTAACGTGAGGTTAGTCACTGTTACTGCCATTGCCCTCATGAAGCGTCACTTAAACACACAAATTCGAAGCTCCAGAAACGTAGTCTTAAAAAATTCAGCCCAGTTTTATAAATGGATGTGATTGATGCTCTGACTTACCTCTGTGCCAGTCGGCACCCTGCAGCAGTAGTGGGTGCCTTTCACCTCTGCTGAAATTCTGAAAAGATGCAGAGCACAATGCAGTGCTGAGCTGTTCAGTGTCACACCTCTGCTGAATGTTTTGGAAATTATATTGTTGTGTTATGTTGCAAAGGTGTATGATTATTGTTATTACAGTATCAGTGATGCATGACAAAATAAATAGCCTGTGGTGGGACTCTTCTTTGTAACTATCACATTCAGCTGAATGAGTAGTGTTATGAGAAAGAAAGTAAGTAGTAAAGGGCCTTTAATCCCAGGTTGGTTGGTTGATTTATGAGTAATGCTCTTATTTTGGTCCAGTGCTTGTTGTTAATAAATATGCTGGTGGGGGTAAGAGGATTAGTGAACAGGCTTGTTTCTGAGAACAGCCTCCCCATAATTCTTCTGTAAGTACCATACTGCTCCTAGCACTTTATAATGAAGTCATGGAAAACAAATTTGGTACTGCAGCTTTCCTCATGAGTAATCTAGCAATGATTTACACGTTTGTTTGTCATTTATAATACTTCACGTTTGTTGGGTGCATAGTTCTTTATATCTTGCTCTGAAAACTTAGAGATGCCACAATGATTATTATAAAAATAATAATATAATTTTAAACCAGATAATCTTTAAAATAACTGATTCCCTTTTAAATATTCTTTTTATTCTAGACTGACACCTCGTGAATTCAACTCTTACGGAGCTCGAAGAGGTAATGATGCTGTGATGACAAGAGGTACCTTTGCAAATATCAAGCTTCTGAATAAGTTCATAGGAAAGCCAGCTCCAAAAACGATTCACTTCCCATCAGGACAAACGGTAACAATATATTTGTTTACAATAGCTATTCCAAAATCGCGACGCGGATTTAGAACTCACGTATTTCGTTTTGTTATCCCACAGCTAGATGTGTTTGAAGCAGCAGAGTTGTACCAGAAGGAAGGCATCCCTGTAATTATTCTAGCAGGAAAGAAGTATGGACTGGGTAGCTCAAGAGACTGGGCTGCAAAAGGGCCTTTTTTACTGGTACTGCTGGTTTGTTTGGTTTTGGGGTGTGTTTTTTGTTTTCTCTGGAAATATCTGAAAAAACATTGTTTAGTTTTAGGTATGAATCTGTTTCAAAACTGTCCTCGATCTTGAATATATTAACACATTTTGGTTTTAAAGACTTCTCAGTAATTTCCTTGCGTAGAATCTTCGTAGAAGAGAATCACTAGTCAGGATAAATCTGAATTTCCTAATTATGTGATTCACCACCTTAGCCTCCCTCCAAATTTTGAGATAAAATGGACGTTTATCTAGTGCTGGCATATGTTTGGTCACGGTGCGGTATTGATACTTAAATAGCCATTGGAGGCTAGTTGCCACCGATACTCAGAACGTGCTCAGTCAGCCTTTTGTTCATGTGGAGTAATGGAAGCAGCTACATGAGGCCTGGGATTTTCTGCCTGCTACCTGCAGCACGGTCACTGTTACAAAAGTCCATTTCGTGCTGGGCAGGCCTGCTCTGGCTCGTTTGTTTTCATCTAGCTGTAAAGCTAGAGATGGTGCCTGTTTGCTTACAGGACTTAGACAAAGCACTCTTTAGTTTGAATTGTGGGATGTTGGACATAATATGTATTTGAAGGTTACTTTTGCATTTCACCCTAGCTATTGTACTGAAATACAGCATCACTTGCATTTTTGCAGGGTGTTAAAGCTGTCCTAGCTGAAAGCTACGAGAAGGTTCATAGAAGTCAGTTGATTGGTATCGGCATAGCTCCACTTCAGTTTCTTCCTGGGGAAAATCCGAGTACATTGGGTCTCACTGGCAGAGAGCAGTTTTCTATATTGTTCCCTCCAGAGCTGTCACCCGGAATGACTTTGGATATCAAGGTATCTTTGCAATTTATTTTCTTTTTTTATTTCTCTGTTGAATGCACTGACGATTGAAAGCATAGCAAGAGAAGTTAATCCTGATGATTGAAAGCAGGAAAGAACAAAACTTAATCCTCTTTGCAAGTAAGCTTCTAGTCTTGCCTGAAGTTTGTCCTGGCTGTTGGGCTTTCCCAAAGACACATACGCATGTTCTTCCTGCGCAACTTTTTATGGAACCTGAAATTCTTCATTGCGCTTTGCGGCGTTGTTTTCTCCCTCGTGGGCACTGTATTAGGGTAGAATCGACTCTGGTCTCTCATTTGGGCTCTTTCAAAGACAGGAGGGTGACCGTTTGAGAGAGGCTCCAGCTTTCCCTTCGGTGTAAAGGAACCGCACGCCCATAGTGACGCTTTGTGCCGTCTTGGGGAAGCGGCTTTTCCTCTGCTGTCAGGGGGTGCGTAGCGTGCTGCTGGCTGGGTCCGAGCTGTGCAGTCACACCAGCCTTCGCTGTGGCCCAGCGGTGTCAGGGATCTGCAGCGGCAGCACCGCGGGTTCCTTGTGCTTGTGTTAACAGAACTGGGGGTTAGAGTGTTAACTGAGAATAAGCAAGGGGAAGTGGAAGCAATCTTAATTGGTCTCTCTCTTTCGCTTTTCTTTTGAAGACGAGCACTGGAAAAGTATTCAGCGTGATTGCCTTGCTTGAAAACAATATGGAGATAACTTTATACAAATATGGTGGAAGTCTAAACTTTGTGGCTCGAAGATTCTTACAATAGCTACTGACTATATGGGTACCTTGCGTAACTGGTAATTCTGAAAATGCCTTGTGTGAACCCAGGAATCTGTACTGTGGAACTGCAAACAGTCCTAGTGTGCTCAAAGTTACTTCGTCCATGGATGTAAAAGATTGTGAATCATTGTAACTGCGACAAGATCCTTCCTGATTTTAAATAATATTCTAATGGTGCTATTAAACATTGCTAAAATCAACGTGTAATGTGGCAGAGAGCTGTAAGTATGGAGGGGATGTTTTATCAGACCATTTTGTAAATAAACTATGCGAAATCTGAAACTGATTGTGCTGAAGATTATTATGTAAGAAGATTTTCTGCAGTTGTTTCCACTCAGTTTTTGCACCTGTAAATCTGTGTACTGCTGTTTGTTGGTTGAAGGGTAGCAGATGGTATGGAATGTTAAAGGCCAAACAGATTTTGATTTCTTTTGTTTGTTTGTTTTAACCCAGAGCTTAAAAAAGATAATCAGTTTTAACTTTCTTGCTTTTTAGGTTGTGGACTGAACAAAAAGCAGTCTACATAAGGCCCATGGTATCCTGGATCACAGATCATGACTTTCGTACCTTTATTATGGCATTATATTTCATCTGGATCCAGATTTAAAACTGGTCACACTTTGAAACACCGTGTGCTTAGCAGTATGGAATACATCTCTGAATTTAAAAAATATATAAATGCTCAGTTATTTTGTTCGTGCAGGTTTAAGCATAGCAGCCCAGCTATTCGGCAAGCTCCTGCCAAGCAGCGGCCTTTGATTCAAGCTTATCATATCTGCTTCACGGGAGGCAGTTTGTCGTTTATGACATCAGTTTTTACTGTGCTGTCAGCGATATCATTAGACAAAGTACCTCCCCTTAGTATTCTAACCCTTAAAAATCTTTTGAAAAGCATTTATTAGGACTGTTTAAATTCCTGTGCTTCAGATAATGACTGATGCCTAATAAGTTATACCTGTCAGATGTTACATAGCTGAGGTAGCCGTGCCGCCGTGTCATGCTCTCTAACTGCTGTTAGTTTGCAGCTCTCCCAAACAAGCATCGCGTTCCCCTGCTGAAGATCCCAGAACCCTGGACAGATCTGCCTCTTACGCCATTGCAACTTCCATAAATGCAATTGTTGGCACTTCGGTAAAAACCCTGTTCCATGTTTGATACTCACAGAAGACGCACAGTTTCTGCGAAAATGCTTGGTTTACCACTTCACTGAGCATTGGTAGGTCTAATCTGCGCAAGGGAGTCTTCGGCTTCGAGATGCTGTTTCTGTGCTGTATCTTGAAAAGCTTCATAAATACAGTTTATGTAGAGATTAACCTCTTCTGGAGAACAAAACTGCAATAACTTGTCTATAAACTGTCAAGATTTTGCTTTAAGTTTTGCTCTTGGTAACATTGTCTTAACATCAAACTGTCAAGACTATATTAGCTTTACTACATGTGCTTTCAGTTTATAATCAGACACTAAGCTGGTTGACTTCCAAGCTAACAGGTGCACCATTCACATCTTAAAGAATGTTTCTGATATTCCTTTTAAAAAAAAACAAAACCACAAAAACCCAAAACATCACAACAACAGAAACCTTGGCATAATTATATCATTACAATACATTAATTTTTTGACAGTTCAAATGTCAAATAAATTTGACTTAACTGGCTTAACTTTGATACACCTGGTTTTTTAATTTCTTTGGATAAATTTCTCTGAAGTTTGAAATTACGTATAATCTGGTTTTATATTTCTCGAGTTTTGCTGTGCTTTTCTTTTAGTCAAGACAAAAACCATTCCACTGATATGGATGATAAATCAATGCATTTTTGAATACTATATTCAACTGAACACCGAACTGAGCTGTTCTGTGGTACACTTGCGCTGATTTTATCTGAAGTTATTGAGTAGGTCTTATTTCTTGTATAGCAGTGTCTCATACTATTTTTTTCCCCAGTTCAAAGGTGTATTTATTTTTTATTTAGTTCAAGAAAATCCATGTTCATTGTTGGGGAGCAAATAGGAATTTAGTGCTGGCACGTAATGAAGCGTCATGCAGATGATAAATAAAAACACAACTATAAGCCTATGTAAAACTTGTGTAACTGCTAATGCTTGAAGGGGACACAGCCTTCCGCCCTCCCTAGCACAGTAATGCACTCGTTGCTTCAAGAGGCGGCAGTGGTCCAAGCCGTGTCAAGGTAAAGCAATGTTGTGAAGTGCAGCTTCAAGGGATGTGACTTATCTGCAAGGTGTCACTGATAAAGCCCCTCGTCTCTTAAGAGACACGATGGGCTTCATTGCCATAGCAACTACTTTAACTCTGCTCCACTCCTATGTCTTACAATTGGTCAAACCGGCCTTTGAGCTGTGCTTTGCACAGTCGCTGTCCAGCTCCAGGCTGCTGCCTTTGTGTGCTGTAGGGGCTGACCCCGACCCTCGCGATCCCTGTGCTGCGAGGAGCAGCGCTGCTCATGCACCCACCTCCCGCTCCTCAGGCGGCAGGATAACGCTTGCCTGGTTATCCATGGTTATCCCTGGTTATCAGTGGTTATCTGCAGTTGTGCACCTGTGCCTCCTGTGGGCAGCAGAGCCCCACCGGACAGCCCAGCGCTGAAGGGGAGATGTTGCACTTCGGACACGCTGCTGGGATCCCATGAGCTTTAGATGGGCAAGAGCAACATCTGCTTCCTGGCGGCGGTGGGATCCGGCTCAGTCCAGGATCGCTGGGATCCCACACAAAACACTGTTCGATCAGCCCTCGGTGCAGCGTCGGCAGCTCAGGCGGAACTGCACCTTTCTGAAGGGACTCGGTGTGTTCGGTGTATTTCACCTAGACTCCTCTCCGATTTAATTTGGGGGAAGAATCTGTTCCCGTTTTCCTAAATGTTTCCTCTCCTTGCACCCCTCTTCCTCCTTCCCCCTCCAAAACGACAGAGCTTTGGGATAGTGTTGATGTTTATACATTTTACATCTATGTATAAGGACATGAAACTATGTATATTAATCATATTTAAGCAACTTCAAATCAGTGTCTGCTGTTTAAAGCCAACAGAACAGTGTAAGTTTCAAGTTCAGTAAGTATTGTATAGATATAGCTTAAGTTCAACTGATAACAATTGTCCATAAAATGTTACCAATGATGTAAATTATTTTTAATAAAGAAAATTGTATCACGAAGCAAGCAGATCACAGTTCTCATGTGTTACCATCTATTTTGAATAGCTAGTATAGAATACACTTAAAATGGTACTGTAAGTATGTATAAAAGGTGGGATGAATGAGGAAAAGGGTATAAAATTATGCAAAATGTTTTTGTATTTTTGTTAGGGGTATCTCACCTTTGGGCTCCCAAAGCATATTTGGCTGGTGTAGAAAGAGTTTTGTGTTAGCTGAGCTCCAGATACTAGTCCGGACATTACATCAAATACTTTTTGAATAACCCATTTTTTTTCTTCAGGAAAATGTCTAATTTAGAATCTAGATCAAGCCCTGTTAAACCAAGCTGTTGGCCGATGTTACAGCTGCGGCGCACAGAGCTTACAGCTATGACAAGATCTTTAGAAGTTATTTAGGGGTGTCCAAGCTGAGGACTTGCTGTCAGAAGGGGATTAGCCCTGCACCCGACACAGAGATGCTAGATTATGCAAGTCTGATCTTTCGTACAGGGAATGAGAGGCCGAAGTACAACCCGAGTCCCGTGTGTTGCCTCACCACCTCTGTGGCTTCCCACCAGGGCACAGGGCTGGCAGGAGGAGCACAGAAGCCTGTAGGTCTTGGCACTTCTGTCAGGAAACTGAGGCAAGATTAACAAGGTACAGATCTGCAAAATGCATTGTGATTTTGTTTACAGAGAACGAATATATTCTGATTTTTCTGTAACCTACGTATCATAAAGTCATGAGCGTAGCAAGAATGCTTTCCTGTTACACCAGCCGTGTTCCAGTGAGATAAACCTTCAGAAATTCAGAGAGGGCACCCTAAATATTTTCGGGAGCTTTTATTCTTGAAAAAATATGCTTGTGCCATTCCTGAGGGGTGGGGTGGGGGTGGAGCAGAGTGAAGTTGGTAAAAATACTTGTTAGTTGCTCAACGGCTTTGTTTAGTAATGTCTGTTTGGAAACCATGGGGAAAAAATACAAGGAACATACTTGTTTCTTGGGGAAACTGTTTCCCTTTTCTAAATTCCCTAGTCGATTAAAATAGCGTTTTCAATTTTACATCCTTTATATTACAAATTACACTTAAAAATCGAGATAGAGCATTCTTAGTAACGGGTTTATTGAAATCTTTTTTTTTTTAAGCTACAGTAAGCCTTTCCTAAATACTTTTTTCCCTCAGATTCCTAATGCTGCCATGGTGGGATCTCATCTATTGTGGAAGATTACTTCGTTTTTATTATTATTAATTAGAAATTATAGAGGAGATTTATATCTTGATTCTGAAAGTTAGTATGTGTGAGGAACTGCGGTTGGTAATTACGTTAATTAAGTGCGTAACTCTCCACCGGCCCGGGCTAAAGGGCGGGCGGCGCTGGGCCTCAGCCCCGCCGGGGGAGTGACCTTCGGCCGGGGTGGGGCGCCCTTCCCCCGCGGGCCCCGGCCGCCGGCCTGCGAGCGGCCACCGCCGGGCCGGGCCTCCCTCCCCGCCGGGCCGGGCCTCGCCTCCCTCCCCGCCGGGCCGGGCCTCCCTCCCCGCCGGGCCGGGCCAGCGCGCACAGAGGCCGCGACGCCGCTGCGGGGTTTGAGGCGGGCGGGCCCGGGAGGGGGCGGGGCCGGCGGGGGCCGCCCCCCGCTCCGTGTGCTGCGCGCAGGCCGCGCCGCGGGGCTGCCGGGCGCGGGGCCGGGGCCGTGAGGCGGGGCTCGCCCGTAGCCGTGAGCGGGGGGCGGCTCGGGGGGGCCTTGGGGAACCCCTGCGCGCTGTGGGGGTGCCGGGAGTGCCGCGTGTCCCGCGGCCGGGCAGCCGCCCGCCCGCCCGGCGGGGGTGCGCGGTGTGGCCAGCACGGGAACCCCCCGGTGTCCGCACGCGTTTGGCTGTAGCTGCAGCCGGCACAGGTGCGCCACGTCCCGTCTCTCCTCTCCCCAGAGACGCGATGTCCGCTGGAAGCGGTCGGCCCCAGTCGCGCTCCAAACCCGCGCTGGGCGAGCGGGAGGCGGCGGCGCTGGTCGAGCGGGTGTTCGGGCTGACGGTGTCGTGGGTCCAGCCACTCCCCAGCTACGACGACCAGAACTTCCACGTGCGAGTCGGGAGAAGCGAAGACGCGGCCGAAGGTGCTGGCGAGTACGTCCTCAAAATCACCAATTCAGAAGACAGCCAGGAGCCGGAGCTCATCGAGGCGCAGACCCGCGCCATGATGTTTCTCAGCGCCGAAGGCTTTCCTTCGGCTACGCCTCGCCTCACCAGAGACGGGAACATCATGTCTCTGGAGTCAGGAGGTGAGTAGTTAGCGCCTCTGCTGCACTGCTGGCACCCCTAGCTTGGCAGCCGCTCGGTGTGTGGCGTGCCATGCACACACGGGAGTAAAGCTCTGGGCTTACTTTTAAAAATTAATTGGGTGACCTGTAGGTCCAGCCATAATCCAAATTTAGATGTGGATTTAAATCCAAATCCAAAGCTGTAGTCCAAACTTAGAATACCAGAAGCAAAGCAAAGAGGGTAATAACTATGAAAGCACTCAGGAAATAACTTCGGTATAACCAATTGGAGAAAACATGGATTTGACCTGTCAGCGCACAAGAAAAGGGAAAAAAAAAAAAGCCTTGTAGGCCAAATGATGTTATAAACTATTTGCCTGCAGAAGGGTGTAAAATACAGCTCAGGCCCATCTGTGATGCCAGAACAAATTGCTTTAACAGTGCTTGGAAGAAAAATCATGTTGACATTTTGCTTGTATCTCCACTGTAACTTCCATACAAAAGCTGGGATTCCTGAGACCTCCCATTCTGCTGTGAAAGCTGTAAGGGGGTGTCTGCAGGCACTGGGGGAAACCGGCTGTATCAGTCGGGTCCAAGCACAGGGACTGGAAGTCCAGCATAGACTGCAGGTGTGTGAAGGTTTGCACATCACCATGCAACATCCTGGTAAACAAAATCTTTGAATGAAATCTCTTTTATCAGCTACGTTTGATGACTTCTGCACTGGGATAAAGCTTTTTTGCCTCTTGCCATAGCTACTGCTCAGTAGCGTATACTGAAGCAACTGACTGAGCCTCTTTGTGCCTGTTAGGTACTGCGCCTGGGAACAAAAAGTACATGGTCAGGCTGCTGACTTACCTGCCAGGTACACCTGTAGCAAAAATTGCTACAAATGCTCAGATTCTGTACGAGATCGGTAAGCTAGCTGCCAGTCTGGATAAAGCTCTCTCAGAGGTGAGTTTTTGTTGCTCTGGCCTCATAAACCTCTTTCTCAATTAACTTCTCGTTTGTATTCCTTTTTCTGCTTGCTGTCTGCTTTCCCGATCTGCAAAACTGAAGTCGGTGCAGGCAGATATCAGTTAAGTCATCCTTCAGGTGCCAGCCTCCAGGCTGGCTGTTATCAAAGCATTGCCCGGAATAACGTGACCAGTTAACGCTTATGATGTGGTACTGGTGATCCTTTTGCAACGTGTTTTTGTACCACAAACAGGGAGATAAGTATTTCTTTTTACTTAAGCAAAACTCACCTGTCTGGTGTTTCAAACGTGGCAAATAAGGGAAGTGAACTCTGCGGTGCTCAAATTAGAAGCATGTGAAACTTGTTTTAAAGCATTATTGTTTAGTGCACATCAGGCACAGCTGGCTGATCTATTATTTTGAATTAATTTTGACTTGCTCTCTTTCTCCTGGTCATTTAACATTGGTAGCAGTTGGTTCCTTCTCCACAATACCAGCTGTGCCAATGAACAGAGATCTGTGACACTTCTCTCATTTGCACCACTTCCAGTCAAATAATTTTAATGTACAGTAAGTTCTTTCTTTACTCTGGAGTTATACGGGATAATAAAGCTGATAAATCAGCCAGTAATTGAGTTTGATACATAAAAGGATTCCTGCATTATTTATTGACTTTCATTAACCTTTCCTTCTTATGTTCTGGCTATCAGCTTCAGACAATTATGAAATGTGAATTGCCAGCTTTACTAAGCACTTTCTTAAATTACAAGAGCTCCTTTCAATTGGGAAGGATAATTTACTGTCGCCTTCCAGCATTCTGGTTACGCTTTTATAATGTGATTAAAACAATTTATATAGACCAGCTAGCCTCAAAATATGCCTGTTACTTTTCCTGCAAAGGAGAAAATAGTTGATGAGAAAGCAAATTTTGACAGCAAAGGCTCTTTATGCCCTTAACATACGGATTACCATCTACCAAGGTTTGTCATTTAAAAGAAGGAAAATTACAATCGTTACTGTCAAAAGTTCAAAAGATCATTGACACTAAAAATAGTACCCATGGTATTATGTTTTCTGATGGCAGATCAGAACATACAGCCTATCTTTTCTACCCAGTTAATTTACTTTGCCAACTTGATAGCAAAGCAATGTGTCATGCTTTTGTTTTGTGCACAAAATGGTATTCCACCACTTTCGCTGGTGGTGTCTCCTTTTGTTTAGGTGTGCCTTGTGTTCTCTAAATGGAAGTGAAGTTCATGGCTGTAAAGCGACTGTCTGTGGCTTTACAGTAACAAGGGCTCATGACTTTTCCCTTCACACACCTGGTAGCCTATTTATAGCTTGCTGGAACGCCAGCTTTGTGCTGGGAGGATTGCAGCGGTTGCTTACCAGGTGGCATTCTTCCTTCCAGTGTGGTGCTTTAAAGCGCCACATTAGGGACCCTGCACTGACAATCATTTAGCTACCTTTAAGAGCCTTAATTACAAGCATAGGTTTCTTTTTAAGAAGCCAGCTACTCTTGTGGGAGGTTTTTTTTATTTGCCCTATGCACTGGTAGAATCTGGCCCGTGAGCCACGTTAATAGGTGTGTTAGAGGATTCAAGGGTAGGTGTGATGTGCAGTGGGAGAGATGCTTTTCCTCCCCAAGTGTCACTTTCCAAACCACCTTTTCAATTTGCTAGGGGGAGAGAGGTTAAGGACCTTGTTTGTTTAAAATATTTAGGCCACCTGGCTGTACAAAGGCAAATTTTCATAAGAATAAAGCTCTGCCCAGTATCTCCATAACGCACTCCTGTCATCAGGGTTTTTCACGTACCAGCTGATGCTAAGGGTCATCCCCAGAAGCTGCTACCTTTGAACACACAGAGTGTGCCTGTTCCCAGCACACTGGCAGGTTTTGTGTCTCTCCTGCTCCGACTGCTTTCCATAGCACCAGCTGTACAATCCAGGCTCTGCCAGTGTGGGACTCCAGCCTTGGCAAGGCCTCAAACTCGCTGCATAATGTCACATTGCAGAAAGTCAGTACTGATTTTAAATTAAGTGATTAATGTGCCTAGGAAATGGGGAAAAAAACATTCCATTCAGGTTGTATGTAGAAATCAAGATGCTTGCCTTAATCATTCCTTAGGTTATTCTTTTACTTGTTGTCAGTTACAGTGCTTTTCAGTGAGCCCCATTAGGAACCGGTTAAAATTAATAGGGGCTTTGAATCAAGCCGTGCAATCATAAAAACCAGGATTTTTACTTATGGCCTGTTTTATCTTGTGCTTTTTTCCAAAGAAATTCCATCATCCATCAGTGAAAAGTCTGCATCGAGGTCAGTTCATTTGGAACCTGGCAAATGTTCCTCTTCTAGATCAGTACATTTATGCCTTGGGCCAGAACAAATACCGTGAAGTTGTGGAACAAGTTATTGAGCAGTTTAAAGGGAAAATAATACCCAAGCTAAGCAGTTTTCGAGCCTGTGAGTATTTTATTCTCATTGTAATTTTGTTGAACTGAGACACTGAAGTTTCTTACAGGAGTTTGGGTCTGTGGAGAAAGAAGCAAAGAATTGTCTTCTTTACAGGGTCTCCTTTGTCCCTAGCTAGATAAGTGCAAATATTTTGCTGACTGAACACAGCACAGAATAAGCCAGGAGGAATGTGCTGTCCACAGTCAGTTCTTGATCTTTCTGATGAGTTTGCTTCCAGCTAAGGTGATGATTGTCATGCCGTTACATCAGCTTAGTAAGAATATATGGTGTACACTACTTCCTTTCAGAAAGGCCAAATAACTGTTTAATCATATTTTTGGAATTCAGCTGACAGTGATGTTGATCACTTGAGAGTTTGTTGATTTGAAAACTGCTGTTCTGTGTTTGGAAAACATGTGGCATATCACAGGTAGTACCGGGCCAGAGTAAGATGTGGTGACGCTCCCTTTGTCAGTTGGTGTCCAGTCACCTGTCATTGGGATGGAGGCTCCTAGGGAAGCAGTAAGGCTGTGAAAGGCAACACTTGGTGCTGAGGAAGACTAGTACGGTTTTGTGGTTGAGTGTTAGTCTGAGCCTATATGCATCTTCTCAAAGCTGTTTCACTGAGAAATGGGGAAGAAAACTTAAAAAAAAAATAATAAAAAATTGGATTCTACTGTTTAATACTTATTAAATAGTTTCACTTTCTTCTGTGTTTAGGTGTCAATCACGGAGATCTTAATGACCACAACATTCTAGTAGACTCTACTTCTGCTTCCCTGGAGAATCCTCAGTACAAAGTGTCCGGCATCCTGGATTTTAGTGACATGAGTTATGGCTATTACGTATTTGAAGTTGCAATAGCCATCATGTACATGATGATCGAGAGCCCGGATCCCCTGAGTGTGGGGGGCCATGTGCTGGCAGGGTTTGAAAGCGTCCAGCCACTCACAGGGGAGGAGAGGGGGGCCCTCTTCCTCCTGGTCAGCGGGAGGTTTTCCCAGTCCCTTGTCATAGCGGCCCACACGGCGCTGCTGTACCCGGAGAATAAGGAATACCTCATGATCACGGCCAAAACCGGGTGGAAACACTTGGTGAACATGTTTGAGGTGGGCCGCGAAGCCGTGGAGAAGGCGTGGTTCGAGACTGCCGAGGCCTACGGCCGCCCCGCACCCTGACGCCCGGCTCTCTTGCAATAAAGGCGGTGCCGCCCGTGCTGCAGCGCGTCCTCAGCGGTCTGTACGCGGCCGGGGGCGGGCCGGGGGCTGCCCTGCCCTGGCTCCAGCGGCCCCGCCGCGGCTGGCAGAGCCCGGGGCGGCCGCGTCTCCTCACAGCGCCGGGGGGCGGCTGGGGCGCGGGAACCGCGGGAGCGGCGGGAGGCGGGGCGCTGCGCGTGACGCCCCTCCCCTGGGCGGGGGCGCGGGCACACGCCAGCCCCGCCCGGCGGGTGGGAGGGGGAGGGGCCTGCGGCACCGCGCCGGCGCGGCGGCCATTTCCGACGCAGCGGTGAAGGCTCGGCCGCGGCGGTAGCGCCCGCTTCTTCCCCGCCGGCCGGGACCTGCCCGCCCGCCCCCTCCGCCCCGCCGCCAGTGAGTGAGTGAGTGAGTGAGTGAGTGGGGGGGGGGAAGGGAGCGAGGGCCGGCTGGGGGTGGGGTTGGGGGGGGAGGGAGCGCGGGCCGGCGGCGGGGCCCTGGACGTGCGCAGGGGGATGACTCTGCACTGCGGCGGGGCGGGGCGCCGGTAACGGCCGTGTGGTGTCTTGCAGGCCCGCTCCCGGCCGCGCGGCGCGACCCCGGCACCATGGTGAGTGGCGGCGGCGCGGGGAAGCCTGCCCCGGGGCCCCGCTGAGGCGGGCGGCGGGGCTGGGGCCGCGGGCGGAGCGGGGTCCCCGGGCCGGGCCCGCCTCCGTCACGGCCCGGGGGGGGGGGGCAGGGTGGCGTTTAACCAGCTGTTGCTTCTTACAGTCTCGAAGATACGACTCCAGAACGACCATATTTTCTCCAGAAGGTATTTCTTAACCGCACACTTTCAAGTAAACTCTTGCCTGTTCTGTCAAAACTGAGTAAGGAGCCGCCTGCGCAAAGCATGGCCGTTTGTAGCGGGTTCCCATCTACACGTGAGTCACAGACTCTGCTCGCCCCGGCAGCGGCGCCCCGCGCTCTCTGAGCACCGGGGGTCCAAAGTGGGGGCTTCCAGGTGCATCCCAGCTGGAGCAGCAGTGAGACCGTGCCCGTGCGTGAGCCATGCCTCCTGCCGTGTTTCTGAACTAACCTGAGCAAACCTTCACCGTCTGCTTTTTGTTGAAGATGGGTGGGTTTTGCTGTTGATCTCTCCCAGCCCCCACCCCAAGAATGCATAATATTCCACAATCGCACCTCACCTTGCTATTCTTATACATGCTGCAACAAGTACATACAAACCATGTGTTCCTGTTTCTTAGATGGGATGGACTCTGACTTAATATTTTCTTTGATTATTGAAAATCCATTTTGGCTCATTCTACTATAGCAGGGTTCTGTAGATATTTATTTTTTTTTAAAGAAAGGGATTTTTTTCCACATTGGTGATGACCTGTATTACCTCATCAGATTGTCACTGTCTCCCTCCTCCTCTTCAACCAATTAATTTACTGTCAACTGGTAACAGACCAAAGAAGTAAGACTAGGGTATACAATAAGCATCTGTCAGATTCTTGCGAATTTAAGTGATCTTGCGTACTTAGTATTGTTCAATGTTACTTTTTTGATGATGTTACTAATTTAAATCCTTTCCTAGGTCGCTTGTACCAGGTTGAGTATGCAATGGAAGCCATTGGACATGCAGGTACTTGCTTGGGAATCCTAGCAAATGATGGTGTTTTGCTAGCAGCAGAGAGACGCAACATCCACAAGCTTCTCGATGAAGTGTTTTTCTCTGAGAAGATATACAAACTTAATGAGTAAGTTGAAATGATGATCAGCAATCCAGTGATGTTACCAGTA
Organism: Falco rusticolus; assembly: GCF_015220075.1. Lineage (NCBI taxonomy): Eukaryota > Metazoa > Chordata > Aves > Falconiformes > Falconidae > Falco > Falco rusticolus. The sequence continues at coordinate 23,090,028 of NC_051193.1, forward strand.
ACAAAACACTGCTGTTACTCAAACATTTTAGCATTGCACCTGGTTTTATTTTATCTGAAGTGTTAGTATGCTTTTTGTTCGGATGTTTTAGAGCAATCTGACTATTCTGTCCTCGTACGCTTCAGTAGTTCCCTTAAAGTAGAAGCATCTCTTCTTTTTTTTTCTTCCGCACCCCCTATGTCTAGGAGAATTTTCTAGGTGGAATAGCTCATTTGTTGGTCCTTCCTGATACAAGATAAAGTTATTGCAGCAGTTAAGAAAATCAGGAATTCTTTGTTTTGCAAAATACCATTCAAGGGGGCAGAATAAAGAATGCACACAAAAATCACCATGCTGTTTCAGCTCTGCATCCTCTTCTAAGTTTTTCTTTTGTGATTCAAAGAGAACAAGATAATTAGGTAAAACATGCCTTAGATTTCTTGGCCACAAATGTAGCAGAGATGATGTATCTCCCTGTTACGCCTTCCTTTTTAGCTCTCTGGGAGTTAAATTTGTGATGTCGGGGTGAAGAGCGTTACGGATTATGCTCTCTTGCCTATCAGGGAAGTAGAGCTTTGTCCTTGCCAGAAGGTGCACATAAAACAAAATTGCTTTTCACCCTGTCAGTTTCCCATTCTGTGTTGATCCTGAAAGCAGCTAGAACTGTAGGAAGTGCTGGATTTTCAAGGAGGCAGTGTAACAGTGTAGTGGAGTGCTCGCCTAGGCTAGTCCTTCCATATTCTGAAGAATTCTTAAGATCACTTGGAAAAAATAACCTGGATTTTTTTTCTTGAATCCTTTCTGTGTAGTGAAAGCTTTGTAGCAATACCGGTTTTGGCAGAAGAGACCTTAAATTAAGAGCTAATGAAACAAGCAAGGATGTGAGGTGCTGTTTTTCTTATGATCAAATCAAGATCACTTAAGTTTCAGTTACACAAATGCAATGTGTCAGCCAGCATCTTGCACTGAAGCCCTGTCACATCTATATGATGCACTTTTCTCCTTCCGTATTCTGGTATGCTGTGTCAGGTGGCCTACTGATAGGCACTTGCATGTTGCAAACATCTCTTGAGAAAGACATTCAAGATTCAATCACCTTTGGCATGATCCTTTTCTCGGAACTATATGTATATTTAACATACTGACCCGCTTACTTTTTGCTGTCCGCCTGTGCTCTTGTGCAGCGGTTAAATAATATTTTTGGCTTACCCTAAAGGCAGGAGCTGATGAATCTGTTTTACATGGCAGCTAATAGTTTTGATCAGAAAAGCCCAACAGTAGGTGTTCTGCGTGAGCCACTCTATGAAACTGTGACTATTTGCTGGACATTGATAGGAATTCAGTTAATTTGTATGTTTTTATTGCAGGGATATGGCTTGCAGTGTTGCAGGAATAACTTCAGATGCCAATGTTTTAACAAATGAACTGAGACTGATTGCACAGAGGTAGGTTTGCTCATAGTTAACATGGTTTTACTTGTCTGCATTGTCAGATTCAGTTCTGCCTATGTATTAAATAAAAATGAACATGCATTTAGTAGAGCAGAAGTAGATTGTTTGAAATAAAACAGCTAGATCAAAGAGGCTCTAACTTAGGAACTTGTTTCTTGTTAAATGTGGTACAGGGTAGTCAGCAAAGCAAGTTTTGAAAACTTTTTTTTTTTTTTTTTTCCCCCCCTCTTTCTTATTAGGTATTTGTTACAATATCAAGAGCCTATTCCTTGTGAACAACTGGTAACAGCACTATGTGATATCAAGCAGGCTTATACACAGTTCGGAGGTAATGAAGTGTGATGAGCCACCCTGCTTTTCAATGTCTAAAGAATGATTCTGTTAAGTCATTTGAAGCATCTCAGTCTCTGGACAGTTCTACCAAGTTCTTCTGTAACAAGTTATACTGAGAAAAACAATAGTCATGTTTAAGAGGAGGGTTGAGTAGTCACTGTTACTGTTTTGCTGCTGAAGGTGCTACTTTGTAATGATGGAGAAATTGGTGGCTGGGATTGTAGCCCATCATGTAGAATGCTTTTGAGTGCGCTTCAAATTGAGTGAATGCCCTCAAAAGACTTTCAGCGTTGTGCTGTTATGCTGGATGGGCCCAAAATGAATCACAAATAAGATTATATGTAGGGGTATAAATATTGTAACACTTTTTTTAAAAACTTTTTCTGTGGATCGAGCAACAGGTTAGAAAATGATGTTGTAAGTAGCGTTCCTTAGTACATGAACTGATGAGCTGGTATTTTACATGTATCTAGGGTGAAAGAATGACCTTTTTATGTACCTGACTTTTGACACTGTTGTTACAGATTTGCTAATAAGTTAAGATTGATTGACTTTATTTGATTTTATAAAATCATTTTTAATAGAAATATAGAGGGATAAGAAATATATTTGCACAGTAAAAGCTGTTATGAAATCCTTTGTACAGTCCTGTACCAAGGCCAGAAGAATGGGTTAGAATCAGTGTTTAAAACTTAGGTAATAAATTTAGGGTTTGAAAGGTTTCTTTGTAGTTAACTAGTCTTCCGTATGTAGAGAGTGTATTGAAATGTCAGAATATAGAATTAATGGGAACTGGGGAGAGTCGACTGGAACAACTTGTAGTTACCTGCCAAGAAAACATGAACTTTAGTAAAAGGTAATTCCGGCAGGGGGAGATCGCGACCATCGACTCATGTACCACCTACCCAAATCGTACCCCAGACCCATTTCTGGACCTTTCTAAGCTCTACTGCGCAGAATCGGATCTAGGAGGATAATATGTTAATGATTTTTTGGAAATATTCATGCATATTCATTAAGTATTCATGCATAATCATGATAAGTTCTATCTATGGTGTCTGATCATGAGAAGACTCACTCACGCACCCGGCCGTTAATAAAGAAGTGTCTGCTTATCTACATCACATTGGTGTCGATAAGTTCTTCATTCCGAGATTTCGGTAACACTGTGAAGTTACACGCTTTAACAGCTCAGCTACACGCTTAAAATACTAAGTTGTGATTTGAAGTTCTGAGATGATAAATTACCATTTGTGGAGACAGAAATGAGCTGTTCTTAGGGTTAAATGAAATAAATCTCTGCTGCCCCCACACGACTTAGAAAGAAACGCTGGCATCCTTATCTCAAGCAACAGAAGTGCAGAACAGTCTTGTTAAATCCTAGTTCACAGGAATAGATTTGAAAAAACATCAAAGAAAATAATTGTCACTTGTGACCAATCTTGTTAAATTTAGATTGCTAATAGCCTTCTTTTCAACAGGAAAACGTCCTTTTGGTGTTTCATTGCTGTATATTGGCTGGGATAAGCATTATGGATTTCAGCTGTATCAAAGTGATCCTAGTGGAAATTATGGAGGGTGGAAAGCTACGTGCATTGGAAATAATAGTGCTGTAAGTTCTGGGTTTTTTTCCTTTCAAAAAGTCAAGCGAAAAAGAAAGTGTGAATTGCACTGCTTTTCACAAACACTAATTGAACGGAGTTGTTGATTACTAGTGCAGAATGGAAATAGGTAACTGTAGAAATCTTGCTGTTACTCGTGTAGTGATATTATCTGGCAAAAAGCAACTGTTTGGTTGATTGCCCAAAGATACCTTTTTAATTTCTGTGACGTTTGTAGGCAGCTGTGTCAATGCTAAAGCAAGACTACAAAGAAGGAGAAATGACCTTAAAGACCGCGCTTGCATTGGCCATTAAGGTGCTAAACAAAACCATGGATGTTAGCAAACTCTCTGCAGAGAAAGGTAAGCAGTTTGCTAAGACGGGAGCACACCTTTTGCTTAAAAAAAGGAAATGTCGCGAATGTATATGCGCTAGATGGGGTTTATTGGATTTTTAGTTGGACATGAGAAACATTTTTAGGAGATGCAGCAGCTCTCAGCCTTGGCCTTTCTAAGAACCATAGAGTGGCTTAGCTGAGGGTGATCCATCTTGGTTGGCTCTGGGGGCTAGACCACTGCTCCGGGGTCGCAGGCCTCATTGGTGCGGTAGCAGAAATGGCTGTGTGTCTGGTAGAAGAATCACTGGAGAGGTATTAATGTGCTTGTGTAGGCTGCTGTGGAAGAGGACTGCTGCCATCTGGCTTGTCAGTCAAGCTTTGTAGAGGCTGTACAAGAGCCTTCTGCTTCGTTGTCAGTTGTAACTGTAAATCTTATGCTTCTGATGATTGCTTTGCCTAAAGCACAAAATGTAACGCCGCTGTCTGTTCCATATGTTTCAGTTGAAATTGCAACACTGACAAGAGAGAACGGAAAGACAGTAATAAGGGTTCTGAAGCAAAAGGAGGTGGAACAGTTGATAAAACAACATGAGGAGGAGGAAGCAAAAGCTGAACGTGAAAAGAAGGAGAAAGAACAAAAAGAGAAGGATAAATAGAAAACGAAATCAAGTGTTCTGTAGATAATATAGGACCTGCTTCAGTAAAAGATAGTCCGGATTTCTGTTTTGTAGAAGCCTACAAATATGCCATGGTGGACCCAGAATTACTTTTGATGAACCAGGTCCTTAATTGTCATGCAGCTAATTAGTTTACTGCTCCTTACATTGACCAATAATTGCTTTAATTCTTGGAACACTCTTTCTTTCATCTTCTCTTTTTTATTACGGAATAAAATTTAAGAAGAATAGTGATGAGTGTCTTTATTTCCTCAGTAATGCCTGGATCTGCACAATCTTGAGGGATTTAATCACTTTAAACTATTAAAACAAGGTATATGCTAGTTGGTAAAGAACAAATGTTGTGTTAGAATTGTTAGAATTTTGTGTGTATGTGTGGGGTTTCCTTTTAAAGTAGTGAAAAGGGCTCCTAAGTTTGAAAAATCATTTCACAAATACAGAATTAAAGTGTGCTGGCATGCCAAGTTTTAATTTTGGCCTATTTTGTTCTATAATGGGCTATATCAAACTGATGGTCTTGCAAGCAGTAGTGTTTTAAACACGCCCTGTAGCAAATGTGTTCAGTTTATCATAGCCTTTCATGAGCGCATGCGTTTTCTAAGAAGTTAGCCATGTAACACTATCTATATTCACACAAACTAGAAAGACATTTTACAAAGGCCATGTGAAAATGTTAAACAATCTTGTCAAAATACAAATTAGGTAAACAGAATAGTGCGTGATTTTTCAGTCCGTGTTGACTATTTTACATTTTATCTTGAAAGCAAATTGAGATGTTTTATATTTAGTTGAGTGTTGCTGATACTTCCCCAGAGAATTCTGTTCCCTTCTCTGACGATCAATAGTCTAGAAAACTAACCCATTAACCACTTGAGAAATAATAATATTTGTGCATGAATCAAAGTTACCATAATTTCTCTTCAGATTGTCCCTATACTGAATGCAAAAATAATATGATTTTCAGATTAACAAAAGATCTTACAGTTCTGGACAAAAAAAAAAAAAAAAAGGATCTGGAGTTAATAGAAGAGATGGAAAACAAGTTACTGAAAATTGTTTTGCACCCTTTCAGTCATCAGATGCAAACTGAAAAGCTCACTTGAGTGCCATGCTGAAATGAGGCCTTACCTTCTGAATTTCAAACTGTGACACTGGTGATCCAGCCCCTTCCTGCTGCCCCTGGATTGTGCTGTCATGTAGCTTTTGGGGTTGTTTTGTTTTGGGGAGCTTTTATGGTGTGTGTTTGGGTGGGTTTTTTTTAATCCCGAAGGATAGCTGGTATTTACAGGATTTAATATGACCATTTAAAGAAATGAGTGAATCTATACAGTGGTTTATTTTTAATCTATCCCATGGACTTTTGACTGGTAAAATGTACTTTGTCAACATGGCCAGAAATTACCTTTAGTCTCCACAAAACCCATTTTTGAGCTCATTGCTGTAAGATTCACTGTTGAGAGCGGAGGGAAGGAATCTGACTTGAGGTGTCTGTGCTGCAGCTTGTGTGAATGTACTGCACTTGCCTTGGAACCTCTGCAGAGCGCGTGGTGTGGGCGGCACGGGTTCTGCGCAGGCTGCAGGACCTGCTTGTTTTAATTTTCTAAGTCTCAGTGCAGGCCAGTTGCTTTAGTCTTTTGTACTGAACTTAGTACTTTGTTAGTATTCAAATTTTATAGCTAATAAAAGACTTGAGTTTTGTTTGCACCTTGTACAACAGTATATCTTCCAAATAGTAACATAGGAATGATATTTCATGTAACGAGTCCTGAATAATTGCAGACAATATGCAATGGGTAAGATTTAATCACCATTACAAAGGGTTGTACAAATACCTCAAACTCCATTTTTATGTAGAAGGTTCAGTGCTCAATCTTATTTTTTGATACCATGAATGCAATATATCAGCATCTTTTGCAGATTTCTAGATCACTGATGATGGTTATACAAGTGCTTGGAATATGCCCTAAAAGCAGCAATGCCAAAATGGAGTTTTTTCTAACTTCTCAAAGAACACTTGAAACAAAATGTGATCGATTGCAGCAATGCTTCTGGTCCTCTAGGAAACCGTTAAAGCATCTGAGTCTTCGGTTCATCTATGTATGTAAATCATACAAAGCAATTTGTTTAGTGTACTAGTAGAAATATTACTAGATCGCTTAGGATATAGATTTATTAAAATATTTTTTCCTAAATGCTTCTGTTTCTAACAAAATGGGGATAACAAAGGTATTTTGAACTTTATTTAAATAATTACCAATAGCATTTATTTGCAAAACACTGCATCATTTGCTGGTAAAGGAGAACTTTGTGGATACTCAAAAGTATCTTTTCTCAAAATGTAGATACTCAAAAGTATCTCAAAAGATACTCAAAACTTTGTAGATAATCAAAAGTCAGAATTATTTAAATAATTTTCTGATCTGTATTCCATTATGTATTGAAGCATTGTGATAAGTTGTGTAGTTACGCTACATTTTAAGGTACCTATTTATTTAAAGGTTTTGTTTACCCAAAGTAAAAGTATTGTCAAATACTTTTTTATTTGAGTATTTTGTATTTGAGTATAATCTTTGAACAGTAATTATCAATTTAATTTGAAAAGCAACATCTCTGCTGAGTGCCATTAATAGCTGATGGTGAGACGAGCCTCAGTACCACCTTGGAACAGGCAAGTAACTCTAGCTGGCATTCACAGTCAAGGTGTACAGCAAAGCGCTGTTAAACTAGATTTAACTTCTGATTCTTCTCTGCACTTGAACCTAGGACAGTAAGCAGATGCTGGAGATCTTTTATTGACTAGAATCTTCTTGGGACTTCCTTACACTAATCAAAGTTCCTTACCTATTTTTCCTAGAAATAGAGCAGTGTTTGACTGCATAGGCCTATTGTGTTGATTCTGGCTTTGTGTGTTTTTTAAAAAAAAAAAACAAAAAAAAAAAAACCAACAAAAAAAACCACCACCGCTATCTGTGCCTTCTCTGGGAGTGGTTTGGGGATAAGTCGTAAGAACAGAAAAATGATTTTGGCGATACATTTGAGTTGTCTTTGCTAATAAAAATGATCTTCCTGTTCTTTGTTTTTTTAGTTGGTGGTTTGTTTTTTTTTGGTGTTTGTAGTGTTTACGTGGAGTTTACAGTGTATTACATAAGTATTTCAAATATTTAGCTATTGCTGTGGATTAAATGTTATTTTAACACCAGAACTTCATGTGGTGCTGTGGAAGGTGACAGATTTTTCAAATTAGGTAGAAGTATTTACTTGAAACAGTTCGCATAATATGATGTTAGTAAACTTAAGGACTGGATAGTTTATATATCACTTGAGTGCATGATAGGACTTGTTACGGCAAGTATTCACAAATAGACTGTCCTAAGAAACTGTGATGTGGTTTGTTATTCTAAGTAGTTTAAGAGATAATGAAACTACTGCTTCTCCAGTAATACCTGTGGTGTCTCTTGCATCTGTCAATATTAAAAACAAACAAAAAACAGTTAGCTTGTTTTCTAGATGACTGTATTCTGTTCAAATAAAGGCAAAATTAACTTCTAAGACTGCTTCTTATGTGACTTACTAGTCAGTGCACTGGAAGACAGAAGTATGCTTTCCTATTCCTCCAAACATTTGTACTTGTCAGAGTTATAAAAGCACCCAAATTGAGATGATAAAAAAAGGACTTTTAATGTTAAATTTGACTGTTGCTTCTGTTTTGTTACTGATTCCCAAGGTAATTATTTATTCTTTCTGTTCATAATCTAAAAATTAGAGACAATGCTTCTCTACTGTGTTGTGAGAACAAGTATATTAATGATTTCAAGGCATGCAAAGTCACAGGTTTAGAGACCACAGAACTGTATGTGATACATAGGTAACATAGCTAAGGGTATATAAGACATGCAAGTCCAAGAAGTTAATGCACTTGGGTACCTCATACATGAGAGAAATGATGTAGCTTCTGACTGAATGAGATGATAGGCCTCACTTAAATGTTTTTCATTTTCTTTATAGAGTATTTTCCATTTTTCTGTAGCAAAAGTTGGCCTGGTTTTCAAGTTTTAATTGCAGTTACTTCTATTACAGCATGAAAACCTGCTAAAATAACTTCATCAGAGAGTTCCCTTATATAGTTCCTGGCTTTAATCTGGAGAAAATTCAGCTTCACAAAAATTTTTTTAGGGTATTTCTGATTTTACAAAGAAAACTGAGCAGCTTGCTCTTTTTATCTGTGATTATTGGCATTTGGCTTTCCAGTTAAAGTATTCTTCAGTGCACAGTAAAAACTGCCATCAGCCAATTTACTGGAGATTCTCAGAACATACTTTAGTGGGGACCTTCAGATGTCAACTCCTGCTTGGAAGGACCCTTTGAAAGACAGCAGACATGACTCATATAATTGTTTAGGCTTTCACTTGATGATGAATATTAAACTTAACATGTGCTGCTGTTAGTGTTAACATTGTGCTCTTGAGTTCAAAGCAGCAGGAAAAAATGGCTTCCTATTTATAACTATTCTTTTCTAAAACAGTAATAATACCCCATAATTAATGTGTGCCAGATGACGCTACGTAAAATATTTAGCAAAATGTTGGGCATGTAACCTAGACAGTTTAATCCTATTATATCTTACAGCATCTGTTTTGCCTAGCTAGGACCCAGCTGCAAACAAATTCATAGTTATGTAATAAAACCAGTTTGCTATGTCCTGCACATTCGAGTGGCAGCTATTTTTAACACTGTTAACTAGACATTATGGTTCTAAAATGCATTTACTGCAACACACATACACTGCTAACAGAAATACAGATTTTACGTGATAACCTCATGTCAGGAACACCAGGTGCAGCGGTGGACCAGTTGTTATCAAAAACTACAGATTTGCAACTTCAGTAGAAATATTATCCGGTGATTTTTGGAGCGCACAGAAAACATCGGAACTCTAATGTGTCATAAAAGGATAAGATAGGGTTTTGTTGTGCCATTCTTTGGGCTAAAATATATCCTTATTTGCTCTAAAATCTTGGGTTGACTGCTGCATACACACTGAGCATTTCAAAATAAGAGCCATGTTGCATCCTTTAACACATATATATTTGATTGTGGAGGACAAGCAGTACACAAATGGATTTGCAGCATATAAAATGACCACATTTACTGCAGAGCATTCAAAATCAATATAACGTGTCACTGGCAGCGTGCTGGAAGAAACTAGTGTGTAAGCATCCTTTTTTGGATGGCTTGCACAGACTGCATTATGTTTTGCACAGACATGTTCAACCTAAATATAGCTGCAGAATAATACAGCAAACCACGCGTTTAAGAATTAAGAACGGGATTGAAATGCATAAGTGCTCTGTTTTGGTCATCGGAAAGATGCATGATTTACACAAAGAGGCACGCTATTTTTCTGTAGAATGAACACTTGATATAAAAGAATGTTGATAATTGACAACATGCTTAATAAAATTACTGCTTTGGGTAATGCTCATTTTAGGAAGCTACAAAGTTGCTGAGATTATTTGGGTTGAACAAGGTCCATCCTCCTGAGGAATCGGGTATGGATTAACCCTGTGTAAAGCCATTCAGCTTTCCACCGCCATGTGTACACTGTACATCTCCATTAGGCTGATTTAGGGAAAATTACTAATTATATTTCACGGCCGGTGCATTTAAAGTTGTCTTGCATAACAGCTTTTTATCTGACAGAGAAAAAAGCGAGGTTTTGTGCAGTTTGTCACACGTGTGATGGATCTCTGATGCACACAAAGACAGGAACACCCCGGCTGTGCTTGGCTTGCATCGGTTAAGGTTTATCTGGTTTTGATTGAAAGTTCAAAACATTCCGATTCAGAAACGTTCAGACACCGAGTGTTCCCCACGAACGGCAGCCAAACCGTGTTAACGTTTTCCTTTCCGCTGAGTATCACCGCGGCTGGGCCCCCGCCCGGCGGGGCCCCCGCTGCCGCGCTCCGGCCAGGCGCGGCGGTGGGCGGCTGGGCCCGGGGCGATCCCCACGGAATCCACCACCCCCCCCCCCGGCAGCCCTGGCCCGGCATTCCCCCCCCAGCCCGGCAGCACCGCCGGCAGCACACACACACCCCGGCGGCCCCCTCTTCACCCGCGACAGCGGCGGGAGGCGCCTCCGGCACCCACCGGCGGGACGGCCGCAGCTCGCCCTCCGGGCCGCCGCCGCCACCTGCTGCCCCCGGCGCCCGCCGCTCACACCGGGGCCCGAGGGGAGGCCGCGGCTGCCGGCCGCCCGGGGCAGGGCCGCAGGGGCGCGCAGCCGGCCGTCAGCGGCGGGGCTGTCCGGGCCCCCCACACGCCTCCCGCGCAGCGGCGGGGCCGGACACCCCGGGACGGGCGCCGCACCCAGGCCCGCGCCGCCGCCGCCCCCCGCCGCGCGGCTCCGCTCCCGCCCCTCGCGCCCCCTCACGGCTTCCCGGCGGGGCGGGGCCAGCGGCGCCCGGTAGCGGCGGCGCCCCGTGGCTGCGCCCCGTCCCTCGCCGCGGGGCTGCGAGGCAGCGGGGGCCGTGCCCCAGCCATGGCCGAGCTCGCAGCCTGGCTGCGCTGCGGCCGCCCCCTGCTCCTCCTCACCTGCTTCTTCGCGCCCTTCCCCGGCCAGCCCGGGGCCGGCCCCGCCGCCCGCGCCCCTCCCGCGGGTAAGGCGCCCCGGGGCGGCCCCGTGGGGGTGAGGGCTGGGCGGGCAGCACCTCGGCGGGGGCTGGGGGGTGTCGCGGGAGGGCGCGGCGGGCGCGGGGCTGCGGGCCCCCCTGAACCCCGCTGTAGCCCTGCCGCTGCGCGGGCCAGCTCGGGGCGGGGGGCGAGGGGGCTGCGGGGCCTGCTGGGCCGGGCCGCCCCGCGGCGGGGGGCAGCGCCCTCCGTGAGGAGAAGTGAGGCGGGCCGGGGGGGCGAGGGCGGCCGGGGCCGCGGGGACCGCGCATCGCGCCGCGTTTGGCCGCGCCGCCAACTTTCTCCCGGACGGGGCCGCAGTAAGGCTGGCGTCGCGGTGGAGCGGGGCGGGGGCGCGGGGCTGCCGCTGGTTTTCCGGGGAACGGGAAGGTGCCGGCGGAGCCCGCGCTGGCCGGGCCGGGCCGGGCTGGGGGAAGCGCCCTGGGCCGGGTGCGGGCCGGCTGTGCACCGCGGTTGTTCCGCATTTTAAATGCGTATATAACGCTTCGAAGGCTCGAAGTGTGACAGCTTTTGGCTTTCCCTCTGCTCACGTACTCGGACGAGGCACGGTTGCAGGTTTGCGGTGCGTGCTGCTTGCGTTTGCAGCTGGTGTGGAGGTAAACTTGCAGAATACACTCTGATAATTGCAATATTTCATATGGACCTGGCTGCACGTAAAAATGCCCCTCGCAAGAATTTATAACAAAACTCTTTTTAGTTTGGTCATGCATTATTTGACTTCAAGGGAGTTGGTCTCGTAATTCAATCAGGATGTGGCTTTCAGAGTTGAAGGATGTAAAATAGCATGTGAAGCTAAAGCGTTTATAAAATTACACAAAGATTACAGGAACAAAGTCAAATGCTCTGTCAAAGAATTATTTAGAAATAGTTTTTTCTAAACGTTGCTTTTCTATCGCTTGTGAATACATTACAAAGTGTTGCAGAATGTCTTGAAGTTATGACCTCAGTATTTACAAGCAGAAAGGAAATTAATGAAAAAGAAAACTGACCTGTTTTTTTTAATGTCACCTCAAATTCGAAAAAATGGTTTTAAGTACGGTTTAAGGAAAGTAAATTGTATTGATATCTGGGTTTGAATTCAACATACAGTTACTCCATATGTTAGTGCTGAATGTGATTTAAAAGATTATTCTTGTTCTCACTGTTTGGAAAAGCAGTCTTTTTCATCATGATAGAAGGTATCACTGTGTGAGATTATATTACCTTATATCATACATATGACAGTATGGAGTTACCTGCGGTCAGGTTAAGCCAAATTTTACCCTTTGGCGCACGCCAACAGTTTTGACTTCACTGAGGACTGGTCATGTGTAGTAAGGATAAAATTTTAATTTCAGAATTTGTTTGCTCTAAAATAAAATGAAATTTGCTAATAAGAAGATAAAAAAAAACATTACAGCTTCCTGTTATTAAAATACAGGGCAAAGAGAATTTATAACTTCAGTTGGAGTATCATGTATATATATATAGTTACAATTATTTTAGAGATATTGCTTTACATATGGTACAGTAATCACTTTAATGAAGTGGTTTATGGATATGACTTTGTTTTTATGACACTTTAAGAGTGCTTGTAAATCAATTTGGTGTTTAGTTAGTAATCTGGAGGTGAGCTAACCCTTTATCCTGGGTAACTCTGATTTGACAAGACAAAGTATGTGCTGATTTAAAATACATTCAAATTGCAAGTTTTATTCCTTGCTCTGAATCTTAAACTAACAGGTGAGACTTAAATGCAGAAGGTGAATTGAGATTAACAAGGACCTATAGCACTGTATTAGTCTGTGCCATGCAGCAGACCTGTGATAGTGTTTCCTCAGGAGTTCATACACCCTAATCTTTTCCATTCCGTTTAATAGATCAGATCCTTCTCCCTGCCCAAAAGGAAGCTGCAAACTTTCCTGCTTGTATGGATTTCTTGAGATTTTTCTCTTACAATATCTTGTGCTTGCTTTAGAGATTCTTCGGAAGAAAAACATGATCATTGATTTGTGGAGAAATGTCTGTGTTGATTTGTAGAAGGAACTGCGGAAGAAAGTACTTGCATTGTTTCCCACTTTTCAGGATAGTAAACCCTGATTTTTGTATGGTAGTGTATGTTCTGAAGTCTCCTACTCTGCATCCAGTTTTGAGCAGAGTAGCTGATTTCTAAACAGAGTATCTGATTTCATTGTATGGGTTTTGTAATTTCACTGGATTGTATGTTCCAATGTATCCAAGACTGGAATTGAGCTGCAGGAGCAAAGTGCTGCTGTGGCAGAGGGTAATGGCAGTGCACAACTTTTGCAGAACCCAGGGTGGCTGCACTAGCAACTTTGTGAGAAGGCTGGGCCCTATGTGGTTATTTGCATAAAGGTCTTATTTACATAAATTGTGGATTTGGGTTTACTTCCATGATCCATAGCCTCTAAATCTATACAACTAAATGGTTCTACTTTTAAGATTCTACATACCTGTTCTTCCTTTTACTCCTTGCACTATCCGTACTTGTATACACACTTCCTGCTGCTTGCATTCAGCATTCCTCTGTGCATCTTCATGGTCCATCTTCAGTCCTTACTAACAGATCAACAGTCAGTGGAAATGATGCAATAGTTAAAAGTGGTATAAAAAGACATGACAAAACCCTGGATCTGTTATAAGAAGTCCCCATGGCTTCAGAGTGACTAGAATTTTTACCCTGAGGCGGCCTGACATGAGGCAGCCTTTTTATGTGCCCCAGCTGTTGGGCAGGGGGAAGGATCACAGTTCTTCTGCCTGCTGAAAGCTGAGCAGGGAATTGAGTGTCAGTGAACTCACAAGGAAATGCTGTGCCACGCCACAGACCCGTAACGTTGCTGCTGGAGGTGGCTGTTGCTCAGGAGACTGCTGCTGGCGATAGCTTCACTGTAGAGTTTGGGAAGCTGTTTGGCATATTGTGTGTGTGTATTTACGACAGCACCTGTAGCACAGTATTCAGAAAGGAATGGTTTGTGCTCCAGTTAGCTCTTAATCTGAAGACTGACCGTCAATTTGTAGTTTATTGTTATCTATTTCTGGATTAGTTACAAACTTTGTGGCGGTATATTATGCTGCTATTAATCAGACTTGTAAGTGCAATCATTAATATGGGCCATAATTATCCCTTGATGCTAAGCTATTAGGGGATAGTTTAATTCCACTTTCCAATTTTCAAGCTGGAAGCTTTAATCTTTTAAGTTTGAGGTGGATGTAAGAAACCTCTTCCTTGCTTTTGATGTGCAGCTCTTGTGCCTCTGTTCATATTGGTAAGTGCTAAGCAATATTGCAGTTCGAAATCCTTAACAATTTCATGTCTGCAGTATGTAATTTTATTTTGCTATTTTATTTTTCTACTGGTTGGCAGGAGATTGATGTGCTAGGTAAGAGAGAAGGCAGAAATCCTTCCAGTAACTTGAAAGCCCTGGAATAAATGAAAAATCGTAAGAGTTCCTGCAGCAGTTAGCAGCTGCCAGGCATGTATTAATACACAGTGATAGAAATAAAAGGCTGCCACTTCTGTACTCTCAGTCTCTGAAATCACAAGACAACCTCTGAACAAAAGAAAGCAAAACAAATCTGCAAAACCCCACCAACAAGAAATGATCAAGAATAGCCACCTTTTTCATGTGTGTAGGTGTAGTGATGGGCTTTGGCTCTATTTTTTAAGCGGGGAGAAAAAGATGCTTGTAGGAAGTACAGAATGTAATAGCTGGCTTTTCTGACTTTTGTACAGTAAATTGAATAGAGTTAGTAAACCTGCTTTTACTTACAGGCATTCCAGTAAACATGATTTTGATCTTTCTAAATGCTGGACTGTTAGTGATTGGATTCCTGGCAATTGCCAAAGCATAGGTGGAAAAGAAGGCAAACGAATGGAAGACCATACAGAAAGTATGACTCACGATCCTTTTTAAATGGAGTGGGGTGCCAGTCCAGAAATAAAACTTCCATTTTTTTACTTAATCTAATATATTACATATCTCTTCTGCTTAATGAAGTAGTGGTGGGAAGTTCTTTAAAATGTAAAGGGAGGCTTAGACAGAGAGATATCTGTGTGGTTAATATTGAACATCATCTTGTTCTGCTTTTTACTGTCTGCTGCAATATAAATGTGACTTGCAGTTAGAACTGTCACCAGCTACCAAAATATTGTGATGTGACTAGATTTGTTTGGGAAAAAATGGGAAACATAAAGGAGGAAAAGCACTGATGCTTGCTGTAGAATAAGTTGGTTTGTAGGAAAGATGGGAAACTTTTTTTTTTAATCTCAAAATGACCATTGAACAATTTTTAGAGTAAGCCTTGAACAGTTACTGTTGCGCTTCTAGACTTCAAAGTGCTTCCTTTGTTATAAATTGTGTAAAATGTTTTAGTTACAGAAAAAGAAAAAAGTTGCAGTATCACCTTAATAAATATACTAGTGTACTGAAGACGGGTGTACTATATATATTCATTCACCTTCCTGGTTTTCAGGCAAAATATTAGTTGTATTGTACTTTATAGTAGTTAATTTGTGGATAACAGTCTATGTGTTATGATAGCACACCAATAAAGGATCCGCTGTTAACTGCGAAGTATGGGTGCTTTGCCCTGTTTATTGTCCCTAGTAACGTTCTTTTTCATTATAGTGCTATATGATTATAAATCTGTGTTAGTAACACATATTATTTCTGAGTGTACATCTTAACATTAGGCTTCTAAAAAGTGACCCTTGCCCTTCTCCCATGGACCTCTTTTGAAAATGATTGAAGTAGCAATCCAGAAAAAACCTGAAATCATTAACACTCAATTATATCAAATAGAAAATGCTTTGAACTACACTGTTTAAAGTATAAGGACCAGTGTTATACCTGCAATCCCAGTGTGGTTCTTAGACACTTTATCTAAGGAAGTGCAGAGGAATATAGAGTTCAAAGAACGTTTTTTGGAGAAACATGGACTGTGGTGTTCATTTTTAAAAAACAAACAAAAATTTATGAAAAGATATGAGGTATAGCTGTAACCCTAAATATCTCACTGATAGTTCCTATAAAAAGAATACTGCTGCTAAATCATACTAAGACAATAAGAAATTTCATCCCATAATGGTACAATAAGAAACAATGTCCACAGGCTTGCTTAGAATTGCCCTTCAAAAGCTACAGTTCCTCCAAGATTTTAGTTTTTAGTACAGTGAGCTAGTAGCAGGGGCGAATGCTTCCATAATCTCTTACAATCTGATCTAGTATGAGGGTTATACCCCGGGCCGGTTGTTTGCTAATCTTGCCAATTGTGTGTTTTAATGTCTTTCTACTTTTCTCCAACCAGCGTAGCCAGTGTGCTGCCTTAAGCCACTAACTGTATTTTGCCTCTTTTCCTCTCTTTTGTACCTTTTTTCTGCTTGCCACCATTTCTTCATGCTTTTTTTTATTAGTGCTGATGCCAATAATTAACCAAGAATTAAACCCTTTATTATAATCTTAAAATCATACAGACACACAGAAAAGAGAAATTAAACACATGCAGTCTCGGTAACAAGTGAGCTGAATGGTTCTATTAAATAAAATATGGAAAGGTAAGGATGGTTATTTATTTTATTTTTTGCTGAATCTTAATGTATTGTTACCATCTTCAGCCTTCTCATGGAGCTCTCCTTTGTATAAGCTGCCTTTTACAGATCAGTATGCCCCAGCTTATTAAGAAACAGAATAAACTAAAAATATTAAAAGCATGGATATTTCTCTGATAGAAAAAAATTAGTTGAACTATATGGTTAGTAAATATGGTCACCTTAATAAGTCAGTGAGTATACAGTATGTAAAAGTGGTAAAGGAACGTCTCCATTTAGCATAGCAGAGAAGATGCCGTGTTTTAAGAGAAGCTTAATCTGGAAACAGCGTGTACCCTGAAGATGCTGTATTGCTGTACAGGAGGTCATCTTACAGGAACACAGAAATGGTAAAAGTGCAACTTTGCCTCTGCATTGCTTCAAGGTCAATTAATGGAGAGAGAATGCCCAGCTGCATAGGTCATTCTCAAATTGTAGAAAAAAAATCAGCTGAGTTGTAACTGTAAAAGGGAAATGTAATTAATGCTAATACAAAAGTCAAGTGTTTATGAAATATTAGGCTGAAATATACACAAACCCATTCATAATTCAGGAAATAGGGATATAGAACTAAAGAAATTAAGTTGTGTCTTCAGGAAGCATTCTTTTGGATGTCTGTAAAAAGCAGGACTTGGCAAATCTATGTATAGCTACAACTAAGAAAAATTCCTTGGCTAATAAGGATACACTGAACCTAAGGTATCAATAAAAAGAAATACCTTCACAGATATTAAGTTAAAATGTAAATTGTGTGTGTGTGTAGTGTTCTGTTGCAGGACCATTTTTGGCAGCTCTTCTTAGTTTCTGTGTATTTTCATGTATCCACCTGAGGTATGCTTGGTGGTACAACAATGCAAGTTGCCCAGTAGTTCTTTGCTGTTACACAACCCGCATGTCAACAATCTTGAAATAGAAAGATGTTACATTGTAGAGCATGTACAAATAATACATCACAAAGAACAGTAGGTTTGCGAGTGAATGAAACACATAAACAGATAGATTTGTATTTTGAAATGCAAGGGGGAGCTGTCTTAAAACCCAAACACTGATCTAGCTTGCAACAAGAACTGTTCAGCAGCATGTTGGTATATGGTGAGATTTGGAAGGCAAAGGAGTCCTGCTGCTCCTGCTTTGCTGATCCTGTTCCTTAAGCTGCATGCTGCTTTTGCTCCTGCTATAACGTTTCAGAGAAAATCTAGTTGGTGTTTGTAATAGTTCTCCTGGACTGCCTCAAATCTGCAGTGCAGAAGGCAGAGAATTCTGAGCTCTGCAGTGCTTTGGGTGTTTTGTCTGGAGGATTTGCAAATGCAGCGTTTTGCAGTGCAGCAGAAAGCTGCTACTGTCACAAACACTTTGAATGGGAGGGAACTTAAAAACTTACGTTGCCTGTCTTGGTTGTCTAAGCTGCAGTGGTTGCGGTTGCATAGAACTAGGTTGGGTCCATCTAAATGAATGGCTTAAATGGCGTTAGCCAAGTCTCTATAACAAATGCAAACTTGATCAAATTCTCAGGTAGATTCTGCAAGTTGTGTTGAAATGAGAACTGATACCCTGTGCAAGTGTGATGCTGCCTGGCCTGCCTGACAATTCACCGATCCCAGGCAATTCTAAGATTTCAGTTCTCTTCAGTGTCTAATAGTTTCTGATTAACCAAATATTGGTGGTAATGAACTTTAAATAGAAATGGTTTATATTGCCTTCAGTTGATCATTTTGTTTCCTTTACCTTCTTTTATGAGAAAGGTTAAATGCTATCAGCGTTTTTTCTGCGTGTATTGTTCACTCCTTTATCTACTTCTGTTATGTTGACTAAATTTACCTCCCCAAACAAAATAACATTAATCTTTTAAATCTCTCCTTGTATGGATGACTCTCTGGTTTTAATCTGTTTATGACATTCTCTGGTGCTTTTCTGTTTCTGATACATCTTTTTTTAGATGGATGGTGTTAGTGAGTGCATCATTTCTAGAGAGGTCATGCCGTACATTTATGTAATGGTATAATATTTTAAATCTGCATTGAAGAGAGATGGTTGTGCACATCTTTCTTTGGTTTACTCTGTTCCTTAAACTGACTGTAATAATTGTTAGGACTTTTTTCAGCAGGTTAAATCTCAGCAGCAAAAATCTTTGTCTAGAGCATATATTCACGTCTTCTGGTGATTGTTCTGACGTCTGGGAATTGGAGACCCTTTTGGAGCCATTCCCTTCAAGGTGATGTGTCTAGCTTTGTGCTGCTTCTTGAGGCAGTGGCCTTCTTCAGGTCTTTCACACTGCCTTGAAAGCTATTTTTATTTGAGTTACTTAACTAGACACCAACCTTGCTGGTTTTCCTCCCCTCTCTCCGTATCTTCCCCAGGTTTGTCCTTCTCATGTTATTTAGAGAATATAATTTTTTGCATGGGTTCTCATGATGGCGAAACCTTAAACTTTGCCTTTTTTTTGAGTAGAAGTGTTTCTCCTGGTACACTTCCGTGAGACCACATTGGTATAACATTGATTTTGTGGAATCTCAAAGATGAAGGATAGCCATTGCTTGATGAGGTGCTCTAGAACAACAACTTGCATCTCTCTTTTAAAGTCTGTGCTGCTCACTGCCTGAAGTTTCTGTATCTACAGTACTTTTTTTCCCCCAGAGCTCTGCATTGTATTCCATCCTCTCAGGAAACAAAATAAGTCATTTAGTTTTCACTTCTTTGTAAGCTTTACAAGTTTTTTGGCTGTTCCAGATCACCAGTTGGTCTCCAGGTGTTGAAATGATGCCTTGAGAACTATGAAAAAATAGTAACTGAATGTATGCTCTTGCCTAATTAGAAAGGTGCCTTCCAGTCAGTGTAGCATTAGAATAGGTAGAGGACAGACTCGTAAATGGATTGGCACGTGCTTAAGACACAAAACAATGTGGGGGAAAAACTGCTCTACGAGCACTGCAAGGTTCATTCATCGTACATGTGACCAGACTTTAGAAGAAGTAATGTCTAAAACATGACAAGACTACTGTTTCAAACTGGAGCACAAATTGTGCAATGTACTAGAGACCTATATAGTGTAGATGTAGGCTTTGAAAAAGTACCACCTTGTTCCAGAATAATAGAACTTCAGTCCTTCATAGACAAGCTTTCAGTTTTAGAGGAGTTCTGTAATGGCATGGCACCAGGTAAATGATACAAGTGTGTTTTGCCTTTATTGTAACTGAAATTATTTTAAAGTTCTTGAGGAATAAATTTTTTTAAACTGTGATAAATGTATGAAGATGTTAATAAAACCAGTTTATTTTATAAAAGTCTTCTTCCAAGATCTTGTACACGCCTCCAGAAAAAAGGGGATAAGATGAGAAATTTAACTCTGCATAAACATAGCTGTAGCTCTTTGGACAGTGGAATGCAGATGTGCACAGTTTATTTAAATCAATGTTAATAAATTACTTTTTTGTTTTGCATAGGTATATCTGAACCTTCTTTTATTGCTAAAAGTGAAGATCGTTTGTTTAAACATCTATTTGAAGACTATCAAAGATGGGTTCGTCCAGTGGAACGCTTAAATGACACAATAAAAATAAAGTTTGGCCTTGCAATCTCTCAGCTAGTAGACGTGGTATGTATAGTAAACAAGTTTGTTTATTATTTTCCCTAATTCTTAAAATTCTGGAACATAATGTCATATGAAATAGTAGCATATTTTAACTTAAACGTGCTTGATTAACCCTCCAAAATTGTTATCAGTGTAATAAAAAAAATGCATTGTAGATTGGGGCATGAAGAAGCGATTGCAGAGAGGTTGAGAAAACAAATGGCTCTTATGTTTAGTGGTGCTTTCAGCCAGAAAAAAAAAAAAAAAAAAAAGTGAGTGAAAGTCTGAATTCTAGGGAATTGTGTTTTTATTTATTTATTCGATGGAAAACCCACATATTTTTAAACTTTATCGATCTCATTTTTATAAAATTTAAGAGCATTTGCAAATACTGCTCTTCCCCCTCTTCAGCAGCAAAAACCTCCTGTAGGCCTTCAAATGTGTCACTTCCACAGTAGTGAACATTATCTCTGGGCATTACCTGTGATGTAAAAGAGCTACACCAGATATTTTCTTTTCTCCTGATACTTCAGAATATTATTTTCAATTTGAATTCACTGTTTAAAGCTATAAGAGGAGTTTTTCTTCCACATGTTGGCTGTTCATTTGTTTCAGTAGAAAAACAGTAAGACTGCATAAATTACAGTCAAATTAAAAAAATGGAAGGGCGGAAAGAGACACAGAAGAGGAAAAATACAACTTTTGACAGTTAAATAATTAAAGGTCATAACTATGTTTACAAAGTTCTCATATAAACATATTTATCAGTAACTGGAGTGCTTTCAGAAGTGTGGTTTGTATTTTAAATTACAGACTTTTGAGCTGAAGTAGCTAGTTACTATGAATATACTGTGCAGATTTTTTTAAAATAAAATGTGCTTTATTTTTATAGGATGAGAAAAATCAATTGATGACAACCAATGTCTGGTTGAAACAGGTATGTGAAAATGTTGATGAAAAATTCTAAAGCTTCATAACCGCAAGCCAAAAGTTGGAAGAAAATTTTCTAATTATATATTCAAAAAAACTTAATTGTTGCATGGGGTTTTTTTTACATAGTATTTTTAAAAAATGTCCCTGGAAATGCTTTAAAGGATTGTTATAAAACTGTTAAAACCCAAAAACTAACCAAACAAAAATGTAAATTGAAGACATTTACCTAATTAAAAGAAATCTGATATGGCATTGCACGGCCGTTTAATATACCAAGATGCATGTATCCAGCCATAAAAGTTATTGCTTTGATATGTAAGTTTTCTTTCAAAAACCATTAAGAAAAGTGTGGGCATGTCATCTTCACTTAAGAATTTCAGTTTTAAAGTTGTATATGCTTACTATTAAGAGGTACTTTTTCCTCTTAAGAGTATTTCTTTATGGGCAGGAAAAAGCCTCAAGCTTTATAATAATCAGAGTCCAGTGCTGAACTTAGTGTCCGCTATTAATTTGAGAAATGCTACACACAAATCGTTTTTGATTTAACTTAGAAGACTGTTTGCAGACCCTGGTTATACTTGCTAGCTTACTAAATTATTTTAGTTTGGGCTACTTCCTTTGTGTTTTTTTCCTTTTGCTTCCCATTCCCTTCTTTTCCAGTTACTGTAGTTTCAGGCAAGGTTTTTCTTTCCAGGAAAACTTTGATACTACTCTGCAAGTATGAGCTGGCAATACATCGATGATAACGCTTTGTGCCCTCTTAACAGTTTCTGCAGAACTTGGTGCCATTGAGCCAGTTCAAATAAAATAAGAACTGACCTAAATAGGGATTTAAAATTCTGTGTGATGTTGAATTCTCAGAAACTTGAATTTTTCCTCTTGAGCTTTTAGTTCAATTATAAAATTACCAAAGTACTGCTGTGCCTAAGTAGGAATGACTGTTTTGTTAGTTGCAACATGATTTTATTTTTTTGCGATGAAAATGTTTACATTGCTTCTGAAGTCATTGATATTAATTCAGAACAAGTTTTTTTCAAATTTAATTGTCTAGATGTCATAATAGCTCTTATGTATACAAACTCTGGAAAATGATTTTAATATCTGAACTTCTGTACAGAAATACTGTCAAGTGGCTTTTAGGAAACAGATACTGGATGAGGTAAATAGATGTCTGTTCAGCAAATTCACTGTTGTATGCAAATCTTAAAAGCCAGTTTATTTTTTTAATTGCCTTTTTATCTATTTTCATCCATTTTTGCCCTGTTTAAATCAACTTCACAATAATACATCTCATGTATCCACAGGAATGGATAGATGTAAAATTAAGGTGGAATCCTGAAGACTATGCTGGAATAACATCTATTCGTGTCCCATCGGATTCTATTTGGATTCCAGATATTGTGTTGTATGACAAGTAAGATTTTAATCTTTTCATATAAAATTACCATCCAAGCAGCTTCTAGGAGGCTTATTGGATAGATATGCATGTACATTTAGTAGAGCTAAGAATGTGTGGAAGAATTTGCCTCTGAATGGAAATGCATTTTGTTGTCATGTTAACTGCTTACATGCTTTGCTTTGCTTCTGTGTGGAATTTCTAGTATTTTTGAAAAGTTTTTCCACTTCATCGTGTAAACTTTTTTTTTAATTGGAAAACAGTGTCTTGCATAGTGCTGGGTACAAACTGATAGTGTATGGTAAAGGGAAGGAAGCAACTACTTCATGCTGGTTTAAGTCTGATTCGGCATGGATTTAAAATGAAGTACACTCAACTGTAAGGTTTTTCTGGTAATTTTTTGTGGCTTTTTTTGTGATTTGTTTTGAATTTTTTTTTTTAGAATTAACAGATCTCAGAAGCAACAACTTTTGAATTAACCTTTCTGCTCAACTCAGGTGCATGTACAATGTTTTTACATATCCTGAGTTGCTGAGTCAGGAAAAAAGGTTTTTGCAGTGATTGTAAAGTCAGGCTTGGAGGTGGCACACAAGTATTACTCTACCTGTTTAGTGACTTTTTTTCTTCATTAATTACAAATTGGCCAAATTGACAAGTATTTATATTGTATAGAAACAGCAGAGTTTGGTCATGCAGTTAAGGGTCACAATTTTCACGGTCCTTGGGACCACAGAAAGTTGCACAGATCTCTTCATGACTTGAAAATATTCTTCGCTCTTCCAGAGCTGTTTACCTGTGTGATATTCAGACTGAAAAACCCCAAACCGTTGACTATGAACACAATCCAAAATTCTGGCTATGAAGGGGAGAAGGGATAAAAACGCTGAAATGACAATAACAAAACATCTTTTCCTATTTAAAAACTCATACCCCTCACCCCCCCATCATAATTGCATGCATATATCTCTTTTTCTTTCAGTGCAGATGGACGTTTTGAGGGAACATCTACGAAAACTGTAGTAAAGTATGATGGCACCATTGCTTGGACTCCACCAGCAAACTACAAAAGTTCTTGTACTATTGATGTAACCTTTTTCCCCTTTGACCTCCAAAATTGCTCTATGAAATTTGGTTCCTGGACTTACGATGGCTCACAGGTTGATATAGTTCTTGAAGACTACGATGTTGACAAAAGAGACTTTTTGATAATGGAGAATGGGAAATAGTGACTGCAACAGGGAGCAAAGGAAATAGGACTGATGGGTGCTGCTGGTATCCTTTTGTTACATATTCATTTATAATTAGACGTCTGCCACTTTTCTACACGTTGTTTCTCATTATTCCTTGTATTGGGCTTTCATTTCTAACTGTCCTTGTCTTCTATCTTCCTTCAAATGAAGGTGAAAAAATTTCACTTTGCACTTCAGTACTGGTATCTTTGACTGTTTTTCTTCTTGTTATTGAAGAGATTATTCCATCATCTTCTAAAGTTATCCCACTTATAGGAGAGTACTTGGTGTTCACTATGATATTTGTGACATTGTCTATTGTGATAACTGTCTTTGCTATCAATATTCATCATCGCTCTTCGTCTACACATAATGCTATGGCACCTTGGGTTCGCAAGATATTTCTTCACAAACTTCCCAAGCTGCTTTGCATGAGAAGCCATGTGGATAGATACTTTGCTCAGAAGGAGGAAACAGGAAATGTGAATGGATCAGAATCATCTAGGAACACCTTGGAAGCAGCTCTAGATTCCATCCGATACATTACAAGACATGTGATGAAGGAGAATGAAGTTCGCGAGGTAGGGTGTATTGGTCATATTACACTGATTTTGTAGAACTGGACATTGGAAAACCCAGTAATGGTTTACTATGCACTTGCGTATTAAATATGTGCTATGGGATTTCCAGTTTTTATACGTCACTGAAAGTTGTGTAATGTATTTCCACTGGAAAGAAGTACATGTGGTGACGCAAGTCGAGGTGGACTTAAAAGAAACACTATGTCTGCATGGCTGGGTTCGGACAAAATGGCCTTTATTGTTTATACAAACTATGTATATATCTTAGACAGTGCAGGTGTTAGACCCTGATAGGTTTTTGTGTCCTTCTTGCTTGCTATTTGCTGTTGCTGTAGGTGCCCGTATGCTGTGGTTCTAAGTTCCGATTCTTCACACCCTGTTTACATACCTGACAATTTGTGGCTGTCTTAAAGGTACACGGCTAAGTCTTTGAGGTCAACTAACTTATCTGCAGACCCGCTGCAGACCTCAACAAGTACAAGTATGGTACGATACTGAGAATTCTTATAGATATTGGGCTGATGCAATACAGACCTTTGGTCCCTGGGTTCTTCAAAAGATTTTTGCTTTCTTCTAGAACTAAGTTCATGTTGTTGATTACACATTGTCAGAGATACTTGTCTGTTACAAGAACACTTCTCCCTACAGTGCTGCTAGATCGTATTTTCATGATAAGAAAAGAAGCTATTTTTCATTTTAATCTTGTACCTGAAGGCTATCTGAAAAATGCATTTGGCTTTACGTTTCAGAATAAATACTGCTAATCCTTATTTTTCAGCTTTCAATTCCAAGTAAAACCAGTTTTTAATGCCCTAACTTATATTACTTCAAGTACTAGCTATAGCCCTATGTTGGTCATTTTGTGCTGAGGACAAACATGGACTAGATGACTTCTTGAGTATTCTCTTCTACCCTTATTATTTGTGTCTAAGTTATATCAAAAGATGTCAAAGGCTTTTTTTCAGTCTGTACATTTGCAGTCTGAACTATCTTTAATGGATGCTTACACAATTTGGATAAGAGCATTATGAATCTGTTTTCTTTCCATACTTTTTAAAATAGCACCATTGGTACACCAGAGACTTAAATGCTAATGTCAGGCTAGTGTAGAAATACAGAAATTTGTTGTGTGGTCTCATGATAGTGCTATCTGTTTCTGATGGCAAGGACTGAGATCCTTTCAATTTATACGGAAATGACTGTCTTCAGAAGTTGCTGGCTGCTGAGAGCGTGTTTTCACATGTCAGCCTAGGAGTAAGCTAACTCTTTTAATGTACCTTCTCAGGACTCAATTCAGATTATCACAAGGGATCCAGCCTAGATTTTGAATAAATGCATCTATGGTACTGTTATAACAGCGTCTAATACCCTGCATTGTATAAACACCACAAATAGAATAGTTTGCCATTAAATACATAACTTCCTGTAAATGAAAGGTTCGTTTTCTTTCTCTTGAACTTACTCTGTTTGCTTGTAGTGACAGGGGAGGTGATAAGTATTTTGTTTTTCAGGTGTAATGTTGTTGTGACTTTAAACATCAGAAATTAATATACAGCTGACTGGGAATTCACTTTTATTTTTATTATTTGGGCTCCAGAGAACGCAAGCTTTAATTGCAAAAGTTGTTAATAAAAACTACACAGCTAGTGCTGCTATAGCCTTACCTCTTAGGAAGCAGTAGGCTTGGGAAATGTGGATAGCTCCAGTTCAAACTGAAGGCAATTGTCTGGCAGGGTTTTAGCTTGCTTGCACAATTATATTTACTATCCTTGCAAAACTGTGTACAGATATGAATAATCCTATTGAAAAGAGAAATAGTCTTGAAAGTACTGAGTTTTCTCCCTAGTGTGTGATTCTGTGCAGCAGTAACTTCACAGCTTTCAGTTCTTGTATGTAACACAACAGCTGCTGCCTACTGTCATTTTTTTAAAAATTTTATTTTGGTTTGGGTGTTTTCTTGTTGGGTGTTAGTTTCTGGGTTTTGTTTGGTTGGGGTTTTTTTTCACAACTTTTATTTCTAGCCCCTGCCTGGGAATTCCACTATATGATGAGGCTGTGGCGTGAATTCTCAGTGCTGCAGTATATTAGAAAATTCATACCAATTTTATCTCCCGGTAGCTGAGGGTGTTCCACGTTTATCAGGGTCAGTTTCTGCATTCATATGTAATATTGGCCTATATAGCTTACCAATCTTTATAGAGGGAAGTTTGTTCCTGTTTTAGCTCATGGTACAATTATAAAAAAGATATTAAAGTGGGTTACCAAATGGACCTGATTGGAAAAAAACATACTGTAAAGTGACTGAGAATTGCAGGGTTTGGTATTGTGTTTTTACCTGTTCTCTGCATACTGACCAGTTCTTATGCTCTTTGTTTTTTAGGTTGTTGAAGACTGGAAATTTATTGCTCAGGTGCTTGATCGAATGTTCTTATGGACTTTTCTTCTGGTTTCAATAATTGGATCACTTGTGTTATTTATTCCTGTTATTCATAAATGGGCAAGTATAATAGTACCTACGCATATAGGCAGTACAAATGCATAAAATATTTTTTCATTCATCTCCTGCTAATATGGCTCTAAAAAGTTTTGCAGTAGCTCTATTTCCATGCATGTTCTTTGAGGCACGTTTTTGATAGAGTAAAAAAAACCCAAACCCAGGAAATTAATTTTATATTGAAGCATGGCATCCCTAGGACACATAGAAGTCAATTTGCTTATTGCCAATCTACTAAGTTACTTCTCAATCAGGTCAGAATTAAAAGGACCTTCTCAAGCACTTGCATGTATGATATATCAAACAAGTGCATGCTGACACCTACTGTGAAATAGAAGGATTTAAAATTTTTAATGATGATCACTGTATTCCAATTATTAAGTTACTATATAAATTGTTGAGTATTAAATATGAGCAAATATTTACTTAGTAGTGTTGCTTATTTCAATTTACTGTAGTATGCAAAGGAGAATTTTTATCAGCTCTCTTGAATTGTTGTAAAAGTATAAAGTTTCTACAGAGTAAATTTAAAATAATAGTAAAAATACCAGTTAAAGTTCCCATATATTTAATATATAAGTAAAAACAGTGACTTGGCTATGTTTTGCCTTTATAAATTTGCAGTGGAGTTTGCTGCTAAATTTAAAACCTTGTGAATTCTATCATACTAACATGAACATCTAATGCAGTAAGCCTTAAAATGCCTACAGGACACATAGCTCTGAATCAGCTATGGAAAGGAAGGCAAAGGAGTTCCCAAGTTTCACGAGTGTTCTAATGGGCCAGAACATTCAGATTTCTTTATTTTTGATGAAGAATTTGATACAGTATATTAGCTGCAAATGTTAATAGTTTCCTGTCTCTGTGTGTTTCTCAGAATTAAGTTTTTAAGCACGGTAGAAGGAATTTGGGGAATGCCTTTCTGAAGGAAATGGGTTAAAAATTATTTTGCTGTGTAACTAAATACAGATGATTACTTTTTCTTACGTTTTTTAAACCAAAGTTAGAAAGCTACCATTGATAGGTTCTCTCGCTTATAGAACTGTGTGTAACTTCAAGCAGTGAGGGCTTACAGCTTACCATGCTTTTTTCTGACAGTGTTGAAAACTAACTTGCAACTTCTTAATTATTCCATTAAAATATATTCTTAAATACTGGTTTTAAATCTTTACGTTCATTCTAATGCCACCTTTCTTAAAAGCTTTATTTGTGGAAGACACTCTAAAATGGATGACTGTTTTCCTATACCAAAGTTTTGTCAGTGTACTTACTAATATAGTTGCATCCTGCAGGGCTAATATAGTAATGCCAAGTTAGAGCAAGTTTTTATTTGCTTGAATTACTACATTAATAATAATATGTTTAGATGAGAAGTTGAATGTAAGTTGTGGTATCTTTGATACTGTAAGCTTTCATTGTAGTTACGAATTTGGAACACTTACATATAATTGAACATTTACTTCAACTTGTTTTTCACCTGTAGGACATTCTTGGTTTTGTGTAGCTTTTTAAGGCTCATAGGCATGGAAATGATGCCAGACAAGCCTTTTTTTTTTTTGTATACCGATTTATAAATAATTCTGATTGATTGTGAAGGGAGTCACTCTTCTTCAGTTATACAATTATATCTGGTATTGGATATCCATGTTCCCTCTGTTCCTATCATAATACATTTTAAAGGTGAATTTGCAAAGATTATCTGTTTTAATCCATTAATATAATAATTTTAACTTTCTCGGTATTATTGATTATACAATGCATCAGTGAGTTTCTCTGTGTGGAAGCTGCAGAAATACTTTAGATAAATTTCCTCTTCAAATGCAAAATTCCTTTTTATAGTCCTCCTTGGGTTTGAATTACTGAAGTTTACTCTTAACAGAACAGAGAGCAACACAAGTAAGACTATGGGTTATATATATATATATATCTAAACAAACTCCCCACCTCATCTCTTTCCCCTTGCTAAATGATATCTGTAGAATGCCCAATTATAGCATAAAGTGATTGGCAGCGTATTGGCCAGTGGAGTCCCAGTCTTTATACTAGTAACTCACAATTTTTGCAAATGCATGAATTTCTTTTAGTCACTTCTACAATCTGATCTTGATAAATACAGGTAACTGATAGAAGAATCCTTGGGGTTTTCAGCTTACCAAATGTGTCTGAAACAAAATATTTTTAATAGACTCAGAAGCATGGACCTTTACTTATGTAACTTGTTTCTGAATGTGTTGAACTGTAGCTAATGCTACCTTACATGGGTTTTTGTCACTCAGTCAAAATAAATGAAAAAAAAAAAAAAAAGCATGACTTTCAACAGCTTGATTCTCTTTATTTTCATAAATGTTACATCACTTGATATGCTGTATTTCCAAAAAGTTTCTAGTTTGGTACAGAGAGAATAGTTACAAAATATTTTCTCACTACAGTGTTTTTTTGCATTCTTTATTCATGCTCTTAAATTATCTGCAGTTACTGATCAGGGGAAAAAAGAAGTATGTCTAAGAAGAAGCAATTTTTAGCATACTTGCTAGAACTATTTTGTATCTACATGCCTTCCCTTGTCATAAACCACAAACTATAGCAGGATGTTTCTGTATACAACCTGTCCTATCAAAGTGTTTTGATCCTTTGCATAACCTGCAGGCTGGATCTTAGTGTGTGTTTTACTTGTACACAGTTTTAAACATCATTACTTTTGAATAGCTTGTTTTTTCTGACCGTTTTCTCATACACTGAAATAGGGAGATGCATGGGGTTTACATTATGGCTGTTTTATTACCATCATCTGTTATTTACCTGTTTGTTTTCCTCTTGTAATAAACCTGCCTGGTCCTTTCCTTCCACTGTTTGAGTCACTTTATACACCAGGTGGCAATGTCTACATTGTCCCAATTCAGTATATATGCTTCCTAAACCATTTCGTCCTCACGAGGGCATTCATTCAACTCAGTACGAACTTACCCCAGAACACCCTGTCATGGTCTAAAGAGACTTGGCACCAGACTCGTGGAAACAAATCTAGTAGCCCATAGCATTCAACCTGTCTTGACTTTCTAAATATTCGTGTAACTTTCAGTTCCTTTATCAACACCTTCTTAAACTATTCCTGTGAAGTTCAACGTACTACCCACATCTTGTCCAGTTACTGCAAAAAGTAGCTGTCAAGCATAGCTTATATTACTTTGAAATTAGCTGTCGTAAAGGTTAAAATTTCATGCACACCCCCCATTTTTAACAAAGCCTTCTCGGTCAAGCAAAGTTGAGGCCAAGAGACCCTTATTCTACTACACATAGAAGAGACATGAGGTACTGGGGTGGGGGTGCAGAGTTGGTTGGCAGAAGTTTTATTTGATTTCACAACATAGTATTTCATCTTTACATTTCATCTCCAGCCATCAAAGGTTGTAAAAACAATCCTGCTGTTCCTAGAATACATACCAGGATGAAAACCCATAGAAAAATACGATCGATTACCATGGCAACATATTTCCAGTCATCTTGAATCTGAAAAATAAATCGAATAGCAAGTAGGCATGTTTATTAGCTGAATAACTTGCATTGGCAATTAGTACCATTTTATATAGGAAGCACAGTTTGGGTTTTTTCTCATGTGTAGATGTCTTTCATACGTGCACAACTTCTATATCTGTTTTCATTGACAAATGAATTAATCTTGAAGAAGCTTTATTTAAATATGCTATTTGTGGCAAACCCAAAAGCTACTACTAAATAACAAAAGTTGTTCACCAAGACACTGAACTTCACAAGATACCACTCTGCTTCCATATGCCAAAAGAGACAGTGTTCTTAGCTTTATGTTTTATGTTCTTAGGTCAGATCAGGTTTGTCCAGAAAACTTTACTGAAACAGTCTGCTCCTACTGCTCTTTAGGCAGTATGTAAAAAGATGAATGAAAGTTAATTGGTATATAATTATTTGGTACATTTCTTGTGTAGTACTGAAATTTGATTGTTCTCATGCGTGGTATAAAATTCACCTCCTTGCCCTCCGTGTAGAGAGGGAACCAAGTTTCCAAAAAACAGATTTTTCTAACTTTTTCCTTTTTTACAGTGGGCATTATAACAATTGTGATGCTGAAGTAGTATATACATTATATATTAATAGTAACTACATTAGGTGATCATTTTAGTTACTCTTGAGATTACAATTTGAATTTTTACTTCATTTTTCTTTACAAAGGCCGATAAATAATGCATTTGTTGGTTTTGAAATTTTGTGCTTTTTAGCTTAGAACTTATTCATTAAGGCAGCCTTAAATCCAGAACAACCCTGTATTTTCTATACCAACTAATAATAAATAAAGTTCTGATTTCAGCATAAACAAAATAACTTCATTTTAACTTTAAGTGCCATACTGCAGAGGATTTAAGTTCAGTGACGATTGTGGTGGTGTGACTACTGCTCTTTTGAGGACCATGATAAAAAGAAAACTTTATTTTTTTTATTGCATTAAGATGCAGTTTGATGAAAGATGATGGTCCCAGTCTTGCAGCTGTTGTCTCATTTAGCTACAGCACTTTGCAGCAGCAGCAGAATAAGCAACATCATCACTGTGAAGGACATTTATTCTTATTTGTTATTGACGGTAAGTTGTGGAAGGGAGAGTGTAACTTTCTAAATGCCAGAGTCAGCACATTCCACTACTAGGATTATAACTTGGAAGATCCTTGTAGGATGGATGCTCCGGTATATTTTCCTAGTAATGGTTACCTTAACATGCTTCACTCAGTATATGTGTTGTCAATAAAGAGAATATTGTGCTATAGAGCTCCTCTCCAAAATTATCTACATTCAGAATTGCACATATTTGTGATACAGCTTGGGTAATTTACTTGTATAAAAATAATGGTCTGTGTTGTTTTTTTGGGTTTTTTTTTTTTCTTTTTGGGTGGGGCGTGGAGTGGGATGAAATTTCTTTTTCTAACAAAACAAACACACTAATGACAAATGGTGTCTGCAGTTTGAGTAATAGTAAAATATGTTCTTACCTCTTTGGCTTCATTCTGCATTTTCATATTTTCTGCAATGTATTTTACACTTTCAATAGCATCTCTCATTTCTGGTGACAGAACTGAAAATGAATACAGAGGATCTACAGACTCAGAGCTTGAACTTCTTGTGAGATTGCCACTGAAATCAGAGAACTTCACTCGTTGATAGTGACAACAGCTGCATGCCATATCTTGACATACAAAGCCATCTTTGCAGCATTTGGTTTCAGAACTGTTGAAGCAATTTAAGTTTGAAAACTCAGAAGTGAAAAATGGTTTTGGCTTCTGATTATTCTCCTCATCACTGGCAGGCCTTGTCATAAACATGATCCTGGGAAGCAAGTTCAAGAAAATGGTTCTCACCCACGCAGGCATTGTATGTGTCTTGGGTGTTCTGTAGTGCACGTTAAGTACAAATACTGTAATAACAATAGATAGAGTTACAAATATCATGGTGAAAAGGAGGTATTCCCCAATAAGTGGAATTACCAGGGAAGTAGAAGGTATGGTTTCTGTGATAACAAGAAGGAACACTGTTAAAGATAGAAGGACCGATATGCAGAGTGTCACCTTCTCACCACAGTCTGAAGGCAAATAGAAAACTAATACAGTCAGAAAAGAAATCAGTAGACATGGAATAATCATATTAATAGTGTAAAATAAAGGTAAACGCCTAATGTAAAGAGAATACGTGATGTCTGGATAAATTTCTTCGCAGCAGTTGTATTTAATGTCATGTTTATACCCAGGAGCTTTAATAATAGCCCATTCTCCACTCTCCCAGTAATCTTTCAGGTTCATTGTAGAGCCAATTAAAACTAAGTCAATTTTGGCTTTATCGTAAGACCAGGAACCAAACTTCATGGTGCAGTTCTGATAGTCAAATGGGAAGTAGGTTACATCTATTTTACATGAGCTTTTAAATATAGCCGGAGGTATCCAGGTCACGTCACCCGTGTATTTTAACAGGGCCTTTGTCTTGTCATCAACCTGGAAATCCCCAACTGCACTGTAAATCAAATAAAAATAACAAAAATTAGAATGCAACTACTACGGGTAGTTTTACACATTCAGATCTATACATCAACTTATCTGTTTTGGGAAAGTCAGCAATTGCATGTTGACATGGAGCTGAATTTCATGTGTGGGACTGAGTTAGCAGCTGTCATAAATTTGCATAGTTAAACTGAAATAAAAAGCTGTATAAATTTACCATCGGGAATTTGAAAGGAAATAGTCTCCCTTCTAATAGCGTGGCTCAGTGCAATCAACAGTCAAAACTGCAACAGGACACTGCAGATGGCAGTCCAACTGGACGATTATTGTAGGTCCCTTCCCACTGAACTATTTATTTTATTCTATTCTGTTCTAGATCCAGCCCATCAGAACCCAAGGGCCAATAAGAGGATACCTGCAGCACTGGTATTTCTACCTCTTCTGTGGACAGTGCAGGTAGTAACTATAGAAAGAGGGATTAGGGTTGGAGTGTATCTTTGCGTAAGGTGAGGTGTGTTTTAAGTCCTGCACCGCTATTGTGATCACACAGATCACATAAGATCCACGTGACAATTTAACTTGTTTCCGTAACAAAGTAAAACTAAAAAGTTACTATAAAGTTTTGAGGCCACCCTTAGAAAAGGAACGTCGTGGCTGTTGTTCCACAGACCTAAGTTTTGGTTCTGTGTAGGAAAGTTCATTTTCTCTGAGAGCTGCCTCCCTCCATAGATAAGGGATGCATTTAGTTACGGTTTGGCGCCTCACAGTCTCAGAAACTGACATCCAAAGTGAACTTTACCTGTGGCTTCTATATGTCAATGCTGTTATCGTAAAGATGTCAGATTGTTAGTTCAACTTAAAAAGTTAGAATTGGCAGGGTTTTTTCAGTTAATGGTCTGACTCCCAGACAAGAACTCTCCACTCTAAGTGAACTTCTTGCCACCTCCCTTGTAGACAGTGATAAAAATAATAGTAAAAGTGGGGGCTTGTGAAGGGGAAAAGCAAAGTTCACTTTGGCCTGCTCACTTGCCGCTCCAGGTTAGGAGCTGGCTCCTGCCCAGGGATGCTGGTGTAGCATGGAGGTGGGTGCAGCAACACGGCGATGTGGGACACAGGCGTGTTGAAAAGCAAGCTTTTCCACTTAACTCGGTGCACCTGAGGCTGATTTTTTTTTTTTTCTACTTCATAACATCACTCCCTTTCTTCCCGAATTAAGAAGATAAACATGCAAGAGTCTTACTTGTTATATAAAACAATATCTGGTTTCCAGATCTGGCCAGATGGTACTCGGATGAATTCAGCACCGCCGTAGTCTGCTGGATTCCACCGAAGCTTGTAATCATTCCAGATCTGATTATGGAAGAAATAAGTGTATATTAAGTTTGTGAAGAAATGGAAATTCAATGGACTAGACTCAAACCACATGCTGTCGTATCACTTCTAGGGTTGTTTTATTTTGGATACTACAGCGATTAGGTGTTTCTTTAGCAAACACATTATGTCTGGTGTGTATTCACATGGAGGTAGGGGTGGGCCTGTTGATCTAGGTATGACTGACACGTGCAATTCCATGTCCCAGCAACGTCCACTCAGGAGCTGAAACAAGGTGAAAGAGAGTGTAGGCCTGTAGTAATGACTTTGGTCTGAGAATACCAGGTATCTGTGAGGTGGTGAAAACGAATTCATGGGAGGCTGTGGTGCCAGGTGTGAGTGTTGAGCAAAGGCGCTGGGTTAGGAAGGGTGCAGGTGTCGTTGCTCAGTAAGTAACAGGCTTCGCTCAGGGCTGCTCAAGCCCCAGTTTAACACTGTTGACTATAAAGCCGACAGCAGGAACTGAGCTGGTTATTAAGCTGACCACAAGGGTGAGTAGTTGCATTTTTAACCCATAAAGCCCCGTTTAAGTGAAGTCAGCGTTTGTCGTTTGTTCTCCCTTTCACTGAACAGCACCGAGGGGTGCTGAGCGCGCTCTGAGGTGCCCCCCCCGCGCCGCCGGGAGCCCGCAGCGCACCAGGGCCCTTAGCAGCGGCGGCGGGTAACGGGGGTGCCACGGCTGCTGCCCTTGCCCGACCCGCCTCAGTGCTCAGCACCCCAGCCCCGTGCAGGGCCGCGGGCAACGGTGCCCGTGCTGCGGGGGGGGGGGGGGGGGGGGCGGCGGCGGTGCCCGCGCGGGGGCGGCTGCCGGGGCAGCCTGGCGGGCGTCGCCACTCAGCGCTGCGCGGCCGCCGCTGGGGGGCAGCCGCGCGCCGGGGAGGCCGTCGCCGCTACGCACCGGCTGGAGAGCGGCGGGGAGGGGACGCCGCTGCTGGGGTCCCGGGGGCGGGGGGGGCTCCCCTGCCCCCCGCCGAGGGCGCCCGGCCGGCCCGGTGCCCCCCGCCGTCTGCGGGCCCTCGGCGGGGGGCACCGCGCTCTCCCCGCCCTGGCGCGGCCCTTGAGGGTTGGGTATCCCCGCTCGCCCCGAGCGCCTCCCGCGCAGCGGAGGAGGTGAGCGGGTGTCTGTCGGTGAGGGGGTCTCGGCGAGCGGGTGCCGGTGAGGGGGCGGCTGTCGGTGAACGCTACTTACGTGCTTCAGCCACAAGTTGGTTTCCATTATCTGGTTGACTTCGTCCTGGAAAAGAGAGGAGGGGGGGTGGGTGAGGGGCGCCGGCGCGCGGTCACGGGCGCCCCGCGGAGCCGGTACTCACCACCTTCACCAGCTGCGACATGGACACCTCGAACTGGATGATGACGGGGTCCGAGACGTTCTTGACGGGACGGACGAACTGGTTGTAGCTCTCGAAGAGGGCCGCGTACAGCCGGTGCTCGGCCTCGGAGCCGCCGCAGCCTGCGGAGAGCGGCGGGTGAGCGGGCGGGGGCAGGCGCCGTCCCGGGGCAGCGGCACCGCGCGGGGCTGGGCCGGGGGGGGCTGGGCCGGGGGGGGGCAGTGAGCTGGGGCGGTGCGCTGGGCCGGGGGGGGCAGTGAGCTGGGGCGGTGCGCTGGGCCGGGGGGGGCAGGGGAGCAGTGAGCTGGGGCGGTGCGCTGGGCCGGGGGGGGGCAGTGAGCTGGGGCGGTGCGCTGGGCCGGGGGGGGCAGGGGAGCAGTGAGCTGGGGCGGTGCGCTGGGCCGGGGGGGGCAGGGGGAGCAGTGAGCTGGGGCGGTGCGCTGGGCCGGGGGGGGGCAGTGAGCTGGGGCGGTGCGCTGGGCCGGGGGGGGCAGGGGAGCAGTGAGCTGGGGCGGTGCGCTGGGCAGGGGGGGGGGGCAGTGAGCTGGGGCGGTGCGCTGGGCCGGGGGGGGGGCAGTGAGCTGGGGCGGTGCGCTGGGCCGGGGGGGCAGGGGAGCAGTGAGCTGGGGCGGTGCGCTGGGCCGGGGGGGGCAGGGGGGGCGGTGTGCTGGCCACGCCGTGTCCCCGGGCTGTCAGCGGCTCAGCATCCCCGCGATGCCCGGGGAGCGCCCTGGCGCAGCGGGTAGCAGTGGCAGCAGCAGTAGCAGTGTGCCGTGCCCGGCGTTTGCTCAGGCTGGGAGAAGAAGGGCGATGCTGTGACAGAGCTTTTCGCACACACATCTCTGAAAATGGGCTCGGAAAAGAGTTTTGGGGAGTTCCTGGGGAACTGGAGGTGGAAAACTGCTTTCCCACCGCGGGCCCGGTGCCCAGGCCTGCCGAAGCGGCAGGGGCGCGGAGCAGGGGAAGGGGAAGCAGAACCCGGCTGGCCAGGGTGCCTGTAGGCTGCTGGGTGTTTGCGATAGGATTCCCAGGATCTCTTTGCTATGTGTTTGCGATAGGATTCCCAGGAAATGAGAACTGTGCTTTCCAGCCTGAGTCACGATATTGTGATTATAGTGATGATAACAGCCTGCCTGTTAAAATACTTTAAATAGGATTAAAAAAATGATTAACTTATTATATTAAAAGATTTCTCAGCCCATTGAAAGGAACGTGCTAATTACCCATTTGTTATTCAAAGTGATTTTTTCTTCTAATACATTCCTGTTGCCAGTTTAGCCACTGAGAATTGATGTTTGAGGTGCCCTGTGGCCAACTGAAAAGCTGCAAACTGAAATTCTGAAACAAGGTCTTTCAGCTGTTGGGGTGAGGCGTGGGAGCCGTATTTCCCGCTGCCTTTCTGCTCTCGGAGCTAGCTAGGCAATAACCGTCCTGACAGCTGGGCTCTTTAAAAGCCTTTTAATTTTAGGGGACTCTCTTAAACTCTCTTCTGGACTCTGCATCCTCAAGCACTCCAACTGAAAGACAGAAAAAAAAGACCTGTTTTGTCACTTACGGATGACACTATGCGACTCTGGCAAAGGCACAGACCTGAAGTCTGTTGAACATACTCTACAGTTCCTTTGAAATAAATACAAACCTACAGACATTTGCCAGGACGTGCTTGGTTTTTTGCCAGACAGTTGTTGTCCAGCTGAGAGAGGTGGGAGGCAGAAGCATCTGCAGGTGACTGATCTGTAGTGTTTTACAAAGCAGGTGTTACTTTCTGATCTTTGTAAGAGCTCCCTAAGACAAAGGGTCCCCCTCCTGTGAAATTGCGTTCAGCCAAAAGTTGGTTGGTTTGGGGGGTTTTTGGTCACTTCCCCACCCCGCCCCATCCCCTTGTTTGCTTGGAGGGAAATCTTATTTTCAGGTTAGTGAAATCATTCAAGCCAACTTGCTAACTAAAAAATGAATACATTTCTTTTACACTTCTTAACTGCTAGCCTCGCCCTTATTATTTATTGATACCTTGTATCAGATCAAGATTTCCTGGAATAAATACTCCCAGATCTTTTAGGTAAATAATTTTAAAGCTAGATCTTAATGAATCTCTTATTATAGTCAAACCCAAATTGCAAGCCTTTTTATATGTCACCAGCACTCTAATTGATACAGTAGCATCCACTTTATCCAGAGAAGTGCATTAATTTTTTTTTATTATTTAAGTGTTTTGGTGTTTTGCACACCTGCAGAGAGAAGGTACACTGTTTGCAGGACTTTAAATAAGTTAAATAAGCTGTTTAATATTGTCACTTCTTGTGGTCTTTTCTACAATATGTAAAACCACACCTTTACATGTAAGGGGCTTTCTCAATTTTAAAATGGCTTTGGGTTTCCTGTTTGGCACATTGAATCAGGACTAGTTACCTACTTTACAAGGAGAAATTAAAAAAAAACAAAACAAAACCCAAAAAACCCCAAACCAACAACGAGCTATGTAACAAAAAGAGCTGTACTAGGATTCTGTATGATTTTTCCATTAGTTTGGAGTGAGCTTCAGCACTTCTGAAAAATAATTTGTGCCAAAGCCATTACCTTTTCGACCCCCCCACCCCCCTTCACCAACAAAGAATAAACAAATGAAGGATCACTCACCTTGACAGAGAAAGCAAACAGCAGCAGTTAGAAAGAGAGTGTGCGTGCTCTCCATGGCGTTACGAGTTACTGCCTGTCCGCAGAGGCTGCTGGAGATGAGCTTGGCTGCCAGGATTGTACGAGGATGGGAAGTACAGAAGCTCCACTCCTCCGACGTGCGAAATGCCTGGGAGCAGAGGACCCTGAGCACCGTTCTGCGCAGTGAGCGCCCATCAGGTTTGCTGTGCTGCCCCCTTCCCAGCTACCCAGGCTGTCAGAGCACTGCAAAGAGCAGATAAATTGCAGAGAAAACAGATGTTGTTGTAGGCAAAGAGCAATCTTCTGGCAAGGATTATAGGCAGGAGTCCTTACACTGGTGCATAAGCGAACCCGGTAATCTGACAACACTGGAGATTTTTCTAGTCAACTGCTATTCAGGATCCTTCTCTATCAGACGCTCATGCCAACCTACTAGCAGAAGTTTAATTAATAAAAATCTTATAATTGAATTATGCTGAAATGGATATTGGCATTAGGGATGCCTGATTTAGCAGTGAACTGAGATCATGGGACCTGAATTTCCAATTATGCTGTTAATGTTGAGGTTTTTATTCCTGCCTGTGTCTCATCTTGCAAGCACGTGTGCTAGGTGCTTGACTGTATAAAAAGGATGTGCTATTCCCAGGAGTAATCAAAGGCACGTGCAACTGTTGACAGGATCTAAGCCCAGAGTGATACACGTGGCAGCTGCAACCTGGCAAGAGCCAGGGGGTTGTGTTGGAGATCGAACTTGACCAAACTGTTGAGAATAACTGTCTTTGGACTGGTCCTACTTCCATGGACTGGGAAGGTGAAATTTGGGAAGGGGGTTAAGAGCATAGGGTCCCAGGCTGATCCCGCAAAACCTTATTGTTCAGGGGCAAGGAGGTGGGAGAGAACAGGGAGTTGTGTTTGGAGTTCAGTTGTGAAACCATGATTTGCAAAGTGGCTCGTTCCCCAGGTGCCCGTCAGCTTCCTTGTGAACTTCTGTGGCCCTTTGTGCCGCCTGCTTGAACGCCCGGGTGCTGCAGGGCTCACCATGTGGTGGTGGTTGCACACATCTGGGCAGTCTGTGCGGAGGGGGGAGGAGGAGGAAGGACAAAAACGTGGGATTCCCCCCTTGGCTTTAGAAATGACGAGAGAGAAGCCCTGTGGGACAGGAAGCTGCACCTGAGAGGTGCCTCGCTCCCTGCTAGGGAGGGATAAGCCGTGACCCCACTTGGCACGGTAATAAGAGGCAGCACTGGGAGAAAAAACCCCAGGCTGGGTTCAGCTCAGCTGCTCTGGGCGAAGAGCTTGTTTATCCTGTTTGCTCTGCCTCTCAGACCATCACTCACTCCATCCCCAGACACATGCTCTTATGATAATTTCGGTAATTCTGTTAGCTTGGAGGAAATGGGCTTTACTGTCCATTTGATTTTATTTATTTTTTCCAGAGAACTCAGCCGCTTGGTCTTTTAGTTTTTAACCCTTTGTGGATACTTTTTTTTTTTTGCCTTTCCAGGCCATTGAGACTAGACGTTTTCCCTTTCTTGCTGTCTTGGTTTCCACGTATAAGCAGCATTATAAATGAGATTTTTGTTTGTTTCTTTTTAGTCCCAACTAGAAATGAGCTAAAGCTTCAAAGACCAGCTCATAACCCATGATCCCCAAAAGTCCATGCTGAAGCCTGAATAATTTAGAAACATCTAATCTACAGAGGCTGCAAAGAGCCGCTGCATCAAGAGGTACAGGTATTTTAGCTTAATTTGCCTAGTTACTGAAATTTTACTA
Source organism: Falco rusticolus (assembly GCF_015220075.1). Classification (NCBI taxonomy): domain Eukaryota; kingdom Metazoa; phylum Chordata; class Aves; order Falconiformes; family Falconidae; genus Falco; species Falco rusticolus. The sequence goes on from NC_051193.1 coordinate 23,130,019, forward strand.
ACAACACATGCTAGAGCTCCTGGTGAAATCAGCTCAGGTTTGTGGTAGGATTATTTTTATGGCTAGGGAGAGTGATATGATAAGAACACGTCACCATGACTGCATTGCAGAACGACATAGAAGAAGATTTTGTATGGATGGGGGAAACTGATCTACCCAAGGAGATCTGCAGTAACAAACTACATAGCCTTTGCTTTTTAACATGCCAATTTTAGGGGTGTTTTTCTTTTGTTAAGATTTGTTAAGATCAGATCTTAGTCAACTCAGGTGATGATGAGGAGACTATTTTCCCACCTTTGTCTGCGGTATTGATGCGCCCTCTCTAAAAAGTCAACACTGCTGGTCTTCGTGGTTTGCTGCGCAGAAACCCAGCAGGAACAGTCCCGGATAAACTCACCCGGACACAGGCGGTGCACACGTGTGGTGGCGGCACTTGTACATGTTCTGACAGGAGACGGGACTGGTCAGGGTTTAAGAGTTTTGTAATAGAGGGAACGGGGAGGGAGCCAGCAGAGGCTTTCCCTCGCTAGTAGGGAAGCAAAGCACGCTGCCGTTGAAAAACAGCTTTAGTGAAAAATGCATTTTGAATGACCGCTTTTCTTCTTTTTTTAATGAAAAGCATTACTGTAAAAACCCTGACAAGTGGAAATGTTGAAGTGTATTTTGTTTGATGAACTGTGACCGTATCATATTCGTATCAGCCTGCAAGATGACATTTTTAGTGTTTCCTTTTCTCCAGAAATCTATTTTCGAAATTTTGCCAAAAAATCCAAGCGGAAAACCCTACAGATCTTTGACGAGTTAAACTGGGAACAGTTCTATGTATTACGTAGGTGGAGCTGCTGAGGGTTAGGCGAAAATAGCATTTCCCATTTTGAAAGCACAGTTCTAGGAGGTCAGATTTTTCAAAATTTTAGGACTTGGTGTGAAATTTTCCATTCTGAACTCTTCCATGGATTTAATTATTTCTGGAAACTTTTTTAAAAAAACGCAGCAGTGGTTTCCAAGAACACAGCTAGGCAGGAGTATATTGTTTCACTTGTGATTAAGAAAGGAATGAGGTGGCCACAGCCATGGGAAGCCCCGAGCCCACCCTGGTGGTGAGGGGCTCCAGCTCCGCGGGCTCTCCCTGGGGCCGGCGGGTGCCTTCGGGAAGCTCCTGGGTCTGTCAAGGCCGAGGGCTCCGGCCGCCCGTGCTCGGTGGCCGCTGCTGCCGGAGCTGCCGACCCTCTGGGAGCCGCGGTCCGTGCCGGGGGTTCGGCGGAGGCTGCAGCGCCGGGCGGTGCGGCTTCAGCCCGGGCAGCGGGGGCGCTGGGGCCCGTTTCAGCTGCACCCGGGGGGGGTGAGGAGGGGGCGGGGGGGCGGTTGGCAGGAGGGTGAGCGCAGGACAGAGCCGAGAGCGCTGCTGGTGCTGGGTGACGGGAGCGGGGTGGGGGGGGGCCCTGCCCCGCGCGGGGTCGGCAGCAGGTGGGGGGGGCTGCGGGGGCCGCGGCTGCCGGGTGGCCTTGGCTGGGTGCCCCCGCCTCCCCCCGCCCCCGGGGGTGCGCCCCATCCCCCCACGCCCCCGAGGATGAGCCCCTCTCCCCCCTCACCACGCCCCCGGGGCAGAGCCCCTACCCCCCTGCCCCCGGTGAATATGATACGGTCACAGTTCATCAAACAAAATACACTTCAACATTTCCACTTGTCAGGGTTTTCACAGTAATGCTTTTCATTAAAAAAAGAAGAAAAGCGGTCATTCAAAATGCATTTTTCACTAAAGCTGTTTTTCAACGGCAGCGTGCTTTGCTTCCCTACTAGCGAGGGAAAGCCTCTGCTGGCTCCCTCCCCGTTCCCTCTATTACAAAACTCTTAAACCCTGACCAGTCCCGTCTCCTGTCAGAACATGTACAAGTGCCGCCACCACACATGTGCACCGCCCGTGTCTGGGTGAGTTTATCTGGGACTGTTCCTGCTGGGTTTCTGCGCAGCAAACCACGAAGACCAGCAGTGTTGACTTTTTAGAGAGGGCGCATCAATACCTCAGACAAAGGTGGGAAAATAGTCTCCTCATCATCACCTGAGTTGACTAAGATCTGATCTTAACACAGCTCCCAGGGGGCTACCTGTGCCCCGTCCCCTCTCACAGCTGTTGTTTCGTTGCCCACAGAGAAATAGCTCTGCTCTCTAGGTCTGAGGAAGAGCAGATGGCATTTGAGGTGGGGAAAGCAGGTTTGACCCTTTTAAACTTTGTGCCACCCACCAGTCACCATAGGAAATGTCCAGAACGGTTGATGTTTGGAGAGATGACCAGAGCATTGCTGCCCGCTGGGAGAGGAGCTGCTGTGGTCATGGGCACACCTGCATTAATAGGCCTGTCCTACAGTCATCCCTCACCTTCTCGCCTGTCCTCAGTGATGGACACCGTTACAGTGCGTAGAGGAAGGGGAACGGAGGGGAGGATAACTGTTAAAACCATTCTTTCTTCTGGCGTGTGACTTAAAGGAGATACTGCTGCTGCTCACATAGCCTCACCCGCTCCACTTCGGATGCTTTTTTGTTGTATCTGCCGCAGGCGCCAGCACCAGGCCGTGCTGCAGTACTCAGGACCCCGCAGAGCCCTTTGGGTGCTCAGGGTGGGTGTGTGGCAGCAGTGCTGGGGAGCTCAGCGCCTGGGCACGGGGGCAGTGAGCACAGGAGTCAGCAAAGGTCCTGGAGTTGTTCTGCACGATTGGAAAGGGGCTGGTGTAGCTGTTTCGGCATGTCTAAATCTACGTAGTCGTCTGTAGCTGCCTGGGAGTGGTGATGTAGGTAGGGTAGCTCAGGTTTGATGAGGGCAGGTAGAGCCAGAGCTGTCTTTGCCTGTGGCTTGTTGGAGGACACAGGTTTAGGTGTTAGCTCGTCCTCCCCTGGGACAGAGGAGCCTCAAATCCCCTTCACTAGCAGCACTGGATTTACACAGTGTGATCGCTCGTCATCAGTTGTACCTATCGACAGTGGTAAAACTGTTCTGTGTCCTGACAGCACCCCGAGGAAAAGCTGAGATTGGTTTAGCTGGAAAAACGCCAGGAACACAGCCCGCTTCTCCTTCTGCAGGTTACAAGGTACCTGGAGCACAGCGTGGTGGGGCCGTCCTGTGACAGGAGTCTGGGGCCTGGAACTTTCTTTTGCCAAAGGCTGTTAAGACTACGTGTGTTATGCGCTTGCCTAGCTGGTTTGCTGAGGATTATACTTAAATCCACATTAAAATCTCCCCAGCAAAACATGCAGGTCTTTGCTCTTGGGTGTCTTCTCATTCCAGCTGCCTTCCACAGTTGCCTTCCCTAGATGCTTTCCTGTGCTCTTAGCCTTAGATTCACGAACACCTACATGAGCCCAACTACATGAGCCGTCAAAGTTGCAGGAACATTTCAGGACTAAGCCTATATAAAGGAAAATTTTACATTTTATTTATATCTCATCACTGAACAGAGTATATACATGTTTGTTTATAATATTTTAATTTGGCCTCTGCTGATCAAGCAGCTTATCAGACATGGCAAGGTGAGAAACCCGTTAGTGGTTACTTCAGCACTATGTCTCAGTTTCTCAGTTCAGTTTTAAATATCATACTCAAACAGCAAAACAGTGATTCCACCTGTAAAGTTCTTTATAAATCTGACACAAATAGTTTTGATGCATTTGAAGGAAGTAAATGTCAGAACAATACCTTCTTTGTAATAGGGAGATTGCAGTATTCTAAGGAAAGAAAATGTCCTTTCTGAGCCAATGTATGTAAAATACTTTTTAAAATAAAAATCCGTGTGTGCCAGGATGGCATACTGTATGGTAAAAACCTTTCTCTGAACTGTTCAGACCTCAAATAATTGAAGAAAAAAAGGGCCAAGATATCACCAGAAGTCCTGAACTCAGAGAAAAAATAATAGTTTTCTGTTTGATCTGGATTTTTTTCCCCCTATCACAATAAGTCAAGTTCTACTTTCCATTCCCCTACTCTAAATCTGATGTAAGAGCAACTCGGTTGGCATCTCTGTTGGGTTTAGCAGAGGGGAACTTAGAGCAGAATGAGACGCAACATCTATGTAGGTATTGACAATTTTAAATGACAACTAAGGGTTCACGGCAGCAGTGTGGTTTTGGAAAAGTGGCTGCAGAAATAAACCAACAGTCCCCAGGACACAAACCAGGACGAATATCCAGAGAAACAGCCTGTCCACTACCATGGCAACATACTTCCAATCTTCAATGACCTGGAAGAAAAAGCCAATTAAAGATATTAGCAATTTGTCTTGTTCTTCTGCTCTTCCTCTTGCTAATGCTGAACTTTTGTTTATGGAAATGAAAGGAAACAAATCTCAAGGTTCAGGGGATAAACTGACATTAGACTTGGGAAGGGATTTTTCTCCTACAACCATTCTGGGCATGGAGAAAAATACTGCAAATATTTTTCAGCCATCTTTGATGCATCAGGTACTGAGCTTGGCTACCTGGCAGAAGCCAGTCCAGCAGGATGCACAGTATAATCCAATTAAGGATTTTTTTCTTTAATTTTAGTTTGCAGATGCTGTTAATTTCAGTGGGCAGAAATAGGTGGTGTTCACTGCTGTTAAACAAGGTTAGCTTCAGAGTTCTTTTCTTATCAGCAGTCATCTTAATCAAGGGTTTTAATGCATATTAATACTGTTGCTTTTATTAAAGTTCATTTTTGCCTTGCACGTGTTGTCTGTGAAAGTCGTGGCCTGAGATTCTGTTCTCAGACTGAAGTGACTATCCGGCTGTTATTGTAAAGGGGAACTATATCAAACTTTGTTTGCATCTCAGGAATGATTATTTTTTGCTTTCTCATTGATTCTAGTTCCACACAGGACATCCTTACCTCAATGACTTTACTATGCTTGTCAGTTACCTCATGTCTTATATTAGAACAGTACGTATTTTTCCTTCAGTGCACACTTTTTAATTTCCACTGCTGATAATGGGAATTGTGTGCTTCTGAAGTCAGACTATAGGAAATGCACATGAACAGTTCTTATCAGACCATGATAATGAAGGAAGAGAGCAGAGATTAAAATTAGGAATCTAGAAAGTGATATGTAACATCAGAGGGCTCTGAGTGAAAAGCATTCAGTTAATTTTTAATGTATAAAATACTTTTGAAAATTGTACTTAATATCAAGTGGAAGCTTTGTAGCTCCTTTAGTGTACAACACATTCTTGCAAGAATTTCTGACTTATTAGAAATTCTTTTTCTGCTCTATGAAGTCTGCTTCTGTTCAGGCAGTCTCAATGTTTAATATCTCATGTCTAATGTTAATAGCTGATCTTCTTTATTTATATTGACAGTAATTTCAGTTAGTATAAAACATAAACTACTCAGCAGCATGCTCCTCGAGGGACATCTGCAAGATCAGAAATCAGACGTTATTTAATCTGTTCGGCTGAAGGAGGGAGAGCACAAAAGAAATAGAAAACCTGGAGCCTGACTGGGATCTGGGTCAGAAAGAGGACACTGGTAGGTATGAGGATGATTTTTCCTAACCATCTTAACAAAACTCTGAACCATCTGAGTTTTTCTGAGCATTATTCACAGTTTATTTATATCAGCCTTAGTATGCTAGCTGTGAGCAGGGCAAGAGAAAAGGGCAGCAGCAGCACTGCTTGAATGTGACCTGGATAAAGTACTTCCCATAGCCAGTAACGAGGCTGATTTAACTAAAATGAAAAAGTGTCAGCTCTGCTGGCATTAGGATTTCGATCCTACCCATTGTGTTTGCCATGTATGGATGGATATATAGCCTGGAGAGGGTGTTTGCAAAGGCATTTTACCAGTTTTCCTAAATCCTCCTTCTATGCCCTGTTAGGTAAATGAACGCTTGAGGTACAGGTAGGTTGTCCGTGTTAGCACGGCCTCGCCATGGGTTGAGTCACACACAGTGGAGAAAAATATTCTTTTTCTGACCTGGAACTGAGAATTATTGCCCCCCCCCCCCCCCCCCCCCCCCCCCCCCCGCCCCACTAAATACTACTTGAATGTGACAACACAGGTTTTTCAAGGGTATTTTATGATTTAGTGGGCAATCAGCATTCTCCCTTTGCAGAAATAGGCACGTTACTTTCCAGGAGAATATCGGTGTTTATTAAATTTCTATTCATTAAGTTCTTTTAACGGCAAAAATTACTTCCTCTTATAAGCTGTAGCCAGAACCTCTCTAAAAACTTCAGAGAGCTGGGAAGTTCAAACAGGCTTTCTGAAGAACAGCGTGAAGAGCAGAGGAGGATTGGGAGATGAAGTTTGGAAAGACTGGGATGATTTCTCATTTTTACTTACACTCTGGTCGTTGTCATCACTTTTCATGTGCTCTGCTATAAAACTGACTCCATCAATTGCTTCTTGGACTTCAGGAGAAAATTTTGTGCCTGTTCTTAACCTAAAATCTCGATGACTGCTGACATTGTCAAGAGTCTCAGTGATTTTCGTATCATATTTTTTGGCAGAGGCTGTATTCAAAAAATAGGTAGAGTTCTTGTAGAAGTCGGCTGGCTCCATACAAGGATGCTCTGCTTTTGTCTTTTTGCAGTTGCATGGCTTTTGCCGTGGAGAATTATTTTCTGGACGCTTCATGAACAGGTAGGCTGGGAGTCTTTCAAGGAAAACCAGCTTGACCCAAGGAGGCATAGTGTGAGTACTTGGAGATCTGTGGTGGACATTGAGTACACAGACGCTGGTAACTATTGAGAAGGTCACCAGTACCATCGTAAACATGAGATACTTCCCAATCAGTGGAACATCTAGAGATGTTGGAGGGACAATTTTGGAGATCAGCAGCAAGAACACAGTCAAGGCAAGCAATACAGATATGCATAAGGTCATTTTTTCACCACAGTCTGAAGGTAAGTAGAACACCAGGATGGCCAAGGATGTAATTAGCACACAGGGAATGATAAGATTGATAGTATAAAAAAGAGGTTTCCTCTTAATAATGAAGTCGTATGTCACATCAACATAATTGGGGTCCAAAGGATTTACAGTCCTTCTTCCTGGGAGTGCCACAATGTCCCACTCTCCACTTGGCGTAAAGTCATCCATGCTTGCCATGGAAGTTTTAAGCACCATATCAATTTCTGTATGATCATATGTCCAAGACCGGAACTTTAACGTGCAGTTTTGTTGATCAAATGGGAAATGCTTAACTTCAATCTTGCAGGCACTCTTGTAAATGGCTGGTGGCAACCAGCGAATGCTTCCGTTATTCTTTACAATTGCATTTGTGTATAGCGAAACTTCGTATGTGCCATCCGCACTAGTGAAACGGGGGGAAAGAGAAAGGAGAGAAGATAATAAAGCACTAAGAGGAAAAACATGGCTTAAAACAGAAGAGCTTTGACATTCTTGGTCTTGTGGGCCTCAGTTGTTTCTAGGATCAAAGTTTAGTAGTATTTTGATTTTGAAATCTGTGTTGCGGGGAGTTTATAGCTTGATAGGGAGATTAATGTATGCATTGCTCCCAATCAGAGAATTGATATTTGGTCCAACACTTAAAAGAAAATTTTAAAATTAGTATTAAATAATAAACATGCATATCTGTTTCATCCAAAGAACTCAAAGCATTTTGTAAATGTTTGTTAAAGTAATTAAGGCTTACTACATCTCTGAAGGCTGAGGAAAAATGAGATCATCCCACATGAAAAGGGAGGTGTCTTTGATCTGGACCACAGCCACTGCTAAGAGCACACAGCGACACTCCTAAATGACTTGGATGAGGAAATAAGGATGAGCACTGTTAGTTATAAATGCAGGGATAGTGTAGGCAGAGGAAATGTAATTATATGGTTTATATTCTATTGTGTCAGTCCAGTTAATATTTACTTATTGCAAAACCAGAACAGACAAGCCACAATGTTCTTAGTGCCCACAAATGATCTTGGCTTTCTGTCTCCTCTAGCTGCCAAACTTCCACCAGGAGAGTCTTTGGTGTGGTGATGGGCCCTGTCATTCAGGGGGAAGATCATCATCCGTCAGTTGTCACTGTCTTCTGTCCATTGTTTCTGGGTGAACAACTTAGGGCTGTTTAACCTATAGAAAAGTGGTCTATTGCTGATAAATACTGAATTTAGTGTTTCTAAGTGTGTTCACTGCATCTTCTCAGGTGTGCTGTGCAACACCTTATAAACTTGGCCAGTCAGACTACCAAAGGGAGGTGTGACAGCCGGAAGGAACAACTACTAGTGACTGTCGTGCTTGACAGATAAGGATACTCAAAGGTTTGTTCCTATGTTGATCAGTCACTTCTGTTAAAGACTGGGTTAGCCACTTTGTTAGACTGCAGAGAGTCTGGATTAGGTACATCCCACATGCCTCCTTTTGATGAACAAGTCTGTATGTAAAGGAATGCACATAACCTAAAGACAGTATGTTATCTGCAGAAATGTAAGACCAAACGCACTGCAAGTGTAAATGAGTGAAGTTCAGCCGACTGTGGTTAGGTGGGACCCTGTTACCTGCGTAGAAATGTGCTCCTTAAGCGTTACTAAAAATCTAAGGAATCACTTGTTTGTTGACGAGACATCATGGGAAACAGAGCTGTTTCAGTGCTAGGGTTGGTATTATTTTTTTTTGTAAGTAGGGAAGTGCTACACGTACCCAAGGCTTGGCGCATGTGTAGCTGTTCTCCCCAGCAGCTGCACTTGGCTCTGGAAGGGGCTCCTGGTGCCAGCACTGGTGCCTGGCGCGGCGCTCGGCCCCTCGTAGCTAATTCACGGAGGCAGTGCAGCAAGCAGCTGTGGAACCAAGCGGCTGCAGCGTACAAGGGCCATTCGTTCATTGCCAACAAAATTGCTATTTTTTAGTGAAGAAATTGTATATCCTTTCTCGCGTTTCTGTACTTCCCTGAGTTAGGTATACCATTATGCCATACAATGTATATCTGGACTCTATGCCGTACAATGTATGTAGACTCCCGGGCTGAGAATATGTAGGTTCTTCAGCTGGCTGCCCCTGGCTCAGCGGTGGGGCAGAAGCTGGGCTGCTGGTGCTCCGTGCCCTCTGCAGTCCTGTGTGCCCGCTACATATGGACAAAGCTTCTGGGTGTGAGGATGCTCTTTGTGTTTTCCTTAGCACCTTCTGGAACTGACTGATGCCTATGAAACAGTGCTCCAGCAGCAGAAAGTTACAGGGGGTTGTCCTTTATCTACAATTTTGATTTGAAGCTTTGGACTAATGTAAAAATCCAATATGGTGGGGCAAAAAGCTTGCTCCCCTACATGTAAGAAGCCTTTTAAAACTGTTTCTTTCCATTCTAACAATCCATGAGATGGTATCATTTGGGAAGTAAGGACAGAAAGAAGCTGAGGGCAGGGGCAAAATTTACCAGGACAAGATTTGACCAGAGAGAGTACATCCTAATCCACTGGCTGAATTATTTTGTGACTAATGCAGTAGTTTTAAGTATTTCTCAAATCTGATTTCCAGTAGTAGGATTCCAGGGACTTAACTCAGTTATATATAAACTTCCTAGGTTTCCCATCTGTATATGTTCATAAAGCATCACGTGTTCATGAATTCATTGGTTTTCAAAGTATCATGAAACTATATTTAAATTTGGATTATTTTTTTTTCTCAAAGACTTGATGCCATCCACTTCAAAGCTTTGACAGACACTTAAAGCAAAATAAAGTTGGCAGTTACTTGTTTGAAAGAACGATTATGAATTTTGGTCTAGCACCAAGCTTTTATGTTTCTCAGTACTGTAACGCAACAGGGTCAAATGTTGACAGATTTATTACATATTCTTAAATTGATTTTTTAATGCTTTATGAAAATAGAACATGATTTGTTTTTGTAAATAAGTATTAATCCATGGAGTTCCGATACATGTGAACTTTGTAACAGATTTATGCCCTGGGGTCTGTGGTGGAAGGGAGGTGGGGGGAGGTAGGACACAAAAAGGTAGCTCAGAACCTAAGGTGTCTGATAGAATTCCAAACGTCTTGTCATCTTGCAAACATGGCCAGTGTAGGGCTATGCTTGTACTTACAGTTCATGCTTTTCATACAGTCTAATTTGATATAGATCTGTGTTTTAGTTGTGAGCCTTGTCATGGATCCTCTGGTGGTGTAACGGCTCACGCTGCAGACATGGTCCAGGTCTGCTGGAATTTCGTTAACCAAAGCCCTGCTTTACTACAGTTATCACGGAGGCCAGTTCCCCAGCCAGATACAATAGCTAAAAGTTGTAAAATTCAGGTTTAGAATTTTATCAGACCTACTTCATTGGTTCTGATACTTGTTTCTTGATACAAGGTTAAAATTTTGTTGACCGTCTGCTTAAACTACAGAAGTTTTACTTACTTATTGTAAAGTACAATGTCTGGCAACCAGATGTGTTTTGCAGGTATCCTCAGCATATTTATGCCTTCATAGTCAGAGGGCTTCCAAGCCAAACGATAATCAGTCCACTCCTACGAGAAGAATTGGACAGTAGTGATGGAAGTGTCCAGACCAGCAGTGACAGAACAGTCACCGCGCTGGATGAAGGCTGTCACGGTGGTGGGTTGCAAGGCATGCATGGGTTTGGTTACCTGGTTCAGCCAGACGTTTGTAGTCATGAACTGCTCCCGTTCGTTCTGCAGGGAAAAAGAGAGAAAAGTTGTCCTCTAAAATGTTTCACTTCATTGCAGTAGTAAAATTTATTCAGTGGGCTTTGGAGAGTATTTCCAACTGCACAGCATGATTTCCTCTAGTTTGTTTTGGGACAAACTAGTTGATTTACCGGCTGGTAAGATGGCCAGTCTGTGCACATGGTGATGAACAATAACACCACAAGTGCAGGGCCGCAAGCGGTATTGTTGTGACAGCAGTGAGTGTGGCTATTTGGGAGCGATGACCATCACCCTGCTGAGCTGGTATTCCCCTCCCCGCCCTGTGGGTTTGATTTGAAACAGAAGACACATCTGAGCACCAGGAAGGGCCAGATGAAGTTGTGTGCGGTTTGTGTAAGGCTGCGGTGGCTGGCAGCTGGCAGGCTCTGCCTCGCGGAGCTGCTGTGCTGGGCAGCGGTGCAGGGGTCTCTGCAGCAGAGCATGGGGCAGGGGCTCCACTGGAGGCAACAAGGTAGGAGCTCAGAGTCAGGAGGAATTCTGCAGGAAACCAAATTAATTCTCTGATCCTGAAGGTGTTTGAGATTGTTTGAGCCTGTGGGATGCCTGGTTTTGCTTTCTGCTGGCAGAGTGAGGACACGGAGGGATGGAGACTGAGCTGTGCCGTTCTCTATCCTTGCCTGTTCATCTACTCTGTGGAGGTTGTTGATTGCCGGGGCCTGTCAGAGCAAAACCACCTCACTTTTTATGCCCAGAATCTGCAGCCCAGGAGGACGTTGTGCTGGTAGTAGCGGTGCGTTGTGTGAGGAGGCATGTCTGTGTCCAGGTGGAATGGTCCTGGAGAGAGGGAGCCCACCGCTTGTCCCAGAGACATCTGCCATATGTGACAGTATAACCTGTATCCATCAATCCATCAGCCTGCACATGTATGGAGGCTCATCTCTTTGTTGTTCCCTTCCGTTACATCAGTCTCTCTCACTTTTCCTCTTGAGTTCCAGAGCACAAGTTACATAGGTCTCCTCAAGTCTGCAGCAGTCAGTCGCAGCCACCCACGCTCTGGCTGGGGGGCAGTTACCTGTAACTCCTCTTTCATCCAGGGAGAAAGCCCTGATTCAGGAAATTATTCCCAGTAAGAAGCTGGGTCTTGTTCCCACTGCAGTGAACGCTAAACCTCCCTTGGCACTGAGGTGTGTGTTTGTACCTTGGAAGGACTGTTACGCGTGTGCTAACCTTGTGAGTGGGAATGGCTGTCAGACCCACTGGAGTTAATTTTTATTGAAGATGAGGAGTTGTTTACATGAGGATTGTTTTAACCACATTAAACTATTCCAGCTGGAACTAATGTGTCCTTTTCTTTACAATATTTTTGTAGTCTTTGCTGATGTGCCTGATATGCTGTGAAATTTTGAGCTGGCTTTGTTGCTTGTTTTCAGGCCATTCAGCCACGTTTCTTTGATGCAAACAGCAGGAGATGTTTAGCACTGTGTGCATGTCAAGGGTAGATCCTGACCTGGTGTAACTTACTGTAGCTGTGCTGGAATCAGTGGAACGATTTTAATTTTTTTGAGCAACGCAATTTTATTGGATGAAGATCTGGCTGCTGTCCTTTATTGCTTAGGCATAGATTGATCTCCCTGTTGTAGCTGCATTCTGAAGTATAAAACCAGTAAATTGCATGTATGTGCCCTGCCTACTAAGCAGTATTATGTAAACTACAAAATAGCAGGGATATAGTAATACCAATATGACTTAGAATGCTGTGTGGGTAGTAATGAATTAAAAGGCGCAGCCTAATTTGAACTTACCACACTGATGAGCTGTGCCAGGGAAACCTGCAGTTCTATAGATACCAACTGGGATGAGTTGACAGCTGGTCGAATTAACTTATTGTACCTGTCAGGACTCAGTAGGTGGTTCATTAGCTTTTCTTCAGCATCTGCTGCAGTGCTTCCTGTAAAACATCACGTAACAGGATTATGGAAGGGAGACCAAGTCACATGATGGAGGGATCACAGAATTTCTGTGCATCAGATTATTTTAATGAAATAATGAGGGGTTTTGACTTTCTAAAGACTGTAGGCTTGTGTGAACAGAAGGGTATGGTGCTTGCACCAATATCTGTTCTGCTGAAGATGACTGGCTTTCACAGAGCATAGATCAAAGCAGATCAGTCAGAACCCCTTGGGGTTTTTCACAGTAAAATATGAAGCTCAGATTATTAGATACTTTTGAGAGTACGTTCTGAAACAGAAACTGGGAGCAAAGCACCCTCTTAATAACAGAGGGAGAATGTTTCAACGGTCCAAATGCAGGGAGCCTGGCTGGGACTTCTCGCTTTAGTGTCATAGGAGAGTGGTTGCAGGCACAAGTACAAACTGAAAGACTGATCTGTGCAGGGAAAACCCAGGGCTGAGCTGCAGGAGTCACAGGGGCTCTTTAATGATTGGGAGCTCTTTGGTAGCTGATGATGTTTCTGGTTTAGAATTATTTTATTTAAAAACCTGGTGCAGTATATAAGCCTTATTGCATGTGGAAACAAAACCCAATTTATGAACTAGCACAAATACGGCAAATGTTAGATAGCCAAAGCTGGAGCTCAGTGACTGCAAAGTATAGTATCAGCAGGATGCTATCGAACAAGCCTGAACATCCTCCATGGAGCAGAACGGCTTACGGCACAGCCCCAAAGGTGACTGCATCTGTTCCCATGTTCTTGCATGGCCATTGTAAAGCCATTCGCATGGGCTTTTCAAACCACTGTTGGCCGCATAATAATAATGATGCCTGAGGTCCTAGTAACATCCTGCTAACAGAATTGACCTGGAGAGATTCTGCTGTATGTCAAATAATTCTGTGTTGTGTTATACAGCTGAAAGTGATGGACACAGGTGTTAACGAAAACAGATTGTAACCCAATCGATAGAATGGTTCTTCCATAGGAAAGGGCACTTTACCCTAGATATTGCAGAAATGAGGACAGTGTCCCTACAGCATACTTGCTTCATTATTCCCGAGAGCAGTTCCACACAGTAAAACCCACTGGCCATGCAATTTGTGGTACATTAATTTCTTCTGTTTTTTTTTTTAATGTTACAGTGTATCCGTGAGATCCAGAGAAAGGCATATGGAGTATTTGCTAAACAGGGAGTAAGAAGCAGAAACCACAGAATATTTGCAGAAAGATAATTTTGAGTTTGTAATAATCCTGTTCTCTTAAATCTGGTTTTAGCAATCGTATTTGTCTGGTCTGCAACCCCAAATGTATGGTGGGCCCTGCGTGCCTGCCGAGAGCAGCTCGGATGTCGAGGGACCGACTCTGTCAATAAACTTTATGCAGGTGAATGACAAACCACGACTTAATTATCAAAAATTATTTTTAAATAATTGCTCCCTTTAAGAAATTATTATCTGTTCTTAGGGAAGGGGTTCCTGTAATGAATAATTCTTTATAAAATCGCCACCCCTTTATAAAATTCCAACCTTTAAGTAACTTAATAATGAGAAATAAAGACGGAAGGGGCTGCTCCCTCCTCCCCCAGGTGCCTGTCTCGAGCACCAGTAGATGTCAGCAGTGCATTGCCTTAGAGGCTGCTAAACCCGCTACCTCTGTCAATAAGGCACAAAACTGAGTGATTCTTGTAAAATGTTTGTAATCTATTTTCCGTTACAAATCTATATATTAACCAGGTGGCACCTAATGAGAACAAAATTGCCAGGCATTCAAGTTCATCCTTACGTGCATTTGATGATGTCAGCAGCCATGCATTTGAAACGCCTTTCTCCTCTCCAAGTTGGAAGAAACAGAAGTGCACAGTTCCCCTTGTAAACTGTTTTTTTTTTCCAAATAGCACTAACCACCAGGAATGTTGCAGAGCATAGACCGATGCTTCTAGACAAATTATTTTAACAAGAATGATGAAGCAGTCCAAATTTGGGGGTGGAGTATTTTTGTGTACTGAAAGCAGTAATAGAGAAAACACATTGGGGTGGATCCTGAGCCAGAGAAATTGTTTTAGCTTCACTGAACATGCTACACATCTGCTCCACGACAAGGAGAGCAAATTGCCACATGACTTGCCATGCACATTCTGCAATAAGTTTGCTTTCTCTGCAGGAGTATAACCATTAAAAAAAAAATAAAATTGTATCCAGATGCTTCCAGTTTCACAGCGGGAGAAACAAAACCACAAACTTCGTTTGCTCCCCTGTGCAGACTTTCCCTTTTACATGGTCTTATTTAAATACATGAAATGAAATAACTAGTCATCCTGTGTTATGTTGTTTGTTTTCAGTGTAATGACAAATAGGTTGGAGTGATTTCCACAGAACAGAATAAGGAGCAATGTTGACAAATATAGGCAAGCACGCTGTTACTGCTGTCTGCATTGCAAAATTTGACATAAGGCATGTTTCCTCTGTTTCCCTGACTTCAGTTATTTTAATGAATAATAGCATTTGTTGTAGAAATAATATATTGTAGCATATGTTGTCATTTTTATTCTTTGCTCTCTCACAAATAACTTACGTGGACAGTGGTGACATACAAATTCCCATCTGTAGTTAGTAAAAAGCAAGTGAGAAGCAGCAATAAGACAATCCCATTATCTTCTCTGAAATTACTTCATGATGTTGTTACTTCTTAGCATACTCTTGAGTAAAAAAATTTATGTAACCTCTTAGAGCAATGCATGATAATTTGGAGCACTTATTGTTCCAATGGAAGTAGTGGTGAATTTACAGTATTTTAAAGACAGTTTTAATTTCTACACTGTAATTAATGCAAATAAAAAGGAAACACTAATGGGTTTAAGAGTGTGTAATCTAGGAATCTAAAGTAGGCCCTCACTCTTCGTTTGTTACAAAGCAGATGTTTTCTAAAGTTGCCTTTCAGTGATGGAAGAAACAGAACAGCTGTGGGGTGAGTAGGTAATTGTGGGAAAGACGTGATTTTTGTCTCGGTTCAATTTCAGCCAGTTCCACTCTGAACACTTCTGTGGAGTCTCCCTGTGGGAAGAAGCTCCCACGGTAAATACACTATTCTGTGCTGCTGCCGGGCTGTGCGTGTTGGTATAAAACACATGCAAGAAATTGTGGTGGACGAAAGAAAATGTTCTTAATGTACCTTTCTGCTTTTTTAGCATATAATTACATATTTCAATTTAATTAAAACTATTCACATACTAATCAAACAAAATAAATAAACTTGATCCAATAATTATAGAGGGATGAGATCTGTCTTATTTATGATTCACATCATGGTTCATTTTTTTGTTGTTGTTTTTTCACTCTCAGCACAATACCTGCATTTCCCATCACAGATGATCCTGGGAGCATCTAAAGGGGTATTGTTTAGTGATTATCATTGTCATCTCCTACTGTTCTGCCATTTTACGTCCAACTTACTGTCTGCCCATATCCATCCTAGTGGATTTGCTGATACCAAACGAGCCAGAAACAACACTGAAATTATCAATTTCATGCATCCTCTGAAAGTCTGCAGCCTGCTGAGGCGATGATTACAAATCGCCCGAGAGCTTCTATCACAGTCCTGCCTCCTAGCCCCAAAAGCTATTGCTGTCCTGCAAGCTGTATCTGAAAGAAAAGATCACTTACCGTTCAGATAGAAGGAGCCCACTACAAAGAGAAAGAGGGTGTACGTATTCCTCATGGCAGTAACGGGGAGAGGAGGATTACTGCTCTTCCGTTAATGCAGCTGGCACTAGGCTCTGTTGTCAGGGGTGCACAAGGAAGAGATGGAAATGCAAACCTGAATCTTGGAGGCATTACATGCCTGGAAAGAGACAGACAGTAGGACCTGGCAGAAGCATTCTGCAAAGTGGAGTTTTCGTGAGCGTAGTGGTCCCTCCCCCTTTGCAGCTGTTTAAAGAGCTTTGTGAAGAGGGAAAAGCACATAAGAAGAGGGAACATAATGTGATCACGTTGAATAAAAGGAAATGAAAGAGCAAGCTAAGGAACATGATCTGCAAAACACAACTGCTTAATTCTTGCTACTAGGTAACGTTTAGAAGGCTTTCTAGTAAGTGGACTAATAAGTGCAGTGGGTGGGAATAGCTGTGTGGAAAGAGCTGGATATAACCTTGTGCCATAAGACCTATTAGTGAAAGATGTGTCAATAAATTATAGCCCTAGCAGCAGGTAACATTCTGTGTCAAAAGTAGATTGTCTACTGCCAAGCCTTTTTCACTCCAAGGCACGCACATGTGATCTCTCTAAACTAGTACTCCAAAAGCCTTTTTGGGAGCAGCAGGAGAGGAACAGAGAATTAGTTGCATTAGCATTTGACAGGATTTTTGAAAGAAAGCTAAAGCAACCTGTTGAGAAGCAGCAATAGCTATAAAGACACTCCAGAGAGCTTTAGAGAAATTCTATGGATGTCATCTTTTACAGCTGAAGGGTTCAGCAGAATATAGCATGTGATGTGTCTTGGGTTGTGCTACGGGAAGATTTGTGTAGAAGGAAGGGGAAAGAAGTTCTTCTATGTCCTTTGCAAGCCCTATAGGACAGGCTGAAGTCCCTGGATAGAAGAAAAGGTGCTAATTTTCTAAATACTGTTTTATCTCCATGTTGAGGTTCCTTTCTGCTTCAGCTGGCCACAGGATGAAGTTCTGCTGGTCTCATCTCCCAGCAGTCTAACACCATTTGCTGGGACGCAGGTGTTCCTGGTTTACCAGGATAACATACCAGACCTCTGCATCTAGCGCGCTTGCTGCCTGGCTGGGGTGGTTTGGAGAAGGTCACCTACTGCTCGTTTTAGGCAAGCTGTCAGTGTAACGCTGGACAACTCATTGCCTTCTCCCTAAACATTTTGGCCACCTTCTTTTTTCACGAAATAGGCCAGTATGTTATAACTTTGTTGCCTTTCAAGGAGCTGCCATCAGAAGTAGCCCAATACATAAAGAGACTCTTCTAAAATTTTTGGTAATTCTACTATCTGCAATCTATGTAACTCCTCTAAACAGTGGTGCTTTTCCGTTTGTCTCACTGAATCCATCCTCTTACCCTAAAGAAATGAGCCAAAAAGTAATAGACTTCGGCTTGGATAAAGCGAACTGTTACAACTCAGCCTTGATGTAGCGACTTGTGCAATTGCCTTCCCTTAATCTGAAAACTCAAGGTATGTCAACTGTGCCATAACCTCCGCTGAGGATTCCCTGTTGTTCTTTAAAAAGCTCACAGCCTTCTACCATGAGAAGGATGGCTTGTCCTTTCTCACCTTCCTCCACCTGCCATCTCAAACAATTTCTTTTAATATATGTTTAACACCCTCAGTTATAATCTCTCAGTTGTTTTTTTTTAACTTTAAAAAGAATAGAACTTTAATCTCTTATAACTACTAACCTTACATATATATATATATATATACACAGACACACACGTGATCACTTTATTCAGAGGTGGATTTATTGCATATTAAGGCTATTCAAATATCTTAGATGGTAAAAAGTTCTGTGGACTATCTAGGAATTGATGGTTGATGATTACTGTATACTCAAACAATTGTTACAACACCCTGTTGCCTTATTGTTAGCTGCTCTGACATAAATGTGCTATTTTTCTTGCTGATCTAAATGATTATGTCCAGCCTGGTATCAGAGATCCCCTGTGCTAGCTCCTGCCTGTTATTTTAAGTCTGGGGGGTTTGTGCTTTCATCACTTCGTTTTCTCTCTTATTTGCTCTTTGTTAGTTGGAATTGATTTAAATTTGGGTTGTTCAGCCTGGAGAAGAGAAGGCTCCTGGGAGACCTTAATGTGGCCTTTCAATACATAAAGGGTTTTAAACTTACAAGAAAGATGGGGACAAATTTTTAAATAGGGCCTGTAGTGATAGGACAACGGATAATGGTTTTAAATTAGAAGAGCATATATTCAGACTATATATAAGGAAGACATTTTTTACGATGAGGTGGTGGCACACTGGAACAGGTTGCCCAGTGAGGCTGTAGATGCCCCATTCCCGGAAAGTCAGGTTCGACGGGGCTCTGAGCAACCTGATCTAGTTGTAGATATCCCTGCTTATTGCAGGAGAGTTAGGCTAGATGGCCTTTAAAGGTCCATTCAAATTCAAACTATTCTATGATTCTAAATATGAGCTAAAATTCTTACCTCAAAATAATGTGGCAATTAAGGGGGAGGAGAATGGTTTCTTGAGACAAACGGAACAGTCATTGTGGGGACATCTACTTGGATGAAAACAGCCAGTGCAATCCTAGCGAGTACCTGTGAACAGACAAACTGCGTGAAAATATAATGCTATTTCTTTGTTTCCTCCAGAATTTAATCAACAGCATGTAGAAATGGAGCCTTCCCACAGAAAATTACCCTCTTCTAACAGTCACCAACTCTAGGAGGTGTGTCCCAAGCAAAGTGCTTCTGCTGAGCCCTCCACTTCTTGCTACAGTGTGCTTGGCTGGTACCTTGTCAGAAGCGTGCATGGTCAGAGACCTTCTTACACACTTGAGGCTGCTGGGCAGTGTTGTCTGTCGTAATGTAGGGGAAGTTGCTCTCAAGGAGCTCTGCCTTCAGTTACTAAGGGTCTATGTTTGAGCAAAGGACCGGTCTGCTGGGGAAGAAAGACTGCATCTGTTTCTCAGTTTTTACTTTCTGATATCTGACCTATTTCTCCTCAAAGGCAAATATTCCGTCCGCCAACCCAGCCTCTGTGCTTTTGCAGCGGGTACAGGAGTAACAGGTACATGGGCCTTGAGGTCTGCATTTGTACCACCTACGCTGCTTGATGCCTTAGAGTTGAGTAGCAGCTCAAGGAGTAACAAAACAAATTGGCATCACTTCACTGAAGTGGGCCACCACAGAGCCAAAGGGTCACAGACCATTCACTGATTGCACTGGTTTTGCTGCTGAAGCTGAGGTGCGCAGGCAGAATTACCATAGCTGGTTTTCCTCTCTCTAGCCATATTCCTTCCTTTGCCATTCACTTGCGTTCATTCATTTTCACAGATCACTGAAGGTATTCCTTGATCACTTGAGCTATGCGATCATTTTCCCCACAGTGATGCTGCAGGATTCCATTTGTTCATTAAGTTTAGATCCTGAAATGCAAAGCTTATTTAGTAGAACTTAGAGTATGTGATATTCCAGGTTTGCATGTTAATGCATTGTGCAAGCATGGGAATAGCGTGGCAGAGCCATCCACTGCGCTGGCTGGGGGTTTGTTCCTGGTACTGTAATGCTTTGCATGCCTTAGGGTGTCAGGGCTCTTCGATGCATAGGAAATGCAAGATGTCCAAGTGCCCAGGAAAACTGGCAGTCCCCTTTCGTGGATTTTTTATGGTGTTTTCAAGCTGCTGCTTGCATTAGGAAAGAACCAGTCAGAAGTGCTGGAGCTTCCAAAGTGGAAGCAACCTGGGGTGCAGCTGGGCTCCTTAATGAGACAGGTTGCAAAAATAAATGCTTCCAGGTGGAAAGCCACAATTAGTTTCCAGTAGTTGTGACACTGAAATGAAGTTCAGTGCTGAGCTCACGGCTAAACTGAATTGATAAGGGACTTCAGCTTGTTAAATACTGGCCTCACAGAACACACAGGACTCACATTGTCGCACTAGCAGAACAGCTGTCACTTTCTGGTTGCAAATTGCTGCAGTAAATGTCAACGAATGGCAAATTTTGTTTTTCTAGCACCTCAGGTGTGAGTGAACTTCAGTGGTATCTGCCACGGTCCTGGCTCAGCCCAGCAGCAGCCAGGCATACTTTGCTCTCTGGTTGGTTGAAACATGGACCTTCTTGCAAGTAACTTCTGCAAATATCCAGCGTGGCTCCCTGCAGGCAAAATCATAGTTTTCCTTACTCACCGCAGTCTAAATGAGCTCATTAAAACAGCTGTGCTAACATTCTGCAGTCCTGGATTTGTTTTCCCTTACCCATGCATTTACAGTCCCATTAGGGAGGTGCGATACCTCAGCCATCCTGGTGACAATGTTTTTGGGTTAAGCTGTCCTGCTGCAGCTTCATTGACCAGTTCTGGAGTTTGTGCAGATGGGAAGTCTGCAAGCCAAAACAAACCTGCGGCACTGTAGTTCCCAGCTGGATGAGCCCAGCTAGGTCCTCACACAAAACAGCTGTTGGTAGAAATCAGTGGGAAGGGCAAGGGTATATGGGATATTTAGTCTGTTGTAATCTAAAGCTTTAGAATTTAGCAAGCTTTTTTGGATTAGTAGATGTTTTACGTTGGAGAACTGGTTTTCACCCAGAGGCTTGCTCTACAGTGATGAGCCATGTCTATTTGGGTAATTATGTCTTAAAGTCCATTTTCTACAGCACTTCTGTAATTGAATTTGCCTTGCCAAATGGGTTCTAACCAATATGTACAGGTATTTGTAATCAGATGTCTTCAGGCAAGGTATACCACCATCACACTTCTGCAAATGACAGTGGGAAACAGAGATGTGGATGCTACCAGATGATCAGGAAAATAACAGTCCTTGAAGTTTTCAAATGATGATACCGTATGTTGGTGCCTGATATGTCATCACATTAGAATCTGCTCCAAACCCACAAAATGTTCCAGAGAATCGCCACTAATAGCACTGTGACAATGTGTACAAATGAGTTGGTAACAACGGATGCGATTCCAGTTTTCATTGTCAAAATCTGAATGATTATGGATCAATGAAAAGCCACCTTTCTGCTCTGGAATATGTCTGATGGCAGACACAGTCACTCCTGGAAAAACAACATTTCCTTTTCTGGTTAATTTCTGAAATCTGTCATCCTGTTTTGTGAGCTGGCAGGTGCGTTATGTTTGTAGAATATTTAAGGCAGTAATATTAAAGCCTCTAACACTCACTGATTATCATCAGCATCTTTAACCTCCAAAATGCACAAGTGTAAAGATCCAGAGAGTTCTTCAAAGCACCGCAGAAGCAGCAGCTGGGTGTAGTTACGCTGTTTTGGAGCTGATGCTTTTATATTTATCAGTTTCTTTCTCTTCCTCTTACATGCTTTGAGATTTGTGGCAGAGCAACCTGTTGACTGCCCAATATCTAACTGGCAAACAGTTGTATTTTCTTTGAAAATAGTGTAAATGAAGTCATAGCCATTTTTGCAATGCCTCGTTTTGTATGAAATTAATAAAAAGGGGCTAAATATGTACATGTTTAAGAACACATCTTTGCCAATGCCAGTGTGTTTCTATACGCAGCATAAGCATTTTTTGTGTGCTCTTACTTTTTGAAGTAAAAAAAATCAAATGTAAATTCCAGGAGTAGAAAGATCTATTTTTTATATTTATCTATGTTGGCACATCCTTGGCAAAGGTCTAGTCTTAAGTTTTTAGTATTTACAACGTGTATTCCAGACTCAGTAGAATTGTCCCTTGTAATCCTGATCACTTTATGTTGCTTTATCAAACTAAACGTAAAAGTCGGTTGTTAACAATTTATTTTCAGCTTTTTTGGAAAAACCTTTCTACCGAAACATCTGGAACATCCTATAGCAAAATCCTACAGCAAAGAATAGTTTACTAGGGGTGCCAAAAATTGCAAAGCGTGTAACATTCCTGTGAAACAAAACATGACTATCCTAAGAGTAAAGATAGTAAAGCCTGTGCTAAGGCAAATACACATTCAACTATGCAGATTGACATTTTAATAGCATTTACTACTACTGTGCTTTCTGCAGTAATTGGTAAGCTATTGAGAAAAGTTCTACTGTCTACTCAGAGTAGATGCTATGAATAAATCACACATGATATTTGCAAGCTGTATGTGGAATTTAATGTTGCAGGGCCAGACATGCAGACCTTGCTCAGACTGTAGTGTGATGTGAGGTTTGCCTATGAGGTTGGCCAATTTTGTACCGGACAGAGTTGTATTAGAAGGATCACTGAATTTTTGGCAGTAAAATGATTTTTCTTTTCCAGATGCCTCTATATACTGCAGGATGCTAATAGCAATGGGTAAGTTCCTTGTGCATACATGGTCATCTGGGAAACACAGAACTGCTGTGGTGCAGCACACGTGACTGCAAAATAGTGAAGAGTTGTGCTCGATTTCTGGCTTTCGCTCTTGACTGAGGCAGATCTGCACACTGCTGCCTCCGTCCTTGCTTTCACTGTGCGGTGCCCATGCCGGGGTGGTGATGGCTGTTTTGTACGCGGGGGCTCATAGGATGGGCCATTGGCATGTGTGGGCTATTCTTCTGTTACTGAGATCACTTGTCTGCCAGAAAAAACCCAAACCCACAACTGTTTGTAGCCAAGTCCAAAAGTTTCTCTCTCACACTTAGGATGGAGGCAGTCAGACCATCTGTATCTGCACATCCCTTCGAGTGGCGGAGCAGAAGAATGGAGGACAATTGTACTGTTTGAGACGAACCTTTTTGTTAGGAACTGCTGCATTTCAAAATGAGGAATTTGAAAAGTGCAGAGAAAAAGAGGACTTTAGGATATACAACTGAGAGCCAGAAGACATGGGCTTTGCTCTCAGCTCTACCATGAGTCTCCAGGGCTGCGTTTAGATAAGTACCATCCCCTACCAAAGAGGCTTTTGCTTGTTCCTCAACAAGCAAATGGAACAGATATGGTTTTTTCTGTTAGGCAGCTAGCCTCGTAACACTGCTCCATCAGGACTGATAATCATTAATATCTTTTAAACTTTGTAATCCTTTTTTTTCTTTTCTTTTTTCTTCTCCTTGAAGACAAAGGTCCAGATGTGGCTAGAGTGATGAATACAGCTTATGCAATAACTGCATTATCACTACCTCAAAGTGAGAATTGTTAAGATCACATTAAGAGTTGGAAGAAACCCATGAAGGATTGGGGACTGGCTGGACTTCCAACTTCCAGTTTTCAGGCTTCTGCAGTTTTAAAGTACCCAGCCTCCCAGTGCAGCACAGGAGGTTGTTCGTGAGATTTCTTTCTTATTTAAATTGCTTTGAAGAGACATAATGGAAAATAAAAATCCGGTTTCAGGTTTAACAACGTTCTGCTGGAAGTTGACTTTGTTATGGCTGGTGTCAGGGAGAGCAGGATCCTTGCCTGGAATCAGCTTTAGCCCAGCAGGAAGCCCAGTCGTATGACTCCTGTGAGACCCTCCTGTGTGGAGTTCTTCGGGTTCCCCTAACCTTCTGGTGGTTACACAGAGTAGTGAGAACGACTGTGAAGTCTACACAGACTGACACGAGGGAGCAGAGGTGGCTGCTCTTTCTGTTCCCTGGCACATGCTGAAACTCTGGAAGTGCAGACAGTGGGTTGGCTCTGAGAAGAATCAATTGGACAACCCCGGGCAGTTGCCAGTGGAAGTGTGGAAGTTTGAAATAGAAGCTCTATGATCCTGTTGTTGGTAGGACAGAGCTCAATGTTCGCCGTGATTTTAGTTTCAGAGGCCCTGACAAAGCTGGCTTTTGTTTGGAAAGTATTTAACATATAACATGGATGTATTTAATCTCTCTAAACTCTTTAAAAAATTAAGCATGTTAAATATAAAGGAATGTGGCCAGGACAGTTGTACAGGGCATGTGGTTCTGTAAATATGGGAGTGCAAAAAGGATAAAATCTCCAGTGGGAGTGACTTTCCTCAAGGTCACTTAAAAGGCATTTGGATACAAGTCAGGGCTGTTCCTGCTGTCATGCTGAGCGGGATGGAACTGAAAACCCTGGAGGAAAAGGTCTCACAGGTGCAGACGCAGGCACAGCCTTAATTTTTGCCTAGACGGAGGCTCCAAACGGAATAGTTTTGATCTGGCGCTTTTATATCCGCTTCGCTTGGGAAGCAGCAGGCAGTGGGAGACTTGCAAGCCCAGGAGCCTGCTACCAGTGCCAGGAGTCTGGTACCAGTGCAGCCAGCTGGGAGACAGGAACTCCATCTTGGGTGGAGAAGGTCGTGGTGCTGGGGCTGAAGTGGAAATCCAGGCGGTATCTTGTCCTAGTGCCGCTGCCATCAAGGAGTGCGTGGCAGCAGGGGATGCTGCCAGTCACCATGGCATCGAGCACAGACCTGGCAGTCAGGAAAACAGACTCACAGATGGTTTCATGCCAGTGCTGTAGTCACGAAATGGTCTGTAGCAAATCTAGTGGATCTGCTACTATTAAACCTAGACTTCTGCTCCTGCTCTGCATTTGGGTTTGAGGGGAGGTCACATATTCTCCATATGGGTCGCTGGGCAGCACGTCACTAAGAAAGCCTTCCGGAGGATTTTTTGGTCACCTGTCTCTGGCAGGTTGTGTGTGAAGCAGCATTTGTGTCTGTTCTTAACAGTTCTTTAAAACTCGCTTGTCATGACTTGGCCCCGCTAATAAAAATGGTGAGGTGTAAACAAGGAACAGCAGATGGCAACCAAGAGCTTGACGTCTAGTACAGAGTGCGGTAACGATGAGAAAGGAAAACTGCAGGATAATGAAGTAATTCCCCGTTGTTGGACTTGCAGATTTGCACATCAAGTAACAAAAAGTTGTATAGATCCATATGCTTGACAACCTGGGGATTTTTCTGATCATATCACTCGATCCAGTAAAAGATGCTATTACCTCCTGCAAACCTTGCCCCCTGTAGAATTTGTGAACCTTTCTCAAACTTGTAACCACTAGCGTTTCCTTTGCCCTACCTTCAGCTGTGATCTACTAGGAAACACTAAAAGAATAAGACACTGTTTAGGAAAACACTGTAAATTACATCTTACATTCATTTTTTTCCAAGCTGAAAATAGAATTCCCTAGTTTGCTAGACAATAACCTATTATCTCAGTATTACACATCAGTATATATTTAATGGAGGAATATGAGCATCTAAAGATAGGCACTTTATTGGATTTTTTGTAATATAGAGCAATAATCCAAACCTGAATTTTGATTTTTAAGTACATGAATCTTTTGAAGCTCCATCGGTGTCCTAAGTTAAGTTATTTTTCTTTCGCCTTACCCAACATGCCACAGCAAAAACATTTGTTATTTCCAAGTCAAAGGAAGCAGTTCCTTCTGTCTCTTCAGATTTGGTTTCTGTAAGCTTCTTTAATGCCTCCGGTTCTATCATCTGCACTGTGTGGAAAGCAGTAATTTGTGCTGACATCATCTGACTGCCCTGAAGAAAAAATATGTTGCATATCACCATGGAAAGGGAGAAATTTATCTATAATTTAGGACAATAATGGGGTTTAATTCGCAAAGTCTCATAGCATCTCACATACTGACAGAGTCTACTGTCATTAGCAATGTCTTGGGATTCTGTTGTGTGGATGTAATCAGTTATGACTGAAGGGAAATCGTTAGAAGGGCCTCAGTTTTGTAACCACGTCTGAGGTTTATTCTCCTTTGTGGCAGTTGTGCTTATGAGAACTCAGGAGCTGTTTGTTTTTCCAAGCAAGAAACCCCCCACCAATGATTGACATTTCGTGGGTGGGTGGGTGTGTATCGAGGTGCTGACACTGAACAACAGGCAAGGTCCTCCTCTCCAGCAGCCAGCCACTGTGACAGCCCGGGTTGATCCGGTGGGCTTTTGGGGGCTATTTGCAGTTCCTTAACCAGCCAGGCCAGCGCGGCTGCCCTGCCTGCAGCACTGCTGCACCGCTGCACTGGCCATGGGATGCCCTGCCTGCAGCACACCACTTCACTGGCCATGGGATGCCCTGCCTGCAGCACACCGCTGCACCGCTGCACTGGCCATGGGATGCCCTGCCTGCAGCACACCGCTGCACCGCTGCAATGGCCGTGGGATGCCCTGCCTGCAGCACACCACTTCACTGGCCATGGGATGCCCTGCCTGCAGCACACCGCTGCACCGCTGCACTGGCCATGGGATGCCCTGCCTGCAGCACACCGCTGCACCGCTGCAATGGCCGTGGGATGCCCTGCCTGCAGCACACCACTTCACTGGCCATGGGATGCCCTGCCTGCAGCACACCGCTGCACCACTGCAATGGCCATGGGATGCCCTGCCTGCAGCACACTGTTGCAGTGGCCGTGGGATGCCCTGCCTGCAGCACACCGCTGCAATGGCTGTGGGTTGCCACTGTCTCCCCATTTTCAGGCCCATGTGGTTCCCTAGAGCTCTCTGGGGGACCTCTATCCAGCAGCTTCTGTGACCTTACCTTTACCTTCCACATGCACTTATTGTATCTGTGTTTTTTTCCCAGCAGGTAGTCAGCATGGCCCTGTGTGCTGATGCTGCTGTATGGGTGCTGTGTGTATCCAGAGGAAGGGTGCTGGCGCTGGGGTTCAGCGTGGATCAGCTTAATATGGCCCTCAGAACACCCACCCAGTTCAGATCCATCTGCTGAAGCCCCAGAGCAGGACAGGGTGCTGTCTCCTGGTGTACTGCTGAGACCTCTGTCCTGCAGCTGTGCTCTTCTCCTCCATTCACCACTGCTGTAGGAGTACCAGGAGGGCAGCTTTTCCCACCAGTTGTGTAGTTTCCTTTCACTCTAGGATATTTTTCAGGTTGTAGACTGTGGGATTTGGGGTAGGAACTGCTCTTTATTTTGATACTGTGTATCTGTTTGTTGTATTTAATACATTTCACATGCATGTCTGGTTACTGGCTTTGCTGTGCTATATCCAATAATGGCACTATGAAGCTTTTAAAAGTGCTGTAGAGCGGTGGATGTTGTGCTTAGGCTTGATTACAAAACAGCCATATGTGTTTGGGAACAGGCCATCTCTTCCCTGCTGCCAGTGCCTTGTGCAAGCTGAGTAAGTAACAACATGCTTTGATTAGGCTTTTTAGTCCTGAAAAGCAGAGCTGTGTAAACCCAGGATGGCTGTTTCGGGGGCCTTGTTGCAAGGCTCCTGCCTCCACCTTTCATCATCCAGTTTAGAGCTAATGGTACCTTGAAGCTAATGAAGCCTTGGCTTCATTAACCAACACAGCATCTTTCGCTCTACAGCTTTTCCTTGTACAGACCTGATGGCTCCCTGTTTAATACTCACATAGCACATCTGAGTCAGATATCAACCTACTTTGCTAGGCACTTGAAGTACCACTATGTAGGGGAACGAAGACAGTGGGTTGATTGACATTGATAATATGCAGCTGTGGCCTTGCTTTGATGATGTGCAGCTGTGAGCCTGCAGCAAAGTGGTTAAATAGCTCTGAGGAGTAGGGGAGGAAAACCTGGATGAAGCAGAGCCAAGGAGTGTGGTCTGCTCTCCGGAGGATGGAGGGACCGGGTGGGCAGTGGAGTTTGACCAATGGTAAAGCTTTTTGCTGCTTGCTACTTTGTGTTGCGTTATTTCCTGACTGCCGTAACTCAGTCGCAGCACCACTAGTCCTGTTTTATAGGTCAGGGAAAAAAAGTAAACTGACAGAATGAACTTTAGACCAATTGTGTGAGAAATTGGTGGTAAAATGAGGATTAGAATCTAGTTATCAGTTCTTAAAAATTCAGTCACATTTCTGTGCTGCTTCCTTAGAGGGTGGGATGGATTTATATCACATCCAAGCCTTCCCAGTATTTAAGAGATGAGCTGCTTTGACTTCTTCCTCAATCCTAGCAAAGGGCTGGGTCTAGTTTCAGAATAGTCTTCCAATAAATAGATGACAGGTTTGCTACCCACTGCGTGCTGTTTGCTGTAGAGTTCAGTATGTTAATACACAGCAGATGGAATTATCTATGTTCTTGGTTCCTGTATGTGTTAATGTAGGCACAGAAAGATTCACTCTGTAAGAATTTAACAATTATGTACTCGTGTGACATCTGTAGATATGTAGACTAAAAACAGAACGCGTCATCTAGTGTCCTCCCTACTACAGACCACAGGATTCTTACCTCTCATGCATAACTTCAGGTTAATCTAGAACATAATTTTAAAACTTCCACAGTTTTTAACATCTTGACTTCAGATGATGAAGAATAACTCTATCCCTAGGTAGCAAGGTTTGACAGTTAATTAAATCGTTTGAAGTTTGCACCTTGTTTCTATGTTTTAGCCACTCTGTGTCTTTATGTCCTTGTCAAAGGTCCATTTGCACTCTGAAATCTCCCTTATTAGCTAAGTTTAGACTCTAGCTTCATTTTGCATAAGCAAAATAGATTAGCTTGCTTGGTGTCTCATTTATAAAGCAGGTTCTTTTCCCAGGCCATAAATCATTCTCGTAGTTCTTTCTGTAATTTGTCAAGCTGCTCACAGCTCTGATGTCCACAGTGTTGGGTCTTGGTCTCGCTACATGCTCAGTGGATTGCTTCCTTCTGGATTTTATTTGATCCTTGCTTGTTTATTAAAGCATCACCTTTGTTCTTTCGGTTACTGGCTCATAATGCTGCCTTTCTGTCCCGGGATGTCTTCAGCTAGCATGGCTATAGCATAGCTCATGTTATACAACATATAAGACAATATATTGCCTCTAGTTTCAGAAACCATGTTTCTATTGAAGAGATAATGTATCTGATTGAATAGGTGATACCTTTGAATCAGTGAGCAACAGATCTGACTCACTGGGTCATTTATTTGCTTGGTAAGTAGTACAAATAAGGTAATTAACAAAGTATCTGGCTTAGTATGTGACCTGGGGTTTTTTGTATCCTAAATAATTAACTTGTGTATGTGAGTGAGAGTCCTCTATAGCTGTCCATAAAATCTCTGTCAGATTGGTTTTGTGACATGTCTATCTCAGTGTGTGGTCAAAAACAATAGTTTCCCTGTTGTCACATACCATACAGCAGCAGTCCCTCTGGATGTGAACATGAGCTAAATATAAACATGTGATACATTTGCTTGTCAGTAAAGGTGCTATATGTTTAGAATTCAACTGGAACCTTACAATTTCTTATACGTAACTGAGTTTCCAGAGACAACTATGTCTTGGATAGCCAAAAATCTATTCTGAGTTCTACCCAGTGCAATCTACATTTCCATCTGCTCGTTTTTTGTGGCAGTCTAAAGCGTGCCAGTGTGCAAGAGAACAAAAGCAATCCCATTTTCACTAGGCTCGACCAGTGTCTGCGATTTGCTTTGTACTGTCCCATTTGAGGCAATAGGAGTAATCAATTTAGCGGGATTGGCACGAAAACAGACAGATCGGGCTAGATCAATGTTGAACTCATTTTTTGAGGATTTTTCTTGCTGAAAATTTAAAAAAAATACTTTGTCATCATTCCAGACAAAATGCTTTGATTTTGTATATGTTGTAAACATCCCAGTCACAGAACTGGAGATGTTCTGAGGTGGAATGCTTCCAGTCTCTGACTGCCACTGCTTGGCTTTCCCAGAGCTTCTAAAGTATTTGTATTCCTTTCTTTCCAGTTCCTCTACTTCAAATGGCCATTTCCCGATACCGGGAGCAGGAGACCTGCCTGGTGTGAAGCACCTGCAGCCACTGGAAATTCAGAGTGGGGGTGGGTATTTCTGCCTGCCCCTACCTTGTTTCCTACAGATGTGCCCTGACTGGTCGTGACTGGTTGTTCTACCTAAATAACATTTTGTTAAGGTTTCAGTTACTTCAAAGCACGATTAATTTTTGTAACAACTGTCTGTGGGAGGCTGTTTTCACCTGGAGACAGTTGTTGAATGTGAGCAGCTGAGAGAAGGGTGAATCCTTTGCCATTTGAGCTGTGGTTTGTCCAGAGAACCACATTCATCCTCCCAGTTCTTGGTGACGTGAATTCCTTTAATCCTTGCACTTTTAGAAGATGATGTGCTTGGGCTGCTGTCACTGAAACATAGAGTTAAGCAGTCTTAGAACTTGAAATGAAAGCAGCTGGAAGTCAAGGTGCTGGAAAACAGTTTCTCCACAGACCAGTTACACTGGCTGAGAAAGGAGGAAAAACTTCCCAGTGCGCTTATAATGATTGTTTCTTTATAAAGGCTAGATGTGTCAGGACAAAGAATTTAAAATGGCTTCAACATAAATGTTTTAAAAAGAACATGGAGCAAGAGGCAGCTTAACCTGAATTTTATCAACCATTTTATGTACAGGAATTTTAAGCACCCCCTAAAGAATACTTTTGTTATAGTTGAAATTGAAATAACTAGAGTCCGAAATAAATTCACTAAGTATTTATTAAGGTGGGAAAGCAAAAACAGCGCTGGGCGGCCGGGGAGTCGCAGCTCCATCCAGGCTCGCAAATTCCGACAAGTAACACAGCCCTTTTATTCTCAACTTCAAGGCTGGTTTAAGCAAACAGTTATGCTCTCAGTCCCGTAGCAAGAAGCTGTATATTACAAAACTAAACTATTTTTACACTAAAGTCTAGATGAAGACAAAGGTTGTCATAGTAACATGAGATTATGGTTTAACATTGGCCTTGAGAAAGTACATCTCCAATCTCATGGTTAACAGTTAACTCTTTTTCTCGCCAGACAAAACATTCTCAAATCTGTTGCAGCAAGATCATTCCTTTTGTTAAAAACCCCTTTGATCAGCAAATTACCCTGAGTTACTTATTACACTTTGATGTCAATAAAGACATACATGCTGTAGAGAATCATGGTGCTGTGCTGTTGACTTAACACTAGCTATTTTCTTCTCCGTTTTTTGGTATTAGAGGAGAGAAGTCTTCTTTAATTAGTGATCGGTTGCAGTGAGTTTCAACACACTGACTGATGGATGTGATGTGTGGCTCCCTTTTACATGGGGGGAAAGGGTAGAGGGTGCCTGGTGTAGCTGCACCCCTTGATGGTAAACACTCGCTCCCCAGGCCCGCGGCGCTGGAGGGGCAAAGCTCCCAAAGGCCGTGCTGTAAGGCTCGGTGTGGCCCGCTAATGTGAAGGAGGGGTGTAAAGCAGGTGAAAGTGTGTGCTTAGTTGGGGAATTATTATTTTTTTGATATGACAAACATGAATGCATCTTTTTCCCTATTGAAACTGGATTTTGAGATTTGCAGAGAAAAAAGAAGGAAATGTGTTCTTTTTCTCAGTTAAAAGGCAGACATGTTTTTGACTGAATCAGATATCTTTTGTAAAACTTGCCATTTTGCTAAAGGTGTCATGCTCAGTCAGAAAAGTGGCTGCTGTTTATTGCTCGGTGTAAATACCTTGTCTCTGCATGAGTGCTACCCAGGGGTCGGGGGGTCGGTCCTTTCTGAGTGTGTGTCTGCCCCAGTGGCAGCCTGAGGAGGATGTCCTGGGTTGTGAGGAAAAAAAACCCTGGGGTTTTAAAACAGGAGAAGACTTCCTGTTTGTGTTTGCTACTCTAAAGGATTTAAATTTAATATTTCCTGTATTAAATTCTACTCCTTTGTAGACTGGAAGGTTAAGGAACAAGGTGCAAGTGAAACGATTACTGCAAGGAATCAGGAGCAAGGTGGCACAGGACTTCTGGTTATTTAAAACTGGTTTGGCCTTTTTGCACTTGTTTTTTTCTACTTTAACTGAATAATTTGTGTTTTGGAGAGAAGAAGCATAAATGGTGTTAAAGTTTCATCATCACCCTTCAATTTAAGATGTGAGAATGACAAATAAAGAGGCCAAAGGCCTTTCATAGCGCCTTAGCAATGTCAAGGGAAGCTAGCCTTGATAAAGTGTATATTTCTAAATTTTCTAAACCTTCTTTCAGATTAATCCCTTTGGCTTTGCTTAATTCTCACAAGAAAAAGCTCTTTTTTGATATGTAAAATTTATAATCCATTTATAATCAAACTGTTCTGTGTTTGCTTGAGACCAGTTCTTTCTGGCGGTCGGGCTACCAGCATTGGGATCAGGGAGGCTGTAGGAAGTGACTGGCACAGGAGAGCAGGAATGTGTGGATTAAAAAGATAAGAGTACCTGTGTTGGGAATGGAATTTGGACTTTCAAGCCAACAGAACTTCCTCTCTGCTCTCAAAGCAGAGCTACGGGCCTTTGTCAGCTGGAGCCGAGGCGGAGAGAGGAAGGGAGAAGCTGTTCATTAGTGCCCAGGGGCTTTAATGAGGTGGCTTTGGCAAACTGGTGTTGTACGGAACAGTGCTCTGCTTGCGGAGGAATCATTCCAAACTGTCTGTGACAAAGACCACAATTTCAGAGAAGAGTGGTCACAAATGAGCGCGGAACATTAGCTTGTGATATAGTAGCTTATTTTGGTATCCCCCCCAGCCCCACCCCCACCCCGCACCTTACATTACTCTCCATCTGGCTAACTGAAGTCAATCACTGTGTGGTGGGCATGGAGAAATATCACATTCCCCAGCTCCCCCAAGTTCTGCCTCCGCCAGCTTGTACTCAGGGCTCTCCTGCCTGAGATATTACTTCCCGCTACCCCTCCCATGTCTGCACGGGTTCCTTAGTTAGGGAAGCCTCCAAAGCTGCAGGAGTAGAACTGATCTGAGTGTACACACTGTTAGTATGAGGTGCTGTTCCCTGTTAAACCAAGAGTAATGCTGTTTATATTAAGTTAGGCTCTCCAAAACACAGCTGCACTGAAAATGTCAGTCCAGCCCGTTTGTCCTTGCACTCATG
The DNA here is from genome assembly GCF_015220075.1 of Falco rusticolus. NCBI lineage: Eukaryota > Metazoa > Chordata > Aves > Falconiformes > Falconidae > Falco > Falco rusticolus. Next base: position 23,162,929 of record NC_051193.1, read on the forward strand.
TAGTGCCTGGGCATGGGGCAGCAGGGTTGTGAGCCTGTAGGGAACTGCAGATCTCCCAGGTCTGTTTCTCTTCCTTGTGCTTTGCCAGGCAATTATGATCATCACATTGAGGTTTATGTCGGCTTCAGTGCTCTTTTGCAAATTACCTTTAGGGTGTTTCTTATTACCTTATTATGTGTGCTTGGAAAATACTTCAATTAAAGCAGATTAGTATTTTATTAATACAATTCGTATCCAGGTTGTTTTCAGGCAGCTGCAGTAAGAAGAGATGGAATCTCAGAGGAAGTGGTACAGAGGATAAAAGACTCCCAGTTGGAAAGGTTATGTCTGATACATCACTCTGTATTGCAGTTTTCACAAAAGATAGCTTTGAACTAACTAGTAACTGCAAAACATAGAAATACTCTGTGTGTTGCTAATCTGTGAGTGTTTGGGAAGTGCTGGGAGCAATCAGTGCTTTCAGGTACATTTGAAGGGCTGTGTGCAGTGGTCAATATTTCTGCAGTATTGTTTCCCCAGGAAGTTATTGACAAAGGAAACCTCGTTATTTTGAGAGGTTTTTAACTGCATGAGGAGGCTGAGGTACAAAGAGGCTCAGGTGTCACCCTGATGGTCTTCTCTGTGCAGGTGCTGTAGCCACCTGCTGGTAGTGGCTCTGCCACTGGGAGCAGTTGGGGAGGTGGAGGTCTGAACGAGATGTGCAGAGGTTTGCGATTGTGCTGCTCAGCTCCGTAATGCCTACATGTCAGACAGGTGTCTAAGGAGGCAGGTTGCACAAAACTGTAGGCAACCAGCTTGTGAAGACACAAGCGGGGCGCTTTTCTAGGTAAGCAGCTCAGAATGCTGGTTTTGTTCGCTTGCTGGCCAGGCAGGTTACATGGGGTCAGTCTCGGTGGCTAAGCATGGTCAGATGTTACGTTCTTAAGTATAGCAGATGTCCAGAGCATGAGTTTGGAAGCAGACTGGAAGGGGACATACAGGCTTCTGTGAACCCGGAGTTAAGGAATTGTGTGCTGTAGGCTTGGCACATGGCACGTGGAGGACTTACTACTTGTGTAGTCTTTATTATATGACGCCAATCCACAGAGTTGCAGCCTCTGACCTAGGGTGCCTGTTGTACATGTGTTGCACTGAGGCAGGATAGAGCCTTGGCTTCCAGGAGCTGATGACCTGTAAAACAAGATGCCAGGAGCAGAGCAATGGGGATTTAAAACTAGTGAGCCTGACTAGAGGTGATTCAAGCCATCCTGAGCAGCACTGAGCAGGCGCTGTGTCCGCAGCGCAGAACTTAACGGAGGTGTTGTGTGGAGGCTCTTCACTTCTTACTCAACTGCAGGTTTACAGGTGCTCTAAGGAGGGAAGCTGGTCTCAGAAACTGGTAGCCATCCGCATGAGGAAGGCTGGATTTCACTGTTCATTAAACATCAATGATTTCTTCCCCCTCTGAGGTCAATGATGCTGACTGTGCAACCTCAGATCCTAACCTGTGTACAATCCTCTTATGTCAGGGTCACCTTAATCCAGTGGGGTGAAAAATGCGAGCTGTGAGCCTGCCAATTGGATATTAGGAGTTCTGGCTACTGGGTCGCTATTTATTGCAAGCATTATTGGTTTAAATAGCAAATAAATAAATAAATAAATGTTTTATTTTTACTTCTATCACCATTTAGAAAACAAATCGGGTCCATCATCAGGTTGCTGAAGGGGAAATTTTCTGATGAATGCAGCATTGCAATAGTTGATTACTTTTTGTAAGGCAAAAGACAAATAGCCCGTTTCATGAGATGTGGCTTCAGGGCCAACTGTGTGTTCTGCTAAAAAGATTAGTGTTACTGTACAGCTCGCAGGGGCACAGCACTGAACTGCTTTCTGGTGCTTGCACTGCAACTGGCTCCTCGTGTTACGAGCTCTGAGATGGGGTCATGTCATCTGCTGCTCCTGTTTGTGCACTTTAATTTGGAGAGGTTTTTTTTATCTTGCAGCAATTTAAAAAATCTAATTCATCTACCTACCAGTATAAAGGATGATTACCTGGCTGTGTTTTAGTTAGTCATCTAAATAAGGGGAAGATGGGGAACAGCCAAAAAGTGAGACAGTTCTCAATTTTTTTGATATGTTCAGGAGTTTTGTCTTAGCAGCAGGAAAATAAGCCATTCCTGTAGCTGAATTCAGCAGTGAATAGAGTTGGCTCAGCTGGTTCCTTCACCTTCCGTTAAGAGCATTTGGAGCAAGGCTGAGCCTTGCTGAAATCACTGGCGCTTGTTGGCAAGCAACCAGCAGGCAGAGAGGAGAGCCATGGAAAGAAATGGTTTTGCCCAAGACTGAGGTTGCTGTGTCGATTCTCCTCATGACTTTTCTTTTTGCATTGATAGTTCAGCAGGTGCTTTGGGTCTGTGGCACCCCTCTTTCTTCTCCACACTTTCTCTGTGTGCTTGAACAAGTCACTTGGCTTCTCTGTGCTTCCTCATGGGGAAGCTGAGAGGATAAATGCATTATAAACTGGGAAAATGCCATGTTAATAGGCATCACATACATGTATTTCAGTAAACACACATCAGTAAAAATCTGGCTGTTACAGTGGTTGTATTACACCTCCCAAACTGTGCAAGGAGGTTCTGCTTGTGTTTGCAGAAGGTGGAGTGGTAATGCAAAGTGATACAAAGCCTGGCAGTCGTTTCAGTAGGGGAAGGCTGCTGCAGCGCAGTGGTGATTTACACTTGGCAGGGTCAGCTTTCCTACCCCAGACAAAAAGCCTGGGCCAGGGGACTGGGTTGACCTTACCTGGTTTTAGGAGTGGGTTGAGGGGGGCTATGGTTGCTTCCTCTCTTAGTGAAATTCAGAGCTGTTCAACCAGTTGGAGGTCCAGACCTAAAACTGAAGGGTAAGGAGTTCATAGAAGCAGGGGGGGGTTCTTCTTTCTCTGTGTTTCCCCCTCTTCTTTCCCCTCTGCTCCTTCCACCTGCCTCTTCCCTTTTCCCAGGCTGATGCCTTCATAGGTCCTAAATTCAGTCCCCACAGATAACACAGTGAGGGCATTGCTGTATTATATTGCTAAATTAGCCCTATTTGTTCTTTTTCAGTGTCTCGTATGACAAATTAAAGTAAAACATTTCAAAAATAAAAAAGTAAATCTACCAGAATTACCAAATAATTCATGAGCCCATAACAACTAAGAGTTTGCATTTTATTATGGATTCCATGTGGTGCCCCTTTTCCATGACAAGTTAATGTGAACTATACCTATTCAGCTTGATTCACGTGCCAGTCCAAGCTTCCCTCACCCAGGATATTCAGTTGCTTTAGGAGTACTTCTAAAAATTGCTCTGGTGGTGTCTGCTTCAGGCTCGGTTCATGCAAAAGACATTTTCTTTAGCCCAAAAGGAGTGACTTACAACAGCTGGAACATCAACCCAATGAGGTAAAGACTAAGATGATTTGTATTTCAGGAGAATGAACATTCCAACTCCCAAACCCACTGAGTTTATTGGAAGCTGGGCAGAAGATCTTGCTGTACGTGTTCTGTCAGTGTGATTGTTTTCTGACTTTTTAACAGAAAATTCAAAAATGTAGGCAGAGGAATAGAATAAAAAAGTGGAATACTGGACAGTATACCTTTCAGTGATGATATTTTTGGATGCCTGCTCTGGTAAAGGCCAATTATTTTGCTCTGCGACTGAGTCAAACTGACAGAAAAGGGGAGAACGAATTCTGGTAAGGTGGAAATACCCAGTGATTTACAGTATGCAGGCCAGGCCAGGTGCATCTATGGATAGAAGCTCCTGAGTCTGAATCTTCATGCAGTCAGCCTCTTAAGTTAATTAACATCTTACTCTATTTGGGCCATAATAATCAACTGACGGCTACAGAAATTCAAAGTGAGGTTCCTTTCTTCTCTTCATCAGACATTTATCAGTTTATTACCACCACAGCTTGATAACGGACTTGTGAGGATTTCGATATTGACCAGTTTCCTAGAGATGCAGAAGTGAAGTGACTGGCCCAAAGGTTGTGCAGCAAGTCAGTGGCTGAGCTGGGAGCGTGCCGCCTGTGGCTCCAGTTAAAATCCTGCTTGCTTTCTTGCCTCCCAGCGGGAGCATACAAGCAAGTTCTGTTTTGCGTATGGTTGAGTTTGTTCCTGCTGTGATCGGGGAAGAAGATTTTGCATTGCATTGTTGGTGTTCTTTTAGAGCCTTCTGCTGCTCTACAGAGGAAAAAAAAAAAAACCAAAACCAAAAAAGAAACCACACCAAACAGAAACTGTGGGGAAAATGCTTTCTGTCACTGCTTTTCATAATGTTGCAGGAGAGGATGATTACTTCTTCCTTGTGGCTTCTAGAGCAGCAGTAGAGACATCATGACCTCCAAACAATACCTAGATGTAAACATTTTGGTAAATCTTTTTTGATTAAAGACCTAGGAAAGGAGGAAGTTTTAGACTGTTCTTTTCTCCTGTGCTTGAAAGGCTCCTCTAACTGGGTACAGTGGGGGCTGTGTTCCTGCTGAGATCTCCTTCAAAGCCTATAGCAGCAGCGTTTAGTGTCTGAAGTCCCAGGCTGTCTCCTTTGGAGGTAGACCTGCACAAGAAATCTGGGCAAGACAATCATTTGGTTTGTCTAGGTCACTATAAATGATGTTCTGAAGCCTGCCTTGCTGGGTTTGTCAAGGCATCCTGTCTTTATTTTGGGGTCTGATAGAGGCGTATGATAAGAGAAACATTTTGGCGTGTTGAACAGCCAGGGAGGTCATTCCTGGGGAGTACAGAAAGATACATGACATTGTTGTGTACTTAGGAGGGCGAGAAGGCTGGGGAAGTCATTTTATTTGTAGTTAGGCAGGCTTTGGCAAGGGCTAGGTAAACAGGAATTATAGCTGAAAATAAAACCAAACCACCCCTTCCTTAGAAGCTTGCCTGGATTCATTTCTATGCTTCCCGTGTTCTAACAGGGCAGTCAAGGAAGCCTTTCTGGGATTGTACGTGCTCTAAACACCACTCCTGTTAGACCCTTCTCTTTCTCCTGCCAGCTGGCACAGCCTTTTGAAGTCATCACCATGCTATGCTTTGGGCAGAATTATCCCTCATGTAACTTCGCTGATGTAAATCAAAAGATGATTTGAGGTTTCTGGAAATGCATTTTCTGTCTAGCCTGCCTGTATTTTTTTTTTCCTCTTGCCTTTGTGCATGACATCACTCAACCAGTGTGGTAAAGTCAGGAGTATTCTGGGACACTGGATTTGTGCAGCGGGTGCTATGGAAAGCACATAGTGCTGGATAGATTGGTTTCTCTAGCTAGTGTGTAAGTTGAGTTCTAGGCTAAATCCTTTTGGATTAGATAAGTGAGAGGAAGAAAGACTATTTCTAGAGGGTATTTTCTTTCCATGTCCCTGATTTTTGTGTACTTTTGCTCTGAACTGGACTCAGTGCATTTGGCATGTTTAATCTGTTTGATCGATTCCAATTATAAAGATTTGAAGTAGCATCCAAAAAAAAGGCCAGTTCCTTCAGGATGGGACTTGGCAGTCAGCACAGCACTTTGTCACAGCTCTGCTTGACAGCATGCTGCATGCTATTCATATCTCTTCTTATCTTTCCCAGGTCCTGGCTGGAGGAGAAGCCCTGTAGGCTGGGGTCTGCAGACAGAACTCATGCGGCCCTGGTGTTCCCATTCACATATGATGTGTCCTGTAACAGCAACAATATCTTTCACACAAATGCTCAGACATTCCTAAAACCAGCCATCTGGAATACTCAGGCCTTATTCCTTTGTGTTGATGGTTAATGGTGGTCTAAATACCTTGTCTGGTCCAAATATATGTTACTTTTTTTTTATTGTGCTATATCCAGGCTGTCGCGTATTTGAATCTTACATCAACCTGAGAATTATCATGAAAGTCAAACAGATCAAACCTACGCTACTGGAGCAAGTGTGGAGTGAGGCTCAGAATATTCAAAACACTCTTCCCTTCAGACCTGTTGCTCCAGGCGTGCTAAGTCTCTGAAGATGTAGTGGCTGGAGCGTATGCACTATGCTTTTTGAGGCTTTTTGTGGGGAACAGAACAGTCTTGATTTAGATAAGAGATGAGGCAAGTGGATGTGCAGCAAGAGAGAGCTGTGAAGCCGGGGGAGGTGGGAATCGGGGCTGAAGGCAGAGATGTTGGGGATCTGCTTGGGAGGGCTGCACGGAGGTGCTGTTGCGAAGCAGCTGTGAGCAGGCACCACGAATGCAGGGCCGGGGAATGGGCTGTACAGACGGAGACAGAAGGTTGAGGCCGGGGAGGCAGCTGTGGGACGACGGGTGGGCCTGAGAACTGAGGAAGATGGGGCTGAGCTCAAATGAGAGGAAGAAGGACCGCTACAAGCACATGTGGTAGTTAGGGTCTGGAGGTAAAGTGACTGAAGACAATGTGACTGTGCAGAGTGGGGTTATCCCGCAGATGTGTCTTAGACGCTAGATGTGTGGAAATAGGCTTAATTTTACCTCTGAGTCGCCAAACTGAGAAGGATGAACAAGAGAGCTGACGGGATCAGCAGCGTGTGGCATGGGGCTGGGAAGCTGCGGGGGGCTGGGCCCAGGAGGCAGATGTTCTGTGACACGGGGAGGGTCTGGTGAGCCCAGCAGGGACAGGGCCACAGGGGCTTTGAAAGGCAGGGACGGGAGTCTGGGTAGAGACCCTCATAAGTGCAGTACTCAGAGTGCCTTCCCTGATTTTTTTCATTACAAGTGGAACCTTCATAGAAATGCCTTGAGATAGTTTCAGTTCCCATGGTTCTTCCAGTTTTCCACTATCCTTTCCCTGATTTGCAATTCCAGCTGGACAAGCTCTTGACATGAGTGCCTAAGCTGATTGACAAAACACCTGCTAGACTGACTTAACTGGGATTCTGCCCTTTCCCCTTAGGAAAAGTCCTGGTCTTTTGCAAAAAGAAATAAGGACACGTCAGAGCCCTAAATGTACACTGGGGCTCCGGGCCAGTTCCACCTTTACAAAAGGAGTTTACTGTAAAAACTCCTTTCTTTCTTTTTTTTTTTTTTTTTTTTTTTTTACAAAAAAAGGGTAGGGTTCATGATCTTCTGTTACATTTTTGACACATCAATAAAGTATGAGAACTACCTTTTTTTTTTTTAACAGAAAGTGTTACTATTAGTGAGTAATAAATGATACAGGCTTGCAAATACACTTTGTCAGGATGCTTAGCTTTCCATTTCTCCTGCCTTTATAGACAGTTCTGGCATGGCTGGATTTGTTAACAGAGACTTCAGCTGAGATGTGATGTGCACACCATGCATCATCCCACACTAGCTGCAGGATCAGGAATTAGTCTGTCCTCTCAACCTCTGCTCAGGCTTCCTGAGGCAGGAAGCATTGTAAAAGCAACATCTGCCCTCAGAGAGGGTGGAAGGTCCAGTCTGTGTCGTGCTCTGCTGCTTGCTGTCAGCTGAGGCATGGGGTTTGCACATGTGTGATTTGTTTTGTTTCACAGCTGCAGGGTGAGTGTAGAAACATCATCACCTACATGAAGGAGCAGAGAAACATAAAAGGTTAGGGGAAAAGCTGTTCTGTCCAAAGACATGGACCAAAATCTCCAGAGAATATCATCCATCTCTAGTCTTTGCCCTACGCACTCAAATACACACAGATGTGCACATGTGGAGACTGGGAGCCTTGATGCGCAAGTAAAAGGAACAAAAATCAATACGTTGCTGACATTAGGAAGATAATGGTGTGTTGTACTTCTGGTGCTAGGATCAGCTCTCTAGTGTGTAGTGAGCAGAGCTTTCTAATGCTTAGGAGCAGTAAGAAATTATTAATATTTAAACATATATGCCTTTTCCATTCCACTTTTCCTGAAAGGCATGCTATTATAGATCATGCTATCCCAGAGGCTGTTAAGAAAATGGACGCTGAGTGTTATGTTGATGTCTTTTTTTTTTTGTTTGGTTGTTGTTTTTTTTTTTAATTGTTTCTTTTACTCTTTCCTATCCCAGTATTGCTGATAGAACTGTCATGCCATCCTTGTAAATATTCTGGGATGGAAGAACTGACACAAAGAAAAATAATTGATGTGGGATATTGCCATCTCTCAGACTTTCACCTGTTTGCCAGAGCTCCCCGCTGTCTGGGTTGAAAACTTTATTCCTGTATAGCAAATGAAGAATCAAAGCAAAGGGATTTTGGAATTATATTCTCATATTTTTGGGGTCCTGGCTTGCTCTGATAATGGAATTATTTGAGAGGTCACTGCGGCTTTCAGGATGCTTAGGACTTACAGGAAGTTGAATGAGAAGTCAATGAGTAATGAAAATAGTGAAATCTGCTTACTCTGCAAATGTACGTAGGTAGTGAGACAGTGTCTTCCTTTAAGATAGTGTAAAGTGTTGCAAAAATGGAAGAAGTCTAGTCCCTGCAGCCTGGTGTGTGCACCAGGCTGTAGATAAATCAATGCAGCCCATTTATAACCATCGCTATAAAAGTTACCAAAAAGTCCTCTCGTGGGTGACAAGTGCATTTTGCTTACAGTGGTACGGAGCTGGTGCTGTCTCATAATGGAGAGGACTGTCTGCGTAATACAGATCTTACCACCCTTCATAAATACAGAAACTGATGAAGAAAGTCAAGTGACTGGTCCCAAACTCTCTCTGAAATGTGAAAATTCCAATAGTTAAATCATATATGAAGGACTAGAACCTGGTCCTTAGGAGTAAGCACCTTAATTTTGTGTGGTATGAGAAGAAAAAGCACAGAGGTGATTAAGGAACTGGAAGTTTCTCTGTCAGCTCTCAAGGCAGAGCAAGAAAAGGACAGTCCCAAGCAGATGAGTCATTTTGGCAGGGCAGGACTTGCTATGGACTTCTCATGGGTGAAAGCTGGGAACAGTTGTAGTGTCTTCAAGGGCAGTGGTTGAAGAGAGTGTATTTAAAACATGATTTAAAGACCACAGAAATCACCATAAAGATTTTGCTTGTCTTCAGTTGTTTCCTTTTGTGCAGGGAGAGTGATTTCTCAGTGGCACCAATAACCTGAAGTGCTGCATTCCTGTATAATTGCAGAGGGAGGTGGGTGCCCATACTGACCACCTGTGTCTGATACGCTTTTCAGCACAGTGTTTCCACCTGGTGCTAGGTGGTGAGGGCCAGGGGCACTACCTTAGGCTCTCCTTGTCCATCTATGAGTTCTCAGGGAGATGATAAGTCTGCTCTGCTGCCTTCTCACGCCAGCTCAGCCCTACCCCATCCATGCAGTCACACTGACTATTGCCAGGGTGCAGCAGCTGGGAGGGAGTGTTTTGCAAGCATTGCTTATTCTGCTGCTGTACCCATGCAGGGAAACTGATTTGCTTCGTCCTGAATTGAATTCATTGCTCTTTCTACAATAATTGATTATTCTGCTTGAATCATCAGGTTTCTTAGACTTCAGGATTACAGACAATTTTTAAATGCCAGACTTGCAGATACTAAAAAGTAACATTGGATTTCATTATTTGTTAAGTTTTCTGACACCTCTTTCAGTTATGACAGTCTTGAAGGTGTTGTCTCTGAACCAGCATTAGTCCTTCTTCAGCACATCTTTGTCCTGCAGACACATTTGGCAAACAGAGCATTTGATGTGCTCTCAGGACATGCAGTGGCAGGGGAGAGGTCACAGTGCTGTGGGGGCTTTGGTCGGAGCTGGGTGTGGATCCACGTGCCAGTCAAGTGTGATGGGAAGTGCTGGATAACGTGTGTTCTGTGAGAGGCAGTGATAACTGCTCCGTAGTTTCTGCTACGAGACCTCCACTGTATGCAGGCATTTAAAAATAAATAAACATTCGGTTTTATCTTTGTTTGTCATAACTGCCCTGAAAATGTAAGCAGGAAAAGGGTGACTAGTAACTAACACATGGGTAAGAACAATCCTGCTGGAACAAACAAAGTACCTTACATTTAAATACTTAATCTCTGATGAAGTTTAGTAATACGTAAGGTGCTTAGGGAAGAATATAACAGCATAGTACTCAAAATACAGGTATATCAGAGATTTCTGCAAGGAAAAACCCATATATACTGGTTTGCTTCATTTTCTTTTTAATAATTCCAAATACATCTGCCTTTTTACTGCCCCTGAGTGTCGAACTAACGCTTTCATAGACCTGTTCATGATGACTCCCATATTACCTTCTTTAGGGATAGTAAGTAATCTATTGATAAATACATATAGCTAGCATTGGTTTACCCTTGGGTGCATTACTGTGTTTTAAGAATGTTGAACTTGAATGCTCATTCAGCGTTGTGAGATTTTTCTGAAACTCCTTGCAGTCACATTTAGATTTGATTACCTGAAATAACTTTGTATCCTCACCAAGCCAATCAAGCAAGTTTCCTATTCAAGCCACTTAGTTGTGCGACTGCAAGGCAATTTAGCTTTGAGAGAAGACACTTTGAGTGCGTGTATGTTTTGAATATAAATACAGGTTTTCATGCTGATATTATTCTGCGAACGATGGTATAGCTTTGCTAACTCTTTTTTTAGATTTAAATGTCTTAATAAAATCACTAAGGCTAAAGTCCAGGATTTAAAAAAAATATGATTATACCTGTGGATAACGGGTAGGGTAACCTACTGCATCCAGTATCAAATCTCGCTTGTGCGCCCAGAGACAACACTTAGACTCCACAGTTCTGTTCTTGTTAGTTAATGCAGTTCTTGCATTTAGAGAAGAATGCATATTTCCTCTGGAGATTAGGAAGCAACACTGAAAGCGCATTTATTTTACTTATTTAAGGGCAGAAATTAAAGTGTCGTCTTGCTTTTTACATCCATAACTTCAAATTACTTCAATATGCTGAAGTAATCTAGCTATTGTGTCAAATTGTAGCAGTAAGTAGAGAGTTGGCAATAGCTGATAACATAGTTGCTCTATAATTATTTGCACTGGTAAAATTAATCCGAAAAAAAGCAGTGCTTTGAGAGCAACCACAAATGGACCTCATAGGGTGAGCCTGCTATCTGAAAGTAGTTTTTAAATCCTGTATGAATTTTAAAGTACAGAAAAGGCTTGATTAAATCGTAAAGAAAGTAAAGTCTCTTTTCTGTAAAGATGCAATAAAATAAGGGTAATAAAGCATTAATAATACCAATTTCCTTATGGACTATTGGCTTGAAATGATTTCAGTAGGTACAGGATTTGGATGAACAAGGCAAACTCTTTGGAGGATGAATTTCTTTAAAGGGAACTAGAGGTTCTTACAGTAGAAAATATATTTAAAAGAAAGACTTGGATGGAAGGGTTCCCCTCATGGTCTATAGTCAACTGTAGGTGCTCTGGGATGCACAGACTATTTATCATGGGAGCAGTCATTCATCAAGCCAGTTTATTCACATGAAAGAATTCACTCCAGACATCGTACCTTTTACCCCAGACACTCCAGAGTTTTTTGATACAGCGTACTTGGCCTTGCCATGGATGGAGCCTACTGAGTACCGAATAGCTCATGTTGATAAAAACTTGCTTTGTTCCTCCCTGAAGGCAGCTGCTTTTGAGGGGCATACACCTTCTGTGGGGCTGCCCACAGCAAAGCTGTCTGAGCAGGGGGGGCGGCAGTTGTATGAGGTTCCTTTGTGCCAGTATGCAAGTTCTTTGAAGCTGAATTTTACATACAATAGCTCTGGAGTTTCTTTGTGCATTGTGAGAGTGAGCTATTTTTAAATTTGCAAGCATGCATTTCTTTAACCAGGGGTTTGCTCTTTTGCGCTTGTAAGTAGTATGATCACAAGTGCAGCTTTGCCAAACAAACTTCAAAATTCTTCAAGAACATTTGGAAACTCAAAACCAGAACTGGCTAAGCTGACACCCTCTTTTTGCAGATTCATCTGCTGACCCTGGTCCTATTCTAGTCTTGGGATTTGGAAAAGTACATGGCTAATATTTATAGGTATACCCGGCATGCTGGAGCTTCCCTGCTGGAGTCTCTCAACACGGGGCCCTTGTGCCTCGGTGCTGAGCTGCTCAAGGGCAGAAAATGTAGTGAGGTTGTGGCCTGAGGAAAACCAGGAAGGATTGCTTGAGACCATCAAGTTCTTACTCACTTGATGCGAATGAGAACAAATCCATTTCCTAGGTTATGAAGTTAGTTCTCGAAGTAATTTTCTCTGCTTTGTCCTTTTCAATTGCTTCTTTTGAAAGTCTATTTAATAGCAGCTTTCAATATCTCCTTTCCAGTGCATCCCCAGGGAAAATGATGTGAGGAAAGTAGAGAGAAGGCAGAGGGAAATGGAGAGAATTAGGCTTGGCAGCACTAATTCACCATCAGCTACCAATTATATTTGTGGATGGTCAATATCATACACAGAAGTAATGCAGAACGACTTAATTCTCTGCTTCATAATGCTGGCCTGTTTCCCTTACTTGTTAGCCCACTTAAAATAACTTGAAATTGGAGAAGAGAGGAAGGTACTAGCCAGCTCATTTTTGTTTTTTTCAATCTTTGAATGCTTTACCTTCTGAAGTGACACTTGGTTTTGCCTCCCAGGTCTGGTGCAAACCACGGTCATTGCCTGTGCAGAGGCCTGCAGACCCACGGGAGAGGTGTGTGTTTCTCAGGCTGATTTGTAGATGGTGCCTTTAGCCATGGGGGTGGAGGATGACAGAGCCAGAGACCTCGTTAGGGTTTATCCACTGGGACCTCACTTGAACTGGGCACTGCTCCTGCAGGTGCAGGAGTGCAAGCAATTAAGCTTGCTTGCCTGGGCAAAGCCATGATTTAGTAGTCAGCGTAAATAAGAACAGGATTAAATTGTCACTGTGACAAGACTCTGGCCACGGGGTTCACTTTCCGGGCTCAGTCACAGTCAGCTTTGCGCCACTAACTCTCAGAGCTGACGTGTCCTTGGCAGTGCGTAAGTTACAAGGGTTCAAGCAGCTGAGAGCCTTTGCCCGGCTTTGCCAAGTGCCGAGAGCCCAACGGGCCACCAGCCAGCGCCAGCCGGGCACAAGCCTCCGCCTGGCGTGCCTGCCTGCGGGAAGCAGACAGGGTTTGCCTTGAAGCGCGAGGCTGCAGTGATGGCTGGGGAGTGGGACGATGTCCTGATCTCTGTGGTGCGCAGTCCCCTTGGGCTGGGCAGGCAGTGGGGGAAGAAAGTGTGTCCAGAGTGGCAGTTCAACCCACTGCCAATTGCCCGTCACTTTGTCACAGGCCAGGGACTTTCAATAGGAAGAGAAGAGGTTTCTTGCATATAGACTTCCATTATGTTTCTTAATTAAGAATTAAAAAAGCGTTTCTTCCCTTCTACAGAGAAAACTTGAGGGCTTTCAATTTGCCGTGGTTCAAGAACAGTTAATTCACATGATCTGTTGTAAAAGTCATTGCATGGGTGGTCACCATGCTGTCCAGAGCTGGGCTTTATAGAGCTGTTGCACACAGGATTAAAGCAAGTGTTTTACTGTTTGTAATTTTGCCCATAAATATGAAAGATCTGTCGTTTTTTGGTTATTATATTCATATGGCAATGGCTCTCTAAATTTTATGTTTTCCCAGATGTCAAAATAGGAAATGACAATGTCAGAAAAGAGCAGAACCCCTGAATCTTACATGTGTGGTAAGAAGCAGTGTGAAATGCAGTTATGTTCCTTTTTTGTGTTATTGGTCTTAATATTGGTCATCTGCCTAGTAGCTTTTCATGCGACTGACTACTTGTGCATCTGTCTGATTCAGTTGCAGTTTCTTTGTGCCTGCTGTAAAGAGGTGCTAGCTACCTGAGACATGCAGAACAGAGAACATCAGGTAATTTCAGATAATTCGGTGCTTCCCTAATCGTGGTAACTTTACTCTTTCAAAACTAAATGGTTTTAGCTTTTACTATTTTTTTCTTTATATCCTCTCTGTGGGTTTGTTGGTTTTTTTAAATTAAAAAAGTCATATAAATAGTAGAGAAAACAGACATGAACAAATCTAAAACTTACTGAGGATAGAAAGATGTGTAATATAAGTACAGTGGTGAATTTTCACAAGAGCAAACACAAGTTTTCCAGGTATGTTTGGAAGACATTTGTTATACGATGAAAGACTGCTTTTAATTCAGAAATTGCTTATAAGAGGTTTAGTTTAATCCACACATGATCAGCTGAAGGAAGATTAAGCAGTGAGTAATATCCTTTCAGGACTGCTTGAACAAAGTCTCAGAGTGGGAGTTAGGACACCTATTGTAGAACTGACTCAGGTCCGTGGCATGATTTTGGGCACACTGCCTCAGTCCCATCAGCTTTCATTTGCCCTCTGACCTTGGGTAGATGTGATAAACGCAGCCATGATTCATGTCAAAAATAGAATGTAGTGTGATAAGTGTAATTGTTGCACCCTGTGTAAGTCTGGGACCTGTATCGCAGTTGTGAGTGGGCGCGTGTGGTTCTCCTTTGAGACGATGTGATGGCTTCCCCTTCCCCTGAGGCAATCGCTGCTTGGCAAAGCCCCGGCCGAAGGAGATAAGGAAAGCGAACCACGCCAGAGAAGGCCCACGAAGGAGACAAAGACCTTGAGATTTGAAAAAGCGCGCCAAAGGAGAGCCAGTAGGAGGAGAAGGCGTACCCTAACGGCCCAGTGGGGAAAGAGCGGGACGAACAGCCGGCGAGAGGAGATTGGTCGAGATCCGGGCATAAAAGACGCTGCTGTTAGGACTCAGGGGTGCCTGTGGTGGAACTAACTGAGTTCTCCGCGCACCCAGCGCTGGTTTTGCTTATTGTTTCTCAAACTAAATTGATTGAACCCAAAATAAAATTGTTTTAATTGTTATAATTTATAACAGTATACCTTGTCTATTTAGGATGCAGATGTATTTTAAGCCAGATCACCTTTGATGAAGTGCTTGTGCTGTGCCATCATGATCTCTGCTTCTGAAATAATCTTTCATTAAATCTGCCTGGGTGAGGGGCCTCTCTGAGACTTCTTCTAATTTAGGAACCATTTAAGACAAGTAGATCCTTTTTTTTCCCCAATGTCAATGATTTTTAATTGGAGCTGAATTTTCAATGCAATCAGAGAAATATTTTAATTCGCTTTGCACTGTTGTCTCCTTATGGTGCATTAGCATTGCTGGAGTAACTAATATTCAAACAAGTTCCCCAGCCAGGAGCTCTGAACCCTCCCCTAGCCTCCGCCATGAGGATGTCACTGTCAAGAAGCCCCTGTGCTTTGCAGGGGTGGCAGAGCTGAGCTGCTGAGCTCGCAAAGTGCGAGTTACCCCAACCTGACTCCTAAGCCAGGCAGTATCTGTGTAGTGGGGTTTTTGGTCATCTTTTAGGGTTTTGGGTTTTGTTGGGTTTTTTTTTTTAATTATGGGGTTTGGGTTTGGATGGTTGTGGTTTGTGTGGTGGTGGTGGTTGTTTGTTCTATCCCTAGGGATTTTATTACCCAATGAAATCCTAAAGCAATCGTGAAAAGCTGATGTTACCAGCCATGGTGGAAAGATGTTTGGTCAGGAGCTGTCAGAGGGGAAGAAGGCTTGCTAATGAACAGTGAAATGAGAAGCAAACAGAGGGTGTGCTCACCATTCTTAAAACTAGGTCAGTCCTCATTAGGCAGCATTTTCATATGTCACATAACAGATAAATCCCAGGGTGCAATACTTCTTTCTAAATATAAACGGACTTGTGTTAGTTCTGTGGATGTGAGAGCCTGCGTTGGACTGTATTCTTATCTTGGCACTAACGTTTGCCCAGCTCCTGCAAAATGCTGAATGTTAACTTTTTGGAGAAGTTTATAACTTGCCTTCAGTTACTGTTTCAAGCACTGCAATCCTGATTAGGTTCTGCGACAAGCATGTGCAAATTATGCTATGAGTGTTTCAAATGGTATTTTCATGCTTATAGCTCTTGGCTGCTAATCAACGTGCAGAAATGCTCTAACATTTAAATAGCTTTAGCAAACTTCACCAGAATTACTTGCTAAGAATGAATTGAAACATTAAAGCTGCAGGCTTTCAAATGCCCATTCAGCTTCGACATGAGCCCCTCAGGTCTGAAGTTGCACCTGCTCCTAAGATGCAGGCGTTTCGTGATGTGCTAGTTTTGATGTAGGCTACTTGAGAGTAACCCCCTGGAGTGATCCTGAGGAGTAAAATGTCAGTAAGGCTGGGATCCTTATGCTTTTAAGCCAGTGGCAATAAAGCTAGCATTTAATGTGTTTCTTTTCCTGTGTACTTCTTTGTTGGGTTTTTTTGTTGTTGTTGTTGTTGGGGTTTTTTTGTTTTGTTTTGTTTTTTTTAGCAGAGAAACCTACTTGCAAAAGTCCTGTTGCTGTTTGTGCATAGCTTAATTTGTGCTTTACTGACTCGTGAACGTTGGACCCATGACTGTAGCCTCTGGATTTACGAAATGTAAAATGGAGAAGGTTGTACCTCATGGAAGAGTTTTCAGATGGCAGTGCTTCTGCTACGTTTTAAAATAGACAGTTGGAAAGAGCTTTGGAAAAATGAAGTTTCATTTTATTGGATTGGTTTTGCCTTTAAGTGATAGCAGAAATATGTATAGGAGCTTGTTGTTTGTCCTTTTCTGTTCTCTATTCTTTTGCACGTTCTATTTTTAAATGTAAATCTGTGAAGGCATTTAACAACTCTGTCATCCTATTCCATGTATAGATTAGCCTTGCTAATAAAGCTCTCACAAATATTCTAGAGCTTGGCAGGGCAGTGATGGTGTGCCCCATGGAGGGTGCGCTGGGCAGCCGAGTTTTCCCTCTGCCCTGCCGAGAGCGGCGTGGTGCTGGGGGGGCACCTTTCTCCCTCTGTTAAGCAGAATGGTTACTGAACCTCATCATGCTCACCAAGCAGATCCATACCCTGGATGTTATTTTACTGTCTGTTCTGCAGTGTCTGTTACCTAACGTTGTGACAGGTTTTCTTGTGTATTTTTCTGTAACCAATACAGGGATTATTTTTGTATTCTTTGTACCAGACTGCACCTTTTTGGGTTTGCCCCTAATGATCCTTTTTTCCTTTCCCTCACTTGCTTATAGCACCCTGCCTTGAATTACATCCCCGTGATTCGCATGTAGACCTCATGTAGGTGTAACTGAATTTTTGAGCCCCGCAATAAGTACTATATGTGGCTTGCTGGGTGCTCATTTCACGTGTGGAATGGAATTAAACTTCGCTGCTCCTGGTCCCTGTCACGGTTACCAGAGGTCTCAGGGAGGCAGGGGAGGTTCATCAAAGGAAAGGTGAGCAGAAGGGTGTTGACAAAAGGTGTCGTGGAGCAGGTGGGGTGTCTCTGGAGAAGTTGCTGCCCCTTAGCCTAGCCCCTGGGAGACCCTCGGTGCAGCTCCATCACCCATGGAAGAGAAATCTGGTTCAGAAAGAGGTTTTAGGAAAAACAGTTGTCTTTGTCTCCCAGGACGTTCACAAACAGAGTAATACAGTAGCAAAACGCAGCCAATGTTTTTACAGTCTCTTTCTCCCAGAGTTTCAGAGTGTTTTGCAGACTGCTTTCAGTGAGCTTGGAATGAGGTGGTTCATGGTAGTTATCTTTTAATATTTTTTTGTTGTTTATTTATTTTTAAGCTAATGGTAAGAAAGAGGTCTAGATTACACTCCAGGAGGTATTGCATCTCATCTCCTGGCCCCTTTGGTTATATTTGCTCACTTACTAGAGAAAGCATGTCTTTTAAAAAAAAAAGGCACTTGTGGGTTCAAATATTTCCTTAATATCAAAATACCAATTGAAAAACTCTGAAACCAAATATATAGGCTTAGTAAAATTTCCAGTTCCAAAATAGACTGCAGCTCTACATCAGCTTCTTACAGACCTTCACAGAAAAGGCTGCAAATAATTGAGTAGTAAATATATCTGGATTGGCCACTGACATTAATAACGTCTGTCCATATTTAATAACTACTTTCAATATATAGTCATTCAGCAATACAGCGTGAATTACAGTGCTGTGATTCATGCCAGCTCTTCTGTTGGGGCCGTGGTTGAGAAGTAACTACATACTAGCCATAAATTACTGTTCTGTCATTCATTCCTTGCAGTGTCTTACTGAAATATCGTATATTGTTATATTTACAAAGGCACAACGTCTCAAAAAAGCCACCTGAAAATAAGTAACTCATTAAGTAGGGGGACAGGGAAGCAGGAAGGCGTGTTCTTTTGATAGGCTAGGGCAGGAGACCTTTGAGTAGCACTCAGATGCCTCAGCTAAGGATCTGTACTGACATGTAAGTGGGTTCTTCAGCTACACCCTTCAAACCACCAGCCTTTTGTTCAGCATGTGATGCTGCCTCAGGGCTTACCTCCCACCAGGCCCTCGGGCACAGTGGAGGGAGAAGCACAGAAGTCCAGGCAGGTCCCTATAGATGGAGTTGCTGCTGCTGTTGTTACCCATCTGATCTGTCAAGCGCCAGCGGATTTCTGGGTACTGCAGCAGAGTGAGCTGGATGTTCCCTGTTTTCTTGAGTTTAAAATCCACATGCCACCTCTGTGAGCTGTGCAGCCTTTTACTGATCAACTGATGCTTTCAGCTGCTTTTTGAAGTCACACCAACAGGAAATACCATTGCAGAACCAGATCCTTGCTAAGCAATAAAATAAAGTGCTGGAAGACTTTGAAGAATAGTTAATGTATGGGCATGATACTGGCTGGCTTTTTTATTTTGAGGCTGGTCTGAAAGCATCGTCCTGTGAGGTATTTGTAGTGATGGATTTGAAGGGAGAGAGAGTAATCATGGATTTGAGTAAAGAGGTGAGACCTGGTGCATGGAGTGTGGGAGGGAGTGACTAGCAAGAGGACAGCTGTGGAAGAAAGCTGGAGGGGAAAGGCTGGTCAGAGCAAGTGCTGAGCTGAGGCACTTTTGCAGAAGAAAAAGGGGAATAATTAACAAATGTGGTCGACTCACAAAATAAAGCAAAGTATGGAAAGTTAGAATTGTTAATGGAGGGTGCTGAGCCTTTATGCTTCTCAGTGCTTTTGAAAAATGCCATGCTTCACGAGTGTCAGATTCCTTTCAGAAAGAACAATTCTGTTACTACCCAAAAGCCTCATCCATGTCCTCAGCCTGCGTTTGCTGCAGTGCCATGGGAAGCCCTGGCTAATCTGCCTGCTTGGCTCTTTACTGTATTTCCACAAGACAAGCTTTCTTGCATTAGTCTTTGCCTACAATATGCTGCTTTTTGGCTCTGGGGCACTCCCAACAGCGTTGTAAATTATGTATCGGGACTGTCCATCTTCATCATAGCAGGCATAGGCAGAATGATATTTGGGGAAACTGTAAATTTGCATTTCTTTCTGTGTCTGGATCTTTCCAAATTCTTCTGAGGCTCACATGTATGTTTATTTTTCTATGTGTATGGAGTCGTTAAAGCAGGATATCACATTCACCAGTGATTTTGATATGAGCAATGGAGATGCTCATGTTTCAGCCTTCTTAGGAAAGGTCTGACCTGATTGCATCCACCTACTGTTATTGTGTTGATTCCTTTGCAGTTCAGTAAGGTGAAAGCAGAGTAAGAAAAGGATGGATTTAAGTCACAGAACTGTAAGGATCTTTCCTGGGCTTTTAAGAGCTTGGGAAGAGATTTTCTCCAATGTAATTCAACTGAATTTTACATATTATGTTAGCAAATAATTTACTACTTTCTGATTCCAGTACTTGGAAATCACATCTTAGGGTCCTGCTCCAGTACTGAGTGACCTCCAGTTATTCCAGGGAGAACAGTTTCTGCATGCAGAAAGCTTACCTAGACTAAGCTTATTTGAAAAATAAATAAATAAAATAAATTGCTGCAGGCCTTTTTTCCTTTTGTGTTAATTGCAGGATTTTAACTTTTGAATATAAAGCTCTGTCCCTTCGTATTAGGAGTTTTGGGCTCCTTTCAAATGTTCTATAACATCATGCACATTCTTCATCTGAACTTTCAATTTATACTGTAATGTAACATACTAATATTAGTAACACCATTAATTCATCTGTTAGTTTTCCCAACAAAGTTCTCAATTTCTTTATAACTGGAAGCTTCCTAAGGAGAAAGTTCATACTGGTGCTGTGAGAAAGGGAAAATTACTAGAGAAAACATACACGCCTGCCTGAATGTATATATATATGTGTCTTTATTTATAAAATAACTGGAGAAACTGATGTAAAAGACTCTTCCAGGGAACGTCCCCTGTGTAGTTGGTACTTTCTGGTATATTTGCATGCCACAAATAGAATTCTGTTAAAAAAAATATAGGGAAGCATCAGTTCATTTTGGCCTGGGGGGAGTTGATACCTATTAAATATTACTTGTAATACCTGAGTGAATTGATCTGGTTACTTGATTATTAGGTCCCTAGGAATTTAGAGTTAGTATATTTTAGCCTCTCTTAACTGGCTTTTAGTCCAAGATTAGGAAAGGAAAATAAGCTTTCCAGATTTTTCAATTCCTACTCTATTTTAAACTTTTAATGAATTATAAAATAATAAGAAAAAACAGTTTTATGCACCTGCGCAAGAGACTGCAGTTGTGCAGATATATTTCTACTGAGGTTCTGAATGAGCGTGTTCAGTCGCAGCCTCCCTCACCTCAGTGGTCAGTCAGGTCAAACCTTCTTAGTAAACATGCATTGCTTGAACATACATTTCACCTTTATTTATTTTTGCCTCTTTAGAAGAGTTCTAACTCTTTTAAAGCAGGTAAAGTATTCTGAGACCTTAAAGTATGAAGTTTCTTAAATTAAATTTTGAATACTACTATTTTCAAAAAAAATTCAGAAAATTGTAAACTTTTTATTATGTAGTACACTTACTGTATTTTTTAATAGCATCCTTCATCTGAATTCCATTTGAATATGGTTTATTTGAGGAATAATATAACCCAAGGTGCAGTATTACAGTATTAATTATACATATAGGGAGAACTTGAAAATCCTAGGGATGGGTATGGCACCACAGGGTCTGTTCAGCTGTGACTAAGCCAGAAGCTCCTGAGGGAATATCGAGTGTAATCCTTGTGCAGGGACCTCTACGGCCCAGGGGTGACAGGCTGCTGGAAGCTGTCTGCTGGTCTGTGACTGGCACCTGCAAGTGCAACCCACATGTCGAAAGCAATCTGCCTGACTGCTGTAGGGCCCGAGGGGGTTCAAATAAAGTTAAACTTGTAAAAACCTGTCCCCACTTTGTTACTGAATGAAAGTCATGGGATAGCTTACGTGTGCTAATGACATCAGCGTTGTAAAAATACCACAGATACGTTCTTGATAGAACCTGACAGAGGAAACCTAAATATTTATAATGGTGGCAAACTTCTGTAAGTGTGACATAGAATTCAAGGCACAGTTATTCCAGAAGTTTAGCTGTGGGTTGTTTTACTGGAAATTACTTCTACTTATTATTTGATTTTCTCTGTTATGACTTGTCTCCTGTACAAAGACTCCAGGTCATGTCTTCTGGTAGGGACTAGTGCTGATGATAGCAGAGATTTCTCAAGTAGAAAATAAATTCATTGTGACATAGTGTCCATAGGTGATTGTTGTTATATATACACTTGTTTTGTTGCATATACTACGATACAGTCTCAGGAATGAATTAAAAGCAGAGCCCTGTTGCACTGAGTGCTGCCATGTGCTCTGGGACGTCATCCCTGTTTCAAAGAGCATCCATTTGTGCTGTCCCACATGGGTCGCTTCCAAATGGTGGAGGCAAAAGTATTTTTTTCTCCAAAACAGGCAGGGAGTAGCTTGGCCAACTAGTGCAGGAAGTCTGGTGCACTCCAAAAAGTGGAGTTTTGAACCCAGAGCTGGTGAACTGCATCAGGCTTGGTAACCTCAGCATTGCCCCCCCTCGGGAACACTAGGTTTGAAATTCCCCAGCATTACAAGGCTGTCGTAAGTGAAGCCAGTGAGGACTAACTTGGAAGGTTTTAATAGAATTTTCAGTATCCCCTGAGTGAGGTATAATTATATTACGCTTGTGGAATAAGCTGCCCCGTTTCAGACTAACATGATCACTTAGTTCCTGGTTACAGCAAAAAGAGTTTAAGGAGTGTTAGAAGCAACCACTGCACTACCGGTATGGCTTTCCTCTGCCACCGCTTCAAGCTGTTCTGCATTGTCTTGGTCCACACACAAACCCCTGTCAATAGCGTTGGTGATGCTTGGCTGTGGATATGCTTGTCCAGATAGGTGTGCTGACTAAAACCTGCCATTTGCTCGCTTTCTTATCCATTTTGTATGGTGCTAGTAGTACTGTGGTGCCTTTCCATGTTTCACCACATCTAGAAAGGCAGGCAAGGTTTCTCCAGTTCAGTTACAGCAGCGTACTGGAATACAGCAAAACGCAGGCCAGGGCTGCAGGAATCCCAACAGCACAGCCTTAGGGACATAGCACGGAGTGTGGAGCAGGGCTCTGCTGTGGCTGCTTACGTCTGGCTTAGGCTGATGTTCTCAGACACTTGTGCCTGTCAGAAAACCTTAGCCGTGAGCAGCTGCTTCCTAACATCTTCCAAATCCCCTTGGAACAAAGCCTGGAAGTTTGTAACAGAAGCAAATGGCACTTAGAATGGCACTCCCACTGTTTTGTGTTTCTCTCGTAATGATGAAAAAACCATTTCGATGTGCTGTTAGTTAGTACCGACAAAGAAAAAAAGAAATTGGCCTCCCCATGAGACATTTATTCATCAATTAAAAACGAGAACTCATTCTGCAGATTAAGTATCTAGACTGTGTGAAATGGTGTATGCTATGGATGGTGTACAATCAATTGACAGAACAGAACGTTGGGTGAACTCTGCCTGCTGGATTGCTTCTCCAAGAGTGGGCTTGTGAGTCTACTAATACACGCAGGTTTATGGAATGGTATGAGGTGAGCCTGGGTTTTGTCTTTCCAAAACCAGAAGCAATTACTGTTTCAACGCACTGTGTTTTACTTCCAACAATTTTTGGTTAAAAACATGTTGTGAGAAATGAAAGACACAGCAAAATAGTGGAAATCAAAGGTGTTACCTGACATGCATCTAATGTTATTTACTTCTGCAGGGCTCCAAGGATGCTCAGCACCTCTTAGTTTCCTTCCCCAGAATGAAAAAACGTATTTTTCACACAGCAAATATAGCAAGTAAGCAAGAAGAGGGTCTGGTGAAGCAAATACTTGATATAGTCAAGGGCTCAATTATGCATCAGTGGATTCAATTTATAGAGCAGACAGCATCAGTCTTGGACGAAGTCGGTCTCCCACACAGAGCACTAAAGCACACGCTGACAGAATGAATTAACTAGAGTGCTAACCAGAAGTCACTTCTTCCAAAAGGTAATTTGATTCAGTCCTACAGAAATTAGACTCCAGCAGTGGAATATTTACATATCTTATTTGAAATAACTCAGAAAGTGTAGAAAAAAAAGCATGTTTATTACTCTCTCACTTATTCTTGGATGAAAGCTCTTCCTTTGATACAAGTGAAGCTCTCCAGAAGTAATCAGGTGAGAAGACACCCCTGCAGACCTCATTTACAAAATCTAAGCTTCTCAGACTGTCAGTGATAAATTTTTCCCAGATGTGTTTTGATACAAGTGAGTGGTTTGTGTGACATCTGTATAATATAGGTGGTATAAAATGCATGTAGGACTAAAGACCATCCAAACCCATCTTTATCTGCTTCTCTTAGTTACAGGACCAAGAAAATCTTATTTGTGAGAAAGTGATTCTTGTGCTCTTGGTACTATGTCCACTGCTTTAATGCAGAGTGTCACAAGACATAAAAAGAACAATGTCAAGGATCCAGAACAAGGCCAGCTGCATTCCAGTTTGCTTTTGTGTGCCAGTGAAAGCTTTTAAATGGCTGTGGTCCGCCTACCTATGACCCTAGGAAATCAACAGACCTCATCCTCGGTTGTTGCATCATGGGCTTGTACATCTAAACTGGTTAGGTTTGCTCCCATTATTTCCGTTGGAAGGAGGATTATATTTCAGAACCATCTGACGGATTTGGAGATTTCTGCTTTTCTACTGGAAAAGCTTTTATGGAAGCAGACTGCATCAAGCAGCCAAGACTGGAAGATTTTTACTTCAAATGCAGAGGAGCAGAGAGCTGCAATCAAGCTGTCTTGAACCCTTCAGTCTGACTGAAGCCTTGAATTCCCATCTCAAGTCCTAGATGATGGATCACTGTTTTACTGCCAGAAGAAGGGAAACAATATGCATTTACCTTTGGTGTGTTCCACTGGGGAAGCTGCTGTCGGTTTCTATTAGCTGACGTAGAGGTGAGCAGACACTGAGCGAGTTGTGGGGAAGGACTCTGTGTTCTGTGGCCTTTTGCAAGCCTCACCCACCCACGTGTAAAAGGCTTGGAGATGGTTTGGATCTTCTCCAAAACACAGTGCCTCATCTTCTTCCCCCTACTTCATTCCACTAATGAGTTAGCAGCTCTACCTGAGGTTGGTGGGACACTGCAAAAATGCGTTGGTGTCAGACCTTATTTTTCTGTGGCCTGAGCAATCTGCTCGGGACGTGATCTGAGGGTCAGGTTGGTTGCAGTGAGATGTACAGTGTGTTCTGCAGATATTTTTCACTCAGTTGTTGGCAGAGCTCCAGGCTACTGCGGCTCACTCCATTGACTCTTTCACTTGCATTTCCAATTTTGTTTGCATGAAAGCTCCATCTATCACAGGCAACCTTCACACTGGCCATTAATTCCAGCTGGCTGGCTGATTGACTGGACTCCCATGCTGCATCACTTTGAAAGTTAATAGGATTACTAGAAATGCAAGAAATGGCTCACATGGTGACTTTAGGAAAAAAAAAAAAAAAGGAAAAAAGGTGATAGCCAATTTGTCAGTGTGCATGCAGTGAGTGAGTTCACCTCCTGAGTTATCCGAAATCGCATTTGACTGATGGCAGCCTTAATGGACCAACCGTCATTTTGATTGACAACCCTACAGCAGAGTATAATGAAGCTGGTGTAAATTAAATGAAGGCCCAATGACAGGGGTGGCTCAGGGCTGTCATCAGGGAACATCCAGGCTGCATAGCCCGTGTGAACCCAAGGCTGTGCCTGAGGCCAGTCCTGCCAGCGCTTCCTCACACCCTGCGCATGGGCTCTGTGCTGTCACGCGTGGCACAGATCAAGGCCACGCCAGGAATCACCACGGACTGACATGCCTGCCTGCTGTGGGGAGCAGGGGCACGCCAGACACACTGAGCACTGTGTTTAGCCTGCTGGGCAAATGGCGTGATGTCTCTGTGGAGTCCTGAGACCACGGCGGACAGGACTGGAAGGCGAGCGGGGCCTTGCTGCCTGTATGACAGCCTGAGTCGCAGCTTCGCACTGGCGACGCAGGAGCTCAATAGAAAGGGTAAGGACGGGCCAGGATAGGCCACTTCTTAGTCTAGGTGACAGTCTAAAGCACTCCTTTGTACCGTGTTCTTGTTGCCTTTAGACTAAAGAACGTAAAAGCTGTGTAAAGGGCAGGTATGTTTTCCACAGCTTTTCTTTTTTGGTTGACATTTGCAGAATTGTAGTTTATATGTATTTTTCTATGGGATACTGAGGAAAACGGAGAAGCAGAGGCTTATGTGTGTTCTGTGGCAGGCTGAGAAGAAACTTAATTCCTGTTTCTCCCTCACCTTCCTTTCAACTCCTCCTTCTCCCAGTGTCCCATTTCTTCTTTTTCCATTCCTGGAAAGAGCAGGCTTGGGTACTGTAGGCAAATTTGGTTACTGGTTCTCTCTAACAACTGCATCATGGAGAGTGACGTATTTGAGATGTGTTGGCTTTGGCAGCACAGGAGGTGTTGCCAAGGTGCTGAGACGTACTCCATTCCTTTGGCCATCAGGAGCCTTGGGAACACAACTAAAACTAGCCTGAATAAAGCAGGAAAAGGTTGTGTTGCTAGGAAATTTGGGAATGGCTGGAGGTCACAGAATCACACAGGGAGAACTATGGAAATGTTTTACACAGATTTTTGAGTCCTTGAATCAGAGCAAAACTCAATAAAATCTTTTTCACACCCTTAGCAAGTTCTCACAAAAATGTCTTCATATTTGTAGTACAGAGCAGAAGGCCTTCATGTCAGTGCATGCATGAAACAAATCTAGAAACTGTATACAAATACCAATGATGATGTTCTTTCTGTTACAAACCTAGAGAAGGTAAGAAGTAAGGAGATGGGCTCCAAGGAGTGAATATATGAAGTGGTTGTAACGTAAAGGTGCTGCAAAATAACTGTTCTTGGGGTTTTGAGGGGAGTGGTAGTGCCACAGTGCCTCCTGTTGTATTTGCCTTCTGCCAGGTCTTCCTAACATTTCAGGTGTTCAGAATACTCGAACATTTCTGCTTCCTTTTCTAACTCTGTGCACTGCAGTTCTCTGTCAAGGCAAGAATTTCTTCAATGTCTGTTCTTCCACTGCTGAATTGGTATTGGTTTGGTTTTTCTTCACTTGGGTTATAATCTTGTTTGAAGTGATTGCGGGGCTCAGTACTGCCTGAAAGCGATTTGTGTGTCATACACAGTCCGCATCAAACACTTCTCTGTGGCAAACACATGGGTGAGCATGTCCTTTTGGTAACATCAGCATTCAGGCCAAAGAATAAAGCTGAAAGACAAGATTGCTTACGCCCCAGGAGGGATGTGTCTGTTGGGAGGTTCAAAGAAAGCTGTCCGGGCAAGGGAGGCAGCCTCTTGTTGCCCTCTGTTGGGAATAAACAGAGGAAGGGTTTCCACCGCCGCCTTTTCCTCTCCAAAACACTCAGCAGTTTAATTTTTGATGGAGGGGAGAAAAGATTGATTATTTCTTTCTCAGCCTTTACTGTTGAGCGAAGTGTTCTCTTGAGTTAGCGTTACTTCTCCTTTTGCACCTTGAGGACATGTCGCCATCAGCTTGTATATCAGTAAGGCTGCTCTAACCTTGCCTTCTGCTGATTTTGTGAAAACAGTTATGCATGATCCCTATGCTGTAACTTGCTGCAGCCCGAAAGGCAGCAGCACTTGTGGGATTTCTCACAGCCACAGACACAGAATGTTTCCAGATCAGTCTGTTCGTACAGCAGCACATGCCAAGCCCAGAGTGACTGTGAGCTTCTGAAATTGTGTATCCTCACATGTAACGAGAGAGTTTCCATGAGGATGACAAGTGCAGTTTTAAAATGTGGAGAAGTACAACTTCCAAGGCTGATAGTGAGAGGGGATAATTTAGGAACTGAAGAGTAGATCATTCCTCCCACAACAGCACTTCTAGACCTTTCTGCATGTGTAGGTTTTCGTACCAGGAGAAAAAAGCCAGTGCGTCAGTGGAAAAAAATGTTGGTTTATATTTTTACAAATACATTTGCCTGATAAACTGATAGCTGTGCAAGTCATAATTAATCTAATTAAAATGGAATCAAATTGCCTTTTATCAAATTAGCTCCCTGTGCAGGAATAAGCCTTTCTGATTTAATCCTACACATGCACACCAATACTTGGGAATAGTGGCCTGTATCTTGTCGATGTTAACAGGACAGCTAAAATGCCAGAGTTTCTATGTATGAAAGAGGCTCATGCTCTGTTTTGAAGTTTCTGTCTCTCTTTAACAGTAGTGTAGCCCGTCAGGTCGTTCTGGCTTAGATTCCCACCGCTTCTCTTTTTCTCTTGGCTTTGTGAGCTGAAGGCACTGAGGTAAAACCAAAGCAGCCAGCTCATCTGCTGGAACAGCAGCAAGTCATAACGCTGCCACCTTTTACAATGCGCAACTCTCATAGGAACCCTGGTCTTTTCAGTTGTGAATAAGCAGAAGAGGGTGGATTTAGGAAAAAGGATGTCGGATATGACAAAGTGAGAGAATCAAACACAGGTGCTGAAACTGGACTTCACTAAGATTTTTATTTGGGGAAGGAGACTGCATGCAAAAGTTTATGTAGTTTCAGGGTAAAATGAGGTTTATATGGCTTCCTTTTACACAGGACAAAAAAAAAAGAAAAAAAAAGAGTAAGCTTTTAGCCTCACTAAGAGAACAATGAAGTTGAAATAAAAGCTAAATCTCCAGGGAGGCAGATGCAGATAGTGTCCATTTGCTCTCTGCAGATATATGCATTGAGCTGAACAGGTTTTACAGGTACCATTCAAAGAAAAAGGGCTACCACAGCTCTGCAGGTTGTTTGGGGTTATGCATTCCCTTTACACTTTGATTTTTTGCAACTGCATTTGAGGGAGAGGAAAATTCATGTGGGCAAACCGAACTTTGGAAGGAAAAAAACCTGAGTGATCCTTCCAAACTGAAGTTATATACTCAAAACAATAGGTACTAGTCCAAACCGAGTGTGGAAAGCCACATGTGAGATTCAGAGTCTAAAATTTGCATCTATACTGTGGCCCAGACCTAAATGGTGGGGGTAAATACAAGCGTGCATCTCTTGCAATCACAGCTGTGTCTGCAGTGCGGCAAAGATGTCAAATAAGCTGGCAGGCAGCAGTGCTGCTAATGCCAGTATTTGGCACAGACCCTCCAGATGCATCTACGCTCAGCTACAAGCAGAATTGTAATTGCTGTGTAGATACTCTGAATAAGCAACTACAGCCTGCACACTGCAAACCCAGGTGCTGGTTGAACATTATTTCTTTCCACTGCTCTGTATTTAATGTAGCATCAAATTTATACTGTCTTTAAGGACTGATTTAATTGCCAAGACAGTCTATCTGAGGAATCTTCCTTCAGAGCAGTCAGAAACAAAGACATATTAAGAAAAAGACTAACAGAAAAGCATATATTTAACCAGTGTGTCAAGTCACTGCACCAGTGGTTGATATGGATCTCATTTTAATTTCTGAACCATTTTGGTGTCCAGAAGATAGATGGGTTTTTATTTGGTGTCTTGGAAATTTGTTTGCTTGAGCTCTTATAATCCAGAAAAAATATGTCTACCTTTTTTTTTTTTCCCAGTAAAAGCAGAAAGCAAGTGATAGCTCTTGTGTTTGCCTCTTCTTCCTTACAGAGGGCAAAGCAGCTAGACAGCCAAGTACGGTACTAACTGTGTGCTGCTTATTGCAGAGCTGCTTATATTATGCCTGGATGTGCAAGGCTTGCGAATTTTGTATCTGCAGAGCTTCTGGTAATACTCTGATGGCATTTTATGGTTTTCTTTTTGCTTTGCTGGCTTTTTTTATGAGTGTAAGAGGATTTTAAAAGGGTCTTTACATACGGCTTATAAAATATCTCCAAAGACTAGTAGGTAAACAGTTTGCCTTGCCAATAAAGGTTGTCTCTACCAGCATAAAGTTTAATTGCTTTTAGAGCTGTCAGAGTGATTTCTCAGTGTCTGATTTATGGCGATGAATGGTACTGGAAAAGGTTGCTCTTTGTCTGTATAGCTGTGGGGGTTTTATAAGTCTTGAGGCTTTTTTGAAATGGAAGAATCATTATATTGAGAAGTGAATTTCTGTGTTTTACTTCTTTTTTGGGGAAAAGAATGTCCTGGACAAATCTGTTTCCTGTCAAAATACTGAGACTTTCCAACATCACTCAAAAACTGGGCTCTCTTGAAAACAGAGCAACAGTGAAGAATCTCAAAGTAATAAAAAAAAAGACACAGTAAAAGGAGGTTTCCAGCTGTGACACATGCTAATAATGTCTTGCATGGCTTTGAGCAATTCCTCATGAGATTCTGAGTCATGTTATAAAAGCATCCACTGGGAAGAACAGTACTGAGGTCCATAGCATTTATGAGCCATCTAAAACTCTGTGTCCAGTTCTGTACCCAGTTTAATTGAACCTCAGGGAGTGCTGGAAGATTTTAGCTCAGTGGATGACAGGTCCTAGGAAGCTTTCCTAGCACATTTGGAAAATAATCTATTGGAGGCCAAAAAGCACTGAATGCCCCATATGGGCTGAGAGTGACTGGAACGGTTCCTGTTGGCTTGTCTGGTGGAAATAGTTGTTCCCAGGCAGATTGTGCTCTCCCTGCTGCTGGTCCAAAACCAGAACTTCACTCAGATGGAAAGAGAACAGGTGAGATTAAAATGTGGCCTCACGGATTTACCCTGTGACAACCCTCTCTTCTTCTGGCAACATTTTAAAGCCCAAGGTATTTATATATATGCCTGCAGATGACAGCTCTGCTAGTGACCGTCCCCACAGCTGGGGTGCCTGCAGTGAGAGCTTGTGTTCTTACTATGGCCCCTCTGGGGGTTGCCACATCTGCCCCAGCAGCGCTTTCCTGCACTGGGTTTCTGATCTTGGTTCACACCACTCAAGTCCTGGCTGTAAATTCAATGGAACTTGCTGCATGTCTGTCTGTGTGAGCAAGATCCGGGCACTGCCTGTAGTGTCTTCTGGTTCAGCCAGCCTTGGAGAGCAGCAGCTAGCAGTTAACTGGCAGCCAGCTGCTCAGGGAAGAGGGGAAAGAGCAGCAGAGCGGTTCTAGACATTAAAAAATACAATTGTCCCAGGAGATATGGCTTTTTAAAGACTTCAGCGTAGCAAGTAGCTGGATACCTGCCTTATGGGAAATGCAGTTTCTGCTGCTCTTGTGTCATTGGGGAAGGACAGGGAAAAGTTTGTAACTTCTTTGAATTCATTCCCTTAATTGTCATTGTTTCCATGTCCAGTACTTCTAAATGAGAGTGCAACATCTGCCTCTTCCTCCCGCAGCAGCACAGTTTAGCAGTATCTTCCTTTATAGAGTTTTTTAATGCAAAAATAATTTTCTGTTTTGCTGTTTTCATTGTAGACAACATGTAAGCAGAAGATGATGGGTTTTGCATATCTGGAGTGAGACTTTAAAATATTTATTCAGTTACACAAAGAAGAAAATCCCGAATTGAGGTTTTGCTGCCTTGCTAGAGAAGTGCCTTGTTAATTCTAGTAATTACTACATATTCTATTACACAGTCTGTCAGTTGCATCTAATGTACTCTTTCATATTTTACTCCATAAGCTTGGTACTGGGGAGAAAAAGGGACAGGAGACTCTGAGTAGTCTTGCTCTTGAGTGGAAATTTTTTAGTGTGTGCATGTTCTCCCTCCAACCCTATCCCCCATTTTTTCTTTATCTGAATTGCAACACTACTGGTGATGTCACTTCTACCAAAGTCAACGAAAATGCTACTGTTGGCCTCATGGTGCTCACAGGGTAGGAATGGTCTATGTCATCTCTTTCTTCCACAGTCTCTCTTGTTCTATTGCATCAAAATCTCCCTTGGCCGTAACCACCAGGCAAAATAGCGCTAACAGCATTTTATATGGGTGATCTGTGGCCACATCCGCTGAATGTGCCTTGGTATGCTTCTCCATGGCCCCGGTGACTTCTACAACTCTTTCCTCCTTGTCCCTCTTTCCCTCCCTTTCTCACTTCAAAATGGGAAGCTTCAAAGCACTTAAATGAACCATCTGTGTATTAAGGAAAGAGTTGGGGGTTTTTAAGACCCATTAGCCCAAGAGCAGTGAGTCCTGTATGGGGGAGTGGAGTTTTCTGGGTGACTTTTAATATAAGTAAGCAGTGGTGATAGCACACTCAGCCTGCACCGTGCAGAGCGAAGGAAGGCGATGCTATTTATTAGCTGTTGCATTGTACCTGTGAACCCCATGTCAGGTCTCTGCCATCAATTTGGAAGAGATATTATTGTTCTCGGCTTCTCCCACTCCTTGCGCACACATTCCCAGGCAGGAGCTGAGTGTCATGTGGTACCTGCAGTGCAGGCTACAGCTTCTCCTGGGCTTGGACCAGGCTGCTGGTTTCTGTGATAATTCCCTCATAAGTTTCCATTCTTGAACATATGGTTGGTCTGCTTGCAATTTACCACTCTGCTATTATGCAGTGTTTCTGCTGACTTCTCTGAAGTTGTTCTTGACTGCAGTCACTTGAGAGGAGTGAGCACAGTGGCACCAGAAGTCATCAGGTTTGTTCTAGAATTCTGAGAACAGGACCGTATGACCAGAGCTCCTCCAGACCACAATGACCCTTACCTGCTGCTTTCTGTAACTGCAGTCTCAGCAGGCAGAGTCATTGCACTTCATTCTCATATGCAGGCTCAGTCCTGAGTCTAGGTTTTGCTCCTCTCTGAAATACCACTTCTTGCTGAGGCAGCTGCTTTAACTTCGGTCTCCTTAACTGGTTGGGTAAATGACCTTGTCCCCATTTTGCTCTTATATCCTGGTATTTCCTATTTTTTCCTGATTTGTGTTGCTGTCATCTCCTCTACTTCTATTCTGAATAGTCTGATAAAAGCTAAAGGAAGTTGGTTTTCATTCTTACGTTTTTATTTAGCAGTTCCAGCTAGTCTACAACAGAGACAAAATAGACAAGCAGAAGTATGAGCAATAAATAGTAATGCTCATTGATGCTGTATATTTTCCTACCATGTGAATTTTCTTTCTTCTAATTATTTTTCCTTCTTCAAAGTCAATTAGTTTCATGTGGTAACAGGAATTTACAATGGGGCTGCCAAACCATAAGTCTCTAAATCTCCATGGATTGCCAGCACGACTTTTTGTTATGCACCGAGAAGTGACAGATGTGTAACACTAAAATTGTTCTTCAAACCTGTTCTGGCTTTCTGTAGCTTTGGGCCAGGGTCAACTTAAAAAAACATGGGTTATCAAGAACAGTACATATTTTGGGAGTGTGGGAATGTGCTTTCTTGTCCCTTGGCCCTGCAAAGATTCCTGTGTGTTCTGGGGTTCAGATGCAAACAGGTCTATTGAACTTGCCTGGACTGTTCATAGAGATAAGGATGAACATGGGACTAAATCATGCAGGACCAGGACCTTAAACCTGAGTGGAGCAGGAGAATACAGCAACTGTAGCATGGTCTAATCTGGGCAATGTTCTTGAGTACAGGGTGCTTTACAGAAAATTATGAAACATCCTTGATGCTCCTCGTAGCTCCATACTATCAGGAGGCATTTCTGTATTGAAGGATATTTTTTCCAGCTTTCTCCCGGCCTGCGTTCTAATAATCAGAATATGATATTGAGTATAAGGATTTGAAAAGAAATACCACTCCCTCTGTAGACTGCTAGACCTGTGATGCTGATAGATACTATTTTGGCTGTGCTGCACTGTCAGCACTTGCCATAGCACAGATTTCTGTCTGTATTGCGATCAAGATGTGCAGCGCCAGCTGAGACTGCTGGCAGCTGAATGGGACGCATTTGTGGGTTTTGGCAGTTGTACGGGATGATTTGGTACTGGGTTTGAACGCCCCAGCTGACAATCTCAGTAACATATTCAGCTGTGACACGATTTGCAATTTTAACCTTTCCATTATATTTTTTCTTTTTCTTCTCTCTCTGAAACAGGAACTGTTCGGGAAGCTCAGACCTAGTGTCTGAAGCTGCCTGGGATGTCTAGAAGGTAGCACTCAACATGATAACTCACAGAATTTGTGATAAGGACTGCACTTGAGTCCTTATCACGATTATTATCAAATCACTTGAGAAGGACAACCAGGGAGTGCACTGTTCATGTGAACCGTACAGACCCCTAGGCACAAAGCTTGGGACTTGCTGGGCTTTAAGCAAGAAATCTGTAAGGGTCAGAATGCACCTCTGGCCTGCGTGGTGAGCCACTGCTGCACGCCATGACTCCGTGGATGCCTTGTACCACGGCACCGCGCTTTGTGTGGCACAGAAGGAAACTCTCTGTGTGGAAGGCTGCTAGTCTCGCCCTGACTTCAGTGGTTTGGTTCCCTGCTATAGGTCCATCAGTGGTAGTGCGCTGCACTTTTTATGTATCACAGAGGTGTAAATACCTGTTTCCTTCCAAATAATTTTTAAGGGATTTCTTGACAAGTCCCAGTGCAGTAAGTTATTTAAGCCTGTGGTCCGTTTGAAGCATTTGTCTTGATACTCATATGAAGCTGAATTCATCCTGGCATGTCTTACTGGGTTATGTCTTAAGCATATATATTATATTCATATAGCAATTCATTCCAAAAATAGTTTGGAAAAGCAAATCATAGTTCTGGAATAATCCTTCAAGCTTCAGTTGTGTTTTCTATTTATATACCTGCTGCAGATGTTTTACCTGAAAACTCACACAGCATTTTGTTAACAACATTCTTGATACTGTCCTTTCAGACCTTTACTGATGTTCTTTATCTTTATTGATGGTGCTGCATCTGGGCATAAATTGTTTTTTGTGGTTGG
The DNA here is from genome assembly GCF_015220075.1 of Falco rusticolus. Lineage (NCBI taxonomy): Eukaryota > Metazoa > Chordata > Aves > Falconiformes > Falconidae > Falco > Falco rusticolus. Next base: position 23,196,984 of record NC_051193.1, read on the forward strand.
ATGAAAGATGGTTATCTGGGCATCTGTAGTTTCAAACAATATCTTCTCTCTCTCTGTAATCAGTGGAGTGAACGTAGTGTTTACAGTCACTGCTCTGTGTTCACCACCTCTGCCCCTTTATAGCGTTTCAAATAACAGCTGGCCCAATTTGATATATTTAAAACCAGTGGATGGTCCTGTTGCATTAATTGAAAGCTGGACTGAGACCAAAAAGAGGGATAAGAAAGAGTTTTGTTTTGAGCTCTGTGCACCTAACCCTGCCCTCAGCAGTGGCAGTATCTAGGCCTTATCATGCATTTATTTAAAAAAAAAATGGAATCCACAATATATAAACAGAAGATAGTGAGTGTGCTTTGTTGTATAATCATTTCAGAGGATACGATCACTGAAGAGGAGAGTAGATTATTTCAAGGATTAGTCAGAGGGTGAAGGTTAGGCAAATCGAAAACCAGGATGAATGTTTGGGAAAAAATAGTCTTGCTATTACAGTCCAGTGGAACAGTGAGGAAATGGAAGGACTATTGACTGGGTTATTTCAAAAGGGGTAAGAAAAATATTTTTTCAAGGACAATCTTTACTTAGTTAAATCACGCAAATGTTATTTGCCTTCTGAGATTGATGCAGTTTGTAAATATAGCATTTGTTCCACCTGTGTTAAGACCTGGTACAAATATCCACCCGCTTATGGAAAAGTGCTGAAGTTTGGATATATGCTTAGAACAAAACATCTGTTTAGAGGGTGTGTTGAACTGGGGTCTAAACCTTTAAGCGATCCACAGGGAACTGGAAATGTCATATTGCAGACCATCCTTTTGGCCCGGTGCTTTGTACTGCCAATTACAAGCTCTGCTTGTTAGCGCTTTGCAGTATTTCTGAGGTGTGCTCTTGTCCATCTGAACGGGGACACTATGACACAGGCAGCTCCTGTCCCGCTGTATGGTCACTTCACACAAAGGAGAGCTGCTTTGTCCAGGTCTCACACTACGCTACGGAACAGACACTTGAACGGTAACACTTGGGCAGGCTGAAAACAATGAACTGCAAAAGTACTTAACTCGCTTGTTGTCAGTAGGCTTTATTGTTCATAATCCAGTATTAATTTAAATTACAGTCTTTAATTCCTTATATTCTTTTGAAAAAGCTATGGGAGTTGGCTTAAAACTGTCCCATTTTCCTTGTGACTTCATCTTCAGAGGAAGCTACCACATGTACCCTTGTTACAATTTCAGGCTGGAAGATCATCAGTGGGTTTCTGTTGCATTGCATTACAGTCGTTTTTCCATTGTAATCTTACATAATAATGGGATCCTAATGACTTTGCTAATAGTCCAGGATGCAAATTGGCTGGTTTTCAACTTGATAGTATTTTTCTTAGAAGAAGCAACATAATGGAATCCTCAAAAGGGTTTCAAAAAGTTCCTTCCCTGTTGTTTTTCTCTGGTAATGTAGTCTCTGTGTGCTTGTACTTCTAGGATGAGATCACTGAGCTAGTACTAGGAAGCTAGATTTAGTGTCACTTCTAAAAAAATGTGTATTTGGTCAGTGGTGTAATTTGCAAAACAGTGGTCTAATCCTAAATGGAAATCCAAATGGAATTATGGGCACTCATGAACTTTCAAGATTGTACATTTAGTAATGATGGAGCTTCATTTTGTCTTCTGTACTTTGTGGTTGAAGCTGCAGGGTTGCAAGCAAGCACTAAAATTTAATGAAAGAGATTTTCCCATGGGGAAGATATGTGTCTGATACTGATCAAACATCCAGGGTTGACCCTAGCTGGGTTCTTTTTTAGGGCAAGTACAAGGATGATGGGTCAGAGGTAAGTGTGGAATTGTTAGAAAAACAACAATGGTTAGAGACCACTGGGAGTGGCTAGGGCAAGTGTGGTAGCATACAGGTTTTAGAATACCAATACTGGATATGCTTATCATACATGTAGCTAAAGATGATGTTATTCTGGCATGTGTAGGGGCCAGCTACTCGTATATACTGTGAAGTAGATTACATCTCTAGTCCAGTTTGTGCTTTCTCTGTTTCATCATTTCTGTAAAGAACTCTCACAACATTAAGTGACTCTTTATTTAAAGTTTCAACAGAAATTCCCTATAGCCATTTCTGTGTGAAAGCTATGCATTCATTCTCCTTGGAAGTCCAGTGCTTACTGCTACAAAGTTTTTATTTTTTCTCTCTTCCACTTCTGCCTATTCAGCTTTGGCTCCTGGTAGCTGAGAATAGCAACTACCAATGCTCTCTGGTCCTTGGAAGGCTGCTCAGAGGAAAAGAAATTGCGCTTTCTTTAGTTCCAGTGTCATTTGACTTTCCCACAGTTACAAGGATTTCCAGAGTAATTGTTCCTTCTGCTTCTCCCTGTGCCAAGGACTATAGAGGGATATTTTTATCTTGCCTCAAATCTTTCTATTTATTGTGTGCTTAAAATTCATATGAGAATTGCTAGTGCTTCCTTCTGACTCCAGCGATACTGGCCCAAGGCCTGAGGCATGCTGAAGTCTGGCTAGTAAATATCCTAAACGTTACTCATTAAATGCAGATTTCTCAGGCTAGCATCACTTTAAGTCATAGAGTTACAAATTCCAATCTCTCGGCAGGAGACTACAGACCATTCTTTGTGCTTCACTTACCTGTCTCTGTAGAGTTGCACAGAGGCTTGCCTTTGCGTTTTCACCATCACTTCCATCTTAGCAAAGTTCCCCTGATCCCAAGTGCTGCTGTGTTCTGAGACACATGGCCAAACTCCAGATTCTTAGATAGCTTTTACTCAGACTCCAACTTGAGACCGGACAAGAAGATACAGGTACTATAAAGTATAAGGGACCAAGCAAGGCCTTCTGTGTTTGGGTGTCAGGCTTATATTAATATCACTCCTGGCGACTTTTGTGAGTGGCTTAGCAAACTTCTGGTATTGCTTTGGCTCTGCGCTTCCCTCTTCCTCTTCGCTGGTTCCTGCCTTGCCATCTGCATTCCTGTGGTCCTTACATCTGTCTTTCCATCGTAGTGCTCTGCCAGCATCAGTACAATGCTAGGGGAGAACACCTTTAACTTAACGTAAGAGCATGGCATCTTCAGATGTCCACCCTTCTATTCTTGTGCGTACGGCTGAGTGGGCACACAAACTAAACTGTCGTTAATTCTCCCTCATTGCTGGGCCGAAGCCACACACGGCTGTTACGAGCAGGAATATTTCTCACTCATTTTCCTCAGGGGCTTTTTAGCATGTGGGTCTTGGAGACTGTAGAAGGTTCTGTGTGCCAGTACAGTGTTGTACCCTTTTACAGTAGGGGTGTAATTCTTTGCTCAGCATTGCTTTTGTGATGACGTTCCTCCTTCTGAGCCTGCTGCTAGCTGAAGGAAGGTTTCTCACATCAGAGCACTGGTAAGAGAATGGACGTTCTCGCTTTTGTAGTTCTTCAAAGCAGCACTTCCAAGAGGAATAAGAAACCTTATGTTCTCTGGGTGCGGCTGTATGTGGCTGTTGGGCTGTTGCTTTTTAGTATCAGGGCCAATGCTGGGAGAGAAGCTGGGGGCACAGCTGGCCTGTGCCCTTGAGCCTAAATACCTGTAATGTCAGGATGCTTCTGCCTCGGTCACTTGTAGCCCGCTGTCGTCAGGACCCGCCTTGGAGCTGGGACCTTCTCCAGCCACTCCTGGACAGCTGCAGTGCTGCTGCTGCTGCGGGTGGGAAGACATGGCAGTAATGCAGTCGGCATGTGGCTGGGCCCTCCAGCCAGCCTTTGCTCCCAGAGCTACAAAACAAGCTTCGTCATTAACTGAACAAATGGTGTTAGAAGGAGAGCTGGCTGTGAGCGTTCCGATGGAAACTTTCTCATTGGAAAATATCAACTATGTCTGCATCTTACTGGAAACAAGTCTGGTCAAAATCTGTCAGGAAGTTTCTCAGGCACAAGATGGAAATTATTCTAAAAGCAAGCAATAATTAGGACATTAATTTTCAGATGTGGGAAATTTGGGTTCAAGACCTTGGTGTTTTAAGAGCAGATATTTATCCTTGCTCTCTGAGATTCCCAGTCTGAGCAACCACTTTTGAAATAAAAGTGATGATCGGAGTGAGTGTAGTCGATCAGCTGACTGCCTTTCTGTGCAAGTGGTATAGCTTGTAACCCGGTTATGCATTTCAGAACTGACTAAAGGCGGGTGATCCATCAGAAGATAACACATCAGAATCCATCTGAATCAAAGGATTTGGAATCACAGCTCCAGATTTCCCAAGTCTCACCTTGCCTTTTCTGCTGGTCTTTGCCACAGGTCAGTAGTAGTTTTATCAGTAAAATCCATTGGGACAGCATATCTCTACCTCCGTGTGGTGTTAATTACATGTACAATATATATATATAACACTTTTTATTAAAATAAATGCTTAATATTTAAATTCCTGAGTGGAATAGTAAAGAAAGAGTGAGGGTTAGGAAAGTGTACATACTTGGGGATCGGAACAAGATTCTTTACTTTGGAGAGGAGTAAAAAAGAAAAAAACCAACTTTTTCTTCGTTGTCATAAGATCCTCTGCCAAGTATGGCAAATAATGCTTGTAGCTAATATTTCTGAGATGCATTTTATATAAAAAAAATAATTTAAAACCATCCACCTGTGCACTATGCATATGCTTGCCTGGCTGCATTCTATTCTTCTTTTAAGCCTGGCTTACGAAAGAACAAAAATATCGTGTTCAGCAAGAACTCACAGAGACTGTTTTACTTACCTGTGAACTCTACTTCCACTTGTAAAGACGCAACAATTGTAGTTAAAGTTGCTGCTAAATTGCAGCGACTCTGATAATGCATGGGGTCTATAGTATCTTTGTGCTTGTGGCTGTGACCTTTCAATGAAGGGCTGAACCTGAAAACTATTATCATACATTATCGTCACTACCCATCCTATATTAACCTCCCGATAAACTAGAGAGAAACTGTTTTGTCAGCCTGAGTATATGCAGGCAGCACTAGACACTGAATCATTTCACTGCCTGCAAACATCAGCAGTTCTAGCTTCTCTGTTACACTGCTTCACTGAGTTTCAAACTACTGCCGTGAAGTATGAAAATACTAATTTCTTTCCTGTGTGAAGTAGGCCATCTGTACATTGTTCAATGCAATACTATCTTCTCGCTCTTTAGAATGCTTAAATAGTGTCATCTCTGAGTCATAAGTGAGCTGTTCCACGCACTCTGATTATATAAAGTGTATTAGTATTCATGGTTTTCTTAACCTTCCTGCAGTCTAAAAAATGGAGATGCATGAATTTCGGTCAAGCAAATACTCTCATGCTGATGTAATGATAAACTCATGTAAGATGTCAAAACGTGGAATGCAATTTTTAAAAGTCTGCTGAGTTCACTTCTTGCGTAGTGCTAGAGAAGCTGAGTGACAGCACACGTGCATTAGATCACTTGGAGATCGTGGATACAGGTGTGTTTATGCCTCAGCCTGCTCTGCAGTCCATTACACGGCTCTGCAGGAGCGCACAGACGTGCCTGAGCAAGGCAGAAAGAGAGGGGTCTCTGCTCAGGGGAGCATCGGACCAGACGTGAGTGTTGAATGGTGGGTGACAAGAGGAGCAGCACTGAACAGGGCAGCTTTTGGGGTGCAGCTTCTAAGGAACCAAAGGGGCAGCAAAAACCACTGAGAAGCAAAGTTTCGGCTTGGGTACAGCCAAAGCTTCATTGTCCAGGTCAGTTCTCTCCCAGCTTTGAGGACAGCGTGTCCTGGACACCAAAGCAGACCTGTCCCATAGGCCTGTCCCAGGGCTGGCTCTCAGCACACTCCTGTGGGTTGTGCTTAGGGCTGCAGTCTGGCAGCACAGAGCTCCTTGCATAGTTTGCAGCTTGTCAAGGGTTCCTTGCTGCTGCGGGCGCCGAAGCTAGCTCATGGGTGGCTCGCTGAGGGAACTGCACCGCACCACAGTCTGCAGGATGAACGTACCCCGTGAAACCAACACTGACCCAGCAGCAAGGGAGGTTCTCACAGAGCAAGCTGTGCCAAGTTCAGAAACTACTATATGTTTCTCCATCTGTAAAAATTAACAGTGTGCTGATTCAGGGCAGTCCTGTGAGAGCAGGCAGGTGCACATGAAGAGCTGTGAATAAGCGTAATGATGATAATGAGTATTGGCACTCTGCTGTTGCCCTGAAGAAATGAAGTGGAATGAAAGTGCAGTGTGAATTTTCTTGGAGATAACATGAAGCTCATTCACCAAACTGCAGATGCAATTTGGTTTGAGCCTTATATGGCAGGGTGTTTGCTTTTGCACTCAAATCTTGCATTTAGCACAGATACTCAGTGCAATGAAATTCATTCCTCTCGTTCAATTACTTTAGTATCTTGTTCTTGTTCATTCTGTTTAATCTCCCCGCCACCTTCTGTTGTGCAAAAGATATCTGCATATGTATTTTGTACATAATAGATGAACATAGGTCATAATTGATATTTTTGCATGTGGAGCAAGGTGGTATATTTTTGGTTCTAAGTCAGTAAAGCTTTTCTTTTCCATGCTTTAAAAAGAAAAGACAAGACTGTTATCCTTCAGTCAGTGGATTGAGAACCAGGAAACAAACTGGTCCCTGACTTTGCTGCTGTCACTGTGTGTGGCCATGGGAAGTCTTGTCAATTTTTATACCTCACTTCTCCATCTGTAGCATGGGTGTGACACTACCCCCTTCATCTCTGTCCTGTATGTAAACTTCAATCTAAGTGTTTGTATTTAGATAGAGGTGATAGTCTAAATTAGAAATTCCGGAGGCTTCTTAAAGTACATTGTATTCCTGTGTTTCCTTCATGCTGGGATATTCACAAATAGTTTAAGTGTGTAAATGATTGAGCCCAGCTAACAGCGTCAAAGAATATATGGTATGTTGGCTCCTACTGCTAAGAGCAGAGGTGGTTTACTGGGGGGAAGGATGGGGTGGAAGTGAGGTTTTATTGCCTCCTGACTGAAAAGCCAGAATCCAGATGAGTGATTGTGATATGGTTGTGTGATCCATAGTAGAAATCTATCTCTTTTGCATGGAGCATTGAGGTGTGACATGCCCCTTCTACAGCTGAAACGTGATTTAGGTGTTCCTAGAAAGTACCTGCATATGCAAAGTAGTTCTCACTAGTTACTGTCACCGCAAGCAAACAATCTGCCAGCTGACTTAAGTCTATTCTATTTTACATTCCTTGACTAGGATCTCGTGAACGCTGTATTGAAGATGCCATCTGAGTACTCTGGATATTTATAACTTGAAGTTGGGTAAAATCATGGGAAATTTGGTCTTGCGGAAGCTGGACCTCATTGCCTAGATGGGTGTCAGTCCCAGTTCACCAGAGGAAAACAGAGCCACACGGTTTTATATACTGTGGTTGCACGTAGACTTTGTGTTCATTTTGCCTGCAGACAACTCAGTTTTAATCTCTTACTGTGTAAGCTCAAAATAAAAATAACAGTTCTAAATACCAGGGCTTCTATTGCAAAGTCGCTGAGCGAAAAGCTGTCATGTTACATTAAGAGCACAGTTACTGCAACTGATTACTTCATACAGTATAGTTGCCAGTCTGTTTCCTGTGTAATCATGAGGAATGCATTAAGAATAGTGGCACATAAATAAGTTGTGAAAAAGTCTAGGAGCAACTGAAAGTTCCTGCCGCAATTGGTAGTGGGGAGAAATGAGCCAGTACTGTCAGAAAAATATTATCTTTTCATAATGTATTCCAAAAGATATAGACCAGAATCCCAATAATTTAAAATATTTGGACAGAGAATCGGCAAAACTACTAACACTTGCTAGTGCTTAAGCTGGGTTTAATAGACTTAGTCCAGGCAAATACCAATCTATGGTATTGCCTGAAGTGCTTTGCTGTGTTTTGTTGTAGAAATGAGGCAAGGAGACAGCTGCTGAGGCTTGCCATGGTCATGAAGCACTGAGTATTCCATGGCAGCATTCCATTTTTGTCTCTTTTTAGACAACTCTTCAGAAGTCATCACCTACAAAATACATATTCCCTGGTTCTCGTACAGACTGAAGCACTTTGGCTTTGCCCAAAGCATGGAAGGATAAATATACTTACTGTCAGTTTCCTCCAATCTGGCTACATAAAACCCAACCAATAATCTTTTCAGTGAACTTTAAGCAATTTGGAATTGCATCAGGAGAAAGAGCAACAGCTAATCAACTTGCTGTTAATTATCAATTAACTCCATAAATCAATGCCAAGGTGCTCAGACACATAACTGTTCCTCTAAAACCCAGTGGCTGACACAGATTCTCCTATAGAATTTTGCCTTTAAAATTCTTAAGATTCCTTTCCCTCTGCCATAATTCATTTTCTATCTTCTTTCTAGCTCACCAAGTCTTCATAGTGCTGAAAATGTCACTTTTATTTGTCTTCCACATGTCAGTTGTTGCTGTTTCCAATTGCTAAAGGTTTTTAAGGATTGGTTGAGTTGTTTCAGCAAAGATCGGTTTTGCCAAAGATTTTTTTAAGAAAAAAAAATGCTTTCTGTTAATGCAGTCATATTTCTGTCAAAAATGAAGAGAAGAAACACTGAAATCTCCCATGTTTATAATTTTGCTTTAAACAGCTGTGGTTTGCAGTGAAAACTCAACATTTCACACGAAACCTTGTTTGTGATTGGAAAGCATTTAATAGAATTTTTTTTTGCTCCAGGTGCCTTTATTTTGGAATATTTCTAAATCCTTTCCACCCTGCACTGCTTGCCAAACTGTCACTGCAGGTGTGAGGCGTACGCCCTCCCTCCAGGAGCATGAGTGGGGACACAAGCAGGTGGCCAGCTGTTTCCCTGGGGGTGGGTGGCCCAGCAGTGCTGTTATGTTACCACTCAGGGAGGATCAGAACAGAGCTCTAGGCCTATTCCTAAGGGTGTGTTTTATATTTGTTCCAGATTAGCTATGAATTAAATGTTACCATTTAATGACCCTGTGGTTGCTTGTCAGGCTATAACCACCATTCACCTAGGAGCAGCAATACACAACACACAGTTCTTCATCCAGAGGTGTCTGGACATGTCCTAGAGAAGCTCACTGCTGGTCTGTGCCATAGAGCAGAGCTGCGGTCACTGTATTTCATCCTGCATCTTTTGGTAGGTCAATGGCAGAGGAGGCAGCAAGAGCCAGTGTCCCCTGTGGTCTAGCAGTGTGTGGGAGGCTCAAAACAGGGGAAAGAATACGAGGCTTATTGCAACTTGTAGATAAGCTGTGTAATTGCTGCTGTAGCATTGCAGCTGCCACAGATTTCCATGAACAAATTCATGGAAGAGACATTCATACTATCTAGGCACCACTAAATCCCTCGGAACCAGGAACCCTGTGAGCTGCTATGCGTGGAAGGGTACTTGGGGCTGCTGCTTCCCCTCTTGCTTTTCTTCCCCATGTATCCAGCTCCATCACTGAGAGAGGCAGGATACCAGGGCCAGGGGAATATTAAGTCCAACCATGTGTGGCTGGACCTAGCATGTTCTCAGCTAGAAGGTGAGAAATGTAGTTTGTAAATGTACCTGGCTGATCTCTGAAGACTGCCCCTCTTAAAACAGGCTAAGGCACATCATCAGGTCAGTGTCACACGACATAACCTGCTGCTGCTTGGGCAGTACCTGCTCTGTGGGCAAACATCAGGCTACAGTTTTGCGTGCTGGCATTCTGGCACCTTTCATGATCGCTAAATCAATTTTTAAAGTGAAAAAGAGCTGAACCGTTGCCAAGAAGTTATGAGGCTGGGGAAGGTACATGAGGCTTGGGAGGACGCTGCACAACAGGAGTGCTAAGTGAGGGATTCTTCCGGACAAGGTCCGTGCTTCGAGCCGTATGTAACTGCACTGAACTGGAACGTGTTAAATGATTGATAGGAGATGTAGGCTGTCTGTAAGCAGCACAGAGACCCCAGAGACTGGTAAATAATGAATACAATTCTTCTGCTGTTAGTGGTATGACTCATTGCGTGCTCTCTGTTTTAATCACCTGCTGTAGGGGCCAGAGAAGGACTAGGCAGTCTCTCAAACCTGGATTGCAAGGAAACAGCAGGTAGGTTTTGAGCTGTCACTGCTGCCTGGTCGTTCCTTATCCAACTGGATACAAAAGCTACCAACAGTAATTACTGGTAGAGGCAGCCTGGGCAAGGAGGACAGATTCTGTCTCTCTGTGTTGTTTGCCAATTGAGGACCTGGATCCACAAATCAGTTGTCTGTCTTGACTGTCCTAGAAACCAGGGAAGCAGCAATGTGACAGCTGACAGGAAGCTCTCCAGACCTGTCGTCTCTCAGAGCTTCTGACAGGCGCCAAGGGACGCCCATGCACAAAAGCCTGGGAAAGTGCCGGGACAGAGCCCTTCTGTCCAGGGAAAGCCCCTTGAATCACTGACCCAGATACCCGTGGATTGGTAGTGGCACTGGCAAAAACCTGATGCTTTGTCCCTTCATTCTGTCCATTTGACCAGGCCCGAAATAGTCAAAAGTGAAGTCCTTAACGTTCCTCCCCCAGCACTGACATCTAGAAAACCCAGGAGCTATTTCCAGCCAACATTTCCGCTGGTTATGTCACTGTCAAACTTCATGCCAGTTCCGCTGTCCAGCATTAGGGGCAGCCCAAAGCTTCTTAACAGCATGCATGAAGCCCAATTTTGTTGTCGCAACAGAATGGTGTTGCAGGATGCCAAGACCAAGGAACAGGTTGCAGTGGTTCCTCCCTCATGGGCCAGTGCTGTTTGCTTGGCTGTTTCTGGTTGTCTGCCTCTGCTCGCTAAGGAGCATGATGAACAACTGCAGGTCCTCAACTCCTTGGAGGGAGGCTTGAATGAGATTTTGATACATGTGGCAACCAAGTCACAGAGCAGTATTGCAGAAGATGAGTGGAACTGGTCAATCTCTTCCCAGATCTGCTTGGAGCACAGAAGAGGATAGCAAGAAAGATGAAACCTGTTCCTCTGTTTGGATGCCATTTTCTCCCATAGGGAGAACACTGTAGGCTGGGCAAGATATCTTTTCTTTACAAATGATAAAGCCAGAAATTGCGGAATATAGCTTAGCAGACTGTACTTCAGCTTACTGGAAGTATAGTAAAGCTAAGGCAGAATTTTGCAAGCAGTTTTGCCTATATTTGGACTTTAAAAGACAGATTTAAGCACAAGACCCATTTACCTGGTTGACATAGCTGTGTTTTCATCTGTGATGAATTTGATCCACGGCTAATCACATATGCCTGAAAGTAGGACTTGACCTGTTGCCTGAAACTCTTGATAAGAGATAGTATGAAATGCCTGGTAATAGGCTGGGAGAACATAGCTGTGCTGCTCTGCATTTTCTTGTAGTAGGGAAGTTTTCATTAAAATAAAGGGAACAACTTCAGTGTTGTGGCAAACTTTCCATTTAAGAGTGCTTATTCAGACATACAACCAGAAGTTCTTCTGGATTAACCTTTGACCTTACATATGTATGATTTGTTAGTGATGTGAGATAAAAGTAAAGAATAATAAGTCTGATATTTGTAATGTCATAGCATTGAGAGACTAAACTCAGACAAACAGAAGCCCAAGAACTGACTGACTTTATTTCTTCTGTACATGCTTTGGCACTTTTCTAGCTCACCGAAGTTGCTGTGTAAATAAGTCGCTCTCGGAGTTTATTCTGCAGTAAACAGTAACACTGCAAAGCCCACAAAATTCGAGACACAGTAATGAGATTAGGCTTTGTTTCATTAATGACTTCTGAGTCACTGACATACATTGATTAACATTTGTATCGTGTATCTCCTTTTTGCAATAAAACTGTAGCTGACTGTAGAAGGGAATGGTGGGAGAAAGGCAGGAGAAAAGAATGGAGAAGTAGAGAAGGAAGAAGAACAAGGACTGAATGAACCCAAGCAAGAAAAAAAAGTGCTCAGGGAAAAAATGCCAGACACCACAGTCCTTGTTCCAGGGGCGTTGCTTGAATGTGTCTTAGGGCTGCACTTAATGAAGCCATGGTGGGAAGGTCTCTGAGGTCTTGGCAGATATTTTGTTCTTTTCTAGTACAGAAAGCTCTCAAAGTGGAAGAAAATTCCTAAAAAGTCCAAACCCAGTAGCTGGCAGGTACAGCTGTAGCAGCTGTATCTTAATTGTTGGGATGCACTAAATCCTTCTTTTGATAATCAGACTATTCCAGATTTAGAGTACCTCATCATCCTCCACATGCTGTTTTGCCAGTTTTACTGCCGGAGAATCTGTCAGTTGATGAGTGAAAGATCACAGATTTGTAGTTTCTGAACTGAGATGTTCAGTTCAAAAACTCATTAAAACTACAGCACCTGAGCCTTTCCTGGCCTGCCTAAGGCTTGCTGCTCTGCTGGTTTCTCCATCCTAGGGCCAGCCTTGTATTCAGGTCTAACTCTCTTTTTTGGTGACTAGTCCCAGCCTACCCAGGGCTTTTACTAATCAGCTACTTGCATGGCATTTGGGACATATGTATAACTATCTGTTTTGGGACAGGCTCTTGTTTGTATTTCCTAATATTGGCCTCTGCAGCCTATGAGAGGATGGGGGTTTTTAATGTTTTTTCTAACAGTGCTGTTCTCTGTTGCCCTATTTTCTTTTTTTATGCAGAAGCTATTGATTGTCTGCCTGCTAGTAGGAATGCCACCACTTCACACCAACATCCCAGACTGCTCCATATTTATAACCACCCCTCATGCCAGTAAGTATTTTTCTCTGACATATATCCACTTAACCAAAGGCATTGATAAGTTTAACCCTCCTTTCTTTTGCCAGAGATTTTTCTTCCTTCCTTTTTAAGAAGTTAAAACCAAAAAATCCTCCAAGGTCATTGGGAAACCAGATCATTCCCTAGATCAGCCTCCAGTATTTATTAGTTAGATCATTTCAGTGACTACACTGTCTGCCCTTTACTCACAACAGCATGTGTCACAGGTTAATTGTCTGCCTATTCTTAAGTGAATTCAAGGACTATAATGTGCGCTCTTATTTGCTTGTAGAAATTCAGATAAGCAACCTTACTCATCATGAATTTTGCCCTTGGCATGTCCTGACAGTAATTCTTGGGCATCACCAGCCTAATGCCATGGAAAGCCATGCAGCATAGCTCAGCTCTGCTTTCATGTTTTCTGTTGTACTTCAGTTCTGTCTAGAAACAACACCTGTAATCTTGAATGTGTTTATTGTAAGAAGAAGCCCCTGTTCTGCAGAGCTGGCAATCTAAATAAATGAGGCAAATGACAGGTGAAAATGAAACAAAAGCACCAGCAATCTGTGTGACTTGCTTGACCTCATGTGGCTATTGCCAGATCCCACATGCGAGGCCTGTGACAAAGCTGGGAAAATGATCCAGCTATCTGGGTCCCCATCTCTCTGGCACATCTTCTAGATCAGACAGTCCCTCAAAGCATCAGGCAGTCAGACCTTACAAATGGTCTAACAGTGCAGCGTGGCTGTAAATCAAAACACTGCAAACATTTGTCATCCCATGAAAAATTATCAGGAGTAAGTGTATGATCTGTAGAGCCTTTGTGTCTTAAATGGGATTGATAGGGGTTTCTACTGGATTCTTTTGAGGGTAGCAGTGATGGAGAAATTGTGGAAATAATTGTGATGTATCAACTTCTGTAAAGTACAAGATCATTCCACAGGGAGTGATTTCTGGGAAGACAGTGTTAAAGTTCCAGAAAAATGCCTGTGGCAATGAAATAGCCTGTCTAGGGATGAGCCGTACTGCTGCTATTAATAGATAGGGTCTCAGTAAGAATATTCTTTGGCCAAAGTAGGAAACACTCGGATCATCATTCTTTTTAGGTTCCTGACTCTGCACCCAGCTATGCAAGGCAAGAGCAGGAGTGAACAAGCACAGCTGGGAAAGGCAAAATCCACAAAAAGATGGAACAGCTGCTTTTAGAAAGGAGAGCCTGAGGAGGTTTCTCTGTTGATCGGCTTTCCCTTTGCCCAGTTTACACACAAGGCTCAAAGTCTTTGTTTTGTGGGAGTTTGCATAATATCAAGTGTGTACTTCAGATACTGTGGTATTTATATTCACCTAGTTTTCTACCCCTAGAAACATGCTTTGAGATCATCTGCTGAAAAGATTAATTTACAAAATAACTTTTTTACAACACTGCTAAGACATAGCCACCACCTGGTGAGGAATTGTGAGTTAAAAATACTGGGGTGGTTTTTCCTTTGATGTTAGCGTGATAGAGCAAAGGGGGTACTATGGTAAGGAAACCAAAGCTGGCCAGAAAGAACTACAGTATTGCTTTGGAGACAGTTTTTCCAGATACTTAGCAGTGTTTTGTTAGTGCACTACGGCACAGTACCTATCTTAAACCTAGTTAACAGGCATTTTGTTACCCTCCCACTGATCTGGTATGCTATAAACCAGATCTAATATCAAACTAAGTATGTACAAATAATTGTTCATCAAAGACTGTGATAAAGGCCGCTGGCACAAGACGGCTCTGGATTTAACGCATGGTTACCCTGAAACTGCAGTAAGAGGGGATGCGCCCCGTGCAAACTGCAAGGATGCACTCTTGTGGCAAAGAGGTGCTGTGCAGGGAACAGGTGAAGCTGAAACCACCTGTTTGTTAGGAAATCAAATGTTTTCACACTCAAACTGAAGAGACTGCCAGCTATACTAAGGAATTTTCACTGCAGCATCAATATATTGTATTATTTCTCAGGCCTCTGAAACTTGAGTTTCTCTGCGGGAGGGTGCATTTGTACCTCTGGTTTTCTGAAGTTCTTAGGGGCAGGTGCTATTCGGCATGCCTTGGTGTTTGTTCCCCTTGTCGAACATTCATAGCTGCCTCCCAGCCAACTGTTTCTCCTCATGACTTACAGGAGGGGAGATGTCTAAGGGTAAAAACTGGTGGAGACATAGCCAGCTGTCTCCCTGAGGCATGCGGCATGCTTTAGTGAGCCTTGAAGGCCATCACGCTCTGTCCCTGCTGCCTTTTCTGTGTAGACAAGGGGAAAACCTCACAGCTGAGGCTATGCAGGATTGTCTCCCACCCTACCTTACAACACTTCCAAGGTTTATTGGGGAGAGTGCCAGGAGAGGAGGGCATGGGAAATGGCTGGTGGCCAGCACAGCTATGAAGTACTATGTTAACCACTGAGCTGCAAAATCAGAGCCAGAGTGGAGAAAACCTCATGACTAAGAACTAGCCAAGAAGAACCACAGGCCGATTGCGGAGAGCCGCCCAGAGACTCCAAGCCTGTGTTCGAAAGGTGCTTAGGTGCCTGCTGATAGGGATGGAGTTTTGGACCTGCCCAGAGAACCTCCCGGGAGGTTAGTTTTCAGTCTTCTTGGTCTTTGTTCCTCCTCTGTGGCTCACAGCTGATCATGTGCTTTTTTTCTCCCACTGATTACCTACCTTGTATATTCAGAGAGGTTCTATTTTAACTGTTCATAGTGTGTGATTGAAAAGTCTTTGGTGTGAGTCTCCCATCTTACCTCTGCTGTTTAGGGGCCCTGTGCTGTAAATCCACGGCTGTTAAGAGAGTGTTGTTGCGGAGGAAGGTATTTGCAGACTGTTTGTGTAAGGTAGTACTGCCAAAAATATTTGAAATGGTGTATAGTTAGGTCATTGGAAGGGTGTTTTCCAAATATTCTTGCCAATCATTCTGCAAAAGAGACAGCAGTCAATTGACAGTGAAGTCAGTAATGTAAAAGGTTAATATCAAACAAATGTGAAGAGCATTGTAGCAGTCTGCCAAGAAGTTGGCTTGATTATGAGTGTGACAGATGGATTCCAGGTACCAAAGCCAACATCTGATGTACTGAGGAAAACAGTCTGTAACGTTGCCTTACTTGTCACATAATCTCCTTCTGAAGATAAGAGCTTCCAAGACACACAAAGCTACCCTCACAAAGTTAGTCAGAGCAGGATTTTCCAGGACATGCAATCAGGTAGCATCATCCCAAAGCGTCAGATGGGTTGGAAATGATCCAATGCAGCCAGTGCAGAGGAGGGAGCTTCCAGCAGTTGTTGGAGTTATTCCTCTGTGGAGCTGGACACTCTTTCACCTGTGTGGCCCCCAGTGTTGATGTGCACAACCAAGCAATAGTGAATACAAGGTCTGGGCTTGACTAACACTGAGGCCATTTGGATCTCTATGCATGGATAAAGGACCCAGAAGAAGCAGAAGTGCCACTGGAGGTTGAGTAACTGAAGTAGGTGATATTGAAGATCCCGGTTTAACAGATAATGTAAAGTATTCATATCAAGCCCTTCTTATTTTGAGCATTTAATGTATTAGCATATATAAGATAAGGACATAGGGTCGATCAGGACAGATGTGAAGAGTTTCCTAGTTGAAAATGGGCTGGAAAAAGTGAAATAAATGCAATATTAAAAGGAGGAGAAGTAATGGATAATTATTGAGTGTTGGTGCTTCTCCAAACTGTGAGTTTTTCCCCTGTGAAGATGTGGCAGTTTAATCAAATTGAATAATTAGCTTTGGACATCATGTGAATTTATTTTTCCTTTTACAACATTGAATTGTAACCACTGCTGATGGATCTACACTGGAAGCTGTACACCACACTGTCCTGTGCTGCCTCGGATGGTAAAACTTCTTTCAAGTTCTGCGTGGAAATACTTCATATTTTCTATGTGGCTATCATACAAAATTAACTCCCTGGTCCACCTAAGTGTAAGCCAAAGCAAATATTGGCAAACAGATGAAGGCTGTATGAACCTCAGGAAAAGAAAGATTTCTAGATGCTTTTTCAGAATATAAAGCATGTTGTAGATTTTCAAGTAGAAATTATCAGGGACCATTAATCCTGTACTGGAAATACCATGTGGTTTTCCTGTGGATAACTGGCTAGCTGAAAAGGGTCACATAGACATAGTCCAGCTGGCTGGACAAAAAATGCACATCGCTCTCAGCTTATCTGAAGTAAAGCAAAATACACTGTCTTTGGCTGTCCTTGTTACACAATAACAGGAAGATTTTGGTGGGAAAAGAATGTTGCAGGTGGGAACAGAAAACTACAGAAGAGAAACTAGGGGTGGGCTTGGTATTTAGGCAACTAACCAATAATGAGCTTAACTTTTGTAATATGTATGAGCTAATTATAAGAAGGCATAAAAGGTGACTGTAAGAGACAATAAACGAAGTCTGCTGATCACTCATATTGAGCGACTGTGTCTTCCTCCGTCGCGACAAATGGCGCCCGAACAGGGACCAGAGGGACATAGGACCGGCGACCCGATAGCGGAGTCCGGACCCGGCGACCCGATAGCGGAGTCCGGGAGCCACGGTCGGCGGAGAAGTGAGTGCGGTCCTGTAAGCAGCGCAGGAGGCGAAGGGATATCTTCCCCGCGCCCGGGAGCACCTATAGAGGCTGGCCCGCCTGCTACGCGCCGCCGAAGTCTGCAAAGGCCTGCAATTGTGCACAAATAGAGGTATGAACAGACACGCGGCGTATAATTTGCTCAAAGGCTTTTTAGAAAAAGCGGAGCGTTCGGGACATAGATTGTAAAAAGGAATTACTCGGGTTATTAGCGTATGGGATAGCATCCGGGACCCCCGCGGCAGCGGCGAGCGGCGGCGCGGCCCGGCAGGCCCCTTCCCGGCCGCGGTTTCTCTCCGAGGCTGCACCCCCCCCCTCCACCCCCCCCGCTCCGATCGGCGCCATGGCAATGCAAGCGGCCAAGCGAGCTAACATCTGGCTGCCCCCAGAGGTCAATCGGATCCTTTATATTCGGAACCTGCCGTATGAAATCACAGCGGAGGAAATGTATGATATCTTTGGGAAATATGGACCTAGTCGACAAATCAGAGTTGGAAACACTCCTGAAACAAGAGGAACAGCTTAAGCTTCTCAAGGAAAAATACGGACTTGATTACAATCCCCACAAAAAAAAAAAAAAAAAAAAAAAAAAAAAAAAAAAGCGTCAGATGTCACCTAGCAACGAAATGGGTTCTGCCGGGAAACGAAGCAAACATTTCTGGTTTTTAAAAAGAAGCCTTTGGGCCTTGATGGAGAATATTATTCTGTATTCTGTATTTATGCTGTATTCTGAATGTGGAAATTGGTTGGGACTAGGCAGGCTGGCTTAAAGGCTTTTGCAAAACGGGATTATTATTTTTGATCATGTATGTAATAATAGTTTCTTGATCAAAACCAGCCAACACTATTTGTAAGCATTAGGCATATCTGAAGAGAATGCCTTTATTTGAATCAGCAGTTAAGGTGTAGTTTTAGTCTGAGGCTGTGGTTTATTCTGCTTCTGGTGAATTTTTGAAGGGATGAAATCACGAGATACAAAGGTATACTAAGAGTTATGAGGTAATAAGGTAATAATCTAAGGAAGGGTGCTGTCTTTTATATCACAAGTGCAACATGCTTTTATGTAGCAGAGAGAAACTTGACAATAATGTTGCTTGAGCGAGATGTGCATGTGACAACTTGGGAAAAGGGATATCACAACTGGAGTGCAACAGTGTTTCTATGTCTGGCAGAGTGAAATCTTTCAAGACTGAGTTTAGACAGTCTAAAATAAATTGTTAGTATTCAGAAAACCCATCTTAGGCCTCTTTTGCTACATAGTGTTATGGAAGTCAACTGCTATTGTAGAGAATTAATGATTTTTTTTAATACATATTAACAAATACTACTATTTTAACTTGAGGCAGTTGAGTGAGAAATACTCACGTGTAGCATTTGAGGGAATGTCAGCATAAATCGCCCTTACAGTAAGACTGCATTTTTAATTACTGTACTCGTTAAGATTCGATGATGCCATAAGGCTAAGGCCTTTTATCACAGATTGGTTCTGAACTAAAAGGTGTGTGCACATGCAGATATGCACATTTGTGTTATTTTCCTTAATTGGCTATAAAATAATATAATTAGGTTGGGGACTAGGTCTTGGGATTTGTCTATTATACTTCTGTTTGTTAAGGACGTGCATAACATACAGCACCCATGTAGGCTGGCTTGTGGCACAGTTGTCAAATTTAGCATAGACATTCAGACAGATAAGCAATGTACTATTCTTGTGTGTATGACCTACAAGCCATTATGGCTTAGTGTGTAAATCTGTATGTAACTATTGAAAAAAAACACTTATGAATGTATATAGCTTAGAACTAATTTTTCCCCTTGGTTAATTCTTGATATCAATGAGGTATTCTTCAGAAAATGTATGGACTGGTTGGTTGCATAAGGGCAGTTGTTATTTGGACAGAAAATTGTTAATGGTCAGGGATTTTCCACTAAAATATTTGCAAATATTCCTAGTCAAACATCAGTTTGGTTTCTTTTGGGGTTTTGAGCTTGCATTAGTCCATGTTCAGAACTTTAAAATTACCTTTGAATTTTTTAAACTTTTTATATCACTGGAACAGAAAGAGCATCTAAATTAAAGCTTCAAGCTAACTTTATTTTTCAAGTATTTCTGGAATTATACTTCTGAACTGAGATTTTATAAGTTGGCTGTGTATTTTCCTGTGTTAAAATGCTGTTATTGAAAATGGTCAACCAAGCCTATGTCGCCCAAAATAAAAACGGGGGGAATTGTGGATAACTGGCTAGCTGAAAAGGGTCACATAGACATAGTCCAGCTGGCTGGACAAAAATGCACATCGCTCTCAGCTTATCTGAAGTAAAGCAAAATACACTGTCTTTGGCTGTCCTTGTTACACAATAACAGGAAGATTTTGGTGGGAAAAGAATGTTGCAGGTGGGAACAGAAAACTACAGAAGAGAAACTAG
This sequence comes from Falco rusticolus, assembly GCF_015220075.1. NCBI lineage: Eukaryota > Metazoa > Chordata > Aves > Falconiformes > Falconidae > Falco > Falco rusticolus. Next base: position 23,216,721 of record NC_051193.1, read on the forward strand.
GGGTGGGCTTGGTATTTAGGCAACTAACCAATAATGAGCTTAACTTTTGTAATATGTATGAGCTAATTATAAGAAGGCATAAAAGGTGACTGTAAGAGACAATAAACGAAGTCTGCTGATCACTCATATTGAGCGACTGTGTCTTCCCTCCGTCGCAACAGTTTTCCCAAGATGTTGAACATCAAAACTGGTGCTATTTAAATTATTAGCAGCAATTTTCTAGAAATAGCAGTCTTTGCTTGAACTTTATAGTTCAGTTTAATTCAAGATATGTTACCTGAACCAACACATCAGCTTGGTAGGAGAACCATGGCAACTCATGAGGAATTATCTTTGAAGGTCCAGATTTTTGGTTTCCTCTGGCTGAATACCAACCCGCGGTAGCTGCGGTGGTTTAATAGGAATGAATGCCCCAGGTTTACCTGACTGTCACTGACACCTTGTGTGGAGACACCGGCCGGGGAGCCTGGTGGTCGCATGGCCTTCTGAGAGCCAACCTTGACGTCTGAAGAACATTAAGAGGTATTTTCAGACGCTACTTCCCTTTCGTACTCGTGTGTCACAGATTTTTGGAACATGTCAAATTTCCAGAGCAAACTGGATTTTGGAGAACAAAAAAATGTTCCTATAATCACCCAGCCCCCTGCGCTGCCCGCCCACGCCTGCCCCGCTCTCCTGCCCCTTCTCCGGCTCCTGGCCGGTCCCGGACCCGCACCCGGCCCCTGCGGGACCCCGGCCCCTGCCCTGTCCCGGCCCAGCCCCGGCCCCGGCCCCGCGGAGCGGAGCGCTGGGACACCGGGCTCCGCCGCCGCTGGCTCAGCAGGCCACGGCTGGTCACCTCTGAAAAGCGTTCCTCTCCCGCCACCTTCTGGTCACCTCTCCGGGCCTGGCCGTACCTGGGCTGAGGGACCCTCCTCCCCCGCCGGCCGAGGTGCGGCGGTGTCCCCGCTCGGTGACGGCGTTGGGGCTCGCTCTCCTCCCGGTTCCTGCCGCTGCCCCCCGGCCTGCGACCAACAGCAAACGCGCGGTGCGGGCGGCACTTTGTACGAGTGTGTTGAGGAAGGTTGTTTGCATGAAACGTCAAGCCTGCTGTCAGATAGGAAAGTCACAGACAATGCTCTCAGCTCCCTCCCCACCTAGACAGGAGCTCTATGTGCTGGATGGTCTCTTTCCTGAGGCAGGCGGCTCCACGAACGGCGACAAACATTAGCACCGGGGAGTTTAACGAGGTCATTTCTCCGTAACTGCTCACACCGAAGCGCTGTGGCTCCGGGGCCCCGCTCTCGGGCGCAGCCTGGTGCGTTATCCTGGTGGCCAGAGGAGCATCTTGTGCTGCTGGGAGAGAGAAGCTGAAAGTAGGTGTCCCCCTCTGGAGGGGTGCAGAGCTTACCTTCACGGACTGAAGACCACAACTGATTAAATTAGAATAGAACTAAAGAGCTGTAATTAGTGGAGCTAATTACTGGCAGGGAAAAAAAAAAAAAAGTTCTGAGCTTTTTGACTTGATAACTACATGCTTTTTTTTTTTCATTGTGAAAAGAGTATCGTGTTACCCAACTCTGTGTTTCTAAAAATGTGAGTAAATAAATACTAGGCAGAAGTTACATTAATCACTGACTTCTGATGCTCATTTAATTAATGTATTCATGCATCATTTAATGAATAGAGATGAAATTGTGTTTGCTCAGATGATTTTGAAATTGCCACAGACAGTGGTAGTCTGGGAACTTGTGCTCTTAGCCTTTGTTACAGAAAGAGACTATATATCTTTTGCAGCTAAATAGGGATAGTAAGTTTGAAATGTAATCACTTTTCAAAAAAAGTTAGAGTTCTTGGTAACACATGCCCCTGCCTCCAGCTGCTTTAAGCAAATTATACTCACACTGTCCTTTCTTTTTCTTTTTTTTTTTCTTTTTTTTAAATGCTCTCCTCTTCTTTGTGGCGTGTGAAAAAAACACAGAAACAACAGGGGAAACACTAACAGTCTTGGGGAAACAGTGAAACTCTGCAAAAAATGCTGCCAAGCATGCAGAGCAACTAACTGAAACAACAGAAAACAAGCAATTATTTTTGGTCAATATATGTTGTCATAAGAGCCAAAAGGATTCTGACAGATGTGTGATTTTTGAAACAAGAAGATGCTGTCCCCATCACAAATGGGGTCCTACTTCCTGATGAAAGGCTGAGTTTAAATACTGCTTCTCACTTTACCATGACTGATGTGGTCCACTGGAAACCTCAAAACATTAGAGGGTGATGCAGCCTCCACAAAGTCTTTATTTGGAAGATGTAGCTATCGTTGGCTCGCTTCCCTGGATGGGGACTGTAAGGCAGAGTTCTACAATGTAGAATTCACTGCCTCTGGGGACACCACCCTTTCAAAGTGGCCCTCGTGCTTCTCATGGGATGCAAAGCCTTTGTAAACAACCTCCAAAGGGATTTAAAAACCAACCACAAACGTGGTGTGGACCACCTGGGCCAGCTGAGAGCTGGGCCTGTGGTAGCTAAAGGGTCTTTTTGAGCTGCAGCAGGACCAACAGGAATGGCAATGCCAAGGTGGCCAGAGGCATCAACCAGCCAGAGCCAGCTCAGAAGGCTCAGTACTGCATCCCTGGCACCAGCTGTGCCCCTGCAGCTGTACCAGGCCCTGAGGAGCTGCTGCAGGGGCCTTTCAGAGCACTGTCTCTGGGGTCTTGGTGACCCTCCTTATCTGAAGAAGGTAGAAGAGGCGTTGGGCCTGAGCTCTAGCTCTGCAGCTTATGAATTTTGTTATGCAGGTACCATCCTGGTATCCTGGTGTGAAGAAGGCTTCAGAAACCCAGCTTCAGGATGTGTATTCTCAGCTAACTCCCACCTGAGCTGTCTTAGCTGCAAAAAACAAATTAGAAATTCAAACAGATGGGAACCTCTCAAAAAATGTACACTATTTCATCTCCCAAAAGGATTTTGACAAGTTATTTAAAGCTATGCATCCTACTACCATCTCTGTCTGGTCTTTGAGGCACAAATGAACTCAGGAGAGGTTTGTGTTTCAGCATGGGAAGCGCAGAGTTGCCTTTTTGCATTTCTAGCAGCGACATCAGCAGCAGATAGCAATGAACAGGCGAAAAGCTCTGTTGAGGTCAAGAAGAATTCACTTCCTGGCCCCCTAATAGACTACGAGCATGTGATGACCACTTTTAAGTGTGAAAAGGTTATTTCTCTGTAGCTCCTCCTAATGCGTATACAGCACCCAGCATTATTGCTTGGTATGTGGCTGGTGGAGTTAACTTTCAGAGGAGATGTCAGCTGCATTTTGCGCGGTGAAGTTCTCATGTAATGCTGCAAGCATCAGGTGGGAGTGATGGCTTTTGCATGGGTCTCTGCAGCTGCTAGACATCCTGTATCTACCGAATGCAGCCAATGCATGAAACCGAAGTGTTGGATTCAAAAAGGAGATTGGTGGGTGAGAAGGTTTGAAGTTCAGGCATTTGCCTCCTTGAAGGTTAACAAAGCTCTTAAAAGGCTTTGCAGTTTTAGTTGGGGATTTTAACCGGAGCTGCCAACAAAAGCTCCAAAATCCCTGAGAAATGTGTGCAGGTTTGTCTTCCACACAATCTTCCCCCTGAAGAGGGGGGGCAGGGAAGAGGCTGGCCAGAGAGATTTGTTTCTCCTGGATGTGCAGTAAAGTCAGGCATTCCAAGAGGTTTTGTGTGGCTCCTGGGAATGTTTCTAATCTACCCTAGAAAGCAGTGCAGGAACCTGATGACTGTAGCTACAGCGGCACCGTTTAAACAGAAATTCAGTTCTCAGCTGCCCTGGGAGCCGCGCAGTTGTTTGGACCTGCAGCAGAGTGCGTGGGGGCAATGCCACTGAAAAAGACCAGGGACACTAGAGATTCAGTTTGTGTTAAATGATGGCCTGCAGCTAAGCACAGTGGCAAACAGGCCCTTTTGATCATGTTACTGAGGCTGTTCTGGGAGATGTTGTTCTGGCTGCTGCTGGAGTAAGAGCTTACTGTCTTTGGCTACCCTTCTCCCATCCCTCATGGTGCCTCATGCTCTGCCAGTGTAACTGCACACAGTCACTCCCTAACCTAGTTCTGTCAGAATGATGCAGGTTAGGTTAAGTATTTTTTAATATGGGAAGGGTAGCCTCAAGGCCAGGTTCCCTCACTCAACTTCTATTATGATAATAGCATGTGACATCCATATTATGCTCTGCTCAAGTGTGTGTGATCAGCTCCTGATCGGACTTAATGCCTCTGTAAATAAAAGAAACACAGAACAAAAAGCCTGAGATTTTATAAGCTAATAGCCCCTCAGAAACCTGGCTGGTTCCCAGAGGAGTTAACTCATTTAGAAACCTTTTAGTGGGCCATATTGATTACACGGATGTGTTCAGAGCTGTGGATATCGCAGTAACAATGAACCGAGGCAGTTTATCAGCGCATCAGTTATTTTACTGGGATAAAAAGGAGCTTCAATTGGACTAATGATGATGGGCTCAATCTTATGTTGAAGCTATCTGACTATCACAAAATTATCTTTCAGTGAGCTCATCTGTTTTGCAAGGAAGAAATTCATAATCTCATAGGATGGAAGATGTGCTGGCTATTTATAGTCACTGATTTTACTTGTAAGGAATATCATGACTTCACAAGTGCAGTGGCACTAATCTCCCTGGTAAAGCGTTTACCCTAATCTAAAGGGAGCTGCTCCTACAAAGCCAGCCGTGTACATAAAAGGGCCATTGAACAAATCTGCACCGCTGGCTCTCATTTGCCTGTAAAAGCAGCAGGTGAATCAGAGTGTCCTGAACGCACAGCAGCCCGAGAGCCAGGCTGCTCTCTGAAAATGAGACAGTGAGACAGAGGAGACAATATTCCTACCCAAAATGGCTGCAACGAGCTGAGATGAACGTAGGCAACAGCACATGAGCAGCTGAGAAGGCGCTGTAGCCAGCCGGCTGCCCGAGGTCTGCAGGTGCGGGTTTAGTAGTTAAAAAGCAGGCTGCTGTTACTCCACCAAGGACAGTAAGAGAGTTATTTCTCAGTTATTTCCTACCCTGCTCCAAACTAGCTAGTCTGGGGTAGCTTTTAGTGCTAAGTTGTATGTATTTGCTTTTAGTACCTGTTCCCAAGGGAGGAAAATACCTTTCTGGTTATGTTTGCAGAGGTCACTGAGGACCACAGAGCTAGCTGGAGTACATCTCCAGGAGATCAAACATGCTCGCAACTGAGCCAAATGAGAATGAGTTATTTAGAAAGCAAGGGTGGAGTGGAGTTTCTGCATTTTCCAGGGCTGCGAGGAGCAGTGAGCCAGCAGAGATCACTGCTGGGATGGAGGTAGGCGACTGCAGGTGCGAGACCTGCACATACTGGAGTTCTGTTAGCGATTTCACAGGCGCTCAGGTCTTCAACAGGGTGTGGAGCCAAGCCCATAAGACAGGTTGTGGGTGCAGGGCACAGCTCCAGGGCTGTGAGGGCTCTGAAGGGAGGGAGCGTGGCCTCATAGCGCCTGCACTGCCACTCTCTACCTGGCTTTTGGCTTGCCTTGAGTCTGTATTTATTTTTTCTTCTTGGGATCTGCAGGAATAGAGTGGAGCAGTGTCCTTTGCTCACTTTCAGCCTGGTCTGCTGAGCCTTCCCCTCCTGGTCGTAGGCTCACTGATTTCACAAAGACAAGCAGATTTGTGCACAAGGTACGTACCACATCAGTTGCAAAGGCCAGATGTAAGAGTGTTCCTTTAAATCATAATCCTTCATGTAATATCACACTTAGTTGTCACAGAAACCATGGCATCACTAACACTTACAGCTCTTGATCCAGCAAAAGAGTTGAGCATTTGCTTTTAATATAAAGTATGTGCTTAAATTCCAATTAATTCTATGGCACTGCTTGTATGCCTAGAACAAGGTCTACACTTTAATTTTTTTCCTAGATGAGAGTGATGTGGCCTGGTAAAACCTTCTGGTTGCTTTAGTTAAGCCAAAGTGGCATGCATGTTTCACAATCATCAAAATTACCAGTACAGGAATGGTCTGAAGGATGTCCAAACAGCAGTTTTTAAAGAGGATATGTTGTAAATTGAGTGCTTGATTAGATCACTGTCTCTGCTTCTGCAACCTGGAAAAGTGTTTGAATAATGCTTTTTGTAGTTCCTTCCAGTACTTAGGACACCGGACATCTTTTAATTCTATTGATTCTATGATAGAGAGTAATTTTTTTTAAAATTACTTCAGAAAATGTAGAAGTTTGATCATAATTTCAGTCTAACACAAGTATTTGTGCTCCCAAATTAAATAACTGTTTTAATATAGCTGCTCATATGGTATTTTTTATTTTTCATTAAAGACACAGTTTCTGGATTAAGTACTTAAGAATTACTGTCTTCATTTTAAGGTATGTTTTGGCACTCAAAGTGGCTGAGAAAAGTATGAAAATATCCTTATGTCTCCAAGAAAACAAATGAAAACCGGAGGCAAATTAAGAAAACACTGCATGTATATTAGTTCAAAGATCTGGGCGGGTTAAAACATCTTTTAGTCAGGTCTGTGATTTACGGTTCTTTGAATAGGTGTCAATGCTGAATATTCAATTCCTGTTGCAAGTATGTTTGAAAGATAACATGTAATATTTTACTCATTTACATTAACTATAGTCTTTTGTTCCCCTGATCATACTACAAACAAAATACTCAGGGTACCTCTTCAGTGGCTAAATGTTGCCCTTCAGACAGGGACTCAGAGCTTACTGGACTCGATGGGTAGGCTTCCACTGGAGCTCAGTGGCTGTTCCTCAGAATTAGACAGGTGGTTTAGTCTGGATCTTCCCAGTTTATGATTCATGTTTGTCAGTCCCATGAGCTGTATGGAGTTGTTACTGTTGCTCTGGCTGGCCACTTTTGGTAATGAGACAGTGAGAGGCATGAATTCAGCAACACCAGGTCCATTAAAAGTTAATGCTCTGACTAATTTCATCAGTTGATAACTGGACCTACCCACAGCTGTTCTAGAAAGTTACACATTTGTGCCTAGGTCTGTATTCATGCCAAGGAGATCTGTTCTGCAGATCTTCAATAAATGAAGGTGGTAGTAACTCCACAGCTAATTTGGTGTGTTTATGATGCTTTCTGCCAGCAGAAAAACAGTAAAATCCCAAAGGCATAAGCTTCTGTGGAAATGAAAGCAGAAGGCTAGTAAATGTGGCTGAGTTCACTTCCAATTCAGAGAATGCTTGTGGACAAATCTTCCTGCTGTTTGTTGAGGTCCACCAGCTGGTAAATGGCTGTGTGTTTCTAAAAGCTGTTATTGTAAAAAGTTAAAATCCTGTGAATGGAAAAGGGGGTTGAAAATATTACTGGCTCATCCCCTTGCCTGGAGAGTAAATGTGTAAGCCTTTGAATAACTGCAAAGATAAATCAGAGAGTATGGTGTTGATTTTGCTGATTCTGGAGTACCTGGACAAAAAGACAGAACCTCATCTGTAAAAACATTTTATTAAATAGTATGATTGACGTGAAGAATTACCATGAATTTGTGGTCAGCCGTATTGGCTCACAAGGCCAACAGACACGCAGCGGGATGGTTCCCCCGATCAGTTGTTTGGGTTAATATTACTGTCTAAGAAGCTGACAATGAGGCAGGGAAAGGGGAGAGTAACCCCCTTTGTTACACTTACAGGGCTTATATCCCTTTTTTACACTGCTCACCTGAGTCTAAGGACTCGCACCGTGTCAGTGCGTTCCCTGCAGTCCACTGTAGGCAACGGATAACGTGGGACTGACTGTCCTGCCTGCTTGGAAACAATTTCAGAGCACAGAAAAGGGCTGCTGCCTTTTTTATCGGTGTCTCTTGGTTCATCTTTAGGGTTGTCAGCATTACAGGGGCTTTTTCCTTCTCCCAAGCACGCAGGCTGTTAGCGCCCCGCCGGGCCGGCGGCTGCCTCCCGCCCGTGCCCGCAGCGCCCCGTGCTGCAGGGCGCTCGCTCCCCCGCAGCGGGACCGCTCCCCCCCCGCAGCGGGACGGCTCCCCCCGTCCCCCGCTCCACCCCCGCAGCGGGACCGCTCCCCCCGTCCCCCGTTCCCCCCCCAGCAGCGGAACCACTCCCTCCGTTCCCCCTCCTGCAGCGGGACCGCTCCGTGTCCCCCCCCGCACCCCCGTCCCCCGCAGCGGAACCGCTCCTCCCGTTCCCCCCCCGGCAGCGGGGCCGCTCCGTGTCCCCCCGCAGCGGGACCGCTCCCCCCGTCCCCCCCTTGCAGCGGGACCGCTCCCCCCGTCCCCGTCCCCCCCCCGCAGCGCTCCAGGTCCCCCGCCCGGCCGCGGGGCGCTGGCGCTAGGTGGTGGTGTGCGCCCACGGAAGGTGCGGGAGCTGCCGCAGGGCCCGCACCGAGCCTGGCTGCGCCCCGCCGGGGCTGCGCGTGCTGCCGGGAGCGCGGGAGGCCGAAGCTGGGTTACCGGCGCGGCGAGGCTTGGCTTTTTGAAGCGTCAGGGCCGGAGGAGGTTTCTAAGCAGTCTGTGATCAACATTTCTTCCGTAGAGCTCACCTTGCCCAGCTTACCTTGCCGCCATGAAATCAGCCCCTTCCCTGGGCCTTACCTGTCATGCACAGCTTGGGCCACCCTTGTCCCACCTTGGTGGCCGCTCTTGGCAGCTCTTTGGCACTACGGCAAGGCTCCCTCGGAGATTCCCAGAGGCTCTTAACGTTGTCGTAGTGGCAGGAGGCTTTGGGCCAACCGTCAAGTTGTGTTTTCTTCCCCAGATTTTAATTTTTCTTGCTTAAATCCCCCACTCCCTCTGTATATCGATGCTAAATAACTCCCTTTGCTTAGTGCTGGCAGCCTGCAGACTTAGGGAGCCAGGACACAAACGCAGGGCTGTGCAGCTACCTGTACTGTTGGGTATACGATGCAACCATGTGCTAATGCAGGGAGGGGATGATAAAAGATCCTTTAACTCCTTCTCTCCAGCCCTGTTCCTCTCCTCCTGCCCCTGTGGGAAGCTAGTATATACCTGTTTAACTATCCTTTAGTTAGTTTATATGAGATAGGTTCTTCAAGCCAGAAGAATCTTCCTTAGCCAGGTAGGGGAGAAGTTAAGACTCTTGTCTAGAGAAAAAGATCACCCTGGTGAGCGTATTGACATTCTCTGTTCTTGTAGGTGTCACACAGATGCTGTGTTGTTCTGAGGTTGCTCTGTGTTGTGCCTGGAGCTAAAGTGCGTGCAAGCCAGGTCTAGATTTAAGGGGTGTAAAAGAGGATCCTAATAGCCATCAGCTGCATCTGAGACACTCACTCTGGTGTTTAGTCCTTTTAAGTCTCGCTTCAGAAATCTGTTCTCTGAGTCTCCCACTTTGCTCTGATTTTTGATAATTCTCTGCCAAGATCATAGTTGCAGTGTTCTATTTATCAAGGAGCTTTCCTTTATGGAATGACACTGCCAAACACCACTGAACTTCGTGCTGACCTTGCTCTTAACTGCATCTTGAACTTGTTAGCCTGTTTAAAATTCATAGAAATGTGGAGTAAAGTATTATGTTCCACAAATTTTTTTAAAAATCAGTGGCTAACTGGAGGAAAGTAAGTGTTCCCCTTTTGAAAATATTGGTAAGACCCTAGTCTTACCCTGTCCACAAATCAGAGCTCATCTGAGCACATATAGAATATACTGGACAAAAAGATGGACTCTTATCTATAAAAACATTTTCTTAAATAAACAGATTGAAGTAAAGAATACAATACCAGGCAGAACAGATTCTGAAACCAGCCACAGCATCTGCTCTGTCTCCCCTAGCCAAAACAAGTGGTGAATGTAGGTGGTGGGAATATGGAGAATCCTGTGGAAAGTAAGAAGTGTAAAAACATGGGATGGAATTGGGAAAGGGCAAGGCGATTTATAATATGAGATCAAGTAAGATGCAGTCTGATGGTGGGATAAAAAAGTAATCCATAGGAAACCAGATTCACTAGGTTTGTGGCTTATAGATCAAAGAGTTCGGGGGGGTTTACCATTTCTCTGCACTTCTTGAAATTATTTCCTTGTTCTCATTATTATTCAAAATGCCTTTCTGTGTCATCTGATAATTTCATCAATGATAGTTCCTTCTAGATCACTATGAAAACCTTGATCTCAACTCTAACGCAGTACTACCACGATCCTTTTTAAACACACTAAGTACCTTTCCCTGCTCAGTAATTTCCTGGTTTTATTCCTGGTTCACAGTTCTTAAGCCAGTTCTCAAGCTATGTGGGTTCTGTTAAGTCGCAAGAGACATGAATTAATGTTATATTCAGACTTTTGTGATTCACTCTTTCATATGTTTGTTTAAAGTGGAGTATGTTGATTCTGCTACTTCCCTTTTACTCACTGACCTTGTAAATCTGTAAGAGGTTCCCTTCCTTATAAACTCCAGGGCAAATATAACTGCTTGTGAGTCTGTTACCCTTCATCTGTTTTATTGGCTTTTTGTGCTTAGAATTTGTTTCTAGTAGGAAAAGTGACAGGTTTACAGAATGGTAATTGTTGGGATCATTCTTTTCTGATGTTTGGTCTTGCATTTGATTCTCTGAGACTGCTGTTTCCTGTGGCTTTTTCTCAGGCAACTCTTCATACTTCAAGTCATCTCTATAACGGAAAAAAGTCTTTTCTATCCTTCTTTCACTCATAAAGATACATGGGTTAGTTTTACAGATGTACTTCACCATGGGGTTTTTTTCAGTGCTGTATCTACCAAACTCGATGTTGTGGTTTTGGTATTTAAAAGTTACCAGACGCAGAGTATGTAAAAAATCCCATACCAGAGCTTGGTAGATCTTGAATTGTGGTGTATGGACTCCTGTGACCTCCAAATCAGAGAATGATTGAAAATCACTGATCTAGCTCACCAGTATTTTAATTCCCGTGAGTACTGTGTGATCTTGGTAAGGCATAGCCCGTCCTGTTGTTGAGATAGTGAGAAAAAACTGTTTATTATGTGCAGTAGGGAGCAACTTAAGATCTGGGATTAATTGATTCCCATAAAAATTTAAGCATCATCTCAAATGGATGTGCCGTCTCTCATGCTGCTTCTCCAGGGACCGTGGGCCCTGAACCTCCTTCCACTCCTCTGCTCCATGTCCCCTGTGAGCATTCTTGGCACAGAGGGGTGGACACCACCCAAAGCATGGGCTCCAACAGCACTCTGCCTGCTCCCCTTGTGCGAGGAGGGCGTTGGGGTAGGACGGGACGTGGCTAGGCACAGCGAAGCTGTGACTGTTTCAGCCTATACAAGGCTGTGGATGGGGCCGCTGCAGAACTGGCCCCAGACTCAAGGTGCCTTTCCTCTTTGTGGACAGCTGGGCTCTCTTGACAAACAGCATAAGCAGGACAAACACCAGCACTGACAACAGCTTGCTGTGTAACTTTGATTTTGTCTCTTCCAAGTCTGGCTCAGACGTGTGGTTAGCTGAGTTACTGCAGTGCTGGGCTGCGGTTGGGTCCTAAGGCTGGCTGTACACCTGGCTCTGCAATGGCACTGCCTTCAAGATGTGTCTGACTTTCCCCACCTACAAAATGAGGCTGCATCCTATGCCTGGTTTGCTGTGACACTGACAGGATTAGGGCTTGTGCAGCACTTCAGGCATTCTGTTGAGGGTTTGAACAGGAGAGTACTGCCACAGGCACCGCTTTGTTCCCCAAAACCTAAACTTACCTACAAAAAGTAGTAAGAGTAAATGAGAAGCCCTGGCTGGTGTGGTTGCTGAGATGCATTTGATTTGTGTTTTCCAGGCTAAGTGACGCAGTGGTGTCTGGCTGTGCTTGCAGAATCTGAAACAATAACTCTGACCTGCCCGGCTCATCTCAGTGCCTGCCACATCAGATGCCCTGAGCTGATACTGTAATACAGACAAAGTTAACTATTTTGCTACCTATAAAAGAAGAAAAAAGAAGGGGGATGAAGGAGCTGCATATTTAGCTGTGACTAATATTGTATCTCAGCACTGTGAGTACTCGATCTGGGGATCTGCCCATTTCCCTGCCTCCCCCTCCAGCCAGAAATGTATTTAGCAGGACTGAGCTACATCTACATCCCTTTTAAGCCTCTGTGATGGCAGGGGACAATAAGCTTGCTGAGCCCTATAATGCTTATGACTCTGCATGGATGCCAAGGAAGGGGTGCAAGTCCTAGGGTGTCCAGGGAAAGTGCGTTATCATACCCTGAATAGTGCTCCACACAGCTGCCTCTTCCCTCACCCAGCTGGCTTTGGGAAAATGTTGTCATGATTTCCTTTTTTGTCTGGCTTGTTCTGTTATTTCATTAAACGGCGTACCTCACATATGGCTGCATACTTCCTCATTGCTTTCATAGCTGTGCTTTTCTTCTGTTTTTAAGAATCTATGGAGCCATAAAGGAGAACACCAGGCATATTCCCTGACTGTGCATTTTAAAGTATGCTCAAGGAGTTTCATTTATGATGTTTGTACAGTGGATTCTAACCCTCATCTGCAGCACTGCAAGACTGTGATTAACATGGCTTTGCTTTCTAGTAGCACCTTTCTGGCAATAAATTTAATTCCCAAAACTTTCATATGGAACAAAAACATATCATTAACCTTGCTTGCAGACACTATTCAGCTTTTGACCATTCTGAAATATGCACTGTTCAGTAATATATGTAAATATAACCAGAACTACAAACCCACAAACAGTGATGAAATCTTTACCAAAAGATTATTGCTGTTTCCTGTATAGGATTGCCAACACTCTTCAGTAGCTGAGCAAAAACACTCTAAAGAAGGGACCTATTTGACTCAGTTGCTGACAGAGGATGGACTCAGAAGAATTGTAACTGAAAACTCCTCTCTGACTGCCCCCCCCCCCCCAGTGTTAAAGTTACGGCCATAGTATTTGAGTGCCTGCAGACAACTCCTTGACCCCTGTCCCATCTGGGCAACAGTATCGCTATCTGTCCAAAGCTGCTCTAGAATAGGTTTTGAAATTACATTTCTTAACGGTTAAAGCCTTTAAAAATAAAATAGGTATTTGAGGGACTGAGCAATCCCATGTCCACTGCATGCCATGCTTCTTGAAACTGCGTTGTCCAACCATTTTGTCAGCTTTTATGCACTGATGCATGATTTCCTAAAATGCTTTGAAAGTGACTTTGTTACTGAAGTGATGACGACTTTGGTGCTGTGAGCTCAGAAGCTGATGTGAAGGCCTGGCTTTGGTGAACAAGACAGCTTGGGTTGTATATAGGAAAAGCAGGATCCCCCTCAATCTTTCTGCCTTTGCCCCAGGCTTTCAGGTAAGGTTCCCGTCATATCCTTCTCTTTATGGGTGTCGGGTATTATTTGTCTTTTCTAGTCTCAGGTTCTGCTGCTATCTGTGAAAAAGGTTGTCTGTTCTACCTCAGGATCAGCTATTATCAAACTGCATCATCCATCTCTAAAACCAATTTACACTTCCTCCCATCTCATAAACTTTATCCTTTTCTTTCTCCTTCTGCTGAGGTTCAGGGTTACAGAAGATCTGGACCTTCCTTATTTCTGAACTGGCAGTTCCCTCTTTGGTGCCTGCCATTTCTCTCAGGAAGGTGACATCAGAATTAAACAGAAAGACCCCTTCTAAGGGCTAGGCTGCTAGGCTGTAAATGAGAGGTGAGCTCAAAACCGAAACTCATAAACTATTCTCAGGGAAACAAATCAATCCTCTGCTAGGCACAAACACTCAACTGAACGTGCGGGAGCTTCACTCAGGGGTAAAGCTGGAAATACAGGAGGCCTGGAAAAGGCATTCACTGGAAGAAAAGGACTAATATAAACTGTAATTCATTTGTGCTCTAGAACATTCTTTCTTTAAGCACCAAAGAACTCTTGCTTTCTTCAAAGCCAATGTGGTACCTCAGTTCTGGGCTCTTCACCCAGAGCTGATCCACACACAGAGCTGAGATGCTTGTGTATTGTGTGGCTGCACGGGGGTGGGGTGGGGGGTGGGGGTGGGGGGTGGGGTGGTAATCCATGAACCTAGCAGACCCCTTAACACATAGCAAAACTTTTTATACACTTTGAACAAGTGTTTACAATTAGGTTTAGTCATACCTAATTCTCACTGGTTCTTACAAGCCTCATCTCTATCTAAAGGTACAGCTTCACCCCCCATGTTCATAGGGGGGTTTCTTTCCTCCAGGGTGGATCTTTTAGTGTGCTGATTAGGGTAGTTCACACATAGTTCTAGTAATTTTCTGTTTAGTCTTATTAACCATTTGTTTCTCCTTGACCTTATCTTGTTGTGCCCCAGCTGGACATATTTACAGTGCCTGTTCCTTTTCCCAAGTCTGTGTTTTGTTAACTGTTTGTAACAGTTTTTCAAATTCTTTCTTGGTTTTCACTAGAGATATTTACTTTCCCCTCCTCTCTCTTTTTCTTTTGGAAATAAATAATTCCTATATCACATCCATCCTACATCTTTGTTTATTTCTTTCTTAATGGCTCCTCCTGGACTCATCTTTCCTTTCGTTCCCTTCGCCCCTTGCTGATGGCTTTCTGTCTCACCAGGGATGTGTCTAGCTGATATGTTGGAGGCAGCACTGGCAGTAAATGCTAATGGAAGAGAAAATTTTGGTGTGAACTGTTTGCCTCTTTTTCTTGCCAGTTCTACCCAAGAAAGCAATGAGGAATCAGCTGTTTTTTTCTGAGAGTTTCAGTTAAGAACTCTTACAAATCTTGTAAGTTTTCATATTTATATGAAAGGAAGGGAAAAGAAACAAAGAAGGTTATGAGGGTATGTTATCTTCCTAACAGAGAGGTCTGGCCAGAGTTCAGATCCCTGGAAGAGGAAATCTAGCTGTATCATAGATAAAGAGAGGTTCCCATGATATTGAAGGTGAACATTTAGGAAGAAAGGTAGAAACCCCCAGTGCTTACAGGCAATAGAGAAGAAGGGACTTCAAGAGCATCTGTAATTACTAGAATCTGATACAGTGCTCCTGAGGGTCTTTGCCAGGATTAATTTCCTTTATTACCCAGAGTCGTCAGGTCTTTCCCTCTGTGCATTCATTTTGGTCTTTGGGACCGTCAGGAATTTCTGAGTCACCTTGTGACTAACCTGAGATTCATGGCAAGTCCCTGAAGGAGGAAAAAGGAATGAGTCAGACACAAAGAGCAACTCTTTACACCTCTGAAGCAGCCTCTGTATTCCAGAGAGCAAGGCAGCCCCAATGTGTTCTCAAGGTCTTATCACAGGAATGAACTCACAGGCGATGTTGCAGCTTGCACAATGCCTACTGAATACAGAGAAGTGCAACAGGATTTAGAGGAGTGGTAGCTGTGCAGTTGCATGTTGCTTCTTGAAGCCTGCAAAAGAGGCAGACTGAAAAAAGGAGGACCCAGGAAACTACAGGCTGGTCAGCCTCACTTCCATCCCTGGAAATGTGATGGAACAGCTCATCCTGGAGGTCATCTCGAAGCATGTGGAGGAAAAGAAGGTAATCAGGAATGGTCAACATGGATTCACCAAGGGGAAATCATTCCTGACCAACCAGATAGCCTTCCATGATGGAATGACTGGCTCGGTGGACAAGGGGAGAGCAGTGGATGTTGTCTGCCTTGACCTCAGCAAGGCTTTTGACACTGTCACCAGTAACATCCTCCTACATAAAAAAAACTTGAGAAGCATGGACTATGTGGGAGGACAGTGAGGTGGATTGAGAACAGGCTGAATGGCAGAGCCGGGTTCCCCAGGGGTCAGTGCTGGGTCCAGTCCTGTTCAACTTATCCATCAGTGACCTGGATGAAGGGACAGGGCGCGTCCTCAGCAAGTTTGGGGATGATACAAAGCCGGGAGGGGTGGCTGACTGGTGAAGGCCGCGCTGCCCTTCAGCGAGACCTGGGCAGGCTGGAGAGCTGGCAGGGAGGGACCTCATGGAGGTCAACCAAGGGAAGTGTCGGGTCCTGCCCCTGGGGAGGCACAAGCCCGCGTACCAGCCCAGGCCGGGGCTGACCTGCTGGGGGCAGCTCTGCGGGGAAGGACCTGGGAGTGCTGGTGGGCAACAAGTTGCCCGTGGGCCAGCCCAGCGTGCCCATGTGGCCAGGAGGGCTAGTGGGATCCTGGGGGGCATGAGAAGGAGCGTGGCCAGCAGGTGGAGGGAGGAGATCCCGCTCTCTGCCCTGGCGAGGCCGCATCTGGAGCGCTGTGTCCAGTTGTGGACTCCCCAGTTCGAGAGACTGGGAACTGCTGGAGAGGGGCCAGGGGAGGCTATGAAGATGATGAGGGAATGGAGCATCTCCCTGATGAGGAAGGACTGAGGCAGCCGGGCCTGCCCAGCCTGGAGAAGGCCGAGAGGGATCTTGCCGACGTCTACAAGTATCTTCAGGGCAAGAGTCAGGCGGCTGGGGCCAGGCTCTGTTCAGTGGTGCCCAGCGGCAGGGCAGGGGGCAGCGGGCACAAACTGGGACACAGGCAGCTCCATCTGAACGTGAGGAAGAACTTCTCTACTCCGAGGGTGACAGAGCCCTGGCACAGGCTGCCTGGAGAGGTCGTGGTGTCTCCTTCTCTGGAGACATTCAAACTCGCCTGGACACGACCCTGCTGTAGCAGGGTGTTGGGCTGGGTGACCTCCAGGGGTGCCTTCTGACCCCAACCAGCCTGTGATTCTGTGAAGGAGCCGGGGAAAGCTCTAGGCCAGACTTGAACAATATATGGCTTGCAGGACACAGCTGGCCAATTAAGCAACTTTTTTGGCCTGCCAGAGGGTCAGGAGACACCATTTGGTTCACTGGGTGCCTTAGAGAGGTTCTCATGCCTCCTACCAGCTTGCCAGCCAGTGTAGGCCAGGCATCCCACCAGGCAGCACATATGCACCTCTCAGCAGTGCCGCTGCCAAAATAAATGGGGTGTCACAGTCCATGGAGAGGCAGAGGGGGAAGGCAGATGAGAAGACAAGGAGGATAAAGGACCAGAGGTAGTGGTAGAGGCAGTTCTGGTAAGGTATGACGAAAGGTGCAGTTTGGACTTGCTAAGCCTACCCGCCTATCTGCTACAGTGAGGTGTCTGAGGCCAAAATCCTATCATATGAGGGAAATAAGGCTGAGTCACCAAATTCATTCCTCTGCTGTCTCATGCATGGTGTCATGTAATGCTTGACAAAGTCTGTTCTGTTTAGTTTTGTCTCTTGTGTTCCCAGTGAAAGACTCTTCCACATTCTCCTTTTCTAACAGGTAGTCGTAATTTTCTGCTGTTTATTTATAGCTAATTTGCCCTTACACTTAAATCTTACCTCTCAAAGGTCTTCACCCTGCCTGTTGACGCAATGGCAGACAAGGTTTGTACCCGCTCTGCCCTCACTTCACAGGCCCTGCGGTCTGAGCCAACAGTTCAGCCCTGCTAGAAAAGCTGAGTTGCACACAGTGTGTGACAGGAGCCTTTCAAGTGATCCCTGGGGAAAACAGGTCTTTCAGCTCAGTGGACTTTCTGGTATCTCTCATTCAGAGTATTTAAACCAGTGTCGATCCTTCCTGGCTTCTTTTGTAGCAATGTGTGTTCTTTGCAGCTCTGTTTGCCGGAAGAACAGGAGATTTCAGGCCCACAAATCAGTAAGACTTCCATATGTTTGGAGTTGGGTATGTGCGTTAACTGTTTTTCTGGATGAAGATTAGAGTTCTCACCACTTGACAAGATTCAGCTTGTGGTTTGTGAAGTGCTGCCAGTTCCTCTGAAATTAAAGGTTCATATAAAATATCAATAAAAAAAAAAAAGGCGATTCCTTATTCCAGGTTTGCGCGTGTGCATGTGTGTACTGCATTAGTTGAAAGCTGGTTAGGAAACAAGAAGGATGCTGTGCGTCAGTATTACTTGTATCACAGCAATTTCTTTATGCCATGGAGAGCTGATCCTGGCTCCCTAAGAGCTGTCAGCTGCCTATAGCCCAAACCAAGATGGAAAGGGACAAATAAAGGCACAGAGGTGATTTTCCCAGCGCCGGGGAGTGATAGAAATGGAGGCGGCATCTCTTGATCCCTGAACCCTGAACGCAGCGAGTATTCACTTTACTGGGCTTTCATACTTCGCGGCGCTTTTTCTGGGGGCACCGTGTTGTACGAACAGCTCCAGAGGAACGTACGTGCAACCCCGGCGTTTTTCCTGGCCGCTGCGTTGCCGCCCGCCAGCCCGCAGATACCGGCCCGGGCTGCGCTCGCACTGACCGGTCCGGGCGGGGCAGGAGCCGCCGGCTGGTGCTGGCTGACCGAGGAGCACTGGGGGCTGGCGGGGCGCCGGCGTGGCCAGTGCACACCCAGCCCGCAGCTTTCTCCCGGCGGGATGCGAGCGCGGTACGGCCGCAGCCCGGGTGCCCTCCCGCGGGGCCGAAGCCGGGGCGGAGCCGGCGCGGGTGAGCAGCGGCGGCGGCGGGCAGGGGGTGGCGGGCCGGGGGCGGGGGCTGGGGGTGGCGAGCCGGTGGTGGTGGCGGGCCGGGGACCGGGGCCGGCGCTGGCCGGGAGCGGTGGGGCGGGCGCGGGGAGGCGGGCGGCTGCCCCGGGGGAGGGGCAGAGGGCCGGCCCGGTCCTCCTGCGTGTCCCGGGAGCGGGGCCGGCCTAGCGGGAGGAGGGCAGGGCGAGGGCGGGGCGGCTGGCGGGCCTGGCCCAGCCCGCCGGGGAGGAAGGGGAAGGGAAGGGGGAGCGGGCTGCGCTGTTGCCCTTTCAAGCGGGCGAGCGGGCGCAGCAGGCCGGTACAAAGGGAGCCGCCGCCGCGCTCGCCGTCCCCCCGCCGGCTGGGGCTGCCCCGGCCCCCCGCCCTCCCGCCATCTTCCGCCCCGCAGGCGCGGCCGGGGCCAGGGTCGGGCCGGGCTGAGGCGGAGGGAGGCGGTGGCAGCGCGGGCGAGGCGGCGCAGGCCCGGGCCCGGAGATGAGGCCAGGATGTCGGTGTCAGGGCTCAAGGCCGAGCTGAAGTTCCTCGAGTCCATCTTCGACAAGGACCACGAGCGCTTCCGCATCGTCTCCTGGAAGCTGGACGAGCTCCACTGCCAGTTCGTGCTGCTGCCGCCGCCGCCGGGCTCCGGCCCGCAGCCGCCGCCGCCGCTCACCATCCACTGCAACATCACGGTGCGGGGGCCGAGCGGGCCGGGGGCGGCGGGGGAGGGCCGGGGCATGGCCCGCCCTCGCCATTGTCTGCGGGGCGCGGGGAGCGGGCGCAGCCCCGCCGCGGGGGTGACTCAGCACCGGGGGGCCCGGGGCCTCCGCCCACCGCGGGGCCGGGCCGGGGGGCCGCCGAGGCGCCTGGGCCCGCTTCCCCCAGAGGCGCCGCGGCTCCTCCCCGCCGCGAAAGTTAGGGAGCGGGCGCCCCCCGGCCGCCGCTACTCGCCGGGGTGGGGGCCCGGCAGCCTCCCCGGGGCCGGCGGCGGGCGCGGGGGAAGGACGCGGGCGCCGCGGGGCCGGGAGCCGGAACAAAGGGCGGCTGGGCCCGGGGCGAGCGGGCGGCCGGTCCGCGGGGCCGCGCCCGGGGCAGCGGGAGGGCGGCGGGGGCAGCGGAGGCGCCCCTCCCGCCCCTGGGGCGCCTCGGCGGGGCACGGGCAGCGCCGGCCGCCTGCCCGAGCGGCGGGGGCCCGGGGGCCGGCGCGTTGCCGAGCGCGCCGCGGCCTGCAGCCGCACGGCGGCCGGGGTGGCGGCCGGGCCACGGGGCTCGGCGCGGCGGGGGGGGACGGGACCAGTCGCCCTGCCTTCCGCGGCGGCGTGTGGGGCTGGGACCGCGCCGCTGGCCCCCGCCGGGCGCTTCCCGGGGCGCGGCGGCGACCAGGGGGGCTGTGGGGCTCGGGGCGCCGCCTCAGCGGAGGGGCTCCCGCCGGCGGGCGTGCGCGTCCCGGCGCCGTGCGGCGGGTCCCCCGTGAGTTCGCCGGGGCTGGCTTGTGCGGGGGGGGAGCAGCGTGAACTCGGCGGCGCTGCGTGCCGTGGCGAGCCCCGCTGGGTGCCTGGGAGTTCAGGGCCTGAGCTTGCCCGGGGGTCTGCGCGGCCGCGGTGCGGGTTTGCTGGGCTGGCTGTGGGTGCAGGTGAGTTCAGACGCCTTGTCAAGGTTCAGTGCGAGAGTAGAGCACTGACAGTGTCTGACAGGGTGAAGACAGGGATCGTGTGTGATTCACTGGGTGAAGCTCAGTGCTCCAGGGTGTGAGGAAGGCCTTTTTTTTTTTTTTCTTTTTTCTTTTTTTTTTTTTCTTTTTTCTTTTTTTTTTTTTTTCCTTTAAAAGGGTGAACGTTTCAGACAGATATGGTGGAGGTAGAAATGTGTAGAAGTGTAAATACTGGAGTAGCGAAAGGTGAAAATGTGCACCCGAACCTAATAATCTTGGTCAGATCCTTACTTTGTAACTTACAAAGTTACACACTTACAAAGTGACTGTAAAATTGAAGGACACTCTCGGGTCTCACAGTCGGTTGGTGTGAGAAGCCAGTTTTGTGGTCATGGGACAGGTGTTTGCTTTACCTGACACTTGTATAGACTTGTCAGACATAAGATGTTTCTGGGGTAAAATAAGCAAGATGCTTTGGTGTTCTGGTTTTTGGATGTGACTGTTCCGATGATGGATTGTGTGACTTCGTTTGAACAATTTTTGTATTTGGTAGAGGGGATTTCGTTGCTGAGAAGTCTGGCTGTTTCTTTCCTCACAACATGATCTGTTTCCTAAGTCTCTAAAGAGTAAAATAAAAGGTCTGATGATTGTGCACCTTCAGTTGCCGGTTGAATTTGATGGATTATTTCTTCTTTGCCAAGTAGTAAGCCCTGAAGCTTTTGGTGCCTTGGATTTTTGTGCTGTGGTGTCTGCCTACTTCTGAGGCTGCTTTGAAAGTAGCTAAGACAAATAGTCATTCTCTGCTAAGTTGCAAATAAATACACCCGCTTGCTTGTAGGCCGTTGGTTGATGTGTGTCTGAGCAAGCAAGAAACAAGCTTAGCTCAGTCTTGGTGTCTTTATGTATTGAGGAGGAAACAGTGTCTGCAATCTGCTATTACTGTCACTTGCCCTAAAGGTCAAGAGGTCTTTCGCATGCTATTGGAACCGTGGCAAAGAACAGGGAAAGAGTAGTTTCAAACCTTAGAGCCAAGACTTCTGCTGTGGGAGAAGGCTGTGTCTGAGCTTCTTGAAACTTGTTTCACAGTTGTCTGCAAGCAGCTTGGTGCTTCCCAGTGTTGACTAACTTTTGGCTCTTTGAGGTAAATGGCTATTTGCCCTGTCTGTTAAAAATAAATGGGAGAGGGCAACCTGAGATAGAGGTGGCTCTCTTGAAACAAGTGGGCAGCAGATGATGGGGCCAAAAAGAGAAAGCTGACCTTTTGACTTCTGTCCTTAGATTTTTGACACAGGTGTTAGAAACTCTGTGTGACAAAAGTGGTATTCCCCCCCCGAATTGAGTCTCTTGGCTCCCACTCCTAATTGCCTCCAGGTTTTTTTTTTCTGTAGGTACTGTAAACTAGAAAAGCATAAGTCTTGTTTACTGCGTTTCAGTGGATCTGCAGGTACTGTGAGAACTTGAAATGGCAGTAGTAGCATGAAAAAGCTGGTTAAGGCTGCAAAGTTCTTGGTAAATATGTTTTCTTGGGGAGACTCACCTTCTGCGTCAGAAGCTGCTATCTTAGTGCTCTGGATTTGCAGTGCAGATACATAACTTTAGCTGTTTGCTTCTTCTAACCAGCTTAACCCATACAATACTGATCAAGCCACAGTATTTCCCTTACTCAACAAAAGCTGGCCGTAGATTCTGCATCTGGATGCTCAAGAATCCTGTTAAGGGGAAGAGTAAGCACAAAGCTCAATAATCACTTTTTTCTTTGTTCCGTTTGGGTATCTCAGTGTTTTAACTAAAATGAAAGCTGTCTAGCATTGTATACAGATGCTGAATTTACTGGATGGAGAAAAACCTGGTGGGGAAGTAAGCTTGCAGTAGCTTCTGCACAAAGTCTGAAAAGAGACCTGATCACCAAGTTGTTCTGATCTTCGCAGTGGATCTCTTTCTTTTCTCTGGTCTGGAGGGATAAGGCAGAGGAAAGGGGAAATGTCCTCCCGGAGAGGAGAGGGAGAATGTCTGCTTAGGAGCTGCATGGATCTCCACAAGTTTCCTAGACTGAGTTCTACAGTTTGATTAGAAGCCTGCTCTGGAATTTCTCACTGAGTTGATTTTCTGATTGTCTGCAGTATGAGTTTGTAGACCTGTCAAAGTCGGGCATTTGCTGCAGCATCCTAGGAGTAGCGTACCTGTGATACTGAGCAATGCTTGGAATTAAAGCAAGCTATACTTCATTCAATAGCTCCTCTGTTTCATAAAGCGACAGGCAAACTTTGTCCAAGTCTGTCTGTCCTAACTGCTGGTAGTGACCCATATTGGAACTTAAATGGTTAATCAGTTTATTTTAAACAAGGCTCTTCAGGGTGGAGTCACCCCTGTCAGAAACACTGCTGCTTATCCTGAGAACTGTCTAATTATTGAACTTGTTCAGGCTGTGTACCTTCACATTCCCATTTGTTATGCCAACAGCAGTGTCTCCGTTCTGGAGTTTTATTCTGGTTTCCTTTTTATATAACAGCAGCATTCCTATTAATGAAGTTCAATAAACCGGTGTCCTTCACAAATTATATGTATTTATCCTGGTCCTGTTCTGCATATTTTTTTAAATAGTATCAAAACAGTGGCCTTAGAGGAGTGTGTTTATTGATCATGACTTTATGTAAGTGCCTTTCAATGCAATCTGTAATTTCACTTTGGTACCTGATTGGACTTACGTCATAGTATACCAAAGGGTGTGTCAGAATTACTCAGTATTTTCCTTGTTGTTGTAAGGAAAAGGACTCATATGGACTGCTATAAAACATCTCATATTTTTTATATGATCTCTTCAGAGAGAAACTGGATATTAATATCTCTCCACCCATACACCAAACTACCGTTGAAATTCTGTGTCTTCCAGTAGCACTTGCAGGTAGAATGAGGTTTGTGCCAGCTCTGAGTGGGAGCAGATTTTACCTTTTTTTCTGATGTGCAGTGATAATGTTCATACATGAACGATTCGATTCAGGTGATATGGCTGACTCCAGTATACTCTTGCTTCTCTTCTGGAAAGTAGTATCTTCTGCTTTCACTGAAAAATACTCTGCTGCTAAATTGGAGTTAGAAGTTGTTATGAAAGAATTGAAAAGGTTGCTGTCTACAGATAACTGCAATTGATGGTAGAAGGCACTTCCACCCCCCCCACCCCCCCCCCCACCCCCCAAACCAGAATGGATGAAAGGATATTACCAGTGAAAGCTTTTGACAAGTTGGGTATATACATAAGATCTAAAGATTAAATGCACTCCTAGGTAGTGCCTAGGCAGCCAATAACCTTTTAAAAAGATTTATTTGTACACGGAACTAACCACATAATGAATGAGGTGTTCAGTTCAAACCACAGATATATTTTTTTTGTTGTTTTTAGATCACTAGACATCCTGTAGTGAGGTTGAGACCTTTGTCTTGCAGCATATGAATACCAGGACTAAATAAAAGCATACACAGCTTTGTCTTGATAATATGTACTTTTCTAACTAGAATTAGATATAGTTGGCATTTTAAAAAAGGCAATCAAGTAGCTGTTATCAAACATGACTTGCGCAATACAAACTGAGAAGCTTAGTCTTGTTTTATTTAGCAAAACAAAATTAAGTAAACAAAAAATACTAGAAGAGTGAGGACTTTAACTTCTTTGTATGCCAAGAGTGCAACTGGAAAAAGAACATTGCAAAAAGGGGTGGCAGGAGTCTTTTGTGGCTGGAAGACATAGGACCTTACTTTCTGACACCACAGCTCAGTTGTCCTATGTGTGAAAGGCTGTAACTGTTAGTGCTGCAGGACCTTGCAGGCAGTTGTTCTTCCTCCTCTATGATTTATGGAGTGCTTCTAAAACATCCTAGAAAAGCACAGTGGTGGGCTTCAAATATAAATGCTGGCTTATTTTGAGGTTTTAATGTACAGGAAATTGCGCTTACTTCAAATGGATTTCTTGTGTGATACTATAATTTCGGAAGTGGGACTGTTGTGGTCCTCAAAAGAGCTCTCCCTGCACTTTGATAATTGGAAAAAGTTTTATAGAAAATCATTATGTTCTTTTTACTTAGCATGCTTCCTCATGTTAATTGTTCATGAGGTTTTTGTGAAAGATTGAAAGATACTTTTTGATTTTTGTAAGTTTCTTCATATTCACTAATTTTTAAGAGGCTAACAGAGTAGGGCTACTGTGTAACAGGCGTCTGCAGGTATGTGATGGTTGCCTTTGGCTTGTGTTGCCAACGATATTTACTTTGTGTCAAAATTGAAGCACTGGTTGTGGGCCTTACCAGGGACCCTTCAGGCTACAAGAAAGATGACTATGTACTGCTACCTTTGGTTTGGGGATGGATGGACAGATGGATGACAAGGGGTGCTGGAGTTGGGGTGGGGTCTGTTAAGATTTTTGACTTTTCTGTCAAAGCTTTTTATCAATGAAATGAGGAAAAACCAAGGGAGTTACTCTGGAAAATAAGGTTGTACTTTCAAATTTGTTGTGGTGGTATGTCTACAGTGGAAGTTTGTAAAATCAGAAGTTATTAATGGAGTTAATCCAGTATGTTCCCGGAAAAAGAGTAACCTCATTCTGTTAGTCTAGAATGAATCTGCAAGTGTCTTTTCTGTGTTCTACCAGGGGATATTGCATATTGATGACACGTCGATATCCTCAACATTAATTAAAAATCATGAATGCTAGAAAGAACAAAGTATGGTTGTGTGTCTGTGCACTCTGTAATGCTGCTGTTGCTCGCAGGGCAGCACAGGCTATTTGCCCTGTGAGTTGGCCAAAATTAAGATTACTGGATTAAGGACCTGGCTGGCGTGTAAAATTTTTCTACTAGGTTATTGTTAGTCTGGATCATTTCCCAGTCTGGTTCGCTGCGTGGCTGCACAAACAGCTGTACCGTCACAACAGAGGGCACAGGAGCGAGCGAGTACTGGGGAAGACTGCTGAAGCCAGCATTGCTGACCGAGCCGCTTGCCAAGCGCTGGCTGAGCCCTCGGCAGCACTTGGGATCACTCCTGTGCAGAATATCCGAGCCAGCATCAGGCCGGTGCCCCTACATGAGTGTCTGGTTTGTTACAGTGACAGCTAAATAGAGACGACTGGACCAGACAAGTTGTTTGTTTACTTCTAAAATCAAATTCCTTTCAGGACAATGGAGGATGCAAAGATGGAGACAGTTCTCTAAATAGTATTATCAGACACACTCACACCACCGCCACCCACCCACCCTCCCCCAAAGAAACCAACCCAACCCACAAAAACCAACCAAAGAGGGGCAAAACTTATGCATAGGAACAAATGTTTGTAGAAGCTGATTAACAGAAATATTTTAGTTATGCCTCAGTGTGGACTAGTGTTCGGTACTGTCAGCTTGTTTGCCTTTAAGTAGTTTTGAAGGGTTATAAAACCCTGAACTCCTGCCTGAAATTGATTTTTTTAGAATTTTTGTTTTAGACCGTGAATGGTAATATGCTATTTTTAAGAGACACAAGTTTATGGTTTAGTAAGCATTCCACTGTATGTCTTCAGCTGCAGACTCCTTAGAAGTGAAAATGACCTGTCACCAGCTCATAGAAGACAACTGGAAAGTTAAATGACTCATTATAGTAAGGAGAGGCTGTTTAACATTTAGCTCCTTACATCAGCCTATCTGTACAGCTGAAGCTAGTATGATCAGAATAGTTCTCAGTTGATCTTTGCTGGAAACAAGCCTACCAGTTCGTGTATGTTTTGCTGATTTCTTGCTTCCAGTCCTAATCTTTAAGGGTGCAATTAAAATAATGACCTTGTGTGTTCTGTGTCTTTTATGTTATCTCATGCATACAAGACATCCTGGTGTATTAAGTACTGTAGAGCAGTTAGTACCTGATTTCTTGAACTTTAGTTTGGACTGCATTCTCCATTCTCCCAGGTACCTAGGTTTTTTTTAACCCCTCTGAGAGCAAGAGTTTGGTACAGGTGCAGATGTTGCAATGGTTTCTTCAGTGTATATCCAGAAAGGCAGAAACATAAGCTCTGTCAGAACTTGTATAGTGGCATTAGGAAAAAAAGATGAAAGTGTTCCTGTGAGGTGGTGTTCAAGATACCACAGGCTTCCTTGAATTTTTGAAGTAGGAAATGACTGGTAAGAGCGCAGTATTTAATTTATTGATGGTAAACATTGGTTGAACTCCATGATAGTGAGATTTTGCATGTGGGGGACAAAGTTCCATCTAAATGGCTCTAATCTGAAGGCCGGTGACTAGCAGTCAGGGTGGCTGCATACAGGTTGCTGTGAGGGGGAGCTGGGGAACTCGGGTGTAAGAGCGGTAGAGCAGCAGGACCTCTGTTAGCAGTGGGTGAGAATGAAAAATCCTTCTATCTGCAGATGTCTGGGGCACAGCACATTTGTAAAAGGAAAGGGCGTAAGAGGAGAACTGTTCACAGAGAAGGGGAAAGGGCGCAGTGCCTTGGATGGAAGGGGGACTAAGCGATTTGAACACTTGAAAGATGTAAATTCTTGGAGAATTTGCAAGTTAGAAGTCTGCTCTGGAGTTTCTCACAGAGTTGATTTTCTGATTGTTTGCAGTAGGAGTTTGTAGACCTGTCAAAGTCAGGCTTTTGCTGCAACATTCTAGGAATGGTGAGAGGATGAAGAGGAGGAAGGGGAAGTCTGGATTTTTGGCTGGCAGCAAAAGTGGCGTCAGACTTTGCATGCTGTGGGATAACAAAGTGATAAAGGCAAGAATAAGTCTGCTAGGAAACTTTCAAGTGAAGTTGTGAGGAGTGTGACATGCGCCAACTTAGTTACAAAACTTCTTCAGTTCTGGCTGTAGTAGAAGCTGTTTCTTGCCACTCTGGCTTTGTGACACTGGTGTTGATGGTACCTTTTCTGAATGTACTTTCTGTACAGTTGCAGAAGTTGGTAATTAATAACTCTTGATGATTCAAATGCGTTGATAATTTTTTTTCAAGAAACCAGACTTCCTTCAGGAATTTGGGCACCTAGCATACTGTGCTGCTGGTAAAGAAAGAGTATTGGAGAATCAGATTGGCAAAATACCTTTCTCTTCAGTGCATGTCTAGCTGCTTATTAGATAAACCATTGCCAGCTGGAGTGCCTGTATTATATGTGCATTAAAGAAGAGAACCCCTTGTGGCTGAGGGCTCTAAAAGAAACATCCTCTGACAACTGTCAAGACAGGAGTACAAGCACTCAGCGGGGTTTTTGTATGTGAGGATCAGGACAGGTTTGTTTTGACTGCGTGAGGTGCCATGGTGACAATCTGGATTCAAGTCTCAGCTCTACAACCTTTCTCCTGATAAGCCAGTCACTTAGCCTCCAGCGATGCTGTGTTCTTCACTCGATTTTCAGTGCGGGTGATCTGTAACTGTATTCGTTGCTGTTAGTAGTATTGGCAAAGGAATGTTCCGTCGCTCACTTAGCTGGGCTGGCCCTCTACAACAGTTTTCATTTTCAGTGACTACACGCTGCTCTTGAACGAGTATCCCTTGCTATGCTGTTAGCTAAATCATACTTAGTGTTAACTTAGGAGTTGTGTTGGAGCAGCAGTATGTGAGCGTTTGGTGGATTTTACTTCAGGTCCATACAAAAGTGTTAAGAGTGTTCTGTCTTTTCTGTGAATTTCTTTGAATGGATAGGTGGCATGCCACATTATCTTGACTGTGAAGCAACATTTTATTCCCCAGGCCATCATCATAAATATCTGTGTTTTTATCAGAAAATGTGCCTTTTTTTGTTTTTATGCTAAACCTTGTATTTTAATTCTGTGTAGTTACACTGGACAAGTATATGTACTGTGCAGTTATGTTATACTGAACAAGGCCTGCTGCCTTTTGTTTGGGAAGGGGAGTGGATGAGGTTGTGGCAGCTGATAAGAGAGTCTGATAAACCTGTTTTTCCATGGGTAGTGTGCAGTTTCACATACCAACATCAGGAGTTGGGACATTTTGTGTAGATTAAATAGTTTGAAGAATGACTGGCTGTAAAAACTTGACCAAAAGAACTTGACCATAAGAAATATAAGAACTATGATGCCACATCTGCATTCATGTTTGTGACCACTTGAAGTGATGTTTGATGCCTTTGCTACTTCGGTTGTATGTGTTTTGGCTGCCTCTAAGGTAATGATGTTTGAGCAGTGGGAGATTTAAATGTGTGCCCCTGGATAGAGATGTGGAACTAAAACATGGAAGTAGCTTAGATTGTTTCATGAACTTTGAAAATATTGGCCTCTTCTATGCTCTTCTATGTGTCTGTTTGAAAGCAGCATTTGCTTAAGGAATTCTTTTTTTCTCAAAACATCACTTTATGTCTTGGGTGTATCCAGAAGTAAAGAAGTCAAAGATTCTCTAATAATTTTGAGAGAATTCTATGGGCTTGGATTGAACAAATGAATTTATGCAGAGCTGCAAATTACAAGCTTCTTGGGGTTTGGAATAATTTTTACATATGAAGTGTCATTGAAATACTGTCCCCATTCATACGTACTCAGCTGTGGTCACCATCTTATAAATACTGGTGCTTGCAAATGCTGCTGAATCTGTATATTGCAAAAAGTGTTCCATAATCTTGGCTTTCTGTTGATTTAAAAACATGCTGTAGGCAATGTGCACTTGTGCAGAAAGTGACTGTAGAAGGTGCAAAGTGGCAGACTGTGGCAAGTGTGTCTATAAAAGCCTGATGTGACAGGAGAGGAGCTGCCTTGCTCTGCCCAAGAGGATGTCTGTTGTGAAGACAGAAGTAACATCCATAACGATCCTGTATGCTCTTAACAGAAATGCTTCCTTGTGGTTATTTTGTTGTAGCTTTCTGCAATCAGTAGAACTTGTTTGTACAGACAACTGTGGTTTTTTTGGGGGCAATTTGTGATTGTAGGGTGAATTTTACAGGTACCTATAGAATTGTGGTTTGTGACGGTTTTTCTGTTTAATAAAGCACATGCCTTTGACCCCTTCTTCTCCAACACGGCTGTATTCAATAACACAAACTAATCTAAAACAAGATACTCTGCTACACTTGCCTTGTTCCCTGGAGAGTGTGTGGGAGAGGAAAATCATGACCCTGTTAGTTGTGTTGTCTTAACGCACTCCTGAAGGTGTTCAGTTCGGCAGCGATGAGTGTTATCGGCAAGCCTACAGAAGAGTAAGTGAATGAATCCCATAATACCTCTGTAAAGGTGCAGGATGATTAAGCTCTTGCAGTCTCCAGGGATCCAACCAAAGCATGCCGCTTCATCTGGGATTGTCTTGTATAGGCTGTAGCTGTCAAGACAGTCATTAAACTTGAGGGTAGAACTGCGGTAATTTTCTATGTTTGAGAGACACGTGTCTGTCAGTTGAACTTGGTACCTTACCAAATGCGTAAGTTGTAACAAGTATTCTCACTGAACTGAGCGTGTCAGGCCTTGACTCCAGGAGAAGTGTTAGAAAATTAAAGCTAGTACAAGCTTGCTTTTCGTGGTATGGGAACAGTTAAAAGATCTCTGTTTAACTGAACTCTAGTGAATAAAAAATATCCTTCTGTTTATATGCATTGAACAAGTTAATAGCATGTTGTATACAACCTTAAAATGCAGAAGCAGGTTGAAGTTTTCCCCTTGTTCAGCAGGGATGGGTAAAATTCACTTTGCTGCTTCCTTACCCCCAATATTAAATTTTATTTTTAAATGCCACCCCCACCCCCCATCACATATGCTTTTCTTTTGGAACTCTGGATCACCGAACTGGTAGATTCTTAAAGAAATTACAATTATTTCATATGTAAAAGTGCAAATTTTTACTTGGGCTTGGAAATTATTAAATGTTAGAATACTATAATATGTTAAATAACTCATTCAGTCTGTACAACAGAGCAAATGGTGATGTCTGGATGTTTGAAAACACAAAATTTTGGGGTTTTAGCACCTTGAGGTTTCTTTGAAGTAGCTTTGTTTGGAGTACTTCCACTGAAGTTTCAAAAAACCCGAGTTGAAAGTGACCCTTCATGCTTTCTTCCTTTTTTAATTATGATAAAGAATTGCATGGGAGGGCAGATGACAGTCTGCTGACTTTTAAAGTTTCTTGGCCTGTAGATTTCACAGGCACTCAAATACTTAGTGGCAGAAGAGTCTTACTTGCATCTTAAGCTGCCTTTGGAAAATTTGGCCCCTAATTATGGGAAGCAGTCTGTCAGTTGTGTGATCACAACTAATACTTTTAAGAAGCTGTAAGCTCTAGTATTTTATGGCCATCAAGCTAAACTTTAGCTTTAAGAGTATCTTCTCAAATCCTGATATTTTTGTTAATGTTAACTCTGTGGGGTTTTTCTTTTTCCTCTAAAGGCAGGTTGACACAGGTGAAAAATTTAGTGAATGGCTAACAATTTCAAATGTGTACTAAACTGTAGCTAATTGTATAGTTTAATCTTCAGTGTTTTTTTGGATGTTCGTATAGGATATGTATGTGATCCCTAACTAGTGGGACTTGATTTTAGTTAAAAATAATTAATTCTGCTATTTAATTCAAACTAGCAAACTTGGTAGCATCAAGGTGTCTGCCGAGGGAAAGCCATCTATGATTTGAGATCAATCACTTGTGTGTTTATAGCTGCAAACATTTTCACCTTGAAAAGACTGTATTAGCCTTCTGAAATGCCTTGTTACATTAGTATTTACTTTGTTACCAAGATTTGTGTGAGCTGGAATGGTCTCTTGCTAGCGTTCTCAAAGCAATTAAGCTGTTCGAAAGATTTGGGGGTTTGATGTTCTGTTGTTTGGAAGTAA
Organism: Falco rusticolus; assembly: GCF_015220075.1. Lineage (NCBI taxonomy): Eukaryota > Metazoa > Chordata > Aves > Falconiformes > Falconidae > Falco > Falco rusticolus. The sequence goes on from NC_051193.1 coordinate 23,247,510, forward strand.
AGGGGGGTGGACAAAAACTTTTGGACTGAGAAGACAGAAGTTGTGTTGTGAAAATCAGCTGTGTTTTAGTTGTAGCTGGTGTAAAAAGAACAGAACTAGGTTCTCTCAATGATAGAGATCTTGCAAAAACTTACAAGATTAAACCAATTTGTATTTCTTTTTTACCCAGTATACTAAGGAGTTTTAGAAGAAAAAAATTTTCAATCTATAATGATCTGCAAATTAAAGAAAATGAAGAGCTGTCAGCATGTAATTGCAATTTTAAATCATGATGCTGAAGATGTATGTTTTCCTGCCATTTGGCCATGATAAAATGGCACCATTGTGTAGCCAAGTAATGTGGGTGCTCTGCTGCCTCATAGCAAACTGCCTGTATAGGTTGTTCTGATCTTAGGAATGGGAGCAAGATGGGTTGTTTTAATTTAGCAACTTCACGATTTCAACAGTATTGTAGTGATATAGAAAGAGCTCGTTTAAAAGTCTCTAACGTCAAAATTGTGTCACTGTAGCTTTACAGAACAGGATAAAGATTACATAACACTGCAAGTAAAACAGCCATATTGTTAAGGGTGAGAAAACTTAGATAGGATATACTTAGATGACAGATCTCTACCCAGGAAAAGCTGTCTTAATGCATGTGTTCCTGGTATCTTCTGTCACTTTTTGCTGCCTTTTTTCCCCCCAGTAATTAAAATCGTTAGTAAAATATAAGTAGAGCCTCTTGTAGAGGATGCAAAGGAATGTCTGATCAGCATGATCCTGTGTGTATTCTTCTAATACGCCGTGGTTTTCCGAAATGACATGATAGGTTTTGAAATTGTTCCAGCGGCAGGAGCGCGGGGCTTTATTCTCTTTGTATTTTGTATGTTTATTAGTAGGCGAAATGCTTTTGCTGCATTCTGTTACAGAAGCGTTAGTGTTGACAAAGGTCCCAGCCTGTCCTGGTGTTCATACAAAGACTCTCTAGAAGTGGTGATCCCATGAATTGCAATTGTCTCTGAGTCGTCTGTGAACATATTCAGCCTTTGTCCTCGGGCCTGGGTGCATGCTCGGTGTGATGTCGTCTCATCGTGTCACGTCTTACTGAGTGGTTGCGTTAACGCACGCCGTACAGCTTGGAAAGCTAGCTTGTGAAAGCTGCTTGAATCCAAGCACTGTAGCCTTTGCCTCTTGTGATGAATTTTTGGTTTTACTTGTAGAGAGCAGGGAAATGTCACGTTGCAGCAGTTGCATAAAAGATTTCAAACACTTACTGTGGGTGGTGCTTGCGCAGCCAGGCTAGGTTACACCACACAGCTGACGTACCGTGATTTTGTAAAAGGCCCAAAATAACATGTGGTGGTTTTGGGTTTTAGCCACTGAGGACTAATAGTAGAATAACTGCTATTTTAGGGTTCCTCTCATGAAATTTTGTTTTTGCATGTGGGAAGCTTGTGTTCCTTACATGACAACTCAAATCCATCTCTTCTCTCTATAGGGTGCAGGTATGGAGGAAAAACCCAACTTAATTCTCTCGACAGAATTAGCTGCTGTGAAGTTCAGTTGACCTTACAAACCACAAGCGTAGTTTTTCATTGCATGCTATGGTGGTACAAACTCATGAGCTTGTTTATATCTCAAGATGTATCTCAGAATGTTCGAAGTTTTGTGTGTGAATTCTATATTTCAAAATATAGTGACTCATATTCGCATGAAACTCAACTGTTCCAAAAATATGGATTACTTACAGATCTGGAGAATCTTAGTGCTATTTATGTTTTTAAGTTAAATGAACGTATTTATTGCTAAGTCTGAAGAATTAGTGTTGCAACAAACTGGAAGTTTGATTGAACCTCTATGTTAATATTAAGCATCTGTTGTGAAAAAGTTGGAATACGCAATTGAATATCCGTGTTCCAGAAGTCTAAAATTTGAAGCCTTTTCTGATGTGGATGAATGAATGTGCTCACACAGTGTTTAAGAAAAGCCTTTCTGATAAATGTGTTGTTCCCATTCATGTTTCAAAAGCTAAAGTAGACTAAAAATTTGAATATTTAATAATTTTTAGGGTATAGTAATTCATATGTCTCTACACAAATATGCAGACAGTTTCAAATCCTAGAAGGACTGTTGTTCAGTACAGAAGGTATCAGCACGTGCAGGTAGCCACTGTAATGTATTTCAACACACGGTGGGACTGCTTGATCGTCAGATCTGCACTATCTGTCGTGTCCCTGTCTGACAAAGGATTTGCTGCAAGTTCTTCAGAGGACATTTTTGTATAGGCGCACCAGACTGGGATAGATACTGACTGCGACCAGCAAATGTCCTACTGTGGGTTTGTTTATTAAATCCTTCTGGTGGAGAAAGGAGAAACAGTTGTCAGAAAAGAATAATGTAGGCAGTGAAGAGTTGAGCTTTATTCTGTAAGCACTCTTCAGATTCCAGATATGGTTTAGAAGAGTGGCCTGTCGGTTGTTAATCTTCTATAAATCATTGCAATTAATAGACTGGCTTAGAACTGGGTTAACGTAACTAAAAACACTTGGGGGTTTTTTGTTTGTTTTTTTTTTAAAGGCGAAAAATACCTGTTGGGAGAATGCACACACACACAGTACAAATGTTGACTGTATCTGGAGAATATTTTTATTCTAATGAGTCTGGGGATTTTAATAAGCAGGGGCTCAATGAATCTTGGAAGGGGTCGTGCTTATTCTTTGTGTTTTCTGATGGAAATGTTGGTGTGATCTGAAGTTGCAGCAGTAGTGTTTGGCACATTGCTTTTCTCTTCATGAGCTGGCCAGAGAAGTTCAGGCCTCAAAAGCAGCTGGTTCAAACAAGTCTTCAGGCAGTCAGGCCATAGTCGGCAGGGTCTCCCTTCCGATGTCCCCACTGTGCATAAAGGTCCAGCGTGCAGCGTGGAAGCCTTGGGCTGAGGGTATTGCTGTGTTGCAGAGGACTTCACAGGTAGGCTGCATGTTATTAAAAATGAATGAGACATTACAGGGTTTGTACTGATAACATCTTTAATGAGCTCTAGCTCCTAAAAATAATAGTTTGGGAACCCAGTGGCAACTGGGAATTCGATGTTTCTCCAGCAGTCATAGTGGTTAGTCTTTCAGGAGTATCTTAAGTGAAACTGAGGAGAAAACACACTTTTCCAAGGTACTGCGTTTGGTGAAGGAAGAAGGTAATTAAACCAGCTGTAACTTACCCGTCCATTTGCCCGCCTTAGCCTTAAGACCTTGGCAAGCTGAGCACTGGGCTTTGCGGACAGGCCTTCGGGATGTCGGACCTCAGTTAAGCGAGAGCAGGTGTTTTGAGGCCTCTGCTGCATGTGCTATGCTTCGGAGTGAACCTGAAAGGTGTAAACAGTTCGTCTTTTCATAAAGATACCAGGAATATCATGTGTTCTAAGGTATTTTTAGCTCTGACTTAAAAAAATAAATAGAAACTTGGTGGGGGTGGGGTAATTGAGCTTGTTTCAGTTTGTGCAAAGGCTTCAGTTTACAGGTGGGAATTCTGAGACTTCTGGAGCTAGCACTTCCCTGGAGCATGCTGCCAGGTGGGAACTCCACGAATGGTCTGTTTTGCCAAAGCTGATGTCCTTGATCTAATCTCATGGTTTCTTTTATGAAGTTCAGCTCTTCAGCTAGAAGGTCAGATAGGAAGTAAGTGTTGTTAAAAGCCAATTCTAACATGCTTCTATTTCTCTCCAGTTCTCAAATGGATAGTGTTCTGTATTCTAATAAACCCAGTATCTTTGAAGTGACAGAAGCTAGTTTAAGTTAGGAAGGTCTGGGTTTTTCTTTTGGAACTTGCTCTTTGAGAGCTTGCCAAGGCTAAGTTTGCTTGGGAATCACTAAAGACCAGATGCTAACACTGACAGACAGGTATGATGCCTGCCTTCTGTGAAACTTTTTACTGCTGTCTTGAAAACCATAAAGCAAAAAATATGCAAGATGCAATCAAGAAAGGGTGTAAGTTTGTAAGCATAGTGCACATTTTGAAGTCACCTGTTAGAGTGGCAGTAGGAACCTTGACTCTTAAGTGTTGAAGGATGAAGCGTGATTTGTTGTCTCTGGAATGAGAAATAGGGAATTTTTCCTTTTAAACTGCAGTGAGGGTGATGAATTAAAATTCAGTCATATTATTTTTTAAGGCCTGGGGATATGAAGGTAATATCTGGTTGATAAAACTGAGGTTCAGCAATTTGTCTTCAGCTACTAGAATTTAATTGAATGGGTGAGAAGTGGAAAATGCCTTAACTAAAGCAAAACAAAAAGATCCAAACGTGCTGCTGATATGAAGGGACGCTTCCTGTAGAGTTGGAAGCTATGTGGTTTCATCCATCCTCACTGTTGCCAAAGCCATGTCGGTAAAAAGATTGGTATTGCCATTTGAAATATCTAATCAAGAGGCAAAGGACTTCTGCTTACTTTTCTGTAAGCAAGGCTCTCTGTAGCACCCTTTTGAAGAGCTGCATGCTGTGGCAGCTTAGTGACAGAAAAAATCACTTACCAAGGATTGTATGAGGTTGTGTGCCACATGTGTTCCGTATGTTGTATGTGCCCTAACAGTGGCTTGTTCTGGAAAACTGAGTACGCTTCTAACCCTGTGAATGCATTTGGTCTCACCACTGTCACCAGGATGTGTTTTGGCACCTGCCTAACAACTGTAGGGCTGTATCGATGGGGGACAGTTACTCTGTAAGCTTTCTTGATAGGGTTGTATGCAATATATTGTCTGAGAAATCTTTCAACAGTGGAAACTCCTCTATGTGCCTTGATGATACAAAGATAAAATTGCAGATTTTTGACATAGTGATCTGCCTGTTAACTTGTCCTCCAAGGCAGGAGATATGAGCGGTGTTGCTGAACTCTGAGGGCTAGTGCTAGAAGAGTTTGAATAATCCTGTTTGAGCAGATCTGAAGATTCCAGGTTTGTTGCTCACAGCTTTTATTTGGAAGAGTATTTTTATAAAAAAATGGTAGAGTTTTATTCTTGGACATGTACTCAGTGTGATTCCATTTTTTGGTAATGAACACCTTCATGCGTTTCTAAATTTCTCCCTCCTGCTCCACCTGCCACCAGGGTTTTAAACTTTTCAGCACTGTTTCTTGTGTATGTCCATCACCTGATCAAGATGAAAATAGGATGAAATACTAGAAGAACCAGTTGGCTGGATTTCTTTCAACTTCTCTTGTGTTGCTTAAAAATACTGTGTTAAAAGCTTCTGTGTTACCTGACTTAGAGTAAGATTAAAGGTCATGTTAATACTGTGTTGTGAAATTTTTTGTGTGAATTAATTTAAAAAGCTTTTTGGGTTTTATTCATTTATTTGTTGGGTCTTTTGTGTTGTTTTGTTTTTTTTAACAGGAGTCTTACCCCTCTTCATCACCAATATGGTTTGTAGAATCAGATGACCCAAACCTGACTTCAGTCTTAGAGCGTTTAGAAGATATTAAGAAGAGCAATACTCTGGTGAGCAAGTGTTTTGGTTGTTTTGGGTGTTTATTTAGCTTTGTCACGTTAACAAGCAATTAAGTAAGTGCAGTTTTGGGGTTATTTGGGGTTTTTTGGAAGCACAAGTTTCTCTTCTAAAAATATACAAACCAAAAGTAATCCAAAAGATCTGGGGCAAGGAGGAGGAGATGACTTAAATGCTTGCTTTCTGAAAGGTTAAGTTTCAGCCCCAATAATGACATGGTTTAAAGTTTTCTGAAAATACTTAAACAGTGAAATGCATGAGAACTTAAAACTATTGAATAAAACAGCTTTTCTAGAGTTTTCTTTGCATAGAGATCAGTTATGGAGGCAAAACCTTTGTGTTCTTGAGAATGTGTGTTCTCCAATACATGGCTATGATACAAAGAATTCCTGCTATCAATAAAGACATAACTTGACCTGTTAGCTTCTGGTTCATCAGAATGTTCCTTAGATAGTGATAAGTTTGAGCAGTGTCGTGACTTCAGATGATTGCTATTTAAAGAAACATCTTTGCACAGATTCTAATGGTAGTTTTGTATTTCGGAAAACTATCAGGCATTATATCTCACTTGAGTAAGTATTTTGATGTAGTGATAGGAGCTCTGTGTGTGTATACATATAACATAAAAATCAACTTCACATGCTATGCATGAAAGTAAGCGTTTCTTGATGTCCTTGGATGTTCCTTGGAAATAAATTTCAGCACAAATATACTTTGTTCCACAAAGAGCAGTATTGCATCCTACTGACAAATTCTGTGATTAAAAGAGTTGCTTTGCCTCTCCAAATTCAGCATTATGGATATCAAATAGCCCTTAAGGATGATCTTTATTAACAAATTATTTCAACATTCTTTGTTTATTTTTGTGTACAGGGGTGCATGCATGCACGTGATGCATATGAAACTAATCAGTCTGCAGAATACTGTTTATTACATGGACGGTGTGGTGGCATTGGTATTTGCCTGGTTTTGGAAAAATTGAGAATATTCTTTCTCGTGAAATCACTTACCTGTGATGTTTACTGGGATAATGTTAATCAAATGTACTTGACCTTAAATAAGGATGTGTAAATTTCTTTTTCTGAAGAATATTTAGGATGCATTTGACTGTTAGCAGAAATAATTAGAAAACTAACAGGCGAGAGTCTTCATGGGTCTTGCCATAATTAAAAACAAAGGGGCATTGCAAAGAAACGCTAGTGGTTTAGTAACCTGTCATCAGATCCAACATAATATACAGGAGACATACCTATCAGGTGTGTATTTTCTTCTTACAACCTAAACTTTGACTAAACTACACTTAGAAGAATGTTATAGAACTCTTAGTCTTTGTGACTTCTGTGTAGAAAGAAGTTCAACAGTATGGTAGCAGAAAATGTGGGCAAATCAATCTTTTTCTGTAATACAATTTTCAGAAGGTTCTCCACCTTGAAGCTGTGTGACTACAGCTTCAGACTAAAGGTTTTAGGCAAGGTATTTCCTATGTTTAACTACCTACAGCTTTGCTTGCAGGAAGGTAGAAAGCTTTATCACAAACATCATAGGACTTGCTGTACTGAATTGTATATGCACATAGGCTGCTTACGTATGTTGTAAGAAAACAGTTTCTGATATCAAGATTGTACTTGCCCGTGTAAAAGCTGATGGGTTGATGTAATAGACACCTGTGGATGGCCCATTGGTTTCTCGGGAATCCACCCCACATCATGTTATGCCAAGGTGAAGACAGATGGGAGTGGTTGAAGAGACAAATACTTAAGACTACAAAAATATGACTACTTTGTTTTGCTCAAAAGGCTTGGCTTTGTGGGGTTTGGGTTTGTTTTTTCTCCCTACAACTTTTCCCCCTGCAACTCCCTCCCCTTCAAGGGTGTTAGAGCAACTCACACACAGACTTCTTGGAGTAGGATAGGAAAGGATAAGGAACTACCTGTGGAAATGCAGAGGCTTCTGACTTATCATGCTATCTCCCAAAAAGTCACTTAGTTCAGTTTAGACCTTTGGAATGTTTCAAACCAGTTTCCATTTAATTTATTGTAGCTAAAAGATGATTTGTGCCATGTTGCTCTAAACTCATAAAGTTATTGGAATGGTCAAATTTTGAATGAGAAAATTGCATTGGACTCTTCCAGGAGCTCAACTGAGCATAGCAAACGTGCTAAAAGCACTGCTAGCACGTGTAGACCGATTTAGTGTTCTTTGGTATTACTCTGTCCTTTGTACTTTCTTTGTAACTTTTGACAGGTATCAGCTGTTTGGGAAACTGAAGAACATGTTCTTCAGGCACCAGAGCTTGACAGGACTATATATATATGGAAGCCTTGTCATTTGACATCATAAAAGGAAAACTGTTTTACCATGTTAACATCATGCACATGTCTCCTGGAAAACCTCCTGTGGGTCTGAAACTGTATTACTTACTTTGGCATCAGCATGGTGCTTTTTGCTATGAAAATTTGTCAAGGCAAAACTATAAATGCTGAAAAGTTGTTGAGAACGTGATCAGCAGAGATAACGTTAGGTTTGGAGGCTTAGCTACTTGGCTGTTCATACTGAACAAGCTTCAGTCAGCAGATTGAAGGGCTACAGAATTCCCTCTGACCTCTAGTGTCTCCTGAATTCCTTTTCAGATCCTGAAAATCTGCATTATGTTAGACTTGGTAGGTAGCTGAAACTGACAGCTGCCTTCTAGTGGTTGTGCCATGCAAAAGATAAATCCTACTTCAATTTCGTTATTCTTTTTAATATAATGGAAGTTATAGTTGCAAGTCTAAAGTCTCAAATCTTACTTAATATATTTAAATATAACTGTACATGATTTGGAGGTTTTCTTTTTAAAGACAATATTGAAATGGACTTAAATTCAGATAGGCAGCTTCAGTTCTCACACTCTGCAAACCTTGAGGGCTTAGACTTGCATGGAAGACATCGAAAGTATAGAATTCCTGGGATAAGTATGCGTACAACTTGGATAAGCTGCTGTCCCCAAGCACTCTGCTTCTGTATTAAGAATTTAGATTTAGTCTCACATGATGGCATTTCAGGAAAGAATGTTGGATTTTGCAAGCTACCAATGTGGCAACAAGTAATTCTGTGTTGGGGGTCAAAGATGATATGCAGGAAGCAGCTTTGCTTTACTTTCTGAAACCGCCCGAAGCTGCTGAATGTGTGTGAGACCAGTTACTGTCACAGACTACCTGATGGCTAAGTAGGGAGTCACGCTCCAAATGACAGTTATATCCTTTTTCAGCGGTTTCCTTCGGTGGTAGGCTAAGACTTATATAAAAATAAAAATAAAATAAATCAATAGGTATAACATGTGAGTATATAGATAGATACATACATGTAGAAGAATAAGTATATGTATACTTATACTATATCTATGTTTCTTGGTAATCAGAAAACAAGCTGCTTCATAGTAGACCCAGCAGTGTATTAATATCATTGAAAGTATCCTAAAATTTTCAATGCTTTCATACTGATCTCCTTGTGCATGAAAAGGCCTCCTAATGTAGGACAGGTTTCAGAAAACTTGTTCTAAACTGTTTTCAGATTTGTAAGATGTTAACACAGGAAAAAAAAAATTGAGAGGTGCTTTTGTGTTCAATAACAGCATTATGGTTTCCATAACTGTCCCAACTTTTCAGAACTCCTGAAGCATTAAAAGTTATAGATGTATATATAATATTTTAATATTTTGCTGTTATTTTCATGTTAATTATAATCAATATCATTAATATATAAATTTGTCATTATATTTTGTCACTGGCAGTTTACATTGTTCCTTTAATACCCTGTGAATTATTCATTCCAGTTGCTGTTTAGTTTCTGCTTTAGGCAGTTTGTATTCCAGGGAAACTATTGATGTACTGGTAGCCTGCTTTTCTCAGTAGCCCTAAAGTGTGTGTAAAGTGTATTTTACATTAGCCAAGCACGTGAAGTTAGCCTGGAAATACATGTAAATTATTAATACATGGCAGAAATCTGCTATCCTTTTTTGATAACAGTCTATTCCTGTACAATTAACACATACCAAATCATGCTAGACCCTGCTTAGAGCAGGGGGTTCGATCAGGTGGCTTCCAGGCATGTCTTTCAGCCTGCATTATCCTATGATTTTTCGTATGTATGAACAGAGCATAAGGGATAATGGTGATGGTCA